>NW_027184080.1:639722-1279444 GCF_041296385.1 Aphelocoma coerulescens | reverse complement strand
GCCATGTGTTCACATCGACAATGCTGGAGTCTGCCCCTGTGTCTAGGAGGCTCTGTAACGTGATTGTTTCTCCTTTATAGGCTAGGGCACACGGCTTCCATGGACAGCTATTAAGATCGATGTTGAGCAAGGTTAGTTCCCCAGTTGAGCCGTAGCCTGTATGAGCATTTGGTTGAGCCTGCAAGGGTTGCATGCCTTGTGTGGCTTGAGGCAAAGGTACAAATTGAGCCAGTCTTTGGCCTTTAGGAATCCTTACAGGTGGATGAACAGTATAAGCCAGTATGAAGATATCACCTTGTGAGTCAGCGTCCACCACGCCTGGTTGAACGAACAGTCCTAGGGCAGTGGCAGATGATCGGCCAAGAATCAAGCCTCCTACTGGTGTACCATTGAGGCAGATGGGTCCTGTGAGTCCTGTAGGGATGATATGGACTTCAGACGTTAGGAAATCACAGTCTACTGAGGCTGCCAAGTCCAGGCCGAGGCTGCCACTTGTTGCTGGCTGGAGGCAGGGCAAGGGTTTGCAGCTGCTACTTGTGTCCCTGCGCGGCTGCTGGACGCGCTGCTCCGGGAGTTTCCCCGCTTCTTGTTACGGCAGGCATTCGAGTTATGCGTGTTGGATTGGCATTTGTTGCACCAAACTCCGGATGCTGAGCACTCCCGACGAAGGTGACCCAACTGGCCACATCGATAGCATCTCATTCTGTTTCCCTCTGGAGGCAACCGGGGGCGCGTGGCTGCTGCTTGGAGGGGAGCAAGGGCGGCCATTACCTGCATCTGAGCACTAGCTGCTTGTTCCTTCAATCCCTCCCCCAGCTTTTCTAACGCGTGGACTAAAAAGGCTTGAGCACCTGTGGGCAAGGTCGCAGCTTTATCTAGTAATGCCTGAGTGGTCCAATCACCAGGTATAGAGGTAATCAAAGATCTGGTGCTAGAGTTGCTATTTTGCAAAATGCACTGTCTTAAAATAGCATCTTGCATATGATCGGGTGTCCCTGCCCTAGAGATAGCATCCAAAACCTTATCAACAAAGGAGCTTAACGATTCATCACGACCCTGCTTGATGCTCATATATAGGGGGGTCCCTCCCGATGTCCTGACTTTATCTATTGCTCTCTTAGCTACTGCCATGGCCTCCCTAAGTTTATGTGGCCCTAGTCCAGCTTGAGCTTCAACTCTGAGATACAGGCCCTGTCCCATAAGCTCGTCTACAGTAAGGCCTGTTAAGGGATCCCCTTGGGGTCTGGGGAGATTAGTGCTACTTGCCGCTTCCTCTCTCCACCTTGCCTCAAAAAGCAATCTCTGAGAGGGGGTGTAAATGAGTTTCGTGATAGCCAGGATATCGGCAGGCAGAAGAATGTGGGCATTAAAAAGATAATCTAACATCTGCTTAGCTGGTTCACTAGACACCCCAAAGTTACTGACTGTTGCTCTCAGCTGGGACAGGAGTTTCCAGTCGAGATGGGCAAACTGCGCGTTCTGACCCCCTTGCGCATTAGTAGTGAAAACAACAGGGAAAGCCATCGCTTCTTGTGCCGCTGCTAGGAGCTCGGAATCTCCCCTTTCCATGCCGTCTCGGGCAAGCGCCTGCCACAACTCTCTCCTCCTTGCTGCCATAGCCTCCGCCGGGTCAGATTCTGCCCCAGGGACAGGCTTCGTGGCATTAGAGGGGTCGGGCGGCAGCAGCGGGCATGAGGGGGTTAATGCAGAAGCGGCGATTGAAGCGGAAGGCGGGGGAGCAGGCAGGGGGGTAGGCAGCGCGGGGGATTGACTGTGAGTGGGGGGTGGCTCTGGCGGAATCTCAATAGTGGCAAAGGCGGGGGGGGTTAGGGGCTGTAGGGAAAACCGAGGAGTCATTATCTTGGTTACGGGAATTCGCTATCTTAAAACCTATGACTGCTTGCTTCTCTGCCTGCACTAACAGTAACTCATTATGAACTGCTTTCCAAAGTTTGCTTATTTTCTTGGCTGACTTATCATCGTCTAAAACAAGGCTAAAAAGTTCATCCCCGTACCTCCGCCATTCTGCTAATTCGTGAATGCTGTGAGGGTCGTTAAAGAAACCATAAGAACGCGCGTGAGTTAGTAGGGAAGGGAGGTCGTTTTCTAAGTGTCTCGGTTTGAAAGACAGGTGTCTGCTAAGGAAGGCAGAAGCCTCCCTTGGAGTGGCAGATGTAACCCCTTTCCCTCTGAGTTATTATAATTTTGAAATCAAGGGTCTTTAGGCAGAGATGTGGGAAAATAGGAATAACAGTTCTTTACTATATATATATATATATATATATATATATAACTAGTCAAACGAAACAACAACAACTATGACAGTAACAGCAAACACAAACCCAGTCCCGGCCTTTTCGGCTGTCAGGCTATTTCCCCTCGGGTGCAGTTCCGCTCGCAGCCGACAGGGATCGCTGGCGGCTCCCGGTGAGCAGGGCAGGTGCGATGGCTCCCCCGCGGCTGCAGGGGGCGCTCCGGAGCGAGCTCGGGAAGCACGCGGCTGCTCTGATGCCCTGGGATCCCGGGGAAGGATGGAACAAAGGAGCTTCAGAAACCGGTGGGCAGCTGGTCCCGGGTTCTCGGAAACAGCAGGCTGGACTGGTAGGCTGGAGCGGCAGGCACAAACACAAATCCCGGGTGGCAGACGAGATGTATCCAAAAGGGGAACCCCCCGGGGCTCCAGGCAGGCAGGGTAAGCACGGCTACAGCGTAGCGAAGGCTCGAAGCAGCAGCGGGGCGGGCGGCCACAGCCCAGCCTCCAGCAGGGCAGGGAAAAGCAGCTTTGGGATCCCCGGTGTTGTTCCCAGCAGAAAGGAAAGACGCCGAAAACGGGAACCAGCAGCTCTTCTCTCCGCGGCTTCTCTCTCCAGACGCTGAGAGCGAACTGAACTGCCCGCCAGGTGAGAACAAAAGCCTGGCCGGGCCCTTTTGTCTTTCTTAAGTATGGCTATTTATCTCCTAGCAACATGCTATGGGAAAAAATTCCTTTAACAGAAAAAAAAACTAGGACTAAACTGAAACCCCAACATTATCCACCCCGAATTTTTTTCCATACTAACATGTTACATGAAACTTAACTTTTTAACCATATAAATACAAGCATCACCTAAATTATATACATATGTACATGCTGATACTGATACAAGTACAGAGCCATGGGTAGTTCACCCTAAAACAAGGTCCCCTTGAGGTATGCATCGGGTCTCTCCATCCCTTTGCATCACCCACCAGGTACAACCTGGTCCCTGAGCAAAAACAACCCCACGGATGGGTTTGTCTTTGCTCAAGGCAGACTTTACCCAAACAGTTTTTCCAAGCATACCTCTCATGTGCACCACTGGAACCTTATCCCCATCTGTTGTTTGTAGGGGTTCGGATTGGGCAGGGCCGGCTCGGCTGGTGGAGCCTCGGGTGTTAACTAACCAGGTGGCTTTTGCTAAATGCACCTCCCAGTTTTTGAAACTCCCCCCACCCAGTGCCTTCAAGGTGGTTTTAAGCAGTCCATTACACCGCTCAACCTTCCCAGCTGCTGGTGCATGGTAAGGGATGTGGTACACCCACTCAATGCCATGTTCTCTAGCCCAGGTGTTTATAAGGCTGTTCTTGAAGTGAGTCCCATTGTCAGATTCAATCCTCTCAGGGGTACCATGCCTCCAAAGGACTTGCTTTTCAAGGCCCAGGATGGTGTTCCGGGCAGTAGCGTGAGGCACAGGGTAGGTCTCCAGCCATCCTGTGGTGGCTTCTACCATTGTGAGCACATGGCGCTTGCCTTGGCGGGTTTGAGGCAGTGTGATGTAATCAACCTGCCAGGCCTCCCCATACTTGTATTTGGACCACCGCCCACCATACCACAGGGGCTTCACCCGCTTGGCCTGCTTGATCGCAGCGCATGTCTCACAGTCATGGATGACCTGGGAGATACTGTCCATGGTCAGATCCACCCCTCGGTCTCGTGCCCACTTATAGGTGGCATCTCTGCCCTGATGGCCTGAGGCATCATGGGCCCATCGAGCTAAGAACAACTCTCCTTTATGTTGCCAATCCAGGTCTATCTGGGACACCTCTATTTTCGCAGCCTGATCTACCTGCTTGTTATTACGATGTTCTTCATTAGCCCGGCTCTTGGGAATGTGAGCATCTACATGACGGACCTTCACAGATAGCTTCTCTACTCGAGCGGCAATGTCTTTCCACTCCTCAGCAGCCCAGATTGGTTTTCCTCTGCGCTGCCATTTTGCCTTATTCCACCTTTCCAGCCAACCCCACAGAGCATTGGCTACCATCCATGAATCAGTGTAAAGGTAGAGCTTTGGCCACTTCTCTCTTTCAGCAATGTCCAGAGCTAATTGAACGGCTTTGAGTTCAGCAAATTGGCTCGATCCACCTTCTCCTTCCGTAGCCTGTGCAACTTGTCGTGTGGGGCTCCATACAGCGGCTTTCCATTTCCGGCTAGCGCCTACAATTCGGCAGGAACCATCAGTGAAGAGGGCATATTGTCTTTCACTCTCTGGTAGCTCGTTGTATGGTGGGGCTTCTTCGGCACGCGTCACCTGCTCCTCTTCTTCTTCAGAAGATAACCCAAAAGTCTCACCTTCTGGCCAGTTCGTAATTATTTCCAAGATCCCAGGGCGACTTGGGTTTCCAATTCGGGCGCGCTGCGTGATGAGGGCGATCCATTTGCTCCAAGTAGCATCAGTGGCGTGATGCGTGGAGGGAACCTTTCCTTTGAACATCCACCCCAGCACCGGTAGTCGGGGTGCCAGGAGGAGTTGTGCCTCAGTTCCAATTACCTCTGAGGCAGCTTGGACTCCTTCATAGGCTGCCAAGATTTCTTTCTCTGTGGGAGTGTAGTTGGCTTCGGACCCTCTGTAGCTTCGGCTCCAGAATCCCAGCGGTCGGCCACGAGTCTCACCAGGCACCTTCTGCCAGAGGCTCCAGGACAGACCATTGTTCCCGGCTGCAGAGTAGAGCACGTTCTTCACCTCTGGTCCTGTCCTGACTGGGCCAAGGGCTACGGCGTGAGCGATTTCCTGCTTGATCTGGGCAAAGGCTTGCTGCTGTTCAGGGCCCCAGTGGAAATCGTTCTTCTTGCGGGTAACCAGGTAAAGAGGACTCACAATCTGGCTGTACTCGGGAATGTGCATCCTCCAGAAACCTATGGCGCCTAGGAAAGCTTGTGTTTCCTTCTTGTTGGTTGGTGGAGACATCGCAGTGATCTTATTGATGACCTCAGTGGGAATCTGACGCCGTCCATCTTGCCACTTCACTCCCAGGAACTGGATCTCTCGGGCAGGCCCCTTGACTTTGCTCTTCTTGATGGCGAAACCAGCTTTTAGGAGAATTTGGATTATTCTCTCTCCTTTCTCAAACACTTCTGTTGCGGTGTTCCCCCACACAATGATGTCATCAATGTACTGCAGATGTTCTGGGGCCTCACCCTTTTCCAGTGCAGCCTGGATCAGTCCATGGCAGATGGTGGGACTGTGCTTCCACCCCTGGGGCAGTCGGTTCCAGGTGTACTGCACACCCCTCCAGGTGAAAGCAAACTGAGGCCTGCACTCTGCTGCCAGAGGAATGGAGAAAAATGCATTGGCAATGTCAATAGTGGCATACCACTTCGCTGCTTTGGACTCCAGCTCATACTGGAGCTCCAACATGTCGGGCACAGCAGCGCTCAGCGGTGGAGTCACTTCATTCAAGCCACGATAGTCCACAGTCAATCTCCATTCCCCATCAGACTTGCGCACAGGCCAAATGGGGCTGTTGAAGGGTGAGTGGGTCTTGCTGACCACCCCTTGGCTCTCCAGCTCACGAATCATCTTGTGGATGGGAATCACAGCATCTCGATTCGTCCGATACTGCCGGCGGTGCACTGTCGAGGTGGCAATTGGCACTCGTTGCTCTTCCACTTTCAGGAGCCCAACTGCAGAAGGATTCTCAGACAGTCCGGACAGGGTGTTCAACTGCCTAATGCCCTCTGCCTCCACAGCAGCAATCCCAAACGCCCACCTGAGTCCCTTTGGGTCTTTGTAATAGCCATTCCGGAGGAAGTCTATGCCCAGAATACACGGGGCCTCTGGGCCGGTCACAATCGGATGCTTTTGCCACTCCTTCCCAGTCAGGCTCACCTCAGCTTCCAAAAGGGTCAACTGCTGTGATCCCCCGGTCACCCCAGCAATGGATACAGGTTCTGCCCCCACATGTCCCGATGGCATTAAAGTACACTGTGCCCCAGTATCAACCAATGCATCATATTTTTGTGGCTCTGATGTGCCAGGCCATCGGATCCACACTGTCCAGAAAACCCGGTTCTCCCGTGCCTCTTCCTGGCTAGAGGCAGGGCCCCTCTAGCCCTGGTTATCATTCTTTCCCTGGGCATACATACTAGAGGTACCTTCGAGGGGATCTGACATATCATCCTCCTGTCTGTAATACCTGGCAGCTCGGTCACGGGAGGCTGAGGCTACTTTCACCTTAGCGGAACCCCCTCGGTTAGTGCCTCCCTCCTTGAGTTCACGCACCCGCGCTGCCAGGACAGAGGTAGGTTTCCCATCCCACCTTCTCATGTCTTCCCCATGCTCACACAGGAAAAACCACAGCTCAGCTCGTGGGGTGTACCCTCTCTCTCTAGCAGGGGGACGACGGGCTCTGACCTGGGGGCCTGTGACTCGCACTGGTGCCACACTGACCTTCCTCATCTCCTCCCTTATCTCCTTTATCTCCTCTTTGAGGTCCTGGACCACAGCAGAGACATGAGTTTTCAGTGGACCATTGACCATACTGTCATAATTCCTGAGCTTGTTGGCAACAGAGCCCACTGTTTCTCGGTTATTGTCAGCATCAATGGTTGCAATGAAGGTGGTGTATTGCGATGGCCCTAGTCTTGCCAGGTTCCACATCATCTGTCCTGTGCACCTGACCTTATCGGGGTCATTACCGTGCTGTCCATCCCTCCCAAAGAGTACCTCTAATACTGCCACCTCTCTTAGCTGTTGGATCCCTTCCTCAAGTGTCTTCCACTGCATTCTATGATGGTACTCCTGCATTCTCTCTTTGTGAATGAACCTTTCTCTCACACTCATTAAGAGCCGGTCCCAGAGAGAAAGGGGTCCTGGCTCCCTCACAAATACCTGGTTCACACCTGGGTCCTGGGTCAACGATCCCAGATACCTTGCCTCACCACTATCCAGTTGCACACTTGTGCCCATAAGGTCCCAAACCCGAAGCAGCCAGGTGGTATAAGGCTCACGCCCCCTTCGCACAATGTCGTCTCGCATACCACGGAGACTGTCGTACGAGAGGGACTCAATGATGATTTCTGGCTCTGGCTCCCCTGCTGGTTGTGAGGGCCCTGGTTCCCCATCATCATTAACTGGTCGTACTGATTTGGTCTTACACTTCCTCCTTTGCACAGGGGCGACTGCTGCTGGCTGTACTTGTCCTTGGGGTTCAGCTGAAACCTGGGCGGTTGTAACATCTGTGGGTTCCACTGCTGCACCATCGGACTCACCCTCTTTGGGGCAGGGAGAGGTTTTTTCACTAGCTGAGGAGGTGTATTCCCTTAGCAATTGGCATATCCCCTGGTGCACCTGGCCCATCTCCTGGCGCACCTGGCCCATCTCCTGGCATATCTCCTTGCGCACCTGGCCCATCTCCTGGCACATCTCCTGCATCCCTTTCGCCAGTACCCCCACCCATTTCGGGTAGTCCATTTCTGAGGTGGGCTGTTGGGCGGTATCAGGCTGTGGGGCAGGGTCTCTAGTGTCTGGGGCTGTGTCAGGTTCCGGGGCAGGATCAGGCTCTGGGGTAGGAACTCTACTCTCTGGGGCCATGTCAGGTTCTGGGGCAGGGTCAGGCTCCGGGGCAGGATCTCTAGTCTCTGGGGCTGGTGTCTGGGTAGTTATCCAAGCCAATCTCAACTTATCCTTGAATGCTAAATAGAGTAGGCCTACCAGCAGCAGGTGGTTAGTATTCAGAGGGAATCTAAACCCTTCAAAAATTGATGGGGTGGGTCCAAATAACTGGTTGAGGGGTTGGGGGAAAACTTCCCCTGGTGTCATTTCCTCACAGAAGGTACCATTGTTAACATAACCCCAAAAACATGAGCTCAGTGTGTGATAGCCGTTTATCCACGTGCCCACATTCCGGAGGAAGTTAAAAACCCATGAATTCCTCACCTTCTCGACCCATAGCACAAGCTGGATAACAGCAATGGTAGCCTTAGTGAGAGGACCCATATTCAAGTAGGGAGCTGCAAAGGGGAAGAATATAGCCACGGCCACATGCCACCCGAACCAGGGCAAAGTAGACCACATAGTGCTGCCTACCAAGGTTCCTATATCCAACACACAAACTTAAGTTATTCAGGAACTGTTATTCCTTTTTCACCTCTCTCTCTTAATGCCCTCAGGCCCCACGGTTGGGCGCCAAGATCTGTCTCGGTTTGAAAGACAGGTGTCTGCTAAGGAAGGCAGAAGCCTCCCTTGGAGTGGCAGATGTAACCCCTTTCCCTCTGAGTTATTATAATTTTGAAATCAAGGGTCTTTAGGCAGAGATGTGGGAAAATAGGAATAACAGTTCTTTACTATATATATATATATATATATATATATATAACTAGTCAAACGAAACAACAACAACTATGACAGTAACAGCAAACACAAACCCAGTCCCGGCCTTTTCGGCTGTCAGGCTATTTCCCCTCGGGTGCAGTTCCGCTCGCAGCCGACAGGGATCGCTGGCGGCTCCCGGTGAGCAGGGCAGGTGCGATGGCTCCCCCGCGGCTGCAGGGGGCGCTCCGGAGCGAGCTCGGGAAGCACGCGGCTGCTCTGATGCCCTGGGATCCCGGGGAAGGATGGAACAAAGGAGCTTCAGAAACCGGTGGGCAGCTGGTCCCGGGTTCTCGGAAACAGCAGGCTGGACTGGTAGGCTGGAGCGGCAGGCACAAACACAAATCCCGGGTGGCAGACGAGATGTATCCAAAAGGGGAACCCCCCGGGGCTCCAGGCAGGCAGGGTAAGCACGGCTACAGCGTAGCGAAGGCTCGAAGCAGCAGCGGGGCGGGCGGCCACAGCCCAGCCTCCAGCAGGGCAGGGAAAAGCAGCTTTGGGATCCCCGGTGTTGTTCCCAGCAGAAAGGAAAGACGCCGAAAACGGGAACCAGCAGCTCTTCTCTCCGCGGCTTCTCTCTCCAGACGCTGAGAGCGAACTGAACTGCCCGCCAGGTGAGAACAAAAGCCTGGCCGGGCCCTTTTGTCTTTCTTAAGTATGGCTATTTATCTCCTAGCAACATGCTATGGGAAAAAATTCCTTTAACAGAAAAAAAAACTAGGACTAAACTGAAACCCCAACATTATCCACCCCGAATTTTTTTCCATACTAACATGTTACATGAAACTTAACTTTTTAACCATATAAATACAAGCATCACCTAAATTATATACATATGTACATGCTGATACTGATACAAGTACAGAGCCATGGGTAGTTCACCCTAAAACAAGGTCCCCTTGAGGTATGCATCGGGTCTCTCCATCCCTTTGCATCACCCACCAGGTACAACCTGGTCCCTGAGCAAAAACAACCCCACGGATGGGTTTGTCTTTGCTCAAGGCAGACTTTACCCAAACAGTTTTTCCAAGCATACCTCTCATGTGCACCACTGGAACCTTATCCCCATCTGTTGTTTGTAGGGGTTCGGATTGGGCAGGGCCGGCTCGGCTGGTGGAGCCTCGGGTGTTAACTAACCAGGTGGCTTTTGCTAAATGCACCTCCCAGTTTTTGAAACTCCCCCCACCCAGTGCCTTCAAGGTGGTTTTAAGCAGTCCATTACACCGCTCAACCTTCCCAGCTGCTGGTGCATGGTAAGGGATGTGGTACACCCACTCAATGCCATGTTCTCTAGCCCAGGTGTTTATAAGGCTGTTCTTGAAGTGAGTCCCATTGTCAGATTCAATCCTCTCAGGGGTACCATGCCTCCAAAGGACTTGCTTTTCAAGGCCCAGGATGGTGTTCCGGGCAGTAGCGTGAGGCACAGGGTAGGTCTCCAGCCATCCTGTGGTGGCTTCTACCATTGTGAGCACATGGCGCTTGCCTTGGCGGGTTTGAGGCAGTGTGATGTAATCAACCTGCCAGGCCTCCCCATACTTGTATTTGGACCACCGCCCACCATACCACAGGGGCTTCACCCGCTTGGCCTGCTTGATCGCAGCGCATGTCTCACAGTCATGGATGACCTGGGAGATACTGTCCATGGTCAGATCCACCCCTCGGTCTCGTGCCCACTTATAGGTGGCATCTCTGCCCTGATGGCCTGAGGCATCATGGGCCCATCGAGCTAAGAACAACTCTCCTTTATGTTGCCAATCCAGGTCTATCTGGGACACCTCTATTTTCGCAGCCTGATCTACCTGCTTGTTATTACGATGTTCTTCATTAGCCCGGCTCTTGGGAATGTGAGCATCTACATGACGGACCTTCACAGATAGCTTCTCTACTCGAGCGGCAATGTCTTTCCACTCCTCAGCAGCCCAGATTGGTTTTCCTCTGCGCTGCCATTTTGCCTTATTCCACCTTTCCAGCCAACCCCACAGAGCATTGGCTACCATCCATGAATCAGTGTAAAGGTAGAGCTTTGGCCACTTCTCTCTTTCAGCAATGTCCAGAGCTAATTGAACGGCTTTGAGTTCAGCAAATTGGCTCGATCCACCTTCTCTTTCCGTAGCCTGTGCAACTTGTCGTGTGGGGCTCCATACAGCGGCTTTCCATTTCCGGCTAGCGCCTACAATTCGGCAGGAACCATCAGTGAAGAGGGCATATTGTCTTTCACTCTCTGGTAGCTCGTTGTATGGTGGGGCTTCTTCGGCACGCGTCACCTGCTCCTCTTCTTCTTCAGAAGATAACCCAAAAGTCTCACCTTCTGGCCAGTTCGTAATTATTTCCAAGATCCCAGGGCGACTTGGGTTTCCAATTCGGGCGCGCTGCGTGATGAGGGCGATCCATTTGCTCCAAGTAGCATCAGTGGCGTGATGCGTGGAGGGAACCTTTCCTTTGAACATCCACCCCAGCACCGGTAGTCGGGGTGCCAGGAGGAGTTGTGCCTCAGTTCCAATTACCTCTGAGGCAGCTTGGACTCCTTCATAGGCTGCCAAGATTTCTTTCTCTGTGGGAGTGTAGTTGGCTTCGGACCCTCTGTAGCTTCGGCTCCAGAATCCCAGCGGTCGGCCACGAGTCTCACCAGGCACCTTCTGCCAGAGGCTCCAGGACAGACCATTGTTCCCGGCTGCAGAGTAGAGCACGTTCTTCACCTCTGGTCCTGTCCTGACTGGGCCAAGGGCTACGGCGTGAGCGATTTCCTGCTTGATCTGGGCAAAGGCTTGCTGCTGTTCAGGGCCCCAGTGGAAATCGTTCTTCTTGCGGGTAACCAGGTAAAGAGGACTCACAATCTGGCTGTACTCGGGAATGTGCATCCTCCAGAAACCTATGGCGCCTAGGAAAGCTTGTGTTTCCTTCTTGTTGGTTGGTGGAGACATCGCAGTGATCTTATTGATGACCTCAGTGGGAATCTGACGCCGTCCATCTTGCCACTTCACTCCCAGGAACTGGATCTCTCGGGCAGGCCCCTTGACTTTGCTCTTCTTGATGGCGAAACCAGCTTTTAGGAGAATTTGGATTATTCTCTCTCCTTTCTCAAACACTTCTGTTGCGGTGTTCCCCCACACAATGATGTCATCAATGTACTGCAGATGTTCTGGGGCCTCACCCTTTTCCAGTGCAGCCTGGATCAGTCCATGGCAGATGGTGGGACTGTGCTTCCACCCCTGGGGCAGTCGGTTCCAGGTGTACTGCACACCCCTCCAGGTGAAAGCAAACTGAGGCCTGCACTCTGCTGCCAGAGGAATGGAGAAAAATGCATTGGCAATGTCAATAGTGGCATACCACTTTGCTGCTTTGGACTCCAGCTCATACTGGAGCTCCAACATGTCGGGCACAGCAGCGCTCAGCGGTGGAGTCACTTCATTCAAGCCACGATAGTCCACAGTCAATCTCCATTCCCCATCAGACTTGCGCACAGGCCAAATGGGGCTGTTGAAGGGTGAGTGGGTCTTGCTGACCACTCCTTGGCTCTCCAGCTCACGAATCATCTTGTGGATGGGAATCACAGCATCTCGATTCGTCCGATACTGCCGGCGGTGCACTGTCGAGGTGGCAATTGGCACTCGTTGCTCTTCCACTTTCAGGAGCCCAACTGCAGAAGGATTCTCAGACAGTCCGGACAGGGTGTTCAACTGCCTAATGCCCTCTGCCTCCACAGCAGCAATCCCAAACGCCCACCTGAGTCCCTTTGGGTCTTTGTAATAGCCATTCCGGAGGAAGTCTATGCCCAGAATACACGGGGCCTCTGGGCCGGTCACAATCGGATGCTTTTGCCACTCCTTCCCAGTCAGGCTCACCTCAGCTTCCAAAAGGGTCAACTGCTGTGATCCCCCGGTCACCCCAGCAATGGATACAGGTTCTGCCCCCACATGTCCCGATGGCATTAAAGTACACTGTGCCCCAGTATCAACCAATGCATCATATTTTTGTGGCTCTGATGTGCCAGGCCATCGGATCCACACTGTCCAGAAAACCCGGTTCTCCCGTGCCTCTTCCTGGCTAGAGGCAGGGCCCCTCTAGCCCTGGTTATCATTCTTTCCCTGGGCATACATACTAGAGGTACCTTCGAGGGGATCTGACATATCATCCTCCTGTCTGTAATACCTGGCAGCTCGGTCACGGGAGGCTGAGGCTACTTTCACCTTAGCGGAACCCCCTCGGTTAGTGCCTCCCTCCTTGAGTTCACGCACCCGCGCTGCCAGGACAGAGGTAGGTTTCCCATCCCACCTTCTCATGTCTTCCCCATGCTCACACAGGAAAAACCACAGCTCAGCTCGTGGGGTGTACCCTCTCTCTCTAGCAGGGGGACGACGGGCTCTGACCTGGGGGCCTGTGACTCGCACTGGTGCCACACTGACCTTCCTCATCTCCTCCCTTATCTCCTTTATCTCCTCTTTGAGGTCCTGGACCACAGCAGAGACATGAGTTTTCAGTGGACCATTGACCATACTGTCATAATTCCTGAGCTTGTTGGCAACAGAGCCCACTGTTTCTCGGTTATTGTCAGCATCAATGGTTGCAATGAAGGTGGTGTATTGCGATGGCCCTAGTCTTGCCAGGTTCCACATCATCTGTCCTGTGCACCTGACCTTATCGGGGTCATTACCGTGCTGTCCATCCCTCCCAAAGAGTACCTCTAATACTGCCACCTCTCTTAGCTGTTGGATCCCTTCCTCAAGTGTCTTCCACTGCATTCTATGATGGTACTCCTGCATTCTCTCTTTGTGAATGAACCTTTCTCTCACACTCATTAAGAGCCGGTCCCAGAGAGAAAGGGGTCCTGGCTCCCTCACAAATACCTGGTTCACACCTGGGTCCTGGGTCAACGATCCCAGATACCTTGCCTCACCACTATCCAGTTGCACACTTGTGCCCATAAGGTCCCAAACCCGAAGCAGCCAGGTGGTATAAGGCTCACGCCCCCTTCGCACAATGTCGTCTCGCATACCACGGAGACTGTCGTACGAGAGGGACTCAATGATGATTTCTGGCTCTGGCTCCCCTGCTGGTTGTGAGGGCCCTGGTTCCCCATCATCATTAACTGGTCGTACTGATTTGGTCTTACACTTCCTCCTTTGCACAGGGGCGACTGCTGCTGGCTGTACTTGTCCTTGGGGTTCAGCTGAAACCTGGGCGGTTGTAACATCTGTGGGTTCCACTGCTGCACCATCGGACTCACCCTCTTTGGGGCAGGGAGAGGTTTTTTCACTAGCTGAGGAGGTGTATTCCCTTAGCAATTGGCATATCCCCTGGTGCACCTGGCCCATCTCCTGGCGCACCTGGCCCATCTCCTGGCATATCTCCTTGCGCACCTGGCCCATCTCCTGGCACATCTCCTGCATCCCTTTCGCCAGTACCCCCACCCATTTCGGGTAGTCCATTTCTGAGGTGGGCTGTTGGGCGGTATCAGGCTGTGGGGCAGGGTCTCTAGTGTCTGGGGCTGTGTCAGGTTCCGGGGCAGGATCAGGCTCTGGGGTAGGAACTCTACTCTCTGGGGCCATGTCAGGTTCTGGGGCAGGGTCAGGCTCCGGGGCAGGATCTCTAGTCTCTGGGGCTGGTGTCTGGGTAGTTATCCAAGCCAATCTCAACTTATCCTTGAATGCTAAATAGAGTAGGCCTACCAGCAGCAGGTGGTTAGTATTCAGAGGGAATCTAAACCCTTCAAAAATTGATGGGGTGGGTCCAAATAACTGGTTGAGGGGTTGGGGGAAAACTTCCCCTGGTGTCATTTCCTCACAGAAGGTACCATTGTTAACATAACCCCAAAAACATGAGCTCAGTGTGTGATAGCCGTTTATCCACGTGCCCACATTCCGGAGGAAGTTAAAAACCCATGAATTCCTCACCTTCTCGACCCATAGCACAAGCTGGATAACAGCAATGGTAGCCTTAGTGAGAGGACCCATATTCAAGTAGGGAGCTGCAAAGGGGAAGAATATAGCCACGGCCACATGCCACCCGAACCAGGGCAAAGTAGACCACATAGTGCTGCCTACCAAGGTTCCTATATCCAACACACAAACTTAAGTTATTCAGGAACTGTTATTCCTTTTTCACCTCTCTCTCTTAATGCCCTCAGGCCCCACGGTTGGGCGCCAAGATCTGTCTCGGTTTGAAAGACAGGTGTCTGCTAAGGAAGGCAGAAGCCTCCCTTGGAGTGGCAGATGTAACCCCTTTCCCTCTGAGTTATTATAATTTTGAAATCAAGGGTCTTTAGGCAGAGATGTGGGAAAATAGGAATAACAGTTCTTTACTATATATATATATATATATATATATATATATAACTAGTCAAACGAAACAACAACAACTATGACAGTAACAGCAAACACAAACCCAGTCCCGGCCTTTTCGGCTGTCAGGCTATTTCCCCTCGGGTGCAGTTCCGCTCGCAGCCGACAGGGATCGCTGGCGGCTCCCGGTGAGCAGGGCAGGTGCGATGGCTCCCCCGCGGCTGCAGGGGGCGCTCCGGAGCGAGCTCGGGAAGCACGCGGCTGCTCTGATGCCCTGGGATCCCGGGGAAGGATGGAACAAAGGAGCTTCAGAAACCGGTGGGCAGCTGGTCCCGGGTTCTCGGAAACAGCAGGCTGGACTGGTAGGCTGGAGCGGCAGGCACAAACACAAATCCCGGGTGGCAGACGAGATGTATCCAAAAGGGGAACCCCCCGGGGCTCCAGGCAGGCAGGGTAAGCACGGCTACAGCGTAGCGAAGGCTCGAAGCAGCAGCGGGGCGGGCGGCCACAGCCCAGCCTCCAGCAGGGCAGGGAAAAGCAGCTTTGGGATCCCCGGTGTTGTTCCCAGCAGAAAGGAAAGACGCCGAAAACGGGAACCAGCAGCTCTTCTCTCCGCGGCTTCTCTCTCCAGACGCTGAGAGCGAACTGAACTGCCCGCCAGGTGAGAACAAAAGCCTGGCCGGGCCCTTTTGTCTTTCTTAAGTATGGCTATTTATCTCCTAGCAACATGCTATGGGAAAAAATTCCTTTAACAGAAAAAAAAACTAGGACTAAACTGAAACCCCAACATTATCCACCCCGAATTTTTTTCCATACTAACATGTTACATGAAACTTAACTTTTTAACCATATAAATACAAGCATCACCTAAATTATATACATATGTACATGCTGATACTGATACAAGTACAGAGCCATGGGTAGTTCACCCTAAAACAAGGTCCCCTTGAGGTATGCATCGGGTCTCTCCATCCCTTTGCATCACCCACCAGGTACAACCTGGTCCCTGAGCAAAAACAACCCCACGGATGGGTTTGTCTTTGCTCAAGGCAGACTTTACCCAAACAGTTTTTCCAAGCATACCTCTCATGTGCACCACTGGAACCTTATCCCCATCTGTTGTTTGTAGGGGTTCGGATTGGGCAGGGCCGGCTCGGCTGGTGGAGCCTCGGGTGTTAACTAACCAGGTGGCTTTTGCTAAATGCACCTCCCAGTTTTTGAAACTCCCCCCACCCAGTGCCTTCAAGGTGGTTTTAAGCAGTCCATTACACCGCTCAACCTTCCCAGCTGCTGGTGCATGGTAAGGGATGTGGTACACCCACTCAATGCCATGTTCTCTAGCCCAGGTGTTTATAAGGCTGTTCTTGAAGTGAGTCCCATTGTCAGATTCAATCCTCTCAGGGGTACCATGCCTCCAAAGGACTTGCTTTTCAAGGCCCAGGATGGTGTTCCGGGCAGTAGCGTGAGGCACAGGGTAGGTCTCCAGCCATCCTGTGGTGGCTTCTACCATTGTGAGCACATGGCGCTTGCCTTGGCGGGTTTGAGGCAGTGTGATGTAATCAACCTGCCAGGCCTCCCCATACTTGTATTTGGACCACCGCCCACCATACCACAGGGGCTTCACCCGCTTGGCCTGCTTGATCGCAGCGCATGTCTCACAGTCATGGATGACCTGGGAGATACTGTCCATGGTCAGATCCACCCCTCGGTCTCGTGCCCACTTATAGGTGGCATCTCTGCCCTGATGGCCTGAGGCATCATGGGCCCATCGAGCTAAGAACAACTCTCCTTTATGTTGCCAATCCAGGTCTATCTGGGACACCTCTATTTTCGCAGCCTGATCTACCTGCTTGTTATTACGATGTTCTTCATTAGCCCGGCTCTTGGGAATGTGAGCATCTACATGACGGACCTTCACAGATAGCTTCTCTACTCGAGCGGCAATGTCTTTCCACTCCTCAGCAGCCCAGATTGGTTTTCCTCTGCGCTGCCATTTTGCCTTATTCCACCTTTCCAGCCAACCCCACAGAGCATTGGCTACCATCCATGAATCAGTGTAAAGGTAGAGCTTTGGCCACTTCTCTCTTTCAGCAATGTCCAGAGCTAATTGAACGGCTTTGAGTTCAGCAAATTGGCTCGATCCACCTTCTCCTTCCGTAGCCTGTGCAACTTGTCGTGTGGGGCTCCATACAGCGGCTTTCCATTTCCGGCTAGCGCCTACAATTCGGCAGGAACCATCAGTGAAGAGGGCATATTGTCTTTCACTCTCTGGTAGCTCGTTGTATGGTGGGGCTTCTTCGGCACGCGTCACCTGCTCCTCTTCTTCTTCAGAAGATAACCCAAAAGTCTCACCTTCTGGCCAGTTCGTAATTATTTCCAAGATCCCAGGGCGACTTGGGTTTCCAATTCGGGCGCGCTGCGTGATGAGGGCGATCCATTTGCTCCAAGTAGCATCAGTGGCGTGATGCGTGGAGGGAACCTTTCCTTTGAACATCCACCCCAGCACCGGTAGTCGGGGTGCCAGGAGGAGTTGTGCCTCAGTTCCAATTACCTCTGAGGCAGCTTGGACTCCTTCATAGGCTGCCAAGATTTCTTTCTCTGTGGGAGTGTAGTTGGCTTCGGACCCTCTGTAGCTTCGGCTCCAGAATCCCAGCGGTCGGCCACGAGTCTCACCAGGCACCTTCTGCCAGAGGCTCCAGGACAGACCATTGTTCCCGGCTGCAGAGTAGAGCACGTTCTTCACCTCTGGTCCTGTCCTGACTGGGCCAAGGGCTACGGCGTGAGCGATTTCCTGCTTGATCTGGGCAAAGGCTTGCTGCTGTTCAGGGCCCCAGTGGAAATCGTTCTTCTTGCGGGTAACCAGGTAAAGAGGACTCACAATCTGGCTGTACTCGGGAATGTGCATCCTCCAGAAACCTATGGCGCCTAGGAAAGCTTGTGTTTCCTTCTTGTTGGTTGGTGGAGACATCGCAGTGATCTTATTGATGACCTCAGTGGGAATCTGACGCCGTCCATCTTGCCACTTCACTCCCAGGAACTGGATCTCTCGGGCAGGCCCCTTGACTTTGCTCTTCTTGATGGCGAAACCAGCTTTTAGGAGAATTTGGATTATTCTCTCTCCTTTCTCAAACACTTCTGTTGCGGTGTTCCCCCACACAATGATGTCATCAATGTACTGCAGATGTTCTGGGGCCTCACCCTTTTCCAGTGCAGCCTGGATCAGTCCATGGCAGATGGTGGGACTGTGCTTCCACCCCTGGGGCAGTCGGTTCCAGGTGTACTGCACACCCCTCCAGGTGAAAGCAAACTGAGGCCTGCACTCTGCTGCCAGAGGAATGGAGAAAAATGCATTGGCAATGTCAATAGTGGCATACCACTTTGCTGCTTTGGACTCCAGCTCATACTGGAGCTCCAACATGTCGGGCACAGCAGCGCTCAGCGGTGGAGTCACTTCATTCAAGCCACGATAGTCCACAGTCAATCTCCATTCCCCATCAGACTTGCGCACAGGCCAAATGGGGCTGTTGAAGGGTGAGTGGGTCTTGCTGACCACCCCTTGGCTCTCCAGCTCACGAATCATCTTGTGGATGGGAATCACAGCATCTCGATTCGTCCGATACTGCCGGCGGTGCACTGTCGAGGTGGCAATTGGCACTCGTTGCTCTTCCACTTTCAGGAGCCCAACTGCAGAAGGATTCTCAGACAGTCCGGACAGGGTGTTCAACTGCCTAATGCCCTCTGCCTCCACAGCAGCAATCCCAAACGCCCACCTGAGTCCCTTTGGGTCTTTGTAATAGCCATTCCGGAGGAAGTCTATGCCCAGAATACACGGGGCCTCTGGGCCGGTCACAATCGGATGCTTTTGCCACTCCTTCCCAGTCAGGCTCACCTCAGCTTCCAAAAGGGTCAACTGCTGTGATCCCCCGGTCACCCCAGCAATGGATACAGGTTCTGCCCCCACATGTCCCGATGGCATTAAAGTACACTGTGCCCCAGTATCAACCAATGCATCATATTTTTGTGGCTCTGATGTGCCAGGCCATCGGATCCACACTGTCCAGAAAACCCGGTTCTCCCGTGCCTCTTCCTGGCTAGAGGCAGGGCCCCTCTAGCCCTGGTTATCATTCTTTCCCTGGGCATACATACTAGAGGTACCTTCGAGGGGATCTGACATATCATCCTCCTGTCTGTAATACCTGGCAGCTCGGTCACGGGAGGCTGAGGCTACTTTCACCTTAGCGGAACCCCCTCGGTTAGTGCCTCCCTCCTTGAGTTCACGCACCCGCGCTGCCAGGACAGAGGTAGGTTTCCCATCCCACCTTCTCATGTCTTCCCCATGCTCACACAGGAAAAACCACAGCTCAGCTCGTGGGGTGTACCCTCTCTCTCTAGCAGGGGGACGACGGGCTCTGACCTGGGGGCCTGTGACTCGCACTGGTGCCACACTGACCTTCCTCATCTCCTCCCTTATCTCCTTTATCTCCTCTTTGAGGTCCTGGACCACAGCAGAGACATGAGTTTTCAGTGGACCATTGACCATACTGTCATAATTCCTGAGCTTGTTGGCAACAGAGCCCACTGTTTCTCGGTTATTGTCAGCATCAATGGTTGCAATGAAGGTGGTGTATTGCGATGGCCCTAGTCTTGCCAGGTTCCACATCATCTGTCCTGTGCACCTGACCTTATCGGGGTCATTACCGTGCTGTCCATCCCTCCCAAAGAGTACCTCTAATACTGCCACCTCTCTTAGCTGTTGGATCCCTTCCTCAAGTGTCTTCCACTGCATTCTATGATGGTACTCCTGCATTCTCTCTTTGTGAATGAACCTTTCTCTCACACTCATTAAGAGCCGGTCCCAGAGAGAAAGGGGTCCTGGCTCCCTCACAAATACCTGGTTCACACCTGGGTCCTGGGTCAACGATCCCAGATACCTTGCCTCACCACTATCCAGTTGCACACTTGTGCCCATAAGGTCCCAAACCCGAAGCAGCCAGGTGGTATAAGGCTCACGCCCCCTTCGCACAATGTCGTCTCGCATACCACGGAGACTGTCGTACGAGAGGGACTCAATGATGATTTCTGGCTCTGGCTCCCCTGCTGGTTGTGAGGGCCCTGGTTCCCCATCATCATTAACTGGTCGTACTGATTTGGTCTTACACTTCCTCCTTTGCACAGGGGCGACTGCTGCTGGCTGTACTTGTCCTTGGGGTTCAGCTGAAACCTGGGCGGTTGTAACATCTGTGGGTTCCACTGCTGCACCATCGGACTCACCCTCTTTGGGGCAGGGAGAGGTTTTTTCACTAGCTGAGGAGGTGTATTCCCTTAGCAATTGGCATATCCCCTGGTGCACCTGGCCCATCTCCTGGCGCACCTGGCCCATCTCCTGGCATATCTCCTTGCGCACCTGGCCCATCTCCTGGCACATCTCCTGCATCCCTTTCGCCAGTACCCCCACCCATTTCGGGTAGTCCATTTCTGAGGTGGGCTGTTGGGCGGTATCAGGCTGTGGGGCAGGGTCTCTAGTGTCTGGGGCTGTGTCAGGTTCCGGGGCAGGATCAGGCTCTGGGGTAGGAACTCTACTCTCTGGGGCCATGTCAGGTTCTGGGGCAGGGTCAGGCTCCGGGGCAGGATCTCTAGTCTCTGGGGCTGGTGTCTGGGTAGTTATCCAAGCCAATCTCAACTTATCCTTGAATGCTAAATAGAGTAGGCCTACCAGCAGCAGGTGGTTAGTATTCAGAGGGAATCTAAACCCTTCAAAAATTGATGGGGTGGGTCCAAATAACTGGTTGAGGGGTTGGGGGAAAACTTCCCCTGGTGTCATTTCCTCACAGAAGGTACCATTGTTAACATAACCCCAAAAACATGAGCTCAGTGTGTGATAGCCGTTTATCCACGTGCCCACATTCCGGAGGAAGTTAAAAACCCATGAATTCCTCACCTTCTCGACCCATAGCACAAGCTGGATAACAGCAATGGTAGCCTTAGTGAGAGGACCCATATTCAAGTAGGGAGCTGCAAAGGGGAAGAATATAGCCACGGCCACATGCCACCCGAACCAGGGCAAAGTAGACCACATAGTGCTGCCTACCAAGGTTCCTATATCCAACACACAAACTTAAGTTATTCAGGAACTGTTATTCCTTTTTCACCTCTCTCTCTTAATGCCCTCAGGCCCCACGGTTGGGCGCCAAGATCTGTCTCGGTTTGAAAGACAGGTGTCTGCTAAGGAAGGCAGAAGCCTCCCTTGGAGTGGCAGATGTAACCCCTTTCCCTCTGAGTTATTATAATTTTGAAATCAAGGGTCTTTAGGCAGAGATGTGGGAAAATAGGAATAACAGTTCTTTACTATATATATATATATATATATATATATATAACTAGTCAAACGAAACAACAACAACTATGACAGTAACAGCAAACACAAACCCAGTCCCGGCCTTTTCGGCTGTCAGGCTATTTCCCCTCGGGTGCAGTTCCGCTCGCAGCCGACAGGGATCGCTGGCGGCTCCCGGTGAGCAGGGCAGGTGCGATGGCTCCCCCGCGGCTGCAGGGGGCGCTCCGGAGCGAGCTCGGGAAGCACGCGGCTGCTCTGATGCCCTGGGATCCCGGGGAAGGATGGAACAAAGGAGCTTCAGAAACCGGTGGGCAGCTGGTCCCGGGTTCTCGGAAACAGCAGGCTGGACTGGTAGGCTGGAGCGGCAGGCACAAACACAAATCCCGGGTGGCAGACGAGATGTATCCAAAAGGGGAACCCCCCGGGGCTCCAGGCAGGCAGGGTAAGCACGGCTACAGCGTAGCGAAGGCTCGAAGCAGCAGCGGGGCGGGCGGCCACAGCCCAGCCTCCAGCAGGGCAGGGAAAAGCAGCTTTGGGATCCCCGGTGTTGTTCCCAGCAGAAAGGAAAGACGCCGAAAACGGGAACCAGCAGCTCTTCTCTCCGCGGCTTCTCTCTCCAGACGCTGAGAGCGAACTGAACTGCCCGCCAGGTGAGAACAAAAGCCTGGCCGGGCCCTTTTGTCTTTCTTAAGTATGGCTATTTATCTCCTAGCAACATGCTATGGGAAAAAATTCCTTTAACAGAAAAAAAAACTAGGACTAAACTGAAACCCCAACATTATCCACCCCGAATTTTTTTCCATACTAACATGTTACATGAAACTTAACTTTTTAACCATATAAATACAAGCATCACCTAAATTATATACATATGTACATGCTGATACTGATACAAGTACAGAGCCATGGGTAGTTCACCCTAAAACAAGGTCCCCTTGAGGTATGCATCGGGTCTCTCCATCCCTTTGCATCACCCACCAGGTACAACCTGGTCCCTGAGCAAAAACAACCCCACGGATGGGTTTGTCTTTGCTCAAGGCAGACTTTACCCAAACAGTTTTTCCAAGCATACCTCTCATGTGCACCACTGGAACCTTATCCCCATCTGTTGTTTGTAGGGGTTCGGATTGGGCAGGGCCGGCTCGGCTGGTGGAGCCTCGGGTGTTAACTAACCAGGTGGCTTTTGCTAAATGCACCTCCCAGTTTTTGAAACTCCCCCCACCCAGTGCCTTCAAGGTGGTTTTAAGCAGTCCATTACACCGCTCAACCTTCCCAGCTGCTGGTGCATGGTAAGGGATGTGGTACACCCACTCAATGCCATGTTCTCTAGCCCAGGTGTTTATAAGGCTGTTCTTGAAGTGAGTCCCATTGTCAGATTCAATCCTCTCAGGGGTACCATGCCTCCAAAGGACTTGCTTTTCAAGGCCCAGGATGGTGTTCCGGGCAGTAGCGTGAGGCACAGGGTAGGTCTCCAGCCATCCTGTGGTGGCTTCTACCATTGTGAGCACATGGCGCTTGCCTTGGCGGGTTTGAGGCAGTGTGATGTAATCAACCTGCCAGGCCTCCCCATACTTGTATTTGGACCACCGCCCACCATACCACAGGGGCTTCACCCGCTTGGCCTGCTTGATCGCAGCGCATGTCTCACAGTCATGGATGACCTGGGAGATACTGTCCATGGTCAGATCCACCCCTCGGTCTCGTGCCCACTTATAGGTGGCATCTCTGCCCTGATGGCCTGAGGCATCATGGGCCCATCGAGCTAAGAACAACTCTCCTTTATGTTGCCAATCCAGGTCTATCTGGGACACCTCTATTTTCGCAGCCTGATCTACCTGCTTGTTATTACGATGTTCTTCATTAGCCCGGCTCTTGGGAATGTGAGCATCTACATGACGGACCTTCACAGATAGCTTCTCTACTCGAGCGGCAATGTCTTTCCACTCCTCAGCAGCCCAGATTGGTTTTCCTCTGCGCTGCCATTTTGCCTTATTCCACCTTTCCAGCCAACCCCACAGAGCATTGGCTACCATCCATGAATCAGTGTAAAGGTAGAGCTTTGGCCACTTCTCTCTTTCAGCAATGTCCAGAGCTAATTGAACGGCTTTGAGTTCAGCAAATTGGCTCGATCCACCTTCTCCTTCCGTAGCCTGTGCAACTTGTCGTGTGGGGCTCCATACAGCGGCTTTCCATTTCCGGCTAGCGCCTACAATTCGGCAGGAACCATCAGTGAAGAGGGCATATTGTCTTTCACTCTCTGGTAGCTCGTTGTATGGTGGGGCTTCTTCGGCACGCGTCACCTGCTCCTCTTCTTCTTCAGAAGATAACCCAAAAGTCTCACCTTCTGGCCAGTTCGTAATTATTTCCAAGATCCCAGGGCGACTTGGGTTTCCAATTCGGGCGCGCTGCGTGATGAGGGCGATCCATTTGCTCCAAGTAGCATCAGTGGCGTGATGCGTGGAGGGAACCTTTCCTTTGAACATCCACCCCAGCACCGGTAGTCGGGGTGCCAGGAGGAGTTGTGCCTCAGTTCCAATTACCTCTGAGGCAGCTTGGACTCCTTCATAGGCTGCCAAGATTTCTTTCTCTGTGGGAGTGTAGTTGGCTTCGGACCCTCTGTAGCTTCGGCTCCAGAATCCCAGCGGTCGGCCACGAGTCTCACCAGGCACCTTCTGCCAGAGGCTCCAGGACAGACCATTGTTCCCGGCTGCAGAGTAGAGCACGTTCTTCACCTCTGGTCCTGTCCTGACTGGGCCAAGGGCTACGGCGTGAGCGATTTCCTGCTTGATCTGGGCAAAGGCTTGCTGCTGTTCAGGGCCCCAGTGGAAATCGTTCTTCTTGCGGGTAACCAGGTAAAGAGGACTCACAATCTGGCTGTACTCGGGAATGTGCATCCTCCAGAAACCTATGGCGCCTAGGAAAGCTTGTGTTTCCTTCTTGTTGGTTGGTGGAGACATCGCAGTGATCTTATTGATGACCTCAGTGGGAATCTGACGCCGTCCATCTTGCCACTTCACTCCCAGGAACTGGATCTCTCGGGCAGGCCCCTTGACTTTGCTCTTCTTGATGGCGAAACCAGCTTTTAGGAGAATTTGGATTATTCTCTCTCCTTTCTCAAACACTTCTGTTGCGGTGTTCCCCCACACAATGATGTCATCAATGTACTGCAGATGTTCTGGGGCCTCACCCTTTTCCAGTGCAGCCTGGATCAGTCCATGGCAGATGGTGGGACTGTGCTTCCACCCCTGGGGCAGTCGGTTCCAGGTGTACTGCACACCCCTCCAGGTGAAAGCAAACTGAGGCCTGCACTCTGCTGCCAGAGGAATGGAGAAAAATGCATTGGCAATGTCAATAGTGGCATACCACTTCGCTGCTTTGGACTCCAGCTCATACTGGAGCTCCAACATGTCGGGCACAGCAGCGCTCAGCGGTGGAGTCACTTCATTCAAGCCACGATAGTCCACAGTCAATCTCCATTCCCCATCAGACTTGCGCACAGGCCAAATGGGGCTGTTGAAGGGTGAGTGGGTCTTGCTGACCACCCCTTGGCTCTCCAGCTCACGAATCATCTTGTGGATGGGAATCACAGCATCTCGATTCGTCCGATACTGCCGGCGGTGCACTGTCGAGGTGGCAATTGGCACTCGTTGCTCTTCCACTTTCAGGAGCCCAACTGCAGAAGGATTCTCAGACAGTCCGGACAGGGTGTTCAACTGCCTAATGCCCTCTGCCTCCACAGCAGCAATCCCAAACGCCCACCTGAGTCCCTTTGGGTCTTTGTAATAGCCATTCCGGAGGAAGTCTATGCCCAGAATACACGGGGCCTCTGGGCCGGTCACAATCGGATGCTTTTGCCACTCCTTCCCAGTCAGGCTCACCTCAGCTTCCAAAAGGGTCAACTGCTGTGATCCCCCGGTCACCCCAGCAATGGATACAGGTTCTGCCCCCACATGTCCCGATGGCATTAAAGTACACTGTGCCCCAGTATCAACCAATGCATCATATTTTTGTGGCTCTGATGTGCCAGGCCATCGGATCCACACTGTCCAGAAAACCCGGTTCTCCCGTGCCTCTTCCTGGCTAGAGGCAGGGCCCCTCTAGCCCTGGTTATCATTCTTTCCCTGGGCATACATACTAGAGGTACCTTCGAGGGGATCTGACATATCATCCTCCTGTCTGTAATACCTGGCAGCTCGGTCACGGGAGGCTGAGGCTACTTTCACCTTAGCGGAACCCCCTCGGTTAGTGCCTCCCTCCTTGAGTTCACGCACCCGCGCTGCCAGGACAGAGGTAGGTTTCCCATCCCACCTTCTCATGTCTTCCCCATGCTCACACAGGAAAAACCACAGCTCAGCTCGTGGGGTGTACCCTCTCTCTCTAGCAGGGGGACGACGGGCTCTGACCTGGGGGCCTGTGACTCGCACTGGTGCCACACTGACCTTCCTCATCTCCTCCCTTATCTCCTTTATCTCCTCTTTGAGGTCCTGGACCACAGCAGAGACATGAGTTTTCAGTGGACCATTGACCATACTGTCATAATTCCTGAGCTTGTTGGCAACAGAGCCCACTGTTTCTCGGTTATTGTCAGCATCAATGGTTGCAATGAAGGTGGTGTATTGCGATGGCCCTAGTCTTGCCAGGTTCCACATCATCTGTCCTGTGCACCTGACCTTATCGGGGTCATTACCGTGCTGTCCATCCCTCCCAAAGAGTACCTCTAATACTGCCACCTCTCTTAGCTGTTGGATCCCTTCCTCAAGTGTCTTCCACTGCATTCTATGATGGTACTCCTGCATTCTCTCTTTGTGAATGAACCTTTCTCTCACACTCATTAAGAGCCGGTCCCAGAGAGAAAGGGGTCCTGGCTCCCTCACAAATACCTGGTTCACACCTGGGTCCTGGGTCAACGATCCCAGATACCTTGCCTCACCACTATCCAGTTGCACACTTGTGCCCATAAGGTCCCAAACCCGAAGCAGCCAGGTGGTATAAGGCTCACGCCCCCTTCGCACAATGTCGTCTCGCATACCACGGAGACTGTCGTACGAGAGGGACTCAATGATGATTTCTGGCTCTGGCTCCCCTGCTGGTTGTGAGGGCCCTGGTTCCCCATCATCATTAACTGGTCGTACTGATTTGGTCTTACACTTCCTCCTTTGCACAGGGGCGACTGCTGCTGGCTGTACTTGTCCTTGGGGTTCAGCTGAAACCTGGGCGGTTGTAACATCTGTGGGTTCCACTGCTGCACCATCGGACTCACCCTCTTTGGGGCAGGGAGAGGTTTTTTCACTAGCTGAGGAGGTGTATTCCCTTAGCAATTGGCATATCCCCTGGTGCACCTGGCCCATCTCCTGGCGCACCTGGCCCATCTCCTGGCATATCTCCTTGCGCACCTGGCCCATCTCCTGGCACATCTCCTGCATCCCTTTCGCCAGTACCCCCACCCATTTCGGGTAGTCCATTTCTGAGGTGGGCTGTTGGGCGGTATCAGGCTGTGGGGCAGGGTCTCTAGTGTCTGGGGCTGTGTCAGGTTCCGGGGCAGGATCAGGCTCTGGGGTAGGAACTCTACTCTCTGGGGCCATGTCAGGTTCTGGGGCAGGGTCAGGCTCCGGGGCAGGATCTCTAGTCTCTGGGGCTGGTGTCTGGGTAGTTATCCAAGCCAATCTCAACTTATCCTTGAATGCTAAATAGAGTAGGCCTACCAGCAGCAGGTGGTTAGTATTCAGAGGGAATCTAAACCCTTCAAAAATTGATGGGGTGGGTCCAAATAACTGGTTGAGGGGTTGGGGGAAAACTTCCCCTGGTGTCATTTCCTCACAGAAGGTACCATTGTTAACATAACCCCAAAAACATGAGCTCAGTGTGTGATAGCCGTTTATCCACGTGCCCACATTCCGGAGGAAGTTAAAAACCCATGAATTCCTCACCTTCTCGACCCATAGCACAAGCTGGATAACAGCAATGGTAGCCTTAGTGAGAGGACCCATATTCAAGTAGGGAGCTGCAAAGGGGAAGAATATAGCCACGGCCACATGCCACCCGAACCAGGGCAAAGTAGACCACATAGTGCTGCCTACCAAGGTTCCTATATCCAACACACAAACTTAAGTTATTCAGGAACTGTTATTCCTTTTTCACCTCTCTCTCTTAATGCCCTCAGGCCCCACGGTTGGGCGCCAAGATCTGTCTCGGTTTGAAAGACAGGTGTCTGCTAAGGAAGGCAGAAGCCTCCCTTGGAGTGGCAGATGTAACCCCTTTCCCTCTGAGTTATTATAATTTTGAAATCAAGGGTCTTTAGGCAGAGATGTGGGAAAATAGGAATAACAGTTCTTTACTATATATATATATATATATATATATATATATAACTAGTCAAACGAAACAACAACAACTATGACAGTAACAGCAAACACAAACCCAGTCCCGGCCTTTTCGGCTGTCAGGCTATTTCCCCTCGGGTGCAGTTCCGCTCGCAGCCGACAGGGATCGCTGGCGGCTCCCGGTGAGCAGGGCAGGTGCGATGGCTCCCCCGCGGCTGCAGGGGGCGCTCCGGAGCGAGCTCGGGAAGCACGCGGCTGCTCTGATGCCCTGGGATCCCGGGGAAGGATGGAACAAAGGAGCTTCAGAAACCGGTGGGCAGCTGGTCCCGGGTTCTCGGAAACAGCAGGCTGGACTGGTAGGCTGGAGCGGCAGGCACAAACACAAATCCCGGGTGGCAGACGAGATGTATCCAAAAGGGGAACCCCCCGGGGCTCCAGGCAGGCAGGGTAAGCACGGCTACAGCGTAGCGAAGGCTCGAAGCAGCAGCGGGGCGGGCGGCCACAGCCCAGCCTCCAGCAGGGCAGGGAAAAGCAGCTTTGGGATCCCCGGTGTTGTTCCCAGCAGAAAGGAAAGACGCCGAAAACGGGAACCAGCAGCTCTTCTCTCCGCGGCTTCTCTCTCCAGACGCTGAGAGCGAACTGAACTGCCCGCCAGGTGAGAACAAAAGCCTGGCCGGGCCCTTTTGTCTTTCTTAAGTATGGCTATTTATCTCCTAGCAACATGCTATGGGAAAAAATTCCTTTAACAGAAAAAAAAACTAGGACTAAACTGAAACCCCAACATTATCCACCCCGAATTTTTTTCCATACTAACATGTTACATGAAACTTAACTTTTTAACCATATAAATACAAGCATCACCTAAATTATATACATATGTACATGCTGATACTGATACAAGTACAGAGCCATGGGTAGTTCACCCTAAAACAAGGTCCCCTTGAGGTATGCATCGGGTCTCTCCATCCCTTTGCATCACCCACCAGGTACAACCTGGTCCCTGAGCAAAAACAACCCCACGGATGGGTTTGTCTTTGCTCAAGGCAGACTTTACCCAAACAGTTTTTCCAAGCATACCTCTCATGTGCACCACTGGAACCTTATCCCCATCTGTTGTTTGTAGGGGTTCGGATTGGGCAGGGCCGGCTCGGCTGGTGGAGCCTCGGGTGTTAACTAACCAGGTGGCTTTTGCTAAATGCACCTCCCAGTTTTTGAAACTCCCCCCACCCAGTGCCTTCAAGGTGGTTTTAAGCAGTCCATTACACCGCTCAACCTTCCCAGCTGCTGGTGCATGGTAAGGGATGTGGTACACCCACTCAATGCCATGTTCTCTAGCCCAGGTGTTTATAAGGCTGTTCTTGAAGTGAGTCCCATTGTCAGATTCAATCCTCTCAGGGGTACCATGCCTCCAAAGGACTTGCTTTTCAAGGCCCAGGATGGTGTTCCGGGCAGTAGCGTGAGGCACAGGGTAGGTCTCCAGCCATCCTGTGGTGGCTTCTACCATTGTGAGCACATGGCGCTTGCCTTGGCGGGTTTGAGGCAGTGTGATGTAATCAACCTGCCAGGCCTCCCCATACTTGTATTTGGACCACCGCCCACCATACCACAGGGGCTTCACCCGCTTGGCCTGCTTGATCGCAGCGCATGTCTCACAGTCATGGATGACCTGGGAGATACTGTCCATGGTCAGATCCACCCCTCGGTCTCGTGCCCACTTATAGGTGGCATCTCTGCCCTGATGGCCTGAGGCATCATGGGCCCATCGAGCTAAGAACAACTCTCCTTTATGTTGCCAATCCAGGTCTATCTGGGACACCTCTATTTTCGCAGCCTGATCTACCTGCTTGTTATTACGATGTTCTTCATTAGCCCGGCTCTTGGGAATGTGAGCATCTACATGACGGACCTTCACAGATAGCTTCTCTACTCGAGCGGCAATGTCTTTCCACTCCTCAGCAGCCCAGATTGGTTTTCCTCTGCGCTGCCATTTTGCCTTATTCCACCTTTCCAGCCAACCCCACAGAGCATTGGCTACCATCCATGAATCAGTGTAAAGGTAGAGCTTTGGCCACTTCTCTCTTTCAGCAATGTCCAGAGCTAATTGAACGGCTTTGAGTTCAGCAAATTGGCTCGATCCACCTTCTCCTTCCGTAGCCTGTGCAACTTGTCGTGTGGGGCTCCATACAGCGGCTTTCCATTTCCGGCTAGCGCCTACAATTCGGCAGGAACCATCAGTGAAGAGGGCATATTGTCTTTCACTCTCTGGTAGCTCGTTGTATGGTGGGGCTTCTTCGGCACGCGTCACCTGCTCCTCTTCTTCTTCAGAAGATAACCCAAAAGTCTCACCTTCTGGCCAGTTCGTAATTATTTCCAAGATCCCAGGGCGACTTGGGTTTCCAATTCGGGCGCGCTGCGTGATGAGGGCGATCCATTTGCTCCAAGTAGCATCAGTGGCGTGATGCGTGGAGGGAACCTTTCCTTTGAACATCCACCCCAGCACCGGTAGTCGGGGTGCCAGGAGGAGTTGTGCCTCAGTTCCAATTACCTCTGAGGCAGCTTGGACTCCTTCATAGGCTGCCAAGATTTCTTTCTCTGTGGGAGTGTAGTTGGCTTCGGACCCTCTGTAGCTTCGGCTCCAGAATCCCAGCGGTCGGCCACGAGTCTCACCAGGCACCTTCTGCCAGAGGCTCCAGGACAGACCATTGTTCCCGGCTGCAGAGTAGAGCACGTTCTTCACCTCTGGTCCTGTCCTGACTGGGCCAAGGGCTACGGCGTGAGCGATTTCCTGCTTGATCTGGGCAAAGGCTTGCTGCTGTTCAGGGCCCCAGTGGAAATCGTTCTTCTTGCGGGTAACCAGGTAAAGAGGACTCACAATCTGGCTGTACTCGGGAATGTGCATCCTCCAGAAACCTATGGCGCCTAGGAAAGCTTGTGTTTCCTTCTTGTTGGTTGGTGGAGACATCGCAGTGATCTTATTGATGACCTCAGTGGGAATCTGACGCCGTCCATCTTGCCACTTCACTCCCAGGAACTGGATCTCTCGGGCAGGCCCCTTGACTTTGCTCTTCTTGATGGCGAAACCAGCTTTTAGGAGAATTTGGATTATTCTCTCTCCTTTCTCAAACACTTCTGTTGCGGTGTTCCCCCACACAATGATGTCATCAATGTACTGCAGATGTTCTGGGGCCTCACCCTTTTCCAGTGCAGCCTGGATCAGTCCATGGCAGATGGTGGGACTGTGCTTCCACCCCTGGGGCAGTCGGTTCCAGGTGTACTGCACACCCCTCCAGGTGAAAGCAAACTGAGGCCTGCACTCTGCTGCCAGAGGAATGGAGAAAAATGCATTGGCAATGTCAATAGTGGCATACCACTTCGCTGCTTTGGACTCCAGCTCATACTGGAGCTCCAACATGTCGGGCACAGCAGCGCTCAGCGGTGGAGTCACTTCATTCAAGCCACGATAGTCCACAGTCAATCTCCATTCCCCATCAGACTTGCGCACAGGCCAAATGGGGCTGTTGAAGGGTGAGTGGGTCTTGCTGACCACCCCTTGGCTCTCCAGCTCACGAATCATCTTGTGGATGGGAATCACAGCATCTCGATTCGTCCGATACTGCCGGCGGTGCACTGTCGAGGTGGCAATTGGCACTCGTTGCTCTTCCACTTTCAGGAGCCCAACTGCAGAAGGATTCTCAGACAGTCCGGACAGGGTGTTCAACTGCCTAATGCCCTCTGCCTCCACAGCAGCAATCCCAAACGCCCACCTGAGTCCCTTTGGGTCTTTGTAATAGCCATTCCGGAGGAAGTCTATGCCCAGAATACACGGGGCCTCTGGGCCGGTCACAATCGGATGCTTTTGCCACTCCTTCCCAGTCAGGCTCACCTCAGCTTCCAAAAGGGTCAACTGCTGTGATCCCCCGGTCACCCCAGCAATGGATACAGGTTCTGCCCCCACATGTCCCGATGGCATTAAAGTACACTGTGCCCCAGTATCAACCAATGCATCATATTTTTGTGGCTCTGATGTGCCAGGCCATCGGATCCACACTGTCCAGAAAACCCGGTTCTCCCGTGCCTCTTCCTGGCTAGAGGCAGGGCCCCTCTAGCCCTGGTTATCATTCTTTCCCTGGGCATACATACTAGAGGTACCTTCGAGGGGATCTGACATATCATCCTCCTGTCTGTAATACCTGGCAGCTCGGTCACGGGAGGCTGAGGCTACTTTCACCTTAGCGGAACCCCCTCGGTTAGTGCCTCCCTCCTTGAGTTCACGCACCCGCGCTGCCAGGACAGAGGTAGGTTTCCCATCCCACCTTCTCATGTCTTCCCCATGCTCACACAGGAAAAACCACAGCTCAGCTCGTGGGGTGTACCCTCTCTCTCTAGCAGGGGGACGACGGGCTCTGACCTGGGGGCCTGTGACTCGCACTGGTGCCACACTGACCTTCCTCATCTCCTCCCTTATCTCCTTTATCTCCTCTTTGAGGTCCTGGACCACAGCAGAGACATGAGTTTTCAGTGGACCATTGACCATACTGTCATAATTCCTGAGCTTGTTGGCAACAGAGCCCACTGTTTCTCGGTTATTGTCAGCATCAATGGTTGCAATGAAGGTGGTGTATTGCGATGGCCCTAGTCTTGCCAGGTTCCACATCATCTGTCCTGTGCACCTGACCTTATCGGGGTCATTACCGTGCTGTCCATCCCTCCCAAAGAGTACCTCTAATACTGCCACCTCTCTTAGCTGTTGGATCCCTTCCTCAAGTGTCTTCCACTGCATTCTATGATGGTACTCCTGCATTCTCTCTTTGTGAATGAACCTTTCTCTCACACTCATTAAGAGCCGGTCCCAGAGAGAAAGGGGTCCTGGCTCCCTCACAAATACCTGGTTCACACCTGGGTCCTGGGTCAACGATCCCAGATACCTTGCCTCACCACTATCCAGTTGCACACTTGTGCCCATAAGGTCCCAAACCCGAAGCAGCCAGGTGGTATAAGGCTCACGCCCCCTTCGCACAATGTCGTCTCGCATACCACGGAGACTGTCGTACGAGAGGGACTCAATGATGATTTCTGGCTCTGGCTCCCCTGCTGGTTGTGAGGGCCCTGGTTCCCCATCATCATTAACTGGTCGTACTGATTTGGTCTTACACTTCCTCCTTTGCACAGGGGCGACTGCTGCTGGCTGTACTTGTCCTTGGGGTTCAGCTGAAACCTGGGCGGTTGTAACATCTGTGGGTTCCACTGCTGCACCATCGGACTCACCCTCTTTGGGGCAGGGAGAGGTTTTTTCACTAGCTGAGGAGGTGTATTCCCTTAGCAATTGGCATATCCCCTGGTGCACCTGGCCCATCTCCTGGCGCACCTGGCCCATCTCCTGGCATATCTCCTTGCGCACCTGGCCCATCTCCTGGCACATCTCCTGCATCCCTTTCGCCAGTACCCCCACCCATTTCGGGTAGTCCATTTCTGAGGTGGGCTGTTGGGCGGTATCAGGCTGTGGGGCAGGGTCTCTAGTGTCTGGGGCTGTGTCAGGTTCCGGGGCAGGATCAGGCTCTGGGGTAGGAACTCTACTCTCTGGGGCCATGTCAGGTTCTGGGGCAGGGTCAGGCTCCGGGGCAGGATCTCTAGTCTCTGGGGCTGGTGTCTGGGTAGTTATCCAAGCCAATCTCAACTTATCCTTGAATGCTAAATAGAGTAGGCCTACCAGCAGCAGGTGGTTAGTATTCAGAGGGAATCTAAACCCTTCAAAAATTGATGGGGTGGGTCCAAATAACTGGTTGAGGGGTTGGGGGAAAACTTCCCCTGGTGTCATTTCCTCACAGAAGGTACCATTGTTAACATAACCCCAAAAACATGAGCTCAGTGTGTGATAGCCGTTTATCCACGTGCCCACATTCCGGAGGAAGTTAAAAACCCATGAATTCCTCACCTTCTCGACCCATAGCACAAGCTGGATAACAGCAATGGTAGCCTTAGTGAGAGGACCCATATTCAAGTAGGGAGCTGCAAAGGGGAAGAATATAGCCACGGCCACATGCCACCCGAACCAGGGCAAAGTAGACCACATAGTGCTGCCTACCAAGGTTCCTATATCCAACACACAAACTTAAGTTATTCAGGAACTGTTATTCCTTTTTCACCTCTCTCTCTTAATGCCCTCAGGCCCCACGGTTGGGCGCCAAGATCTGTCTCGGTTTGAAAGACAGGTGTCTGCTAAGGAAGGCAGAAGCCTCCCTTGGAGTGGCAGATGTAACCCCTTTCCCTCTGAGTTATTATAATTTTGAAATCAAGGGTCTTTAGGCAGAGATGTGGGAAAATAGGAATAACAGTTCTTTACTATATATATATATATATATATATATATATATAACTAGTCAAACGAAACAACAACAACTATGACAGTAACAGCAAACACAAACCCAGTCCCGGCCTTTTCGGCTGTCAGGCTATTTCCCCTCGGGTGCAGTTCCGCTCGCAGCCGACAGGGATCGCTGGCGGCTCCCGGTGAGCAGGGCAGGTGCGATGGCTCCCCCGCGGCTGCAGGGGGCGCTCCGGAGCGAGCTCGGGAAGCACGCGGCTGCTCTGATGCCCTGGGATCCCGGGGAAGGATGGAACAAAGGAGCTTCAGAAACCGGTGGGCAGCTGGTCCCGGGTTCTCGGAAACAGCAGGCTGGACTGGTAGGCTGGAGCGGCAGGCACAAACACAAATCCCGGGTGGCAGACGAGATGTATCCAAAAGGGGAACCCCCCGGGGCTCCAGGCAGGCAGGGTAAGCACGGCTACAGCGTAGCGAAGGCTCGAAGCAGCAGCGGGGCGGGCGGCCACAGCCCAGCCTCCAGCAGGGCAGGGAAAAGCAGCTTTGGGATCCCCGGTGTTGTTCCCAGCAGAAAGGAAAGACGCCGAAAACGGGAACCAGCAGCTCTTCTCTCCGCGGCTTCTCTCTCCAGACGCTGAGAGCGAACTGAACTGCCCGCCAGGTGAGAACAAAAGCCTGGCCGGGCCCTTTTGTCTTTCTTAAGTATGGCTATTTATCTCCTAGCAACATGCTATGGGAAAAAATTCCTTTAACAGAAAAAAAAACTAGGACTAAACTGAAACCCCAACACTAAGTTAAAAGCTTTAAAGTGACGCTTAAGAAGAAAAGCTTTAAATAAATCCTGTGCTGCTTGCCTATCCATACTTACGGTACCGTTGCTAGCCCTCCAGGCTTCGGCAGCACGTATCAGCGAACCCACCGGTGTGGTCGTTCGGGCACGGAGGCGGAAACACGGTTGTTCTCCGCTCTTATTGCCGTCCCTCTAGCTGCAGGACCTGAACCCAACGCACCTTTCCTTGTGGAAGTGGGGGTAGGGGGGGGTCAATGACGTGCCTTCTGTTCGGGCGTCAGATGTCGGGAAAGGCGCGGGAGATGAGCTCATGATTTCATGATCGGCAAGCCTCGATTTTATTGTCTTTTCATCTCTTATTTATACAACACTTAAACAGTTCATACATATTGCAAAACCTGAACTCATGATTGGTCATCTTCTCTCGTGGGAACAACACACCCCGCAGTGATGGTTTCTTCATTCCAATCTGCTCTGGCTTGTGTCCTGTTGGACACCTTGTTGATAAGAAACCCCTTTTCCCACGACAGGCTAACTCCTACATCCTGCAAGGCTCTATCTTATCATGTCCTCTGCTGCGCAGCCATTCCTCAGATAAGCTCTCTACAGGAACAGCATTTCTCCGGTTCCTTTGCTCCAGAAGTTGAGGATACAGGGGACCCGCAGCTGGCCCTGGGTCAGCTGGCAAAACTGGAGGACAAGACGGGGGAAGGTGCTGAAAAACATCCCAATCCTCACCGTTTTCCTCTTCCTCCCCTTTTTCCTCTTCTCCCTTCTTTTTTAACACATAGATGTCTCCTGTTTCTTGTTTCAACCATATCAATCCATATTTGCTTTCAACCCATCCTTTCCAGTTCTCCTCTAAATACCGCCACAGAACTCAACACAAACAAATTCTATCTGTTCCGTAAGGTGGCCGTGTAAACCCCTTTGGCAAATTATACTCTGGCCACACAAAATAACAATATCTTACCATCATCTCCATAGTTACCGCTGGGTGAATGCATAATCTATCCCAAGACCTCAGCATTCTCCCCAAGGGACTCTTCGGGGGTATTTTGGGATCGTCATCCATTTTGCTGGGGCCCCTTCCCAGCTTTACTTTTGCAACCCTCCATGAGTGCCCTGTTTTACCTGTGCTACCCTCCATGGGTACCCTCCCAGGTTTGGTCTCCTGTTGGAACCCTGGGTTTAGAGAATTTAGGTTTCTGGGATATAATAATATATATGTGTGCAACAATATGGAGGATTTTGGGTGTGGATTAGCTCTTCTTTTCTCTTTCTTCTTCACAAATCTGAGTGTTTTAGTACTGGATCAAAAAACCTGCACTGTGGATCATAAATAGTTAGTAATTGGATTATAAGTAAAAACATATTACTTAGCATTTCATAATTGGTTGATTTGGACTTTAAATGGCCTTGGAAGTTAGAACTCGGGGCCATTTTCCACCTTGTTACCTAAGGGGCACATCCTGTGCAGCTGTGCTATAGATAAGAAAATAATAAACATCAATTAGAAGAAAAGCCTGGCGTCTCCTGCATTTCAATCCAAACTCTGAGTAAAAGAACTTGCGATTCAGAGACAAAACAAAACCAGAGAAAATTAACACTCCCCGAAGATCACATTTTACTCACCGGTGAGATTTTCAGTGGTCCTTCCCTGTGGACTCTTCACGGACCCCACTGGTCCGCCACTCATCTGTCTCCTGGACAGTCTCGGGAACCCAATCAATCGCCCAGCGCCGGCCTCCACCAAGGGGAGCTTATCACCGAAACTGGGTGAGGCGCGCCTTCAGCTCCACTCCCTGCCCCCTGGCCCCGGACGGTGGAAATATCCTGGACAAGAGCCCCCAAATTGTCAGGAAAATTAATCCACAAACACCAGAGGTTTATGTCCAAAAAGGAGACAGAGGAGTCCCTTTACTTTATTCGAATAAAGGGAGAGGCCATGGGGCATTCCCCTGGGGTCTCTCAAATTTTTGGAGGGTGCAGCCTCCTTTTAATCCTAATTTCCTGACCTCATTTCCCTCTCTCTTTCCCCATTGGCTGAGATACTCAAGAGGTACAGACTTCCCGGAACGCCTAATACCTAAGGTTCCCTTCTAATGTATAACCCCCCCTTTATTTTTAGTTCTTATTGAATTTTATGGTTTTCCCATTGTTTCTTTCATCTCTCAATATCCAATTTCATTTATCAGCAGACCTACAGTTTGTTTGTAGAGACAAATCTCTTTCCATTCATCAATCAGTGGAACCCTTCTCATTGTTTCCTTTTATCTCTCAGTACTAAGTTCATCAACCAGCAGGCCCAGAGCGTGTTTGTAAAGACAAGTCTCTCATTCCTTTCAATATGAAGGTGTTAACCCCTGCATGTTCCCCCAGCCAGGCCAATAAAGGTGTGCTTTACTTTACAGTACCTTACTGTGGAGTAGATTCCTTTGATTTAGTTGGGATCCACAGAGTGGTGATATTTTCTACTTAATCTGTCTCTGTCTCTATCTTTCTGGCCCCCCACCTCTTTTCTTTTCCTTCCTTCCTTCCTTCCTTCCTTCCTTCCTTCCTTCCTTCCTTCCTTCCTTCCTTCCTTCCTTCCTTCCTTCCTTCCTTCCTTCCTTCCTTCCTTCCTTCCTTCCTTCCTTCCTTCCTTCCTTCCTTCCTTCCTTCCTTCCTTCCTTCCTTCCTTCCTTCCTTCCTTCTTTTTTTCTCTCTTTCTTTTTTCTTTCTTTTTCTTTTTTCTTTCTTTTTCTTTTTTCTCTTTTTCTTTCTTTCTTTCTTTCTTTCTTTCTTTCTTTCTTTCTTTCTTTCTTTCTTTCTTTCTTTCTTTCTTTCTTTCTTTCTTTCTTTCTTTCTTTCTTTCTTTCTCTCTCTTTCTCTCTCTTTCTCTCTCTCTCTTTCTTTCTTTCTTTCTCTCTCTCTCTTTCTCTCTCTCTTTCTTTCTCTCTCTCTCTCTCTCTCTCCTTTTGTCTCTCTCTCTCACTGTTAAATAAACCCATATTAAAAAAAATGCCCTAGGGTATATTTCCGTGTACTGCAGCCATAGGGAGGAGGAGGAGAGAAGATCCAGCAGGCAGGAATTGTGCAGCAAGATTGATTTATTTAATTATTTTACTAACTGTTTTATAGACTTTTTTCTTCATAGTCTAGTTGGACAAGGATCAGCCACCCCTTGGGGGTGATTGGCTAAAATCCTAAAACATCCATTGTCAAAATATTTTTCTACTATACCATAAACAAGACTTTTCAAGGTTGCAGGTGGCTTGGTTGTTTACAGAACTCTGCAACCTCTTCTGTGAGAGAGAAAAATCTCTCACGGACTTAGAAAATAGCAAGAAAAATCCTTGCTAGCAGCATTTTTGTATCCACAAACCCATATTATTGACTTTGACATATGGTCTCATTTGCACCTTAATTTGGGCAGAGGCATTTCTAATAATTTTAATAACCAGATCATAACAACTAGTGAGCATCAAGCGAGACTAGCCAGTGAGTCGGGCACCTGTGAAGTGGGTCCAGCTGTGTCAACTGTGCTTTTTATATATTTTTCATATATTTGTAACTTTGTAGACTGTTAATACATAGTTATAACTTCTAGCACTTTTCCTGCCCTCTCCCACAGTTTAACAAGCCCTTACTAATTCATTCTTGAAAATCTGTTTAGTCTTGCCTTTAATCTAGCAAGGACACTTTGTTTTGCACCATACATTGTAGACACAATAAGGTGTAGGGCTAAAAGTTTGGGGGGGGGGGGGGGGCTCCAAGGGGGCAGAACCTGATGGGAAATTACCTAACCAACTGCTCTTCTAATTGGACAATATTTGATAGATATACTAATCAAATAACCTTATAAAATTGTAGAAATACTGTATGACGAGTTCATATCACTGATAAGAAGGATGTGTGCTAATGTCTTTACAAACAATTTGATGGGTGAAAGTATGGGTGTTAATGTGTTTGAGTTGGGTCCTAATGTCTCTACTAACTTTGGGCAGCAGGTTTGTTGCATAGCCCATACAGCTTGGCTCCTGAAACAGACAAGTGGGTCTGCAAAAGCCTGAACATCTGAACTTTGGGGTAAAATGACAGGTTCAAGGGGGCATATGTGGTAGGCGGTTCAGGAAGGCTGTACCTTCCTAGTACCTCAGCCAATGGGGAAAGGAAGAGGGCAACATGCGACCGGGAGTTTAGGATAAAAGGAGGCTGCGCCCTATGAAACTTTGAGAGAGAAAATCCCAGGGGTGTGGACCCCAGTGGACTCTCTCCCTTTATTCAAATAAAGTTGCAGGACTCCTCTGTCTCCTTTGTGGACACTGGCTTTTCATAGCATGATTTTCCATACAAGAAGAAACAAAATACGAGTATATATAAGTGAAAAAATAACAGTTTACTATCAACTAAAACTGCAACAGGCAAAAAAATAATAGTAAATAATCACTAGATACAAAATTGCTAAATCTCATGAACTCCATGGGAACAAAGAGAAACCAAAAATGGCAGGGTAACACCCCCCTCTTTCCCAAGATGGCGTCTGCCATGGTGTCATACATGAAATCCCTAATTAGCTTGGTCTTTGCATGTTAAGTGCTTTAATTAGTTAATGTTGAGTTAAACAATTTTTTAAATTGAGTGTTAAAGTTAATCCATCAGCCCAGGTACACAAATCAACTTTTATTATTATGGTTTTCACTTGTTCAAAGCAGTTTATTTGCACCAGTCCCAGCTAAAATCCCCCAGTTAAAAGTTCCCCAGTTAAAAAAAATCCCTTTTCAAACTTTAAACCACTTGTACACTGTAAGAGTTGTTTCTCCTATGTTCATTGTCTACTTTCATAAGTGTTTTAAGAGGTATTAGATGTATTTTAATATTTTTTTTTAAGGTTCTACTTTGCACTTTAGCCTCAGGACCAACTTCAAAACCCCAGTTTCTAACAGCCAGCAGCTATTTTTAGCCCATAGCCGTTATTCTGCAGGCAAGCTCCATAGCAACCTGAATCTTAATGAGGACATGTTACCACCCTTACTTCAGCTGTTACTACCCCCCTGACAACGACGAGCTATTGGTAGACAGAGATGATCTGTCAAAAGGAAAGCACCAATCACTTTGGACCAAAGGAGCGGGCTGTGGGCAGGCTGTGGGCGGAGCAAAGGCACTATAAAACAACGAGGCACGCCTCGGAGCAACGCAGACCAGTGCAGATCAGCTGTAGTGGACACCAGTGCTGGGTACTTAAGCCTTACTCCTATTAAGGAGTCTTTAATAATTTTTACCTTTGACTTTTGGATTAGCTAAAAGTCAGCCCAGCACTGCAAATTCTTCCACCAGAGGTCCAGTGCTGTCTAAGCCTGAAGATCTCTAATCCCTGCGCTCCTGGGGCATACCTCCTGAGCCACTAGGATCCCAAATTTTTATATTTTGCTAATTTGTAATTTTTCAATTTTTTCCATTTTTAATAAATTATTTTAATTTTTACTAAGAGTTGTCTCATTCCTCACACATGGGAAAACTCGTGCAGGGAGATAAAGGGAAAATGGCATCAGGTGCCTTCCCCACTTATCTCTCTGGCAGCAGCTCCGTCGAGAAAGGCGGCTAGTATTCTCTGGAGTAAGTTCTGTAAAATGAGGTTCACTCTCCTGTTAGGATTTAAAAGTTTGATAAAGGACAATAGGGAACAAAGACAATAAAGCAAAATTCATGGCGCCAGGTGCTTTGGCACTCAGCCAAGAGCACACCTGTTATTGCGGAGACACCCTTTACATACCTGTTCTATTGCATCAGCCTAATGCATATTCATAATCAATTATGCATATTTAAACTTTCCCCCAAACTAGTTTACATGTTATAGTGGTTTGGTCTAAAATACTCATTACTGTTTATCTTCTGTGAGATAAGAATTAGGAGAAATGCAAAGCAGGCACCAACTTGAATGAATATAAAGAAGTTTATTAACAGACCTAAAAGAAGAAAAGGAAAAAAAATTATACCACCTTTAGAACTCTCCTCCTCCCCCCACCTTCCTCCCTTCTCCCACTGACAATGTAAAGACAACCCTTAAGATGTTCAGTCTGTTTACCACTTCCATAATAACCTTGTTCAGTCCATTTAGAAAGAGAAGTCTCTTCTTGCTCATGCTATGAAAACAGTATCACACCGAGACAGCCACCCACTTCCAAATATTGTTCAGTCCATTCAGGAAGAGGAGTCTCTCTGCTTACGATGTGAGTCCCTTCCCCCGACTTGCAGCTTTTCCCGCAACTGCTTTCGAGGGTCCACTCTTGAAAGTTTTCTGGGGTACAATTTTAAGGTTGAGCTGTTCAGAAACAAAAAAACAGAGGCCCTTCTCCTCCCTGGGAGCAAAGGGTCATCTTCATCTTTAAGACTATCTCTGGAAGCATCTCTAGGAATTGAGGTTTTTCTCCTTTCCTCTTTGGAGCAAAAGTCCTCATCTGGTTCATCTGGTTCATCTCTCTGTCCAAACTTCTCATGAAATTACAGCTGCGGCAGCATCTGCCTATTGCTTATGACTTGAACACTCCACCCCCCATATCTTCATGAAATTACAACAGGATACTCTGATATATCATAGCTTCACAACAGACTTTCAGCTTTAAGCATCTCCTCTCTCTCTTCCCTCAGGTTTTCAGCTCTTCACAGCAATAAAAGGGTTAATCTCACCTCGGCCTTGCAGCTGGAATGTGGCTTATCGCTGTTGGTCACCTGACCTCTGCCGGACAGAGGTGCCGCTTTGCTGAATCTCGGCCGCAGTGGAGGGGGGTTCCAAGCCGCTCCGGCTGCCCACGGCAAGGCAGTGGAGGGGGGGGGGGGTTCCACGGCTGGAACAGGCCCATGGCTCCAGGCTGGCCGTGGCCCGGCCCGGCCTGGCCCAAGCAGGGCCTGGCCGGGCCTGCTGGCCCCTGCACGGGGCCTGCAGCCACCTGTCCCAGCGCCGGAAATGAGAGAGAGCTTGGGGGGGGGAGTTTGTCTATTCTTAAGTGTGGATCACAGAGGCGGTCACAACTTTAGGTGGCTTAAAGAATTGTCCATATTCAAACTGGCCAGCTGATAGGTTCTATCAGGTCCCAGAGGAAGCTGTAAGCACCCCTTAGCAAGGATATCCCTTCCGGGACTATGCTTGCTAACCTATGACACATGTTCCAGGAACTGTTTAGCATGGCTCCTCCTTGGATCTGCCTTTTTAGAGCATGTGTATTTCCTGGCTGTGGTTTTAGTCAGTTTTTATTATCACTTCTCAAGTGGGCTTTGGTCCATGGTTTCTGCAGATGGTAGTTGCTGATAGTTGGCATGTCAGTAGCAGGGGTCTTCAACACACATTGGTTGGATGTTATACAAACAAACAGACAGTTCAATTACCACAAGCATAACTATATTAGCTATTTCACTATTATGTCTAAGTTTAGTTAATGACAGAAATAAAGGCATTAGTTATTGTTACAAAATTACACCTTTATAACAAAGCTACTTTAACATTATACATATAGCATCCATTTGAACATTTGTAGAAAGCCAATATTATAATATGTATCTATCACAATAACAAAGCTACTTTAACATTATACATATTGTCGGCGATTGAATCTCGGACCCAGACTGGCAGGGAATTTGAATCGTTTATTCAACAGAGTGAGTTGGTTTTATACACCTTTCTAAGGCACAGTATTTCCTTATATGGCGTGACCTATCCCGTGTTGCCACATCAACAACACACTTTGTAGGGGTCTGCTGTGTGACACCTCTTCCCCCCAGGGTCCAGTAGAGACAAACCTCTTTGTGCCACCATGTGCTCCTTTGTTCTACCATGTTGTGCTGGTTTAGCCAAATTCAGAAATATATCCTCTGAGAGAAGGCAGGTTACAAACCACCCCTCCCCCACCAGGTTCGGGAAAAAAGAAACTTTTTCCTCGAAGGAAAGTGAAAGAGATATAAACTATTGATTTAACAAACACACGGGAAAAGGATAATACTGCTAAATAATAAATTCTCTCGCTGTGGAGAAAAACCTGGGAAAATGTTAAGAGTCCTCCCCTTGGTCTCGCTCCTCCTCCGAGCTGGGACTTAGCCCAGGGCCAGGCCCTCTGTGCTTGGTGCAAAGTCCTCCCAATGTGTTCTGATATTGAAGCAGTCCAGCAGAAAAAGGGAAAAAAATCTGAAATTCCAGGAAAAACAAAGTTCAACTTTCTGGAGGAAAAAATCCTGAAAAATGGCTGAACAAGCAAGCAGGGTGCTTTCTCCGCTCCTGCTCTCCCAGCCGCAGAACACAGAAGCCAAAAAAAATGCAGAGAACAAGAGTGTGTTATCTCTGTCTGTGCCCTTGAGGGTTTTTATTTCTTCTCTCTCCGCTCAGGCTCAGTTTACAAGCATAAAAAGGTATATATAATAATTTCTGGGCATAGGGCAGCGATAGGGAATACAACATCAAGTCACCCCAAGACATTCCACCCCTTATCCCATATCGTTGGCTCAATGCCCAAACTAAGATATTCTAATCCTACACACACACATTAATACATACTCATATATATATATACAGCTATGTACAAACAGTGACAGTGACACTCAGCAAGCAGTGGTATACAGGCATTCCACATTACAGATGGTTTTCACACAACAATCAGATCTCCCTGTGGTACACAACGTGATGTTCCATCTTTCTGCATTACCCACCATGTGCAACCAGGTCTCTGAGCAAAAACAACTTCACGGATGGCTTTGTCTGTACTTGAGGCAGAATTAATCCACACAGTCTTTGCTAACAGACCTCTGACATGCACTACTGGGACCCTATCTCCATCTACTGTATGCAGGGATTCAGATTGGGCTGGACCAGCTCTATTGGTGGAACCTCGGGTGTTAACTAACCAGGTGGCCTTTGCTAGATGTTGTTCCCAATTTTTGAAAGTTCCCCCACACAGTGCCTTCAGGGTGGTTTTCAACAATCCATTGCACCGTTCCACTTTGCCTGCAGCTGGTGCATGGTAAGGGATATGATACGCCCACTCAATGCCATGTTCCCTAGCCCAAGTGTTAATAAGGCTATTCTTGAAATGAGTCCCATCATCAGATTCAATTCTTTCAGGGTGCCATGCCTCCAAAGGACTTGTTTTTCAAGACCCAAGATGGTGTTCCGGGCTGTAGCGTGAGGCACAGGGTAGGTCTCCAGCCATCCTGTGGTGGTTTCTACCATTGTGAGCACATAGCGCTTACCTTGGCGTGTTTGAGGCAGTGTGATGTAATCAATATGCCAGGCCTCCCCATACTTGTATTTGGACCACAGCCCACAATACCACAGGGGTTTCACTCGCTTCGCCTGTTTGATTGCAGCGCATGTCTCATAATCATGGATCACCTGGGAGATACTGTCCATGGCTAGATCCACCCCTCGATCTCATGCCCACCTATAGGTGGTATCTCTGCCTTGATGACCTGAGGCATCATGGGCCCATCGAGCTAGGAACAACTCTCCCTTGTGTTTCCAGTCCAAGTCTACCTGTGACACTTCTGTCTTTGCAGCCTGATCTACCTGCTTGTTGTTTTGGTGTTCTTCATTAGCCCTACTCTTGGGGACATGGGCATCTACATGGTGGAATTTCACAAGTAGCTTTCTTATTCGGGCAGGGATGTCTTTCCATTCTTCAGCAGCCCAGATTGGTTTTCCCCTATGCTGCCAATTAGCTTTTTCCCACTTTTCCAGCCATCCCCACAAAGCATTGGCTACCATCCATGAATCAGTGTAGAGTTAGAGCTTTGGCCACTTCTCTCTTTCAGCAATGTCCAGGGCTAGTTGAACAGCTTTGAGTTCAGCGAGTTGGCTTGATCCACCTTCTCCTTCAGTAGCTTCTGCAAGCTGTTGTGTGGGGCACCATACGGCTGCTTTCCACTTTCGTTTCATCCCTACGATGCGACAAGAACCATCGGTGAAAAGAGCATAGCGTGTGTCTTCTGATGGCAGTTGGTTGTATGGTGGAGCTTCTTCAGCACGTGTCACTTGTTCTTCCTCATCACTGAGACCAAAGTTTTTACCTTCAGGCCAATTTGTGATTATTTCCAAAATCCTAAGGTGATTCAGGTTTCCGATACAGGTGCGCTGTGTGATGAGAGCAATCCATTTGCTCCATGTGGCATTGATGGTGTGATGAGTAGAGGGAACCTCTGCTTTGAACATCCACCCCAGCACCAGTAGTCTGGGTGCCAGGAGGAGTTGTGCTTCAGTGCCAATTAGTTCTGAGGCAGCTTGGATTCCTTCATAGGCTGCCAAGATTTCCTTCTCTGTGGGAGTGTAGTTGGCTTCAGACCCTCTGTAGCTTTGACTCCAGAATCCCAGTGGTCGACCTCGAGTCTCACCAGACACCTTCTGCCAAAGGCTCCAGGACAGACTATGGCTCTTGGCTGCAGAGTAGAGCATGTTCTTCACTTCTGGTCCTGTCCTGACTGGGCCAAGGGCTACAGCATGAGCGATTTCCTGCTTGATTGGGGCAAAAGCCTGTTGCTGTTCAGGGCCCCAATGGAAATTGTTCTTCTTGCGGATAACCAGGTAGAGAGGGCTCACAATCTGGCTGTACTCAGGAATATGCATCCTCCAAAAGCCTATGGCACCTAGGAAAGCTTGCGTCTCCTTCTTGTTGGTTGGTGGAGACATCGCTGTGATCTTATTGATGACCTCGGTGGGAATCTGACGCTGTCCATCTTGCCATTTCACTCCCAGGAACTGGATCTTTCGGGCAGGTCCCTTGACTTTGCTCTTCTTGATGGCGAAACCAGCTTCCAGGAGAATTTGGATGATTTTCTCTCCTTTCTCAAACACTTCCGTTGTGGTGTTCCCCCACACAATGATGTCATCAATGTACTGCAAATGTTCTGGAGCCTCACCCTTTTCTAGTGCAGTCTGGATCAGTCCATGGCAAATGGTGAGACTGTGCTTCCACCCCTGGGGCAGTCGGTTCCAGGTGTACTGCACACCCCTCCAGGTGAAGGCAAACTGGGCCCTGCACTCTGCTGACAGAGGAATGGAGAAAAATGCATTGGCAATGTCAATAGTGGCATACCACTTTGCTGATTTGGACTCCAGCTCGTACTGGACCTCCAGCATGTCTGGCGCAGCAGCGCTCAGCAGTGGAGTCACTTTATTCAAGGCACGATAGTCCACAGTCAATCTCCATTCTCCTTCCGATTTGCACACAGGCCAAATGGGGCTGTTGAAGGGTGAGTGGGTCTTGCTGATCATCCCTTGGCTCTCCAGCTCACGGATCATCTTGTGGAGGGGAATCACATCTGTTGCTGCCTGTTCTGAGCTTCCCCTCCCCCTCCCAAAGACATTTGCTCCTGCCATGTGCTCCGAGCTCCTTTGTTCTAAGCGCGGGCAAAAACAAATGTAACTCAAACTCTTTAGCAGTGTCTGATTGGCCGATTACCCCGGGTCCGCCCCCAGTCCTCCCCTTTCCCATTCTCTGAATAAAAGGGACGATCGAGGGAGGCCCCGCCCTCTCTTGGCTCAGCTACCTTCCTGTGAACATCTCTTGTTGTCTGTCTCATTTGAAAGCTTCTAACTGCAGGAAATTGAGCAAGCAGGGAGCTATATTTCTCCCTCTTTGCTTCTGCTGATGGTATTTGCTTTGCAGCTGATACAGGTACTGATTTTAGAGCTACTAAAGTGCTAGATTGCCCGTGCTACCCCTCTAGGCTGCTCGAGGCTTTCTAAGGCATTAAACCACTAGTCTGGCTGGTAAAAAAAAAGCTGAAAAGATACCTTCCACACACAGCATCTCGAGTTGTCCCGTACTGCCGGCGATGCACTGTCGAGGTGGCAATTGGTACTCTTTGTCCTTCCTCCTTCAGAAGGCCTACTGCAGATGGGTTCTCTGATAGTCCAGGCAAAATGTTCAATTGCTTAATGCCCTCTGCCTCCACAGCAGCTATTCCAAAAGCCCACTTGAGTTCCTTTGGGTCTCTGAAATAGCCGCTTCAGAGGAAGTCTATGCCCAAAATGCACGGGGCCTCTGGGCCAGTCAATATGAGATGTTTCTTCCACTCATTTCCAGTCAGGCTCACCTCACCTTCCACCAAGGTCAAATCTTGTGATCCACCTGTTACACCAGCAATGGAAACAGATTCTCCCCCCACATGTTGTGATGGGATTATTGTGCACTGCACACCAGTGTCAACCAAGGCATCATATTTTTGTGGTTCTGATGTACCAGGCCAATGAATCCACACAGTCCAAAAAACACGGTTTTCCCTGACCTCTACCTGGCTAGAGGCAGGGCCCCTCTATACCTGGTTATCCTTCTTTCCCTGGGTATGCATCTTAGAGGTTCCTTCACGGGGATCGGACATGTCACTGTCTTTTCTATCATTTCTTGCAGTTTGGCTACGGGTAACTGGAGCTACTTCCTTTTTGGTAGAACTTCCTTTCTGAGACTTGCGCTCCTTCAATTCACACACTTGTGCTGCCAGAGCAAAATAGATTGTCCACCCCACTTCCTCATGTTTTCCCCACTGTCACACAGGAATTTCCACAGTTCTCTTCGTGGGATGTACTTTCACTCTGGGGAACGTCCGCATTTGGTATCAGAATCTCTGATCTGACACTTTATTGTGCCATAAATTGAGTCTCTCCTGATGGGAGAGAATTCACAGAAAGTCCTTGCAAGGAGTTTAAAAGATAAAGCGAGACGTCTTCTGTAGTTTCAGTGCTTCCAGATAGTTGTTTATTAAGTCTTATCAGAGAAATCGAGCCACTAGCATGACCCAGGTACAGCATGGAAAGAGGAAAACTTAGGAGTGAGAGCGAGAAAGCCTCCTTATCAAGATTTACACAGCCTTTTAAAGACATTTTAACCAATTGTTACTAAAAACCTACATTATTTTTACTTTCTTACCAATTATTCAGTAACACGACTAGGAACTGTGGAATTTTCTATCCAATCAATCCAAACTACTTTTACTGCAAAATATGGAGTGGTAGAAGAAGGAGAAGAAGGTCTAGAGAACAACAACTATCCTCCATTTTGATATTTTTTACTCTTATCTATTTACTACAAAGAGAAGCCTAAAACCTCTAAATTTTTCACCCTCTGACAATCTTACATAGTAGTCTATCACCTAATTCACACCACTGTATTTTCTAGTTGTTGTCTGACTGTTGGTAATTTTTTTCAAGGTTTAAAGCTATACCAGTGGTGTCCAGAGGGGTAAAAACCCTTAAAAACAGGCAGAGAAATATTCTCAGCACTCTGGGTTCCTACACTGATCTGTACTGCCGAGATTTGGAGAAGGCACAATTTGATCCTCTTCTTGAGTTCCTGGTTATCCTTCTTTATTTCATCTTAAAATTTCTACGTCCATGTTTCCACAACTGCGATTCTCGCATGTGTTGTGCCATGCACGGAATCTGCATATGCTCGGAGCTTCACTGCCATATCCTGCACAGTATCATTCGCATCGTAGTCTGGTTTCATTATTGCTAAAGCAGAAACATATTCTTGTGGCCCAAGTCGTATGAGTTTTTGCCCCATAAATGGATTAACTCCGACCCAGTCTGGACTCCTCAATCCTGGGTTATCTGTGAAGACAATCTCTACCACCCCTAGTTCGCTCAGGCATTGGATCCCTTGTTCTATGGTCTTCCACGGGGTTTCCTGCATGTAGAAATCATCTCCGCACATATATCTTTCCATCATGCCTGTCAATACCCGTCTCCAGAGAGTGGCAGACTCAGCCCTCCTTACCATTGCTTGGTCGATAGATGGATCATTTGACAGGAATCCTAAATGCCTCGCTTCAGCCCCGTCCAGCATCACATCATCACCTGCAGCATCCCAAATATGGACCATCCAACTTATTATGGATTCATCGGACCGTTGGGTGTAATCCTTTCTTAGGCTGTGAAGGTCCTTTATGGACATGGACTCAGTAATGGTTTCTGTGCCTGAGTCAGTTGGTGGTTTTGAGGTTCCTTCCCCTGCATCTTTTGAGGTTACTTCCCCTCCATTTATCCTCATCTTTCACTGGACGAGCAGTTTTGGTTGTGTGCTTTTTCCTCGTGACAGGAGCCACTGTCAGTGGCTTAGACTCTCCATCTGGTTTGGGCTTGCTGTTTGGTGTGGCTGCAGTCTGAGTGACTGGGGTGTCTGCAGGCTTTGCTGATTTATCTTCTATTACCTCAGGCCTGGTTCCTACGGTATATCACCATGTCCCGCAGCCATAGGGACGAGGAGGAGGAGAAGATCCAGCAGGCAGGAATTGTGCAGCAAGATTGATTTATTTAATTATTTTACAAACTCTTTTATAGACTTTTTTCTTCATAGTGTAATTGGACAAAGGACCAGCCACCCCTTGGGAGTGATTGGCTAAAATCCTAAAACATCCATTGTCAAAATATTTTTCCACTATAACATAAACAAGACTTTTCAAGGTTGCAGGTGGCTTGGTTGTTTACATACACTGCTACCTCTTCTGTGAGAGAGAAAAGTCTCTCACGGACTTAGAAAATAGCAAGAAAATCCTCGCTAACAGCAGTTTTGTATCTACAATCTTCCTGCCCTTCTACCTTTACCTGCTGCAGTGTGCGATAGTGTCTTGGGGTGACTTTATGATGTGTATCCCATACCGCTGCCCTATGCCCAGAAATTGATTCTTGTGCCTTTCTATGCCTTTAAACTGAGCCTGAGAGGGGGAAAGAAAAACGGAGCAAAACTTTTTCAAAGCAGTTTGCAGCTTGTTCAAGGTCGCACAGAGATAGCGACTTTTTTTTCAGCTTCGGCAGGGAAGCGAGGAAGCACCCGGCTTGCTTTTCTTTCCAGTCAGCTTTTGGCCAGTTGTTCAATTTCTTTTTCTCCAGAGAGAGACTGAGAGTTGAATTTTGTTTTTCCTTCCCGGGAATTTTGGATTTTCTCCCTTTTCTACTGGACTGCTTCAACCTCAAAGCACATCAGGAGGACTTTCCACCAGGCACAGAGGGCCTGGCCTTGGGCCAAGCCCCAGCTCCGAGGAGACCAAAGGGAGGACTCTAACGCTTTCCCAGGTTTTTCCTCCACAGGGAGAGATTTTATTATTTAGCATTATTTTCCTTTTCCCGTGTGTTTGTTAAAGTAATAGTTTTATCTTCTTCACTTTCCTTTGAGGAAAATTTATTTTTCCCAAACCTGGTGGGGGAGGGGTGGTTGTGCCTTCTCTCAGAGGATATATTTCTAAATTTGGCCAAAGTGGAACAGATAGGCATATGCCAATGCCCAACATATTGCAAAGATCTTTTTCTCATTAGAATTTTCATTGTATTTCTCTTTCAGATATTTCCCCACCTCAGCTGGTCTCCGAACTTTTTCAGGGGGGAAATTGCAAACTATCGGGTCAGAGAATTTCTTCAGGGTTTGGCCGATGTCCTCCCATTCCCCACACCACTCAGGATTTTCCACCTCTGGGTCAGGTGGATCAGCAGTCACCCTGGAAATCTGAGCTCTTATTCTAGACAAGTTGTGAACCACATAGAGGACTATTACAAGATTAAATACCAGGAAAATGGTCTCTTTAACATCCAGGGGATCCTGAACATTCTCAAAAGATAACCTATCAAATTTAAAGGGAAGGGAAACCCCGTCTCCTCCTCCTCTAACAATCTGGGTGCAATTACTAAGAAATTCCCAAAACAGGCTCCTGGAGCTAGGACTAGGGTTAGGACAGAGAAACCACTCATCATACACACCTCGAACAGCTGCCTGTACCTCTGTCAACTTCTTATAAATCATTATCACCGAGCACAGCAAAATAGAAATCTGAATTCGTGCCCCTGTTTTGTAAAAATTCCTTACCAAGGATAAGATCGGAACAAGTTGTGGATAGGCAAATAGGCCTAAGGACCAGAAAGGCACTAGTACCTCAAACAAGCCTACGGACCAGAAATACATGCATATATCAAGCCAGAGACACATTACGAACTCAACCAACATGGTGACTATTTTACCCCAACAGAGAATAAGTAAATTCAAACCAAAATGTAATTAGCACAGGTTTTTCACTTTCCTTCGAGGCACACAGTTGGGCGCCATTAAATTTGTGCCTGTTTGGCCAAATTTAGAAATATATCCTCTGAGAGAAGGCAGGTTACAAACCACCCCTCCCCCACCATGTTTGGGAAAAAAGAAACTTTTTCCTCGAAGCAAAGTGAAAGAGATTAACGCAACTGGGGGCTTTGTAACCACAAGCCCCGGCGTGCCCTCAGGCAGAGGGGACGCAGCGTTAGCCTCCACAGCGTCCTCGCTGGACGGCTCAGTGGAATAGGCATGGGATGGGTGTGTGCACTGGCTCCTCCTCAGAAGAAGCACGTCGGGCAGCCGATGATCAGGCTCGCGTTAGCCCGGAGGCAAAGAAGGCGGGAGGGGCTTCTGGTGTCAGTTCCAACAGGTTTATTTGCAGGAGGGATCAGGGACCAGCAAAAGCCTCGAGGAGACGTGGGCTAGCCCCTTTATGGGGGGGTGGAGTAAGGCAGGGAAAGAGAAAACAACCAATGGGTTACAAGCAGAGGGGAGGATACTATTTTTCAGAACAAATGGGGAAAACAGGGAGGCAGGAGTCATAACAGGGAACCAATTCATAACAAAAAAAGGGAGAACTTTCTGGAACAGGGGGAGGTAATTTAGGATTGGGAGCCACCCAGGGGGAGGTAACCTAGACCTCAGTGATCTTGTCTGGTCTGCCTTCCGATCCGCTGTCCTGGGTGGGGAAATCCACCCAGTGGATAGCCCTGGTTTGACTGACATTTGATGGTTTCAGCCTGAGAGCAGGCTGATCCACCCCAACAAGAGATAAAAACTATTTATTTAACAAACACACAGGAAAAGGATAATACTGCTAAATAATAAAATCTCTCGCTGTGGACAAAACCTGGGAAAATGTTAAGAGTCCTCCCCTTGGTCTCCCCCCTCCTCCGAGTTGGGACCTGGCCCAGGGCCAGGCCCTCTGTGCTCGGTGCAAAGTCCTCCCGATGTGTTCTGATGTTGAAGCAGTCCAGTAGAGAAGAAAGGAAAAAATCGGAGTCCCAGGAAAACAGAGTTCAACTCTCCGGCGGAAAAGGAGTTGAAAAAAAACTGGCCGAAAAACTGGCTGGAAAGAGAACAAGCTGGGTGTTTCCCTCCGCTCTCCCTCTCCTGCCGCCGCTGAAATGGAGACCGCTTTTATCCCTGTGTCCTTGGAACATGATAACAAACTGCAAACTGCTTTGAATAAGTTTTGCTCAGTTTAAAGGCATGGAAAGGCACAAAATTAATTTCTGGGCATAGGGCAGCGACATGGGATACACATCATAAAGTCTCCCCAAGACAGTATGTTTATTCCAGCACTGGGACACATGGGGGATAATTCCTCCAAAATCATGCGTGCCGACAGCTGCATTCAGCTTAGTATATATCGGGTTACAAGCTCCATATTCATTAAGTTTCCTAATACACCTATCCATATTCATTACCTAGCTCTGCCTAGCCTTGCCTCGTATTATAATGAGCCCAAAAGTCATTTACATCTGCGTTGCACTTGCACAGTGTCGTCTGGTGGTCATGGGCAGGGGTCTGCAGGATGAAGTAAGAGTATTCCTCAGATGAAGTAAAGAGTCCTCCTCCTTCTGAACTTTTCACCTTGCTTCCCTGCACATGTTCTTTATGTCCCTGGCCCAAGTCCAAACTTCAAGGCTGGTTTAAGTTAGTTTTAGGTTCAAAAACAGGATCTTTGGTCAAGATTCCTTCCCCTTATCAATAATCTTATAACTTCTCATCCTGCTTTGGTAGGCACAATAAGTGTTGAGCAAGCTATATGCATTGTTTTTAAGAAACAGCTTCTTAGCAAATCATTTAACTTCTGCTTCCCCCTCCTCCCCGGGATTCAGAAACACCTGGGTCTGATGGTACAATTCCCTAGTCAGCCAGGGCTAGGGCTTAGCCAGAGCCTCAAGCTGTGACTGAGAAGGTTTCCCTAAAATACTTTAAAAAATAGCTTAAAAATTATAATTATTTTCTATCACAAAAATCAATCAGAACAATGCAGGGTGTCACAAGGTGGTGTGGTGTGGTTAAAAAAAAAAGCAGTAGCTTGCAGCTGCTCTCGCACAAGCTGGTGCAAATGCTGAATGCTGCAGCCTCCCCACCCCTGAGGAAGGGGCAGGACACGGGAGCTCGGTTGTAGCGGTTCGAGTCCGGCCGGCTGCGTGGGTCCCGTTGGCTGTGCGGGTCCCGCAGCTGCGCGGGTCCCGCCGGCTCGTCTCTTCACCTCTCACATGCAGAGAGCCGCTCGCGGCCCCTGTCATACGTTGAGCGGAGCTGCGGCCCCGCCAGCCTCCAGCGCCGCCGATCCCGCCCGTCCGCGGCGTGGGGGTGGCCGCCAGGTGCGGCCACGGCGCAGCTTTATCATGTGCTTGCCGGCGCCGCTGCTCACCGGCGCCGCGCCCTCGCGGCACCGCACGCTCTCCCCTCGCCGCGTCTGCCGCCGCCACTGCACTCTCGCAAAAGACAAACGGAGAGGGAACACGCTGCCCCCCGGCTGCAGCTACTCGCTGCGACCCGGCTCCAGCTGATGCCGCATGGCGCGGCGCGGCGCGGCGTGAGCTTTTCTACGGTACCGTCCGGCTCCCCTCCAGGGTCAAACGGGTCAGGGGACGAAGGGCCATCTTCTGGTTCTCCTCCCACAGCCCCGACAGACTTACGGTCGCTCGCTGGCGGCGCAGAAGGGCTCGGCACGGCTGCTGTGGTGGCACAAACGTCTTTCTTTGTCCGGTCTCTGGGTGCCGCATGCGCTGTGAGTGCCATGCACACAGTCCTCCACGGACACAAAAGCTCCATCATCGCTGCTTCTAAAGCGTCCCATGTCCGAGGATCAAAAATACCTAAAGTTGAGCCACAGTCTTTTGTCCAGAACAAGAGTCTGTTCAAATCTGTAGACTCAACTTTCCTGCTATGTTTCTTGAAAATCTGTTTTAACTTCTCTGGGACGTTCTGTTGCTGGGATACTCCATCCCCTACGTCCCCTGTGGCTGACCTACAATTTGTAGGGATTATCACTGGCCAGCGTTGCTGCTTGTTGCAGCAGCACTTCAAGTCCCACGGGGCTCACCGACGGACGCACAGATAGGCGTATAACAAATTCCACACACGGAGACACCATTTGTCGGCGATTGAATTTTGGACCCAGACTGGCAGGGAATCTGAATCGTTTATTCAACGGAGTGAGTTGGTTTTATACACCTTTCTAAGGCACAGTATTTCCTTATATGGCGTGACCTATCCCGTGTTGCCACATCAGCAACACATTTTGTAGGGGTCTGCGGCGTGACACCTCTTCCCCTAGGGTCCGGTGGAGACAAACCTCTTTGTGCCACCATGTGCTCCTTTGTTTTGCCATGTGCCTCTGCAGGCAGGTTTTACAGCTCACAATCCAATTCTCCCTTATAATTCCCCATAACATATAGCATTCATTTTAACATTTGCAGAAAGCCTATATTATAATATGTATCTATCACAAAGTCTTGTGGAGGGTCTTTGCTTTTCTCACAGCAGGAGGTGGCAGGGCAGTTGAGTGGAGCGTTTTGGACTCCATGCTTTCGCGCTTCATCCGGGCACTGGTAGCAGGCTGGAGCAACTTGGACTGGAGTGGGGCTGCTCTGTTATTCAGTGCCTTCTCTTCTCAGCTGGGCGCTGCTGGCAAGCTGAGGGCGACCCAAACCAGAGCAGGGCTGCTCCGTTTCTGGTGCGGTGCCACGACTGCAGGCAGGTACTTGTGGAATTCGCCTTGAGGCAGTCTAAGATGCAAGAGAGGGACAAAAGAGAAGGGAAATAAACCGAAGCAGGGTCTCTGCCTTGAGCGAAGACCACGAGACAAGAGCAGGCTCAGCTCTAGTGGTCTGACCCTCTAAAGAGACTGCAGTAACTAACGACCGCCCTGATATTCCGGTCTGGCCACGCCGCTGGGCCTTAAAGAGACAGTAACAACTTTTGGGCATAGATAAATATGAATACAACAACATTTTGGGTTACCCACGACAGTGATGAATCAGCTCATGGATGGGAGATAGGGAACCTCGGTTGGTGTGATATTCTTGCTGGTGCACTGTCATGGTAGCAGTTGGCACCTGCTGTTCCTTAACTCGCAACAACCCCATGACAGAAGGATCCTCTGAGAGACCAGGCAATCTAGATAGCTGTTTAATCTTTTCTGTACTCAAGGCAGCTATGTAGAGAGCTTATCTGAGGAATGGCTGCGCAGTAGAGGACATGATAAGATAGAGCCTTTCAGGATGTAGGAGTCAGCCTGTCGTGGGAAAAGGGGTCTCTTATCAACAGGGTGTCCAACAGGACACAAGCCAGAGCAGACTGGAATGAGAAAACCATCGCCACGGGGCGTGTTGTTCCCATGAGAGAAGATGACCAATCATGAGCTCAGGTTTTGCAATATGTATGAACTGTTTAAGTGTTGTATAAATAAGAGATGAAAAGACAATAAAATCGAGGCTTGCCGATCATGAAATCATGAGCTCGTCTCCCGCGCCTTTCCCGACATCTGACGCCCGAACAGAAGGCACGTCATTGACCCCCCCCTACCCCCACTTCCACAAGGAAAGGTGCGTTGGGTTCAGGTCCTGCAGCTAGAGGGACGGCAATAAGAGCGGAGGACAACTGTGTTCCCGTCTCCGTGCCCGAACGACCACACCGGTGGGTTCGCTGATACGTGCTGCCGAAGCCTGGAGGGCTAGCAACGGTACCGTCGTAAGTATGAATAGGCAAGCAGCACAGGATTTATTTAAAGCTTTTCTTCTTATGCTTTACTTTAAAGCTTTTAACTTAGAAAAAGACCTCCCTTCCCTACTAACTCACTCGCGTTCCTATGGCTTCTTTCCCTACCCCCACAGCATTCACGAATTAGCAGAATGGCGGAGGTACGGAGATGAACTTTTTAGCCTTGTTTTAGACGATGATAAGTCAGCCAACAAAATAAGCAAACTTTGGAAAGCAGTTCATAATGAGCTACTGTTAGTGCAGGCAGAGAAGCGAGCAGTCATAGGTATTAAGACAGCGCATTCCCGTAACCAAGATAATGACTCCTCGGTTTTCCCTACAGCCCCTAACCCCCCCGCCTTTGCCACTATTGAGATTCCTCCAGAGCCACCCCCCGCTGACAGTCAATCCCCCGCGCTGCCTACCCCCCTGCCTGCTCCCCCTCCTTCCGCTTCAATCGCCGCTTCTGCATTAACCCCCTCACGTCCGCCGCTGCCGCCCGACCCCTCTAATGCCACGAAGCCTGTCCCTGGGGCAGAATCTGACCCGGCGGAGGCTATGGCAGCAAGGAGGAGAGAGTTGTGGCAGGCGCTTGCCCGAGACGGCATGGAAAGGGGAGATTCCGAACTCCTAGCAGCGGCACAAGAAGCGATGGCTTTCCCTGTTGTTTTCACTACTAATGCGCAAGGGGGTCAGAACACGCAGTTTGCCCATCTCGACTGGAAACTCCTGTCCCAGCTGAGAGCAACAGTCAGTAACTTTGGGGTGTCTAGTGAACCAGCTAAGCAGATGTTAGATTATCTTTTTAATGCCCACATTCTTCTGCCTGCCGATATCCTGGCCATCACGAAACTCATTTACACCCCCTCTCAGAGATTGCTTTTTGAGGCAAGGTGGAGAGAGGAAGCGGCAAGTAGCGCTAATCTCCCCAGACCCCAAGGGGACCCCTTAACAGACCTTACTGTAGATGAGCTTATGGGACAGGGTCCGTATCTCAGAGTTGAAGCTCAAGCTGGACTAGGGCCGCATAAACTTAGGGAGGCCATGGCAGTAGCTAAGAGAGCAATAGATAAAGTCAGGACATCGGGAGGGACCCCCCTATATATGAGCATCAAGCAGGGTCGTGATGAATCGTTAAGCTCCTTTGTTGATAAGGTTATGGATGCTATCTCTAGGGCAGGGATACCCGACCATATGCAAGATGCCATTTTAAGACAGTGCATTTTGCAAAATAGCAACCCTACCACCAGATCTTTGATTACCTCTATACCTGGTGATTGGACCACTCAGGCATTACTAGATAAAGCTGCGACCTTGCCCACAGGTGCTCAAGCCTTCTTAGTCCACGCGTTAGAAAAGCTGGGGGAGGGATTGAAGGAACAAGCAGCTAGTGCTCAGACGCAGGTAATGGCCGCCCTTGCTCCCCTCCAAGCAGCAGCCACGCGCCCCCGGTTGCCTCCAGAGGGAAACAGAATGAGATGCTATCGATGTGGCCAGTCGGGTCACCTTCGTCGGGAGTGCTCAGCATCCGGAGTTTGGTGCAACAAATGCCAATCCAACACGCATAACTCGAATGCCTGCCGTAACAAGAAGCGGGGAAACTCCCGGAGCAGCGTGTCCAGCAGCCGCGCAGGGACACAAGTAGCAGCTGCAAACCCTTGCCCTGCCTCCAGCCAGCAACAAGTGGCAGCCTCGGCCTGGACTTGGCAGCCTCAGTAGACTGTGATTTCCTAACGTCTGAAGTCCATATCATCCCTACAGGACTCACAGGACCCATCTGCCTCAATGGTACACCAGTAGGAGGCTTGATTCTTGGCCGATCATCTGCCACTGCCCTAGGACTGTTCGTTCAACCAGGCGTGGTGGACGCCGACTCACAGGGTGATATCTTCATACTGGCTTATACTGCTCATCCACCTGTAAGGATTCCTAAAGGCCAAAGACTGGCTCAATTTGTACCTTTGCCTCAAGCCACACAAGGCATGCAACCCTTGCAGGCTCAACCAAACGCTCATACAGGCTGCGGCTCAACTGGGGAACTAACCTTGCTCACCATCGATCTTAATAGCCGTCCACGGAAGCCGTGTGCCCTAACCTATAAAGGAGAAACAATCACGTTACAGAGCCTCCTAGACACAGGGGCAGACTCCAGCATTGTCGATGTGAACACATGGCCCTCACATTGGCCTCTTCTGCCAGCAATGACAGCCATCACTGGTGTCGGAGGAATGAAACTAGCACACAAATCTCCGCTGATAACTGTAGAAATTGAGGGCAAGAAAACTACCGCAACTTTTTCTATCGCCCCTCTACCCCCCACAGTTGACTGCCTCCTCGGAAGAGATGTATTGGCCCAAATGAGTCTTGTGCTTACCGATGATCGCCATTTCTGCTAAGGGCCGTTGCTTGGAATTTCCCGCTGCCACTAAGATGGACTGACAACGACCCTGTGGTGGTTAAGCAATGGCCTTTAAAACGGGAAAATCTGCTTCAAGCACACGCTCTAGTCAATGAGCAGCTTCAACAAGGACATCTCAAGCCTTCGACAAGCCCATGGAACACCCCAATTTTTGTCATCCAAAAGAAGAATGGCACGTTTCGTCTGCTACAAGACCTTCGAACTGTCAATGCTCGTATGGAGCCTATGGGAGCGCTGCAGCCAGGACTCCCTAATCCAGCAATGTTGCCACAAGATTGGCCTCTTCTTATTATTGACTTGAAAGATTGCTTTTTCACAATTCCACTACATCCAGATGATACGAAGCGATTTGCCTTTTCATTGCCTGCTCTTAATCGTGGTGAACCAGACAAACGTTTTGAGTGGACCATATTGCCGCAGGGAATGCGCAACTCTCCCACCATATGTCAATTGTGTATCGATGCAGCGTTGCAACCACTGTGACAAAAGTTACCTCAGACCATCATTTATGATTATATGGATGATATTTTGTTTGCGCAGAAGGAGCCTTTTGACCAAACAGAAATTCAGCTCATTACCTCCTCTCTTCAAGAATGGTCTTTAGTAATAGCTGCTAACAAAATTCAAATATCCTCCCCGTGGAAGTATTTAGGATGGGTCATCACCAATCAAAGAGTGAAGCCTCAAAAACTACATATCCAAGCCTCAATCACCACTTTAAATGACGCTCAAAAACTGTTAGGTGATCTGCAGTGGTTAAAGCCAATAGTAGGAATCCCTAATGTTCTTTTAGACCAGCTCCGTCCCTTACTAAAAGGATCAGACCCATGCACACCGGTACACCTAACGCCGCAGCAGCAAGAAGCTCTACAACAAATCACCACCTGTATCACAGACGGTTTTGTTTCGCGTCTTAATCCAGACATCCCCCTCTCTCTTACTATTTGGAATTCTGAAACTCACCTCCTCGGCGCAATTACGCAGCTAAAGAAAACGGGGGAGCTAGCGGTCTTAGAATGGATATCACCACAGTTGCAGCAACGAAAAACTATTACCACAAAACTTGAAAATTTGGCTAATTTAATTAAGAAAGGACGTTTGCGCATTTTGGAAATTGGAGGACAAGAACCTGAGTGCATCAATCTCCCAATGGAAAAACCTGCCTTGGACTGGTACTTGCTAAATTCTTCATTACTCACGGAAGCACTGTTGTCCTCAGGAGCCAAAATTCAGACCGGTCCCCTGTTTCCCAAGGCATTACAGTGGATAGGAGCATGGAACTGGATTTCAAAACCCTTGCGAGAAGATAAGCCTATCTGCAATGCCATTACTGCGTTCACAGACGCCGGAAGAAAGACAAGGCAGCAGCTCGAGCTCATCGCAATATAGAGAGATTAAGCTGCTGGGTAGTGAAGCAAGCAAATGGAACAAGTAGAGTACTGTCCGCGCTTGCAGATGATTTAAGCACAGTCCAACATGCTGTATTACAAAATAGAGCTGCTATTGATTTTCTGTTGTTAGCTCATGGACACGGGTGTGAAGAATTTGAGGGACTATGCTGCATGGATCTAAATGATCATTCTCGCTCTATTCATGCAGAGATTCAACAGCTTATAAATCACTCTCAAAAAATTAAGGAAGATACAGGTTTCTTTGGCCTAGATGGGCTGGTCAGTGAACTGGGATTGGGTGGTTGGGTAAGAAGCATGGTAAAAACATTGTTTCTCTTATTGATCATGGTTTTGGTAGGATTAGTCCTGTTCAGCTGCGCTCTAACTTGTATCAAGAGGGTACTGCTAAAAACAACAACACTGAGCATGATAGCACATAAAGAAAACGGGGGAAGTGTAGAGAGCTTATCTGAGGAATGGCTGCGCAGTAGAGGACATGATAAGATAGAGCCTTGCAGGATGTAGGAGTCAGCCTGTCGTGGGAAAAGGGGTCTCTTATCAACAGGGTGTCCAACAGGACACAAGCCAGAGCAGACTGGAATGAGAAAACCATCGCCGCGGGGCGTGTTGTTCCCACGAGAGAAGATGACCAATCATGAGCTCAGGTTTTGCAATATGTATGAGCTGTTTAAGTGTTGTATAAATAAGAGATGAAAAGACAATAAAATCGAGGCTTGCCGATCATGAAATCATGAGCTCGTCTCCCGCGCCTTTCCCGACACAGCTATACAGAAAGCCCACCGCTACCCTTTTGGGTCTTTCAAGTACCCTCTCCAGAGGTAGTCTATGCCAAGAGTACACAGGGCCAGTCTCAGTGGGGTGCTTTTGCCACTCATTCCCAGTTAGGCTTACCCTACCCTCCAGCACAGACAGCTGTTGGGATCCCCTGTTGTCGTTGTTGAGATGGACATGACACACACAAACCCCACTAACAACTTCAGGCAAAAAGCTTATCTTTAATACCACATAGCGTCTTTTATAGTTTCTTTGCTGTTTACATAGTTTTAAAGCACAAGCTTAATTCAACCAATCACCACACACCACTGGGTGAACACACGATAATCATGCAGCATGTTTTTCTACCTCTAATTCAGCTATGCCTCTTTCCCACGGTCTTTCTCTAGCAGAAGTAACAGGCCTGAGCCATGATTTTACAAAGGCAACAAGGCCTTCATTTTATAAGGTTTTACTTAAATGCTACACCCTGTCACTCTAGAAATACAGACGGATTCTGTCCCTTTGTAGTCTAATGGTATTAGAGTACACTCTGCACCAGTGTCTAGCAGAGCTTTATACTCCTATGGGGCTGATATGCTTAATTGTCCTGGTTTCAGCTTATATAGATTTAGTTTTCTTCTTAGTAATTTGTGCAGTGCTGTGTTTTGGATTCAGTATGACAATAATGTTGACAACACATCAATGTTTTAGTTGTTCCTAAGTAGTGCTTATTCTAAATCAAGGAATTTTTGGTTTCCCATGCTCTGCCAGTGAGCAGGTTCACAAGAAGCTAGGTGGGAGCATAGCAGGACAGCTGACTCAAACTGACCAAAGGGATATTCCATGCCACAGAATGTCATGCTCAATGTATAAACTGGGGGGAGTTGCTGATTGCTGCTTGGGGACTGGCTGGGCATTGGTCAGCGGGTGGTGAGCAATTGTATTATGCATGACAATTTCTCTTGGGTTTTCTCTTTCTCCCTCTTCTTTTTATTACTATTATTGCTCTCATTATTATCATTTGTATTATTAGCATTATTATATTTTACTTTGTTTCAATTATTAAACTGTTCTTATCTCAACCCATGAGTTTTGCTTCTTTATTTTTCCCGATTCTCATCCCCACCCACCAGGTGGAGGGGTCCAGGATGTGAGCGAGCAGCTCCATGTTACTTAGTTGCTGTCTAGGATTAAACCATGACCCTGAAAATGAAATATATCAGAACATAGGAAACTAATCACAATTGCAGCAAAGTTTATACACAATCTAGTTACTGAATTAAGGTAAAAAAGGTATTGAATAAAAATATTACTTCTCTAACCACTGCTTTAATCATGTCAATAGAATCATGTTTGCCATTAATGACTGGCTGAATATTTGAAATTTTAGGTCAGTGATTATGTTCACATTATTTTTAAGTGAGCACAGCAGGCCAAAAAAATTTGAACTGACAAAAGATCTTTTGAATTTATTAATTTCAGAGGTTTCTTGGGGTGACTATGATGCTGTATCCCCTATCGCCTGCTATATGTCAGACATGAATCCTGTGCCATTCTGTACCTTTAAGGGGGGGGGAAGCCGGTGGAATTCTTTCGGCGACCTGTGTTCAAAAACACAGATAACTTGCTGTGGCAGAGCAGAGGAAAGGACTTTCCTGATTTTTCCCAGCTCTTGGCTCCTGTTTCTCAGGAGAGAGACGGAGAGTTAAAATTCTTTGCTTTTTAGCTGGCCTGCTAGCTGAGGCAAGAACTTCTTTTTCCTGGGACAGTGGCTGCTTCTTCTTCTTCTTCTGGAACTGTTCAGAAACACCAGAACATCAGAACATCACCAGGAGGCCCACACTGCAGCCCGGAGGGACCCACTCTGAACCCCAGCTCTGGAGATAGCAGAGCCACACCTACAGAAGGACTCTAAATCTACACAGGTTTTTTTCTCCCCAGCGAGAAGTTTTGTTATCTAACATTATTCACTCTTTTGTGGTGCCTGCATGCACCCTGCTTGTTAAATAAATAATTTTTTTTTCACTTTCCTCCAAGAAAAATTTCTTTCCGAATCTGGTGGGGGACGGGCTACTGAAATCTGCCTTCTATTAGAGGATACGTTCATTTTGGATTTTTTCCTCCAAATTTGTCCCAAACCAGGACAAGAGGGGTTTAAGCCTTTTACTCATGTCAAACAGCCATAATTAATTAACCTGAGAGTTTAGCTACTCCACTATGATAGGCTGATACATATGGCACATTGTTTTGTTCAGTTAATTAATTTTTAGAAAGATTATACTGACTAATATCAGGAGATTGCTTTGTTCTAACACTTTCCAGGACATATTTTTAGTATTTATGAAGATTGAAAATAGTTAATTTTCCACTAAGATGAAGACATTATTTTAGGAAACAATCTAAAATAGACACCAAAGAATGAATAATTTGCCCATGACCTTAGGGAAGCATTAACACTTAGAACTTCCTAGATCTCACAGTGAGGAGAGGCGGCAGCAGGGACAGCAGCAGCAACTGAGGTAAGTCCAGGGGTATGTGTTAGATCAGACTGTACAGAGGGCTTCCTGTACTCAGGGACAACCAAGCAACAGCCCAGAGCCCTGTCAGGACCGGGAAGTTCACATCAGCCAATCAGGTGAGGAGGTGGCATAGCTGGGACCACCACGGGAGATTTTAAGTGGCTCTAGGGAGTGTGACAAGCAGTGCGGGCACATCAGTCATGGTGGCAGTTGGTGCAGGCAGGGTGAGCAGGAAGGTGAGTTCTCCCTCTCACCATCTCAAGAGTTCAGGAATGGTTTCCACTCAGGTGGGTGTTAAGTCCTCTGTGTGTGTCAGAAAGGATGTGGCAACACAAATGGAGTGTCTATGGAAGCATACAGGGGTCCAGGTATTGGGCTGCAGGGAGTGCCAGACCCTGGCACTGGCATCAGAGGGTAACAGAGACAACACCTGTATGAGATGTGAGTATGTCAATGATCTGCTCTGCTTGGTGGTACAACTCAAAGAGGAGGTGGAAAGGATAAGGAGCATAAGGACATCTGTGGAAGATATTGACTGGCAGAGCCATTCTCTACCTGCCCTGAGGCAAATGAACCAGCCAAATGTGCCTCAGGATGTGGAGGATCCTGTCCCCTCTCTACAACAGGCAGGAGGGGACTTAGGAGATGGGGGAATGGAGGCAGGTCCCTGCTTGCAGTGGCAGGAGAATCCCTTCCTGGCCTCCCTCCCCTTCCCGTGTTCCCCTACTGCGCAGGGCCGGCTCGGCCCTGAGCAGTATCGCCGCCAGAGTGGTGGTTGCGCTGGGGAAAAGCCCCAGCCCTGGACCAGACCCACAGGGCGGGCCCGGCCCAGGGACCGTGCGACCCGGCCTGCCCCAAGGGTATCGACAGCACTGCACGACGTAGAGACAGTGACGCAGCACCCGCCTTCCCCATTTGCCATGCCACCTGGATGGAAAGCAGCGAGTAGCAACCAAAAAGATGCCATCCTAGCAGCCCCAGAAGAAGCAGCTACAAAAGCAGCTGCTGTGTGAGAACTCAGCCAGCACCGATCTCCAAAATCAACAACAACCAGCTGCCTCATCATTTTTAATTTAATTATTTCACATTGTTTTACCATTTTTTCTGTTGTATAAATTAAGCCCTTCCCTTTTCAATTAATATGGAAAGGGGAAGATGTGGTGATCTGTCTACCCACTGCTTTTCTGATCCCATATCCCCCCTCCCACTTTCCTCTGCCCTAGCCTTGGCCACTCCCTCAGTTCCTCCCTATTGGTTCCTGTACCCCAACTCCGCCCATGTACCGCCCCTGAAAAAACCTCCCTACGCCCGGATCATGAGGTCTCGCTGCCTCTGAGGGTCGCTGGGACAAGATGTGATTAAAAGTCTTCTTAAATCCTCATGGGAGACCCTTCTCTGCCTCCTTTGCCATCACTGGTTGTAGCGCTGCTAGCTGCCAGAACAAAAAACACCAGGCCATCTGAAATGGACTATGGGAGGGTGATAATAGTCGCACTGCCCTAAGCAGCCCTGCTGAGCTCTCAGGAAAGCTGCAGCCTGCTAAACTAAATCAAGCGACTACAACACCCTACAGAATAGGTGGGAGGCTTTGGAAGCTGAGGGCCGGGAAAACAATGGTATAGATGAAGGACCATCTAGGGGGTTGCCTAAGCAGAATCAGCCAACCAGGTGTATTGCAACCAGCTCCAAAAAGGAAAACAGAAGAGTAGCTATTGTAGGTGATTCCCTGCTGAGGGGATGTCATGGTTCAATATGGCCAAATGCCAGGCACCCACAAAAGCTGCTGTCTCACCCTCCCCTGCCACAGCTGGACAGAGGAGAGAAAAAAGAATAAAGGAAGGGTTCATGAGTTAAGGACCAGGAGAAAACACTCCAAGGGCAAAACAGGCTCAGCTTAGGTTATATGTTAGCAAGCTAAGTCTCAGAAGTGATGTTCTTCCTACAGCTTTCTCTATGACCTGACAGAACCTATCAGCTGGCCAGTTTGAATATGGACAATTCTTTAAGCCACTTAAAGTTGTGACCGCCTCTGTGATACACACTTAAGAATAGACTAACACCCCCCCCCCCCCCCCCCCCCAGCTCTCTCTCGTTTCCGGTGCTGGGACAGGTGGCTGCAGGGCCCGAGCGGGGGCCAGCAGGCCCGGCCCAGGCCCTGCTCGGGCCGGGCCGGGCCAGGCCAGGACGGGCCACAGCCATCCTGGAGCTGATGGGCCTGTTCCAGCCGTGGAAACCCCCCCGCCCCCAGCCCTGCTGTGGGCAGCCGGAGCGGCTTGGCTCTCCCCTCTCTCCACTGCGATAAGCCACATTCCAGCTGCAAGGCCGAGGTGAGATTAACCCTTTTATTGCTGTGAAGAGCTGAAAACCTGAGGGAAGAGAAAGAGGAGATGCTTAAAGCTGAAATTCTGTTGTAAAGCTATGATATATCAGAGTATCCTGTTGTAATTTCATGAAGATATGGGGGGTGGAGCGTTCAACTCGTAAGCAAAAGCACCTGCGCTGAGATAGGCAGATGCTGACTCAGCTGTCATTTCATGAGAAGTTTGGACAGGGAGAGATGGAAGCGATGCGGACTTTTGCTCCAAATGGGAAAGGAGAAGACCTCTGTTCCTAGAGATGCTCCCAGAGATAGTCCTAAAGATGAAGATGAGGAAGACCCTTTGCTCCCAGGGAAGGAGAAAGGCCTCTGTTCTTAGAGATGAAATGCTCCCAGAGATGGATGAAGAGAACTTTTGTTTCTGAACAGCTCAACCTTAAAATTGTACCCCAAAAAACTTCAAGAGTGGACCCTCAAAAGCAGTTGCAGGAAAAAGCTGCAAGTCGGGGGGGAAGGGAATCACATTGCGAGCAGAGAGACCTCTTCCTAAATGGACTGAACAATATTTGGAAGTGGGTGGCTGTCTCGTTGTGATACTGTTTTCATAGCACGAGCAAGAAGAGACTTCTCTTTCTAAATGGACTGAACAAGGTTATTATGGAAGTGGTAAACAGACTGAATATCTTAAGGGTTGTCTTTTTACATTGTCAGTGGGAGAAGGGAGGAAGGTGGGGGAGGAGAAGAGTTCTGAAGGTGTGGTATAATTTTTTTTTTCCCTTCTTTTAGGTCTGTTAATAAACTTCTTTATATTCTTTCAAGTTGGTGCCTGCTTTGCATTTCTCCTAATTCTTATCTCTCAGAAGATAAACAGTAATGAGTATTTTGGGCCAAACCACTACAGGTACAAAGTGAATTTATTACTAACAGAGTCAGAGGAGGATAATGAGAAGTAAAATAATCCCTTAAAAAACCTTTTATCCCCCCAACCCCTCCCTCCTTCCCACTGACAGTGCAGGGAGACAGGGTGTGGAGTTTTGGGTCAGTTCGCCCCGAGGTCTTCTTCCACTACTCAGGGAGAGAAGTTGTTCCCCTGTGAGACTGTGGGGTCCCTCCCACAGGAGACAGTTCTCCGTGAACTTCTCCAGCATGGGTCCACTCTCACGAGCAGCCGTCCTCCCAAAATTGCTGCAATGTGGGTCACTCTTCCACAGCGTGCAGTCCTCCAAGGACAGGCTGCTCCAGCCTGGAAGCAAGGGGCCTCTCTCTCCACTGGGTCTCCCACTGGACCACAGCCTCCTCCAGGCATCCATCCGCTCCAGCATAAGCACCTCCTCCACGGGCTGCAGGTGGATCTCTGCATCCCTGTGGACCTCCATGGGCTGCAGGGGGACAGCTGCCTCACTATGGTCTTCACCACGGGCTGCAGAGTTAGCTCAGCTCCGGTGCCTGGAGCACCTCCTCCCCCTCCTTCTCCACTGACCTTGGTGGTGCCATGTTGTTTCCCTCACATGTTCTCACCTCCTCTTCTCTGACTAGAAGAAAAATCTGTGTGTGCCCCACTTTCTTAAGATTTTCTTCTTAAATATGTTATCACAGAGGCGTTACCAACATCTCTAATTGGCCCAACTTTGGCCAGCAGCATGTCCTTCTTCAGAGCCATCTGAGATTCGCTCTGCTGGACATGGGGGAAGCTTCTAGCAGCTTCTCACAGAAGCCACCTCTGCGACCCCCCTGCTACCAAAAACCAGGCCATGCCAAACCAACACATGGGAACAGAGGGCCCGATATGCAGACCAGACCCAACCCACAGGGAACTTTGCTGCCTTCCTGGGGCCTGGGTAAGGGATTGTACCGGTTTGGCCAAATTTAGAAATATATACTCTGAGAGAAGGCACAACCACCCCTCCCCCACCAGGTTCGGGAAAAAAAAATAAATTTTCCTCGAAGGAAAGTGAAGAAGATAAAACTATTTATTTAACAAACACACGGGAAAGCAAAATGAGGTTAAATGGTAAAATCTTTTGCTGTGGAGGAAAAAACCTGGGAAAGCGTTAGAGTCCTTCCTTTGGTCTCCTCGGAGCCGGGGCTTGGCCCAGGGCCAGGCCCTCTGTGCCCGACGAAAAGTCCTCCCGATGTGCTCTGAGGCTGAAAAGCAGTCCAGTAGCAAAGGGAGAAAAATCCGGAATTCTAGAGAAGGGAAAAAAGCAAAGTCCAACTCTCAGTCTCTCTCCGGAGAACCAGAAACTGAAACAACTGGCCAAAAGCTGACTGGAACACAGCAAGCCGGGTGCTTCCTCGCTCCCCCGCCGCAGCTGGGAAAAAAAAAAAAAAAAACCTCCTATCTTTAAGTGACCTTGAACAAGCTGCAAACTGCTTTGAGAAAGTTTTGCTCAGTTTTTTTCTTCTCCCTCTCAGGCTCAGTTTAGAGGCACAGAAAGGCACAAAAATTAATTCCTGGGCATAGGCAGCGATATGGGATACACATCATAACGTCACCCCAAGACATTCCACCCCTTATCCCATATTGTTGGCTCAATGCCCAAACTAAGATATTCTAATTCTACACACACATTAATACATATATATATATACACAGCTATATACGAACAGTGACAGTGACAATCAGCAAGCAGGGGTATACAAGCATTTCACACTACAATCAGATCTCCCTGTGGTACACAACGTGTTGTTCCATCTTTCTGCATTACCCACCATGTGCAACCAGGTCCCTGAGCAAAGGCAACCCCACGGGTGGGTTTGTCTGTACTCGAGGCAGATTTTACCCACACAGTCTTTCCTAACAGACCTCTGACATGCACTACTGGGACCTTATCTCCATCTGTTGTATGCAGGGATTCCGACTGGGCTGGACCAGCTCTATTGGTGGAACCTCGGGTGTTAACTAACCAGGTGGCCTTTGCTAGATGCTGTTCCCAATTTTTGAAAGTTCCCCCACCTAGTGCCTTCAAAGTGGTTTTCAACAATCCATTACACCGTTCCACTTTGCCTGCAGCTGGTGCATGGTAAGGGATGTGGTACACCCACTCAATGCCATGTTCTCTAGCCCAGGTGTTAATAAGGCTGTTCTTAAAATGAGTCCCATTATCAGATTCAATTCTCTCAGGGGTACCATGCCTCCAAAGGACTTGCTTTTCAAGGCCCAGGATGGTGTTCCGGGCTGTAGCATGAGGCACAGGGTAGGTCTCCAGCCATCCAGTGGTGGCTTCTACCATTGTGAGCACATGGCGCTTGCCTTGGCGGGTTTGATGCAGTGTGATGTAATCAACCTGCCAGGCCTCCCCATGCTTGTATTTGGACCACCGCCCACCATACCACAGGGGCTTCACCCGCTTGGCCTGCTTGATCGCAGCGCATGTCTCACAGTCATGGATGACCTGGGAGATACTGTCCATGGTTAGATCCACCCCTCGGTCTCGTGCCCACTTATAGGTGGCATCTCTGCCCTGATGGCCTGAGGCATCATGGGCCCATCGAGCTAGGAACAACTCTCCCTTGTGTTTCCAGTCCAAGTCTACCTGTGACACTTCTATCTTTGCAGCCTGATCTACCTGCTCGTTGTTTTGATGTTCTTCATTAGCCCTACTCTTGGGGACATGGGCATCTACATGGCGGACTTTCAGAACCAGCTTTCTCACTCGGGCAGCAGTGTTTTTCCACTCTTCAGCAGCCCAGATTGGTTTTCCCCTACGCTGCCAATTAGCTTTTTCCCACTTCTCTAACCATCCCCACAGAGCATTGGCTACCATCCATGAATCAGTGTAGAGGTAGAGCTTTGGCCACTTCTCTCTTTCAGCAATGTCCAGGGCTAGTTGAACAGCTTTGAGTTCAGCGAGTTGGCTTGATCCACCTTCTCCTTCAGTAGCTTCTGCAACCCGTCGTGTGGGACTCCATACGGCTGCTTTCCACTTTCGTTTCATCCCTACGATGCGACAAGAACCGTCGGTGAAAAGAGCGTAGCGTGTGTCTTCTGATGGCAGTTGGTTGTACGGTGGAGCTTCTTCAGCACGTGTCACTTGTTCTTCTTCATCAGCGAGACCAAAGTTTTCACCTTCAGGCCAATTTGTGATTATTTCCAAAATCCCAGGGCGATTCAGTTTTCCGATACAGGCGCGCTGTGTGATGAGAGCAATCCATTTGCTCCATGTGGCATTGGTGGCGTGGTGGGTAGAGGGAACCTCTGCTTTGAACATCCACCCCAGCACTGGTAGTCGGGGTGCCAAGAGGAGTTGTGCCTCAGTTCCAATTACCTCTGAGGCGGCTTTGATTCCTTCATAGGCTGCCAGGATTTCCTTCTCTGTGGGAGTGTAGTTGGCTTCAGACCCTCTGTAGCTTCGGCTCCAAAACCCCAGTGGTCGACCTCGAGTCTCACCAGACACCTTCTGCCAGAGGCTCCAGGACAGGCCATGGCTCCCAGCTGCAGAGTAGAGCACGTTCTTCACTTCGGGTCCTGTCCTAACTGGGCCAAGGGCTACCGCATGAGCGATTTCCTGCTTGATTTGGGTGAAAGCTTGTTGCTGTTCGGGGCCCCAGTGGAAATCGTTCTTCTTGCGGGTAACCAGGTAGAGAGGGCTCACAATCTGGCTGTACTCAGGAATGTGCATCCTCCAAAAGCCTATGGCACCTAGAAAAGCTTGTGTTTCCTTCTTGTTGGTTGGTGGAGACATTGCAGTGATCTTATTGATGACCTCAACAGGAATCTGACGTCGTCCATCTTGCCACTTTACTCCCAGGAACTGGATCTCTCGGGCAGGTCCCTTGACTTTACTCTTCTTGATGGCGAAACCAGCTTCCAGGAGAATCCGGATAACTTTCTCTCCGTACTCAAACACTTCTGCTGCAGTGTTCCCCCACACAATGATGTCATCAATGTACTGCAGATGTTCTGGAGCCTCACCCTTTTCTAGTGCAATCTGGATCAGTCCATGGCAGATGGTGGGACTGTGCTACCACCCCTGGGGCAGTCAGTTCCAGGTGTACTGCACACCCCTCCAGGTGAAGGCAAACTGAGGCCTGCACTCTGCTGCTAGAGGAATGGAGAAAAATGCATTGGCAATGTCAATAGTGGCATACCACTTCGCTGCTTTGGACTCTAGCTCATACTGGAGATCCAACATGTCCGGCACAGCAGCGCTCAGTGGTGGAGGCACTTCATTCAAGGCATGATAGTCCACAGTCAATCTCCATTCTCCTTCAGGTTTGCGCACAGGCCAAATGGGGCTGTTGAAGGTTGAGTGGGTCTTGCTGACCACCCCTTGGCTCTCCAGCTCACGAATCATCTTGTGGATGGGGATCACAGCATCTCGAGTTGTCCGGTACTGTCGGCGATGCACTGTCGAGGTGGCAATTGGTACTCTTTGTTCTTCCACCTTCAGAATGCCAACTGCAGACGGGTTCTCTGATAGCCCAGGCAAAGTGTTCAATTGCTTACTGCCCTCTGTCTCCACAGCAGCTATTCCAAAAGCCCACTTGAGTCCCTTTGGGTCTCTAAAATACCCGTTCCGGAGGAAGTCTATGCCTAAAATGCACGGGGCCTCTGGGCCAGTCACAATGAGATGTTTCTTCCACTCATTTCCAGTCAGGCTCACCTCAGCTTCCACCAAGGTCAAATTTTGTGATCCACCCATTACACCAGAAATAGAAACAGATTCTACCCCCACATGCTGCGATGGAATTATTGTACACTGCGCACCAGTGTCAACCAAGGCATCATATTTTTGTGGTTCTGATGTACCAGGCCAACGAATCCACACAGTCCAAAAAACACGGTTTTCCCTGACCTCTACCTGGCTAGAGGCAGGGTCCCTCTATGCCTGGTTATCCTTCTTTCCCTGGGCCTGCATCTTAGAGGTTCCTTCATGGGAATTGGACATGTCATCCTCTTTTCCATCATTTCCGGCAGTTTGGCTACAGGCAACTGGTGCTACTTCCTTTTTGGTAGATCCTCCTTTCTGAGACTTGCGCTCCTTCAATTCACGCACTCGTGCTGCCAGAGCAGAAGTGGGTTGTCCACCCCACTTCCTCATGTTTTCCCCACTGTCACACAGGAAATCCCACAGCTCACTTCGTGGGATGTGCCTTCTCTCTGGGGAACGTCCGCGGAGAAGGCACTCTTTAATCTCCTGGAGACTCTTCTCCATCTTATCTTCCATTCTCTTCACATGTGTTTCCACAGCTGCGATCCTTGCATGTGTTGGGCCATGCACAGAGTCTGCATATGCTCGGAGCTTCACTGCCATATCCTTCACAGTCTTATTTGCACCGTAGTCTGGTTTCATTATTGCTAAAGCAGAAGCGTATTCTGGTGGCCCAAGTGGTATGAGTTTTCGCCACATGTATGGAATAACTCTGGCCCGGTCTGGACTCCTCAATCCTGGGTCATTTGCGAAGACAACCTCTACCACCCCTAGTTCTCTCAGGCGTTGGATCCCTTGTTCTATGGTCTTCCACGGGGTTTTCTGCATGTAGAGATCATCTCCACACATATATCTTTCAATCACGCCTGTCAAAACTCGTCTCCAGACACTGGTAGAGTCAGTCCCCCTTTTCATCGCTTGGTCGATCACTGGATCATGTGACAGGGATCCCAAATGCCTCGCTTCAGCACCATCCAGCATCACATCATCACCTGCCGCATCCCAAATACGGACCATCCAACTTATTATGGATTCATCAGACCGTCGGGTGTAATCCTTTCTTAGGCTGTGAAGGTCCTTTATGGACATGGACTCAGTAATGGTTTCTGTGCCTGAGTCAGTTGGTGGTTTTGAGGTTCCTTCCCCTGCATCTTTTGAGGTTCCTTCCCCTGCATTATCCTCATCTTTCACTGGGCGATCAGTTTTGGTTATGTGCTTTTTCCTTGTAACAGGAGCCACTGTCAGTGGCTTAGACTCTCCATCTGGTTTGGGCTTGCTGTCTGGTTTATCTGCAGCCTGAGTGACTGGGGTATCTGCAGGCTTTGCTGATTGATTTTCCTGCCTCTCTACCCTTACCGGCTGCAGTGTGCGATAGGCATATGCCAAAACCCAACATATTGCAAGGAGCTTGTTCGTATTAGAATTGTCATTGTATTTCTCTTTCAGATATTTCGCCACCTCAGCTGGTTTCTGAACTTGTTCAGGGGAAAAATTGCAAACCATTGGGTCAGAGAATTTCTTCAGGATTAGGCCTATATCCTCCCATTCCCCACACCACTCAGGATGCTCCACCTCTGGGTCAGGTGTCTCATCAGTCACCCTGGAAATCTGAGCTCTTATTCTAGACAAGCTGCAAACCACATAGAGGAAGATTACCAGATTAAATACCAGGAGGGTGGTCTCTTTAACATCCAGGGGAAACTGAACACTCTCAAAAGAAAACCTATCAAATTTAAAGGGAAGGGAAACCCCGACTCCTCCTCCTCTAACAATCTGGGTGCAGTTACTAATAAATTCCCAAAACAGGCTACTGAAGCTAGGACTGGGGTTAGGAGGGAGAAACCATTTATCATACACACTTTGAACAGATGCCTGTACCTCTGTCAACTTCTTATAAACCATTATCACCGAGCACAGCAAAATAGAAATCCGAATTCGTGTCCCTGCTCTGCAAAAATTCCTTATCAAGGATAAGATTGGACCAAGTTGTGGATAGGCAAATAAGCCTAGGGACCAGAAAGGCACTAGTACCTTAAACAAGCCTACGGACCAGAAATACATGAATATATCAAGCCAGAGAAATATTATGAACTCAACCAACATGATGACTATTTTACTCCAGCACAGAATAAGTAAAAACAAACCAAAATGTAATTAGCACAGGTTTTTCACTTTCCTTCAAGCCACACGGTTGGGCGCCACTAAATTTGTACCGGTTTGGCCAAATTTAGAAATATATACTCTGAGAGAAGGCACAACCACCCCTCCCCCACCAGGTTCGGGAAAAAAAAATAAATTTTCCTCGAAGGAAAGTGAAGAAGATAAAACTATTTATTTAACAAACACACGGGAAAGGAAAATGAGGTTAAATGGTAAAATCTTTTGCTGTGGAGGAAAAAACCTGGGAAAGCGTTAGAGTCCTTCCTTTGGTCTCCTCGGAGCCGGGGCTTGGCTCAGGGCCAGGCCCTCTGTGCCCGACGAAAAGTCCTCCCGATGTGCTCTGAGGCTGAAAAGCAGTCCAGTAGCAAAGGGAGAAAAATCCGGAATTCTAGAGAAGGGAGAAAAGCAAAGTCCAACTCTCAGTCTCTCTCCGGAGAACCAGAAACTGAAACAACTGGCCAAAAGCTGACTGGAACACAGCAAGCCGGGTGCTTCCTCGCTCCCCCGCCGCAGCTGGGAAAAAAAAAAAAAAAAACCTCCTATCTTTAAGTGACCTTGAACAAGCTGCAAACTGCTTTGAGAAAGTTTTGCTCAGTTTTTTTCTTCTCCCTCTCAGGCTCAGTTTAGAGGCACAGAAAGGCACAAAAATTAATTCCTGGGCATAGGCAGCAATATGGGATACACATCATAACGTCACCCCAAGACAGGGATGTAGCCAGGAAGGTGCCTGATTTGGTGCAGCCATCTGGCTGCTACCCTCTATTAGTATTCCAGGTAGGTAGGGATGAGACTGAAGGAAGAAGTCCCAGGATAATCAAAAGGGACTTCAGGGCACTGGGGCACTTGGCTAAAGGAGTAGGTGCGCAGGTAGTTTTCTCCTTGATTCGTTCAGTATTAGGGGAAAATACTGAAAGGAATAGGAAAATTCAACTGATTAATACATGGCTAAGAGGCTGGTGCCATAGTTGGAATTTTGGGTTTTTCATCCATGGGGCAGCTTACATGGCACCAGGCCTGCTCATGTCAGATGGGGTACACAGGACTCAGAGGGGAAACAGGCATATGGCCCAAGAATTAGGAGGGCTGATTGAGAGGTATTTAAACTAGGTTCGAAGGGGGAAGGCAGCAAGGCTAGGCTCACTAGAGATGAGCCTAGGGGTGGCAGGCCTGTGATGGGGACAAAGCCATTAGCCTAGCTGAAGTGCATCTACACCAATGCACACAGTATGAACAGCAAGCAAGAGGAGCTGGAAGCTACTGTTCAGCAGGAAAGTTATGATGTAATCACTATCATGGAAATGTTGTGGAATAACTCTCATGACTGGAGTGCTGCAATGGAAGGCTATAAGCTCTTTAGATGAGACAGCTGAGAGGTGGTGGGGTACAACTGTACGTCAGGGAGTGTTTTGATTATATTGAAATTGATGATGATGTCAAGGTTGTGTGCCTATGGGTAAAGACCAGGGGGAAGATCAGCAGGGCGGACTTCATGGTGGGAGTCTGTTATAGATCACCCAACCAGGACAAACAGGCTGATGAGGCATTCTGCAAGTGGCTGACAGAAATCTCACTGTTGCCAGCCCTTGTACTAGTGGGCAACTTCAACTTGCTAAATGTCGGCTGGAAATACAACACATCAGAGAGGAAGAAGTCTAGGAGGTTCCTGGAGTGTGTGGAAGAAAACTTCCTAATATAACTGGTAAATGAACCTACCAGAGGAGGTGCCCTGCTAGACCTGTTGTTTGTGAACAGAGGACTAGTGGGTGATGTAGTGGTTGGTGGCCATCTTGGGCATAGTGACCATGAAATTTTAGCATTTTTAATACTGGCTGAAGTAAGGAGGGGCACCAGCAGAACTTCCACCTTGGACTTTTGGTGGGCAGACTTTGGCAGGTTTAGGACATTGATTGACAGAGTCCCTTGGGAGTCAGTCCTGAAGGGCAAAGGAGTCCAGGAATTCTGGATGTGCTTTAAAAAGGAATTGTTAAATATTCAGAAGCAAGCTGTCATCATGTGTAGAAAGACAAGTTGTCAGGGAAAAAGACTGGCCTGGTTAAACAGAGAACTTAGTCTGGAACTTAGGGAAAAAATGAGAATCATCTCTGGAAGGAGGGTCAGGTAACTTGGGAGGACTACAAGGATGTCATGAGGTCATGTAGGGAAGAAGATTAGAAGGGTCAAAGCCCAACTAGAACTTGATTTGGCCATTGCAGTTAAAGACAACAAAAACATTTTTATAAATACTTTGGCAGAAAAAGGAGGGTCAAGGAGTGTCTCCATCATTTGTTGAATGCAGAGGGTTGTGTAGTGTCAGAGGATGAGGAAAAGGCAGAGGTACTTAATGACTTCTGTGCTTCAGTCTAATATCAAGACCAGTTGTCCTCAGGATACCCAGGCCCCAGAGCTGGAAGTTTGTGCTGGGGAGCTGAGTGAAGCCCCCATAATGCAGGAGGAGATGGTTAGTGACCTGCTATGACAATTAGACATGCACAAGTCTATGGGCCCTGATGGTATCCACCCCAGAGTAACGAGGTGTAAGGCCCCAAAAATGCACTCCAGAAGCCTCTTAAAAGGGCTTACGGTTTTTATGTACTCTGAGTTAGACGCATGGGAGAAATACCAACAAGATATTCTCATAGGTCAAAACAACAACAACAAATTTACTGGCAACTTCAGAAAATCAGAGAACTTTGACAAAAGTTTAGAGCAGCAGTCAATCAACATAAGACATTTCACAAAGCATTAACTTAGCGCATTCAACTTAGCAAACTCTGAGCCCATCTGATTTTAAGCAACTCAAAACTCCAAGAAGAGGGAATTAGAAAGACACGAAAGAGAGAGAAAGAGAAAAGAGAGATAGAAAAGAACAAATATAGCTAGCATTCCTGGGTTCCAGTGATGTCGCAGCTGATATAAAATCCAAGGAAAGGTAGGGTCAAGACATGCTTGCCTCGTGTTCTGGCTTAAGTACTGTTGGGGAGGATGAAAGTTTGGTAAGGTATGTAGGCTTGGCAGAAAGGTCTGTGAATGTAGAAGCTGGGGATGAGGTAGAAATGAAAGCAAGTTTTGATATAGAATAAAAGATGTTTTGCTGAAACAGTGATCACTGAGTAACTGAGAAGGCAAAGGTTGGAGATGAGTTGGAAGGAGATTTTTAGGAGCAGGACAAAGGTATGTGATTACAAACAAAGACATGTTTTTCACCAAGTAAATAAGTCTCAAGAAGAGCATAAGTAAATAGAAAACATGTCTTTACCAAAAAGAGAGATATGGCAGGCAAACAAGAAATGTTGATGTAGCAAGAAGAAAGGTCTAAGAATTTTCCACTGTAAGCTTAAATTGTAACTTACTTAATCTTGTGATTGGATAATAATGACTATAATATGGTGATGGTAGTAGCTATGATAGGCTATAGGCAAATGTAAAGGTATTGTGTATGGTGCTTATTGGTTGTTATGTATTAAGATACTCTGCAAAGAAAAGTATAAAATGCTTAGTAACTTGAACAGAAAGTGGCTTCAGGTGTGCCTACAGCTGGAGCTGGCAGCTGTAGGGCTGGCTCTGGATACCCACTCCCTGAAATGCTGTAACTTCGTCTATGCAATAAACAGCTTTCAAGAGAGCCGCCTGAAGTCCAGGCATCCTTCGTGAAACTTTCTCCTATAAAGTATGCTTTGGTTTTCCTGGGCCCTTTCCCCCAGGTGGGACTTCCGGTCATCTGGCCACTCTGGAGCTAGATTGGGGGTCCAGGGGTGGGGTTTGGAGCATTGCCTCTGGTGTGACAGTGATTGGTGGCCACTGAGAGACTGGGATACAGGCTCCGGAAGGTGGGGTGTGCAAAGCAGGGTACTGCCTCACCAGGGTAGGGCTCAACCTGCCCCTTTCCCCAAACACACCTGAAATGTTTAGAGTCAGCAATCTTCCAGTCTCTCACATGAGGGAACTGGTGAAAGAACTTGCCAAACCACTCTCAATCATATACCAGCAGTCCTGGTTTACTGAAGAAGTTCCAGCTGACTGGAAATTAGCAAATGTAATGCCCAAGAAGGATCAGAAGGATGATCTGAGGAACTACAGGCCTGTCAGCGTTACCTCAGTTCTGGGCAAGGTTTTGGAAGAGATCATCCTGAGTGCCATTATGCAGCACATGAAAGGGATCAGGCCCAGACAATATGGATTTAGGAAAGGCAGGACCTGCTTGACCAACCTGATCTCCTCCTACAACAAAATGACCCCCTTAGTTGATGAGGAAAAGGCTGTAGATGTGGTCTATCTAGACTTCAGTAAAGCATTTGACACCGTCTCCCACAGCATCCTGCTAGAAAAACTGGCTGCTCTCAGCTTGGAGGGGTGGAGTCTTCAATGGGTAAAAAATTGTGTGGATGTCTGGGGCCAGAGAGTTATGGTGACTGGAGCTAAATCCAGTTGGCAGCCAATAGCTAGCTGTTTTCCCCATGGCTCTGTATTGGGGTTGGTCCTGTTTAACATCTTCATTGATGATCTGGATGTGGGGATCAAGTGCACCCTCAGTAAAGTTGCAGATGACACTAAGTTGGGTGGGAGTGTTGATCTGCTTGAGGGTAAGAAAGGCCTATAGAGAGAACTTGACAGACTCGATCAATGGGCTGAGGACAACTGCATGAAGTTCAATAAGGCCAAGTGCCGGGTCCTGCACTTGGGTCACAGCAACCCCATGCAGTGCTACAGGTGTCACCAAAAACCAGGAAATAAGCTGTATTGTGTTTGCATGGCCAAGTTTTGGTAGGGGGGGGGCTACACAGGTGGCTTCTGTGAGAAGCTGCCAGAAGCTTCCTCCATATCTGGCAGAGCCAATCCCTGGCATCTCCAAAGATGGACATGGCAGTGGTCAAGGCTGGGCCAATTAGAAATGGTGGTAATGCTTATGTGATAACAGATTTAAGAAGAAGAAAAAGTTGTAATTGTGGGTCAGAGAAGAGTGGGGTGAGAACATGTAAGAGGAACAACTATGCAGACACCAAGGTCAGTGGAGAAGGAGGGGGAGGAGGTGCTCCAGGTACCGGAGCTGAGCTAACTATGCAGACACCAAGGTCAGTGGAGAAGGAGGGGGAGGAGGTGCTCCAGGCACCGGAGCTGAGCTAACTCTGCAGCCCGTGGTGAAGACCATAGTGAGGCAGCTGTCCCCCTGCAGCCCATGGAGGTCCACAGGGATGCAGAGATCCACCTGCAGCCCGTGGAGGAGGTGCTTATGCTGGAGCGGATGGATGCCTGGAGGAGGCTGTGGTCCAGTGGGAGACCCAGTGGAGAGAGAGGGCCCTTGCTTCCAGGCTGGAGCAGCCTGTCCTTGGAGGACTGCACGCTGTGGAAGAGTGACCCACATTGCAGCAATTTTGGGAGGACTGTTGCCTGTGGGATGGACTCACATTGGAAAAGTTCATGTAGAACTATCTCCTGTGGGAGGGACCCCACACTGGAGCAAGGGAAGGACCCCCCTCCCTGAGCAGCAGGAGAAACAAGGGACCATACTGACCATAAGCCCCATTCCCTGTCTCCTCACACCACTGGGGAAGGAGGTAGAGCTGGGAAGGAGGGAGGGCTGGAGGGAAGGTGGTTTTAAGGGTTTATTTTACTTCTCATTATCCTGCTCTGATTTTGTCAGTAATAAATTCAATGCATATCTCTAAGTTGAGCCTGTTTTGCCCTTGATGGTATTTGGTGAGTGATCTCTCCTGGTCCTTATCTCAATTCATGAATGCTTTGTTTTATTTTCTCTCCCCTGTCCAGCTGCAGAGGGGAGTGAGAAAGAGGTTTTGGTGGGTGCCTGGCATTCAGCCAGTGTCAACCCACTACAGTGTTTTTGGTGGGTTGACTAGTTTGTTAGCTTAGAAAGTCGGCATTACTTTATTCAACATTGAGGTATATGGGGATCGCTCCACAAAACATGTACATCAGTTATCAAGACTTTAGACTATTTATACATTTTAGCAAACAAAGGAATTAGTGTTCATTGTCTACGAGTTGCATAGTTCTCTTATTAATTATTATTCTATCTTCTATTGGTTAATGATTCTAGCGTTTCTCATGCTAATTAGTCTGCTTGCTCAGTTTCTCTCTTCTTTTGAGTTGGGGGCCTTCTTGGGTCGGTGGTTGTGGATCCCCCTACCAGAATTACCTTTTACCCACTTGAAGCTGATTTCAGCACAATTACTGAGTTGGTTTTATTAGTTTTTTCCTTATCTTGGGAGTCCTGCCAGATGTCCTGGTTGCCCATAAATTCTGCATTCTTTTGTGTTCATTCATCCCTCTTCCTAAGCCATGCTAACTTCCTCCCCCAGGTCTTAGAGCATCAAAGCATGTCAAGCCCTAACTTTAATTTGGTTTTCTAACACATGGATACCACTTAGAGCTTGCTTCTTAGCTGCTATGTATTTCACAGATTAAATCTCCCTTCCTGTTGATTAAGACCTAACATTTTCCTCCACTGCTTCATAGGCTCATTTTTAAAGAAATATAACTTGTTTGGTAATACAGGCTTGGGGGGGAGTGGCTTGAGAACTGTTCAGCAGAAAAGGACTTGGGGTTGCTGGTTGACAGCCAGCTGAATATGAGCCAACAGTGTGCCCAGGTGGCCAAGGCCAATTGTTAAGGAAACTTCCAAGTTTGACCATTCACAAAACTCTCTGGCAGTCACACTCCCAACACCAGTGACTTTAACTGCTGGGACTGAAGTCCCTTCACAGTGGGGGGCTCCAGTGAGCCAGTGGTGTCCAGCTTGACTCCCTACACACCTCACTCACACGCAGTCACACCAGGTTTCCTTACTGATTTGACCCCAGGTTTCCCATAGCAGAGTCTTAGATGACTCATTCCATAAAGCAAATTATTCACAGCACAGTAACACAGAAACAGCTTGAGCTGGTGCCTTTGAGGACCCCCAACAAAAGAGCCTCTGGGCTTTTATATCCTCACAGTCTACCTATGGTGCAAGTCTCACTCTTCCTCCTGACTTCAGCTCCTGCTGTGCCTCTCAATGTCCATTCACCTGGATGCTGCCATCGGTCTTGGGTGCCCTTTCTTATGCAAAGGGTTGGAAGTTCATGGCCTCTTGTCTCTCGGGGCTCTCACCCAGAGCTTAGTCTACATCTCCACCTGTATCTTGGACTGTAGCTTACAAACTGAGCTACCTGCACTAGATGTTGTGCCGGTTTGGGCAAATTTGGAAATATATCTTCTGAGAGAAGGCAGGTTACAACTATCCCTCCCCCACCAGCTTAGGGAAAAAATGAAATTTTCCTTGAAGGAAAGTGAAAGAGATAAAAACTATTTATTTAACAAACACACCGGAAGAGGATAATAATGCTAAATAATAAAACCTCTCACTGTGGAGAGAAAACCTGGGAAAATTTAAGAGTCCTTCTGTAGATGTAGCTGGGTCATGGTGGGCCCACCTCCAGGCCTCAGAGGAGAACTCTCCTGAGGTGTTCTGATGTTGAAAGAGTCCAGCAGAGAAAAAGGGAAAAATCGAAGTCCCAGGATGTCAGGGTCCCTCCCCCACCATGTAGCCCTGGGAAGAGGGGCCCTGAGGGCACAGACACACGGGGTTTCCCTGCCCCTGGTCAGCCTCGTTCCCCATTGGTTGGTTTGTGTTTCCTGCGTGGGCAAAGGACCCTCGGGTCCTGACTGTAGCAGTTCCTCGGCAGAGCCCGGCCATGCGGCTGGGGAAATAAACATCTCTGAAACATCTATCAAGAATCCGTCTATATATATTTCTTTTCCACGGGACTCCTGGTTTGGTATAGGTGTTACAGTAATCCCCACTGTAACATAATGGTGGTGAATTGTGAGCAGAACGATCCCCGATCCCTAAGCGACTGATTTGTGTGAGTAAACCCTGGAAACTTTGGATGCCTCTTCTTGGTTTTGTTTTGCTATTCCATATCTAAACTATGGAGGAACCATGGGAAGACTCTTGGCTTTCAGAGCCGCATATGGACATTTATCTTAAACTTAAAATGATTCTTGAACAACGGTTTGTAAATTTTAGCTTGATTCAAGCTCAGAAAGAACTGAAACACTTCCTGGCATGGTTGTTTAAGAACTTTTCTATGTTTCTTGGGATTTAAGTCTTACCAAGAGCTTTTGGAAGACCGTTTGGACCCAGTTCATATTTGAGTCAAAATATATGCCGATGGAAGAATATTTTCGTGAATATTATTTAATTACCGAGACTGTTGAGCAATGTCAGCTGTGTCCTGGTGAAGGGAAGCCTGGCTCAGGGACCGTGCGGCCTCGGCCACGGGCACCGAGCGCTCTGCGAGCAGCAGCGAGACAATTCCCGCGCGCGGGCGGAGCCACGTGAGCCACAGTGTCGGTGGTGGAGCGAGGCGCGGCAGGAGCGGTGCGGCCTGGCAGTGCCCGCCCGGCCCTGCGCAGCACGTGGTGGAGCAAGCCCCGTGAGCGCCCAAAAGAGAGGGGCGGCGCGCGGGCGGCGGCTGGCAGAGGTGGAGCGGAGCCGCGCCCAGCCGAAATGCGCGCTGGAGCAGGGCACGGGGGGCTCATCGCTTGGGGGGCCTGGCCGAGATGCAGCGCCTGGCAGTGGCAACGCAGCTGAGAGCAGAGGAGGCGACGCACGGAGAAGGGAGCGGCGCAGCCCAGCCTGGCCCGCGCGGCCCCGAACGCGACCCTGGGAAAAGCGCGCCGGAACCAGCAACGCCGACAATTCCAACACGGGAGCGACCAAAAGAGAGAGCAAAGACTCAGCGAGACAGAAAACAGCAGCCACTCGGAAAAAGGAAAAGACCATAGTAGCTAAGATCTTAGGGACAGTGAAATGGTATAATGTTAAACAAAATTATGGTTTTATAACAAGATGTGATAACCAGCAAGACATATTCGTGCATAGAACTGCTATTAAAAAGAATAACCCTGAAAAATGCATCCCAAGCTTGGGAGATGGAGAGGTGGTGGAATTCAAAATCATACAAGGTAGAAATGACAAGCATGGCAGGTCACTGGGCCTGATGGTGTTCCTGTAAAAGGCAGTATATATGCTAAAAATCGTAGTCCTGTTAGACAATATCTCCATTGTAAGCCCCCCCTACAGTCTCCCTTTCCTAATCCCACCTTTCCCTTTTATCCTATGTCCTATTACCCCCAGTGTATTCCCAATCCGTTTTTTCATCCATGGTTTTCCTCACAAAACCATGCCTTTGCCAATTGTTTCCCCAAAAATCCCTTTCCAATGCCGATGGGGGGATGAAAAAGGGGAGGGAATAAATTAAACCCTCTCCTGCCTCAGTTTTCCCACAAAGCATGCTCAGAGAGTCCTGTCTCCCTTCTGTCAGCCCTAAGATGTTCCACAGAATCTGTTTGGACATTTAAAGACTCAGGAGGGTGGCTTGTTTTGTTTTGAAACTGTTCTTGTTATGTTAATCCAGTTGTCTTCATTCTCCTTTTATTAAAATAAAACGGGTGAAATGTCGGGGTCCCTCCCCCTGCCATGTAGCCCTGGGAAGAGGGGCCCTGAGGGCACAGACACACGGGGTTTCCCTGCCCCTGGTCAGCCTCGTTCCCCATTGGTTGGTTTGTGTTTCCTACGTGGGCAAAGGACCCTCGGGTCCTGACTGTAGCAGTTCCTCGGCAGAGCCCGGCCATGCGGCTGGGGAAATAAACATCTCTGAAACATCTATCAAGAATCCGTCTATATATATTTCTTTTCCACGGGACTCTTGGTTTGGTATAGGTGTTACAGTAATCCCCACTGTAACACCAGGAAAATAAAGTTCAACTCTCTCTGTCTCCCTCTGGATAAAAGGAGCTGAGAAACTGGCTGAAAAGCAAGCAGGGTGACTCTGCTCTCCCTCGCCGCAGCAGAACGCAGAGTCTGTGTATATCTCTGTGTCCTTGAAACAAAACTCTAGAGAGCAAAAGATATGATTTAGGATGACCCTGAGTAAAGGGTTAAAAAGAAGTAAATATTAAGGTCCATTCTTTGATAACTAGAAACTCATCAGTATTTCCATTTTAAGTTTCAATATATGTGTCAATTTATTTGTTTATATTCACAGTAAATCTAATGAATGTGGTATCACAGGGAGGAGAGAAAATGCTCATAAGCTTCACACATCTTTTGTGTGTGAATAATGTAGCAGTCTTGTTGTGAATAATGTAACAGTCTTGTTTGCTCTTTAGTTTCCATAAACACTGGCAGGTAACTGTTCTGCACTGAGAGTGCTGGTGTGTGAGTTGAGAGACAGAGAGAGAGAGATGGTGCAGGGTTCTTTCGGGATTTCAATAAAAAAGGCCTGACCTGAAAAAAATGGTTTAATAATTGTTTTAATAAAACAGAATAGGAAGAAGATTACAGATAGCAATTAAATCTTATGTCACTTTGTCATAGGTTAGCGAGCATAGTCCCAGAAGGGATGTCCTTGCTGAGGGGTGCTTACAGTTTCCTCTGGGACTTGATAGAGGCTATCAGCTGGCCAGTTTGAATATGGACAATTCTTTAAGCCACTTAAAGTTGTGACTGCCTCTGTGATACACACTTAAGAATAGACAAACTTCCCCCCCAAGCTCTCTCTCGTTTCCGGTGCTGGGACAGGTGGCTGTGGGCCCTGTGCGGGGGCCAGTGGGCCTGGCCAGGCCCTGCTTGGGCCAGGCCGGGCCGGGCCATGGCCATCCTGGAGTCTGTGGACCTGTTCCAGCCGTGGAACCGCCCCCCCCACTGCCTTGCCGTGGGCAGCCGGAGCGGCTCTGCTCTCCCCCCTCTCCACTGTGATAAGAAAAATTCAACATTCCAGCTGCAAAGCTGCAAGGCCGAGGTGAGATTAACCCTTTTATTGCTGTGAAGAGCTGAAAACCTGAGGGAAGAGAGAGAGGAGATGCTTAAAGCTGAAAGTCTGTTGTGAAGCTATGATATGTCAGAGTATCCCGTTGTAATTTCATGAAGATATGGGGGGTGGAGTGTTCAACTTGTAAGCAATAGGCAGATGGTGACGCAGCTGTAATTTCATGAGAAGTTTGGACAGGGAGAGATGAACCAGATGAGGACTTTTGCTCCAAACAGGAAAGGAGAAAAACTCAGTTCCTAGAGATGCTCCCAGAGATAGTCCTAACAATAAAGATGAGGAAAAACCCTTTGTTCCCAGGGAAGGAGAAGGGCCTCTGTTTTTTGTTTCTGAACGGCTCAACCTTAAAATTGTACCCCAAAAAACTTCAAGAGTGGACCCTCGAAAGCAGTTGCAGGAAAAAGCTGCAAGTCGGGGGGGAAGGGAATCACATTGCGAGCAGAGAGACCTCTTCCTAAATGGACTGAACAATATTTGGAAGTGGGTGGCTGTCTCGTTGTGATACTGTTTTCATAGCACGAGCAAGAAGAGACTTCTCTTTCTAAATGGACTGAACAAGGTTATTATGGAAGTGGTAAACAGACTGAATATCTTAAGGGTTGTCTTTTTTTACATCGTCAGTGGGAGAAGGGAGGAAGGGGGGGGGAGGAGGAGAGTTCTGAAGGTATGGTATAATTTTTTTTTTTTTTTTTAGGTCTGTTAATAAACTTCTTTATATTCTTTCAAGTTTGGTGCCTGCTTTGCATTTCTCCTAATTCTTATCTCACAGAAGATAAACAGTATAGAGTATTTTGGGCCAAACCACTACACACTTCAAATGCTGGGAACCCAACTTTTGTGCAGCAGCAGACAGGCCCTGGATGGATTTTCCCCTGGCATTTTGCTGGTTTGGCCGCATTTAGAAATATATCCTCTGAGAGAAGGCAGGTCACCACCCCTCCCCCACCAGGTTCGGGGAAAAATAAATTTTCCTTAAAAGAAAGTGAAAGAGATAAAAACTATTTATTTAACAAACACACAGGAAAAGGAAAATAATGCTAAATAATAAAATCTCTAGCTTTGGAGGAAAAACCTGGGAAAGTGTTAGAGTCCTCCCTTTGGTCTCCTCAAAGCTGGGGCTTGGCCCAGGGCCAGGCCCTCTGTGCCCGGTGGAAAGTCCTCCTGATGTGCTCTGATATTGAAGCAGACCAGTAGAAAAGGGAGAAAATCCAAAATTCCAGGGACGGAAAAACAAAGTTCAACTCTCAGTCTCTCTCTGGAGAAAAAGACGCTGAACAACTGGCCAGAAACTGACCCAGGAGCAGCAAGCCGGGTGCTTCCTCGCTTCCCTGCCGCAGCTGGAAAAAAAAAAGTTGCTATCTCTGTGTGACCTTGAACAAGCTGCAAACTGCCCTGAAAAAAGTTTTGTTCAGTTTTTTCTTCCCCCTCTCAGGCTCAGTTTAAAGGCATAGAAAGGCACAAAAATTAATTTCTGGGCATAGGGCAGCGATATGGGATACACATCAGAAAGTCACCCCAAGACATTCCACCCCTTATCCCATATCATTGGCTCAATGCCCAAACTAATATATTCTAACTCTACACACACACATTAATACATATATCTGTACACAGCTATGTACAAACAGAGACAGTGACACTCAGCAAGCTGGGGTATACAAGCATTTCACATTACAGATGGTTTTCACCCAACAATCAGATCTCCCTGTGGTACACAACGTGTTGTTCCATCTTTCTGCATTACCCACCATGTGCAACCAGGTCCCTGAGCAAAAACAACCCCATGGATGGGTTTGTCTTTACTCGAGGCAGAATTCATCCACACAGTCTTTCCTAACAGACCTCTGACATGCACTACTGGGACCTTATCTCCGTCTACTGTATGCAGGGGTTTGGACTGGGCTGGACCAGCTCCATTGGTGTAACCTTGGGTGTTAACTAACCAGGTAGCCTTGGCCAGATGCTGTTCCCAATATTTAAAAGTTCCCCCACCTAGTGCCTTCAAAGTGGTTTTCAACAATCCATTGCACCGTTCCATTTTGCCTGCAGCTGGTGCATGGTAAGGGATATGGTACACCCACTCAATGCCACGTTCTCTAGCCCAGGTGTTAATAAGGCTGTTCTTAAAATGAGTCCCATTGTCAGATTCAATTCTCTCAGGGGTACCATGCCTTCAAAAGACTTGTTTATCAAGACCCATGATGGTGTTCCGGGCTGTAGCGAGGCACATGGAAGGTCTCCAGCCATCCAGTGGTGGCTTCTACCATTGTGAGCACAGAGCGCTTGCCTTGGCGTGTTTGAGGCAGTGTGATGTAATCAATCTGCCAGGCCTCTCCATACTTGTATTTGGACCACCGCCCACCATACCACAGGGATTTCACTCGGTTTGCCTGCTTGATCACCGCGCATGTCTCACAATTATGGATAGCCTGGGAGATACTGTCCGTGGTTAGATCCACCCCTCGATCTCATGCCCACCTATAGGTGGCATTTCTGCCTTGATGACCTGAGGCATCATGGGCCCATTGAGCTACAAAAAACTCTCCCTTGTGTTTCCAGTCCGAGTCTACCTGTGACACTTCTATCTTTGCAGCCTGATCTACCTGCTTGTTGTTTTGGTGTTCTTCATTAGCCCTACTCTTGGGGACATGGGTTCAGGGTCAATGGCGGACTTTCACAAGTAGCTTTTTGACTCTGGCAGCGATGTTTTTTCACTCTTCAGCAGCCCAGATTGGTTTTCCCCTACGCTGCCAATTAGCTTTTTCCCACTTTTCCAGCCATCCCCATAGAGCATTGGCTACCGTCCATGAATCAGTGTAGAGATAGAGCTTTGACCACTTGTCTCTTTCAGCAATGTCCAGGGCTAGTTGAACAGCTTTGAGTTCAGCAAGTTGGCTTGATCCACCTTCTCCATCAGTAGCTTCTGCAACCCGTCGTGTGGGACTCCATATCGCTGCTTTCCACTTTCGTTTCATCCCTATGATGCGACAAGAACCGTCGGTAGAAAGAGCGTAGCGTGTGTCTTCTGATGGCAGTTGGTTGTACGGTGGAGCTTCTTCAGCACATGTCACTTGTTCTTGTTCTTCTTCATCAGTGAGACCAAAGTTTTCACCATCAGGCCAATATGTGATTATTTCCAAAATCCCAGGGCGATTCAGTTTTCCGATACGGGCACGCTGTGTGATGAGAGCAGTCCATTTGCTCCATGTGGCATTGGTGGCGTGGTGGATAGAGGGAACCTTTGCTTTGAACATCCACCCCAGCACCAGTAGTCTGGGTGCCAGGAGGAGTTGTGCCTCTGTGCCGATTACCTCTGAGGCAGCTTGGACTCCTTCATAGGCTGCCAAGATTTCCTTCTCTGTTGGGGTGTAGTTGGCTTCGCACCCTCTGTAGCTTCGGCTCCAGAATCCCAGTGGTCGGCCACGAGTCTCACCAGGCACCTTCTGCCAGAGGCTCCAGGACAGACCATGGCTCCCGGCTGCAGCGTAGAGCACGTTCTTCACCTCTGGTCCTGTCCTGACTGGGCCAAGGGCTACCGCATGAGCGATTTCCTGTTTGATCTGGGCGAAGGCTTGCTGCTGTTCAGGGCCCCAGTGGAAATCATTCTTCTTTCGGGTAACCAGGTAAAGAGGACTCACAATCTGGCTGTACTCAGGAATATGCATCCTCCAAAAGCCTATGGCACCTAGGAAAGCTTGTGTTTCCTTCTTGTTGGTTGGTGGAGACATTGCAGTGGTCTTATTGATGACCTCAGCGGGAATCTGACGCCGTCCATCTTGCCACTTCACTCCCAGGAACTGGATCTCTCGGGCAGGTCCCTTGACTTTGCTCTTCTTGATGGCGAAATCAGCTTCCAGGAGAATCCGGATAACTTTCTCTCCTTACTCAAACACTTCTGTTGCGGTGTTCCCCCATACAATGATGTCATCAATGTACTGCAGATGTTCTGGAGCCTCACTCTTTTCTAGTGCAGTCTGGATCAGTCCATGGCAAATGGTAGGACTGTGCTTCCACCCCTGGGGCAGTCGATTCCATTTACACTAAACGCCCCTCCAGGTGAAGGCAAACTGAGGCCTGCACTCTGCTGCCAGAGGAATGGAGAAAAATGCATTGGCAATGTCAATAGTGGCATACCACTTTGCTGCTTTGGAATCCAGCTCGTACTGGAGATCCAACATGTCTGGCACGGCAGCGCTCAATGATGGAGTCACTTCATTCAAGGCATGATAGTCCACAGTCGATCTCCATTCTCTTTCCGATTTGCACACAGGCCTAATGGTACTATGGAAGGGTGAGTGGGTCTTGCTGATCACCCCTTGGCTCTCTAGATCACGGATCATCTTGTGGATGGGAATCACAGCATCTCAAGTTGTCCAGTACTCTCGGCGAGGCACTGTCGAGGTAGCAATTGGTACTCTTTGTTCTTCCTCCTTCAGAAGGCCTACTGCAGATGGGTTCTCTGGTAGTCCAGGCAAAGTGTTCAATTGCTTAATGCCCTCTGTCTCCACAGCAGCTATTCCAAAAGCCCACTTGTGTCCCTTTGGGTCTCTGAAATAGCCGCTTCAGAGGAAGTCTATGCCCAAAATGCATGGGGCCTCTGGACCAGTCCCAATGAGATGTTTCTTCCACTCATTTCCAGTCAGGCTCACCTCAGCTTCCACCAAGGTCAAATCTTGTGATCCACTTGTTACACCAGAAATAGAAACAGATTCTCCCCCCACATGTTGTGATGGGATTATTGTACACTGCGCACCAGTGTCAACCAACGCATCATATTTTTGTGGTTCTGATGTACCAGGCTAACGAATCCACACAGTCCAAAAGATGCGGTTTTCCCTGCCTTCTACCTGGCTAGAGGCAGGGCCCCTCTATGCCTGGTTATCCTTCTTTCCCTGGGCCTGCATCTTAGAGGTTCCTTCACGGGATTCGGACATATCATCGTCTTTTTCATAATTTTTGGCAGTTAGGCTATGGGCAACTGGAGCTACTTCCTTTTTGGTAGAACTTACTTTCTGAGACTTCTGCTCCTTCAATTCGCCCACTTGTGCTGCCAAAGCAGAAGTAGATTGTCCCCCCCACTTCCTCGTGTTTTCCCCACTGTCACACCAGAAATCCCACAGCTCACTTCGTGGGATGTACGTTCTGTCTTGGGAATGTCCGCGTTTGGTATCAGAATCTGTGATCTATACCACTGAGATTTGGAGAAGGCGCTCTTTAATCTCCTGGAGACTCTTCTCCATCTTATCTTCAATTTTCTGCACACGTGTTTCCACAGTTTTGATTCTTCCGTGTGTTGGGCCATGCATAGAGTCTGCATATACTCGGAGCTTCACTGCCATATCCCGCACAGTCTCATTCGCACTGTAGTCCGGTTTCATTATTGCTAAAGCAGAAGCGTATTCTGGTGGCCCAAGTGGTATGAGTTTTCGCCACATGAATGGATTAACTCTGACCTGGTCTGGACTCGTCAATCCTGGGTCATCTGTGAAGACATTTTCTACCACCCCTAGTTCTCTCAGGCATTGGATCCCTTGTTCTATGGTCTTCCATGGGGTTTCCTGCATGTAGAGATCATCTCCGCACATATATCTTTCAATCACGCCTGTCAAAACTCGTCTCCAGACACTGGTAGAGTCAGCCCCCTTTATCATCGCTTGGTCGATCACTGGATCATGTGACAGGGATCCCAAATGCCTTGCTTCAGCACCGTCCAGCATCACATCATCACCTGCCGCATCCCAAATACAGACCATCCAACTTATTATGGATTCATCAGACCGTCGGGTGTAATCCTTTCTTAGGCTGCGAAGGGCTCTGAAGGTCCTTTATGGACATGGACTCAGTAATGGTTTCTGTGCCTGAGTCAGCTGGTGGTTTTGAGGTTCCTTCCCCTGCATTTTCCTCATCTTCCACAGGGCAATCAGTTTTGGTTGTGTGTTTTTTCCTTGTGACAGGAGCCAATGTCAATGGCTTAGACTCTCCATCTGGTTTGGGCTTGCTGTCTGGTTTGGCTGCAGTCTGAGTGACTGGGGTGTCTGCAGGCTTTGCTGATTTATCTTCCTGCCCCTCTACCTTTACCTGCTGCAGTGTGCGATAGGCATATGCCAAAGCCCAAAATATTGCAAAAACCTTTTTCTCAGCATTTTCATTGTATTTCTCTTTCAGATATTTCCCCACATCAGCTGGTTTCTGAACTTGTTCAGACGGGAAATCCCAAACTATCAGGTCAGAGAATTTCTTTAGGGTTTGGCCGATGTCCTCCCATTCCCCACACAACTCAGGATTTTCCACCTCTGGGTGAGGTGTCTCAGCATTCACCTTAGAAATTTGAGCTCTTACTCTAGACAAGTTGCGGACCACATAGAGGACTATTACAAGATTAAATACCAGGAGGGTGGTCTCTTTAACATCCAGGGGATACTGAACATTCTCAAAAGATAACCTATCAAATTTAAAGGGAAGGGAAACCCCGACTCCTCCTCCTCTAACAATCTGGGTGCAGTTACTAATAAATTCCCAAAACAGGCTACTGAAGCTAGGACTGGGGTTAGGACAGAGAAACCACTCATCATACACACTTCGAACAGCTGCCTGTACCTCTGTCAACTTCTTATAAATCATTATCACTGAGCACAGCAAAATAGAAATCCGAATTCGTCTCCCTTCTCTGTAAAATTTACATATCAGGGAGAAGATCGGAACAAGTTGTGGATAGGCAAACAACTCTAGGGACCAAAAAACACTAGTACCTCAATGAAGGCTAAGGACCAGAAAGACATGAGTACATCAAGTCAGAGAGACATTATGAATTCAACCAACATGGTGACTACTTTACCCCAACACAGAATAAGTAAATTCAAACCAAAATTTAATTTCTACAGGTTTTTTTCACTTTCCTTTGAGCCACGCAGTTGGGCACCACTAAATACATGCTGGTTTAGCCAAATTTAGAAATATATCCTCAGAGGGAAGGCAGGTCACCACCCCTCCCCCACCAGGTTCGGGAAAAATAAATTTTCCTCAAAGGAAAGTGAAAGAAATAAAAACTATTTAACAAACACATGGGAAAAGGAAAATAATGCTAAATAATAAAATCTCTCGCTGTGGAGAAAAAACCTGGGAAAGTGTTAGAGTCCTCCCTTTGGTCTCCTCAAAGCTGGGGCTTGGCCCAGGGCCAGGCCCTCTGTCCCCAGTGGAAAGTCCTCCTGATGTGCTCTGATATTGAAGCAGACCAGTAGAAAAGGGAGAAAATCCAAAATTCCAGGGAAGGAAAAACAAAATTCAACTCTCAGTCTCTCTCTGGAGAAAAAGACGCTGAACAACTGGCCAGAAACTGACCCAGGAGCAGCAAGCCGGGTGCTTCCTCGCTCCCCTGCCGCAGCTGGAAAAAAAAGTCGCTATCTCTGTGCAACCTTGAACAAGCTGCAAACTGCTTTGAAAAAGTTTTTGCTCAGTTTTTTCTTCCCCCTCTCAGGCTCAGTTTAAAGGCATAGAAAGGCACAAAAATTAATTTCTGGGCACAGGGCAGCGATATGGGATACACATCATAAAGTCACCCCAAGACAGGCATGCTGCACAGATCCTATTCATGGAGAGAAGCACCTCCTTTTTTTGTCATTCAAGCTATATAATTTTCTTACAAGAAAACAACTCTATTCATAACAGATGTTCTCATGAGAACTTCTTGCTGCCCTGTTAGATAAAGGCAAGGCCAAGGAGGTGGCATAATTACCAGTACCAAGTGGGAGCTTCCTGCAGGATCCTCTGGTACCATGAGCTGGCTCAGTTTATCTTGCAGCCAAATGGTTTGTGCAGCTCAACACAGGTCTGAAGGCCGAGGTATACGTGCAGCACAGCAAAGGCCTGGGTCTACTCGGGTTAACTGTATTGTGGATCACTAACTCCTTAATGTACAGTGGTTTCTGGTTCAGGATTGCTACAGTAGCACCAACTGAAATTTTACAGATGTGCTCTTTGTAACACTCATCTCTTTAAAATTCTCTTATTTTAAAAGTTATTTTATTTTTAAAAATTAAACCTTATAAGTAAGATTCAGTAGCAAGGTGTGATTCTTTTTAAAAATTCTGTCCAGGTATTTATCATTATTCAGACCTCTGGTTTTTGAATTCTCCCAGTTTTCTGGTTACCAGTTTTATATTAATGAAGAAGTACCAGCAGAAGGTATTATCACATGCACTGGACTGTGTATCTGTGTGAAAGATACCAGTGATCTACATTCTTGTTTATATGAGAAGGAAGAAGGTATAATTCTGTTTAATGTCCAGTATTAAGATATGGTTTTTTAGCATTCATATCCAAGATGCCCAAAATTAAGGAGTTTACTATCTCAATTGTTTTAGTTTTATATAAAAGGAAATTATTTGATGCTGTGGGGTTTTTTTAATTAGTATATCCCATAATAAAACAGAAGATGCAAAGTTTCTGTTTTCTGATGAAGGAAAGAGATTAGTAAACCAGCAAAGCAATTTTCAAAAGACAAGATGATATTCTAGGCTCAGAATTCATTCTGCTCACTTAAAGTACCACCAAGACTATTGCTAAAATTAAATTTGGTGTTACACAGCATTATTTTAGTGAGTTAAGAGACTGTGAAGCAGGACATTCTAGTGCTCTGGCCACTTTAATAATGTGCATCGGAGGGAATGCAGGTGAAGAGAGCTTTTTTGACCATCCCAAAGGCTTCAAGGGTCCTGAGATTGTTGCAGTTCTTAACTGAAAAATGTATTTATTCCCTAGAAATATATTTATCTCTCCTAAACTTGTTTTATTTTTAGGGAAGAATGATTGATTGCTGCTAATGATGCAACTGTCAAAGGTGGTATCTATTATCTCATCACTGTTAGGAAACCTGCAATGCAAAATCATCTCCCTTGTCTATATTTGGATAAGTCCCATGGCAGAAATCGCAAATGTCTCTTGTTAAGGGCAGCTTATGGTCTTTAGATATAAGACTACTTCTTTAAGTGGATGTTGTTCAGACTGATGAATTCACATATTTGGTTAGTCAAATCTTGATTTCAGATGCACACATTCAAAATTAATTTTCATCAATACTATATTACCTCTATGGTTGTGTTGATTTTGCACTGCCCATTTTTTGGTAGTGGGAGGGCCACAGAGGTGGCTTCTGTGAGAAGCTGCTAGAAGCTTCCACCATGTCCAGCAGAGCGAATCTCAGATGGCTCTGAAGAAGGACATGCCACTGGCCAAGCCTGGGACAATTAGAGACGTTGATAATGCCTCTGAGATAACATATTTAAGAAGAGAATCTAAAGGAAGTGGAGCATGCAAAGTTTTTTCTTCTAGTCAGAGAAGAGGAGGTGAGAACATGTAAGGGAAGCAACATGGCACCACCAAGGTCAGTGAAGAAGGAGGGGGAGGAGGTGCTCCAGGTGCTGGAGCTGAGTCCTCTGGAGGCCGTGGTGAAGACCATAGTGAAGCAGGCTATCCCCCTGCAGCCCATGGGGATCCACGGGGAATGCAGAGATCCACCCACAGCCCGTGGGGGAGGTGCTCACGCTGGAGAGGGTGGATGTCTGGAGGAGGCTGTGATCCAGTGGAAGACCCAGTGGAGAGAGAGGGCCCTTGCTTCCAGGCTGGAGCAGCCTGTCCTTGGAGGACTGCACCCCATGGAGGAGTGACCCATGTTGCAGCAGTTTTGGGAGGACTGCTGCCCATGAGATTTGGAGCCACACTGGAGAAGTTCATGGAGAACTGTCTCCTGTGGGAGGGACCCCATGGTGTAGCAGGGGAAGGACTCCTCTCCCTGAGCAGCGGAAGAAGAACTAGGGTGATGAAGTGACCCAAACCCCCACGCCCTGTGTCCCTGTGCTGTCGGTGGAAAGGAGGGAGGGGTTGGGGGAAGAAAAGGTGTTTTTTAAGGGTTTCTTTTACTTCCCATTATCCTCCTCTGACTCTGTTAGTAATAAATTCACTTTGTACCTCTAAGCTGTGCCTGTTTTGCACTTGGAGTGTTTTCTCCTGGTCCTTATTTCAGCTCATGAACTCTTTGTTAATTTTTCTCTCCTCTGCCCAGTCGTGGCAGGGGAGGGTGAGCGAGTGGCTTTCGTGGGTGCCTGGCAGTAGGCTAGTGTCAAACCACAACAGTATAATGGCAAATTTTGCTGGAGGGTACCCCTAGCTTCTCAGCACTATTTTCTACACTGCTGTTGTCTGTTTGGGTTCACAAGATATGGATGCAGCAATACTGCTGTATCACTTCATCCATATTCCTTTCCCTTCCTCCTGTCCTGCATACACAATCTGTCTCTGTCTCATCTAGCATTCATCAAGTTAAAGTAAAAAGAAAGAAAAAAAGTATGCTTGCTTTTTTTTTTTTTTTTTCCTGGAGCATATATCTTTAGGACAGAACATACCAAAGAAATGAAAAAAAGTGTCAATAACAAAAATGTCAGTAATTGTGGATATACTCACAGCACACTTAACCAGCCAAGCTCATAGTTCAGTGCCTTAGAAAGCCTCGAGCTGCCTAGAGAGACTGCACAGGCAATCTAGCACTTCAGTAGCTCCAAAAGCGGCAAGTGGTAGCTGCAAAGCTAATACCAAGAGCAGAAGCAAAGAGGTAGAAATATAGCCCTTGCTCTATGCTTTAATCCTGCTAGTAGATTGCACTCGGTCCGAGACAGAGACACACACACACAAGCTGTTAGTAGAAGGGTAGCCAGAGCAAGAGGGGGCAGAGCCTGCCCGGCTCATCTTTTATTTGGGGGAAGGGAAAGGGGAGAACTAGGGTTGGACCCAGGGTAACCAGCCAATCAGACACTGCTCCGGAGAGTCTAAGTTACTTTCAGTTTTACCTGCGCTTAGAACAAAGAGGATTCAGAGCACATGGCAGGGGCAGGTCCTGGCTTGTCTGACTAGTCTTGGGCCTGGCTGCACTTCAGGGACAGGCAGCAACAAGTAATAGCTTAAATCAACAGCTGTGGGTTTTGTTTGGTTTGTGGCTTTGGGGTTTTTTTGAGATTAATTTTACTGAAGTTTAATTTATTAAAGAAGTCAGTATTTAGACAAATCTTAGTACAAGTCTTACTTATGTGTTAATTTATTAAAGAACAATATCAGGGTCAAATGTTCTTATGTGCTGGTTTTGGCTGGGGTAGACATAACTTTCTTCATAGTAGCTAATACGGGGAGATGTTTTGGATTTGTGCTGTAAACAGTATTGATAACACAGGGATGTTTTAGCTATTGCTGAGCAGGGCTTACACAGAGTCAAGGCCTCTCACCCCACCAGTGAGTAGGCTGGTGTCCTGGGTTGCAGTGTATTCTATTACCAACCTCATGAGCTGTTGAAACCAGGTGGGGCAGTGTTTCCTTGCCTCCTCCCTCTGGACTATCATTTTGTTAATGGGCCATCAATGCCTTGCCGCATGACTCATCATCCCATTGTGAGATGCTCCACCCAGAAGGAGGAACCAAGCATTCCATCCTGGATATAATCTGAGATTCTGAACACCACAGACACCCTTTCCACTGGATTCCCAGAGGATAGGAGCTGCATAGCCACCACTGGACCTTCCGAGGAAGAGCAGCCCCTTTCTACAGGATCACTCTTCAACAGAACCACATCCACCACTTCAGGAGGACTGTAGCCACCATTTTATCGGACTACTACCACCACCCTGACTAATAGGTATAGGAGAAAGTTTCACGAAGGATGTCTGGACTTCAGGCGGCTCTCTTGAAAGCTGTTTATTGCATAGGTGAGGTTACAGCATTTCAGGGAGCGGGTATCCAGAGCCAGCCCTACAGCTGCCAGCTCCAGCTGTAGGCATACCTGAAGCCACTTTCTGTTCAAGTTACTAAGCATTATATACTTTTTTTTGCAGAGTATCTTAATACATAACAACCAATAAGCACCATACACAATACCTTTACATTTGCCTATAGCCTATCATAGCTACTACCATCACCATATTATAGTCATTATTATCCAATCACAAGATTAAGTAAGTTACAATTTAAGCTTACAGTGGAAAATTCTTAGACCTTTCTTCTTGCTACATCAACATTTCTTGTTTGCCTGCCATATCTCTCTTTTTGGTAAAGACATGTTTTCTATTTACTTATGCTCTTCTTGAGACTTATTTACTTGGTGAAAAACATGTCTTTGTTTGTAATCACATACCTTTGTCCTGCTCCTAAAAATCTCCTTCCAACTCATCTCCAACCTTTGCCTTCTCAGTTACTCAGTGATCACTGTTTCAGCAAAACATCTTTTATTCTATATCAAAACTTGCTTTCATTTCTACCTCATCCCCAGCTTCTACATTCACAGACCTTTCTGCCAAGCCTACATACCTTACCAAACTTTCATCCTCCCCAACAAACAGGGTGTCAGGTTGTATCCTGACTCTGTCAGTTTAAACCAGTGCTTTCTGCCTTTTTTCTTTTTTTCTTAATTTCCTTATTAAATTGTTATTCTGACTTGGTGCTTCCCACTGGTTTGGTTTCAAATTAGTACAGCTGGGTATACACAAGAAATTGGGAGGGGACACAGCTGCGACAGCTGACCCCAACTGACCAAAGGGATATTCCATACCATATGGATTCATGCTCAGCATGTAAAGCTGGGGGCAGAAGAAGGAGAGGGGGTGGTGGTGGGGGGTGGTTTGGGTGATGACATTTGTCTTCACAGTCCACTGTAATGCATGATGGAGCCTTGCTCTCCTGGAGGTGGCTGAACACCTGTCTGCCCATGGGAAGCAGTGACTTAATTCCTTGTTTTGCTTTGCTTGTTTTTGTGGCTTTTGCTTTACTTATTAAACTGTGTTTATCTAAACCCATGAGTTTTCTCACTTTTACTCTTCTAATTCTCTCCCCCATCCCACTGTGATGGGAGTGAATGAGTGGCTGTGCAGGGCTTACTTGCGAGATGGAGTTAAATCACGATACCTTACTATTATTGCAGGTATGTTGGAGAATAGAATTATTGGGATCAATAAAAGAACTATGCAAGCTATTGGGCTGGAGGTTTTTAGGCTTGTGTGTGTGAGAGACATTTTCCGTGGGAAAGTCCCTGTGTGAAAGTAAACAGTTCGGCCTGAGAACATACAGGGAGTAAAGAACCTGCAGGTGTGTTATCCGGGAGTATACAGAGGAGTTGAGCACAAAATTCTTTTGATCATAACAAGACTGTGGAAAACTGCCAATGTAGTCCAATTATGTAGAAATAGAAATGTGTCTTGATAAGCTTTAAGCCACTTAGGAGCTAACAAGCTGGTATACTATATAAGTGCCTTTAGACTGCTAATAAATCGGAGTGCATTTATTCAACCATATTGGTTTGGCTTCTGTTTCTCGCTCCCCCCACCGGGGATCCGGGCTCCTCGTCCCACGCGGCTTCCAACACAGGTAGTATTTTTTAGCCTCGTTTCATGGGAAAACAGAGACTACCTGACCATGCTCTTTGTCTTTCAGCCTCAACTACCAATCTAATAACTTTTGAACCCTTTAACCAATTTGAGCCAAATTTGACAGATAGAGATTTCAGGGACCATATGGGTTTTGTGTGTTTTGGCTGGCAGGGCATACTGTTGACTCAGATTGAGACTACTGTCAACCAGTACTTCCAGACCCCTTACTGCATGGCTGGTCTCCAGACACTCCTCTCATACTCTATACTTGTGCCCAGTGTTACTCCATCTCAGGTGCAGAATCCAGCATTCACACTTGTTAAACTTCATGCCACTGATGTTTTCCCTCTGCAAGGCCTCTTGTCCCTCAAAAGAATCAAACAGGCTCAGCTCCCTCAGCCTTTCCTCATAAGAGAGATGCTCCAGTCCCCTTAATCATCTTTGTTGCCCTCCGCTGGGCTCACTCCAGGATCTCCATGTCTCTCTTGTACTGAGGAGCCTAGAACTGGGCACAGTACTCCAGATGTGGCCTCACCAGGACTGAGTAGAGAGGCAGGATCACCTCCCTCAACCTGTTCGCAGTGCTTTTCTTAATGCACCCCAGGATTCCATTGGCCTTCTTGGCCACAAGGGCACACTGCTGGCTCGTGGACAGTTGTCCACCAGGACCCCCAGGTCCTTCTCCAGAGAGCTGCTTTCCAGCAGGTCAGCCCCCAGCCTGTACTGGTGCATGGGGTTGTTCTTCCCCAGGTGCAGGACCTTGCATCATTTGCCTTTGTTGAATTTCAAAAGGTTCCTCTCTGCTCATCTCTCCAGCCTGTTGAGGTCTTTCTGAACGGCAGCACTGCACTGTGAGATATGGGACACGTCTCCCATCTTTGTGCTGTCAGCAAGCTTGCTGAGGAGGCATCTACCCCTTTATCTAAGTCATTGATGAATAAACAATACTGGGCCCAGTATTAACCCTTGGGGGACACCATTAGTTACAAACCTCCAACTAGACTCTGTGCTACAGATCACAGCCCTCTGAGACCTGTTATTCAGGTTCTCAATCCACTTCAATGTCTACTCATCTAGCCTGCAATTTCTGAACTTGCTTATGAGGATATTATGGGAGACAGTGTCAAAAGCCTTTCTGAAGTCCAGGTAAACACCACCCACTGCTCTCCCATCATCTATCCAGCCAGTTGTCCCACCATAGAAGGCAATCAGGTTGGTTAAGCATGATTTCTCTTTGGTGTATCCATACTGACTATTCCTGATCACCTTCTTGCCTTCCACATGCTTAGAGATGGCATCCAGGATGAGCTGTTCCATCACCTTTCTGGAGATGACTGGTGAGTCAGGTGAGAATGGTAGCTCCCTGGGTCCTCCGTCTTGCCCTTTTTGAAGACTGGAGTGACATTTTCTTTCTTCCAGTCCTCAGGCATCTCTTCTGATTGCCACGACCTTTCAAAGATCATTGAGAGTGGCCTAGCTATGTTGTGCACCACTTCCCTCATCAGGGATTGATCAGTGATCGGTGAGGGATTGCATTGCCTAGCACAATGTCATAGGGCATGGAACATCCATTTGGTCAGTTGGCATGAGCTGTCTGTCCTGGTTTTGGCTGGGATAGAGTTAGTTTTCTTAGTAGCTGTAGATACAAAAATGCTGCTAGCAAGGATTTTCTTGCTATTTTCTATGTCCGTGAGAGACTTTTCTCTCTCACAGAAGAGGTAGCAGGGAATGTAAACAACCAAGACACCTGCAACCTTGAAAATTCTTGTTTATGGTATAGTAGAAAAATATTTTGACAATGGATGTTTTAGGATTTTAGCCAATCACCCCAAGGGGTGGCTGGTCCTTTGTCCAATTAGACTATGAAGAAAAAAGTCTATAAAAGAGTTTGTAAAATAATTAAATAAATCAATCTTGCTGCACAATTCCTGCCTGCTGGATCTTCTCTCCTCCTCCTCCCTATGGCTGCGGGACACGGTGATATACCCTAGGGCACAGGCCTGCGGTAATATTTGGTGCTGCCCGACGTGATCTGCACACTGCGAAGTGTCCTGCTGCTGCGAGTCAAGACGAATTTCTCTAGAGGTACGCTGTTCCCCTTCTCCCCCCTGGACCGGGAGGTCCAACGTGACTGAGAAATGGCAAACAGGGGCTCACAAACCAACACTGTGGTACTGGTCTGGAAAGGTGTGTTTAGTATAATGCACACCTCCATTCCTGAAAACTCATTTCAGGAATTATTAGACTGGGCTACCTTAAAAGGGATTTCCATGGACAGAGATACTGCCCTGGACTTTGCCTTATGGCAGGAACTCGGATGCGCTGTCCGACACGAGCTCCCGTCTGGGGAGCCAGCAGCTTTAGAATTATACAAAACCTGGCGTTCATTATTTTTTCTGCTGACAGACCTTGACTGTAGCAGCAGAGCTGGCTCGCCTATTTCGGTGATGAGTGACGGAGGAATGTCCAGGGGGGACCCCGCTGACTGGGCTTCCGGGGAAAATGATGGTGGATTTGGAAAACCCCCCCCGGCTCCACAGGCAGAGCCTGTGCCGGCTCACCCTGCACAGTCGCAGGACTCTGCACCCCCCAGGGACCCTGCGCTGGCAGAGGCGGGGGGGTCGGGGCAGCGGGAGGGCGCACAGCCTGCCTTACCGCTCAGCTCAGCGGTGGCCACAGCTTATCCAGGGCAGCAAATTAGAGGCTTAGCGAATTGGACCCCCTGAGCGGCTCCTAGCTCGGTTGCGTATGCACTTGGATCTAACTTCTTAGCCGGCGTAGCGCCGGGTGTGAGTGCGCCGAGACTGCCTGGGTGTGGTCCACTGCCCTCCCTGGCATTGGACTGTTCTGCGCAGTCGCAGAACCGAGCCACCAACCTTTTAATACAGCATCTGCCTTTGCTGACAGAGTTACCGAACATATCCCGAAGGCTAGAGGACCTGTTCAGCTTGCTACTGGTGCCGATGCCAGAGCCACTCTGCCTTGCAAGGTGCACCGGGCCCGCGCCGCCGGCATCGCCCGCGCCGCCTGCGGGAGACGCGGCTCCAAACCAGGAAGTGGCGCGGCCAGCCGCGAACCTGGAAGTAGCGCTGAGGCAGGAAAACCTGGAAGCGGCGGCGGCAGTGGCAAATGCGGCCGGGGAGTGCGAAACAGGAGCGGTTTTGGCCGCAGTGCAAGAGACAAGCGCAGCGCCGAGAGCGGCTGTAGCCCCAGAGATGGCGGCAGCAGCTCCAGTACCGGTTTGATCGGGACCAGCCGAGATGGCATCCCGTAAAGAAGCTGCTGTTCAAACTGCAGGGCAGCCAACCGCAGTCTGTGCTGTCTGTTCCGTCTCTAGCAAACTTAGCCAAAGTGCCCCTCCCCATCCATCTCTGTTCACTCCCAGCCTCTCTGAGTTGCCTTTGCCTGATGATTCCTCGTCAGGCAGTGAGGCAGATGAGGTTCTGGCCCCAGGTCGTCAGGCGGCTGTAGCTGCATGGGGAAGGAAAAGGCTGCGCTGGTCTCACCCCTGCACCTTTCAGGACTGCACGGTAACAGTGCGTCCAACCCACTACAGTTGCTTCTTAGAGCCAGTTAAGATGCGAGCATTGGAGGAGAGGAACTGGAGGTTATTGGAAACACTTGGAATACCAAATAGATTTGAGGATTCTGGGAGTAACCGAGAAGCTGTCACACTTCAACCACAGGCTGTGCCAGAAGTTCAGGATAGTAGTGACTCCCCAAAAGGGGAGATCCAAGCTTTCCCAGTGTATAAGGCTCTCCCAAATTCAGGCGAGCATGATAAGCGTGAGGAAATTGCTTGGAAGGTTGCCCAGGACCTGCAATCCAAGGTTGCACAATATGGTCTAGGTTCTGCTGAGGTTATGCAGATAATAAGGGTGATAAATACAGATTTGCTTTCTCCATTTGATATCAGACACTTAGGTCAAATTCTATTTCAACCTGTACAATTTACAGTTTTTGAGAAAACCTGGAGAAAGCTGGCCGGCAAGACTGCATTAGGGAATAGGCAGCTCTCTGCTGCTGATCCTAGATGGACAGCACGAATGGATGCTTTGATGGGGACTGGTCCCTTCTCTGATCCCAGTCTACAGGGTAACTTGTCCTCTAGCGTCCTGCAGCAAGCTCAACAGGTCGGCATGGCTGCCCTGTTGAAAACCATAGAGTTGTCTCCGCCTAGAAAGCGATATACTGAAATCGTTCAAGGGAAATCAGAGTCATTCCTCTCCTTTGTAGAGAAAGACGCTGCTTCTCTTGAGAAGCAGGTCGAGGATGACGGGTTAAGACAGATGTTGTTAAGGCAGTTAGTGAGAGATAACGCAAACGAGGAGTGCAGAAAAATCATAGATGCCTTACCAGGGGATCCTGAGGTAACAGACATGGTCGAAGCCTGCGCTAAGGTGGGATCCGGCAACCAGAAAAGGTCTGCTTTGGCTGCGTTCCTGCAGCCTGTTCACACATCTTCTGGTCGTGAACCAAAGCAACCAAAACAGGCAAAAAACGGAAGCGGCCTAAGCCAAGCCAAAAAGAGAACACACCGATCCCCCAGTGCAAGAGGTGTGGCAGGCCAGGGCATTGCTCGGACTATTGTAGATCCCAGACTCATGCCGATGGTCAGCCTTTGTCGGGAAACTTCTACCGGGGTGCAAGGAGGAGGAATTGCTCTCCGATGCAGTTGCTCCCCCAGAGAGTGGCACAGGTACAGGCACAGGCCTACCCAGCCACCGTAGAGACGGCACCCAGGGATCAGAGGGTTTTGACGGCCACACCAATTTACCAGTTTTTAGAACAGAAGTCAATGCCAGGGCTGACATGCTGGCCAACCCTGCATGGGTAGGGCCTCAGCCTGACAAAATTGCACAAGCCAAGGCATCGCACGGTTTCTTCCATCAAAGTGCACATACCCTGCAGAAGCAGTTTCATTTAACGCCAACCGAGGCGCGCGACATTGTCAGCGCTTGTGCTGACTGTCACGGACTCGCTGTGCCTTTGCCAGCAGGGGGAAACCCCAGAGGGCTAAAAGCCTTGCAGATTTGGCAAACGGATGTAACTCACATCCCAGAATTTGGTCGGCTGAAATATGTGCACATGCCTATTGACACTTTCTTCTCGGCTATGTGGGCTACTGCTCACACTGGAGAGAAGGGCCGTGATGTCATTGCCCATTGGAAATTGGCTTTCTCAGTCCTGGGCGTGCCAGCTTCTGTGAAAACCGATAATGGTCCTGCCTACGCCTCGGAGAAGACGCGGCAGTTTTTACACCTATGGGGTGTAGACCATACCTTTGGTATCCCACATTCTCCTACTGGCCAAGCCATTGTCGAACGCGCTCATGGTACCTTGAAGCCTGTTTTGGACAAACAGAAAAGGGGAATGCATGGAGAAACCCCACAGAGCCAACTAGCAAAAGCTTTGTATACAATTAATCACCTTACAGTACCACAAAATTCAAATAATCCTGTTATTCTGAATCATTTTCTCTCATTGCAGTCTGCAGACGAGAGACAACTGCCCCGGGCAAAAGTCTGGGTGCGGAATTTGCTCACTAACCAGTGGGAAGGCCCACATGAGCTTATCGTTTGGGGTCGTGGGTATGCTTGCGTTTCCACAGATACTGGGGTACGGTGGCTACCTTCAAAATGCGTTCGCCCTGACCTACGGCACCAGAGGCAGAACAGGCAACCTCCAAATGATGACCAGAACGCCAACCATCCAAATGGGGACCAGAATGTAGATCATCAGCCTAATGACTCTTCTGATGATGACCAAGATGTCAACCATCAGGCAGATGGTCCTTCTACAAGCAGTGACTGGGATGGTCCTTCCACAAGCAGAGAGTGAACTTTAAATTTCTTGTTATGGAGTCAGATAGTTAAAGCCTTAAGGACATATTTAGAATTAATAACTGATGTAGATTTCTAATTAGGATTAATAGTAGAGTTGTTATCTTATAAAACAAAAAGGGGGAATTGTAGATACAAAAATGCTGCTAGCAAGGATTTTTCTTGCTATTTTCTAAGTCCGTGAGAGACTTTTCTCTCACGCAGAAGAGGTAGCAGGGAATGTAAACAGCCCAGACACCTGCAACCTTGAAAATTCTTGTTTATGGTATAGTAGAAAAATATTTTGACAATGGATGTTTTAGGATTTTAGCCAATCACCCCAAGGGGGGGCTAGTCCTTTGTCCAATTAGATTATGAAGAAAAAAGTCTATAAAAGAGTTTGTAAAATAATTAAATAAATGAATCTTGCTGCACAATTCCTGCCTGCTGGATCTTCTCTCCTCCTCCTCCCTATGGCTGCGGGACACGGTGATATACCCTAGGGCACAGGCCTGTGGTTATAAGTAGCTAGTACAGTGCTGTGTTTGGGATTTAGTACGAGAATAATGTTGATGTTTTGGTTATTGCTAATCAGTGCTCACCCTAAGTCAAGGACTTCTCAGTTTCCCATGTTCAGCCAGTGAGGACAGGGACAAAAAGCTGGGAGGGAGCATAGTCAGGACAGCTGATGAGAACTGTCCAAAGGCCATATTCCATACCATAGAAGGTCATGCTCAGTATATAAACTAGGGGGAGTAAGCCAAAAGGGGGCCCAATTGCTGCTCAAGGACTGGCTGGGCATCGGTCAGCAGGTGGTGAGCAATTGTATTGTGCATCACTTGTTTCTTTTGGGTTTTATCTCTCTCTCCCTCTTCTTTTGATTTCAATTATTATTATCATTGTTGTTATTATTATATTTTACTTTGTTACAATTATTAAATAGTTCTTATATCAACTGATGAGTTTTATTTCATTTTTTGTTCCTAATTCTCCTCCCCATCCCAACAGGGGCTTGGAGTGAGCAGGCTCACTCCAACCAAGAAGTATAAGAAACCTGTGTAAAACTACATTCTAGGTGGCCCTATTTTAATATGACACCTCATGCATGTCCTGGTTTGAAACACAGGAGTCTGCTAAGGAAGGCAGGAACCTCCCTTGGAATGGAAAATGTGACCCCCTCCCCTCCAAATTATTATAATTTTGAAATTATGGGGCTTTAAGGCAAAGATATGGGAAAAGGAATAACAATTCTTTACTACTATGTATATATATAAGAAGGCAAACAAACAACAACAGCAGCAGCAACAACAAACAGAAAAAACCCAGAGACACAATGACAGCCTTCTCTCAGTTGTTGAGCACTCTCCCCTTTGATGTAGTTATGGGCACAGCCGGCAGGGGACCTGTTGGCTCATGGCCAGGCAGGGCAGGTGCGATGATTCCCCTGCAGCTGCAGGGGGCACTGTGGCGAGAGCTCAGCTGCCTCTCCCCACAGGATTAATGGCGGGTGAGCTTGCAGAAGACACAGAAAAGGGGCTTCCTTTACAAACCCACAGGGGCAGCCAATCCTCGTGCCCCTCCAGATGGTGAAATGGGCTGTAGCAGGAATCTTGGAGAAGCAAGCTGGAACAGCAGACGCGTTCCCTGGGCACAGCGAATCGAAGTGTAGCACTGTTTAGGTTTGAGACAAATTAGAAGGAAACGTCCTGAGATGAACATATCCTCTAATGGAAGGCATGTTTCAGCAGCCCCTCCCCCACAGATTCAAAAGGAATTTCTTGGAGGAAAGTGAAAAAAGACTGTTTATTTAACAAGCAGGGTGCACGTGGGCACGAGAAAAAATGAATAATGTTAAATAATAAAACCTCTTGCTGTGGAGAAGACCTGGTAGATTCAGAGTCCTTTCTGTAGGTGTGGCTCTGCTCTCTCTGGAGCTGGGGTGCAGCGTGGGCCCCTCTGGGCTGCAGTTTGGGGCCTCCTGGTGATGGTGTTCCAGACTGGAGCAAAGCTGAACAGTTCCAGGAGAAGAAGAAGAAGCCACAGTCCCAGGAAAACTGAGGGAGTTATCTGTGTGTTTGAACACAGGCCACCGAAAGAATTCCACTGGCTTCCCCCCCCTCTCCTGGACCTAGCTTAAAGGTACAGAACTCATGTCTGGGCAATAAGCAGATGATAGGGAATAGAGTATCATCCAGTCACCCCAAGACAAGCACCAAGCCCCAAGCGGTGGCAGAAGTAGAAGCAGTGGGGGGTCCCAGCTGGGTGTAGGGCTAAAATGTAGCAAAAGACCATGAAGCAGTGTCAGAATAACAGCAGGGGCTGGGCAGGGATTGCTCCTTTGCACAGTTCACTTGGTGAGGCAGCGGTCCAGCCGGGGACAGGGTGTTCCTGGGTCCTGGGTCGCAGCACAGCACGCACTGGCCCTGGGCTCCCAAACGGCAGAGGAGCAGAGAAGCAAGCTGGCCAGCCCTAGTCACACTGCTGAAGGAAAAGGAAAAAAAAGAAACAGGCAAAAAACACAAGGCAACAGTATCCCTAGTCAGAAGCACCACGCCACATGGCCACAGAGGCAATTCGCCCCACCGGAAGGAAGCAACCCCTTCCCCTCACCCCCAACCCTCCCAGGATCCCGGGCTGGCTCTCACCCATCACAATACTCCCAGAGGTGGGGGGGGGGGGGGGGGGGGGCAGTGACCATTTCTGGACACAAAACAAAAACAAAAGGATACAGGATAAAAACAATTCCCAAGACAATGTGCATGAACAAAAAATTACTTTTGTAATTCTATACTTTGAGTCCTAATCTCTCTCCTAGGTCAGCACACGCTCGTTATGAAAGTTTCATGACAGGATGTTGTATAACTCTTTATAGGCTTTAACATAGAGTCATGTAATTATTTAGGTTGGAAAAGACCTCCAAGACCATCAAGTCCAACTGTTAACCTAACACTGCCATGTTCACCATTAAACTATGTCCTCAAGTACCACATCTAAATGTTTTTTGAACACTTCCAGAGATGGTAATTCTACCATTTCCCTGGGCTATTACCGTAGGCCTGGTTCCTACGGTATATCACCGTGTCCCGCAGCCATAGGGACGAGGAGGAGGAGAAGATCCAGCAGGCAGGAATTGTGCAGCAAGATTCATTTATTTAATTATTTTACAAACTCTTTTATAGACTTTTTTCTTCATAGTCTGAACAAAGGGCCAGCCACCCCTTGGGGGTGATTGGCTAAAATCCAAAAGCATCCATTGTCAAAATATTTTTCTACTATACCATAAACAAGACTTTTCAAGGTTGCAGGTGGCTTGGTTGTTTACATTCCCTGCTACCTCTTCTGCGTGAGAGAAAAGTCTCTCACAGACTTAGAAAATAGCAAGAAAATCCTTGCTAGCAGCATTTTTGTATCTACACTGGGCAGCTTGTTCCAACGCCTGACTATCCTTTCTGTGAAGAAATTTTTCTTAATATCCCATCTAAACCTCCCTTGGCACACCTTGAGGCCATTTTGTCTTGTTCTGTCACTTGATACCCAGGAGAAGAGGCTGACCTCCACCTAGCTACAACCTCCTTTCAGGTAATTGTAGAGAGCAAGAAGGTCCCCCCTGAGCCTTCTTTTCTCCAGGCTAAAGAACCCCAGATCCCTCAGCCCCTCCTCATAAGACTTGTGCTCCAGACTCTTCACAACCTTTGTTGCCATTCTTTGGATGTGCTCCAACACCTCGATGTCTTTCTTGTAGTGAGGGACCCAAAAATGAACACAGGATTCAAGGTGTGGCTTTACCAATGCTGAGTACAGAGGGGTGATCACAGCCCTCATCCTGCTGGCCGCACTATTGCTGATACAGGCCAGCACACACTGCTTGCTCATGTTCAGTTGAAGAAAATTTTCTCCTCCAGAATCAACTAAATTGAATGAAAATACATTAACATATATCTCTGAAAAGCATTATATGCATAAGTGATAAATTGCTGGAGACTGACAGCAAGTAGCAGAAATGCTTGTTGCATCAGAAATTCAGCTTGTCTTTTGTTATAATAACTGTCAAAAAAAGCAGGTAGGTCAGTAAAGGATAAACTAGATCCTAGATGCCATATGGTTGATTGCTGTATGTAATAGTCATTTTTAGAAAGAGACTTTGCAAAGCTGAACTTTCTGTGGAGAAGAGTGATTTTGAGAAATGCACTAGCTACTTTGAAACTACTGCATGGTCACTTCTGACCCTTCAGTTGTTAGGAGAGAATGTTTACCAGGGTTATATCCTGAGACATCCTAAATGACTGTGTAGTATGTATTTCTACCAAAAATATCTCCTCTCCCAGATCTGGTCCTTTTTATTAAGCATGAGCGTTAAAAAGCAAAAAAAAAACCCCAAAACAGTGGGGTAGACAGAAATAAAATCTGAAAGCAAGACTGTATATGAAAAGCATTCTTAAAATGACATAAGTCCAAATTTTCTCCCCCTTCCTCCTTCTTCCCCCAGCTTTATATACAGAGCATGACATCATATGATCTGGAATACCCCTTTGTTCAGTGAAGTACTAAAGCCTGAACAACAGGCCCTGAGGCAAAGTTGACCTCTAGATGAACCTTCCAACCAAATGTTATATGTATCCACTCATTAACAAAGTATTACTAGCAATATGACACATGTATTCATTCATAAACAAATTATTACTAGCAATATGATATATGTATTGACTCATTGTCAAAACATGTATTTACCTTTCTGTATTTAGAAACTGGACAAGGCCACATCTGGCCTTGTTTGGGGGTGTAGAAACAAAGACAACTCCCTTGGTTCCTCCTTGAGGCCTGGCCAGGCTTTGGGAGAAACCCAAATGGAGAATAAAACCAGATGTTTCCATACTAGAAGTAATAGTAGCTTGTTTATTATAAAAGCTGGGCTACTATCACAACAAAGTAGGAAGCCTCGCTGACTGCAAAGGTGGACGCACCGCAGGATCTCCCAGTTGCCAGGAGTGGCTCTCCAGTCCTTCACTGTGACAGCTTCCCCCAGCTGATGTTTTGTGGATCTGGATGAAGGGGTAAAGTATTAGGGTAACTGGTGATATATCTTTCTTAATCACTATAGGCAGTCTTTTGTAGTAATGATTAGGTGCATTGCTTATCTTATCCTTTTGTGATTGTTTGCAGTTTGCCTTATAGTAAATTACACTATTCCTTAAGTTTGTGTCTGTGTCTTTGGTGCTGACCCTACCCATGGGCAAAACAGTCATTTGGGGTCAGCTGTCCTGTCTGTGCCCCTCCCAACTTCTTGTGCACCCCCAACCTGTTCGCTGGTGGGGTATGGTGAGAAGCAGAAAAGACCTTGACTCTGTGTAAGCACTGCTCAGCAGTAACTGAAACATCTCTGTTATCAACACTGTTTCCAGCACAAATACAAAACATAGCTCCATATCAACTACTCTGAAGAAAATAAGCTGCATCCCAGACTGTTGGCGAGAGAGCTCCTCTGGACCAAGGCCCAGAGGAAAGCCAAAGCACAGGGGTTGAATTAAAACCTTTGGATAAGCTGAGATACATGAAGTCACACCAAAGTGAAATAGAGATTTTTAACTTTTAGTAGAAATATATGCTAAGTGCTTTAAACATTGAAAAGCTGCAGCAAAGACACCTTAAACACAGTTCCTACTGCAGCACTGTTACCTTTTCACAGAATTTCTTTACTTTAGACAAAACATAGATGGAACTATACTGTTCACATTTTTTAGATAGAGTGTTCACATAAACAATAAGAGCTGATAGAAACTATATATGCAAATCTGTGTAATACCTATGTAATACTTTTGTAAGATTTATGACTATTAGAATTAGACCAAGATAGGTGAAGAGAAGAAAAACTAGAATCGTGTGTCAATTTTATTGGTCAATTAACAAATATAATCCACACTTCTGTAAGTTTAGAGAAGAAGAAGCTGTTTTCTACTTGCTGTTTGCCTGCTGCTGCTGCTGCTGTTACTGCTTGGCCTTATCATGTAACCCCTTTGAACTCTGCCTTCAGAAAACTATGAGACTATGAAATAAAGAACTTTAGCAAGACAGCAGCTTCCTCTGCTCTTTCACCCTCATCCGAAAACGAAGGGTATATCATCAAAAGCTCAACACCAGCCAAAACCAGCACATTCTCCACCTCTTATTCCATACCATTTACACCATGCTTATGTGCAACACTACCCAATACATCTTCATTTACCACCAGTCCCTTTCCCAGTCTTTGATACCATACACAGAGATAATTCCCCTAGTCTATGGATGACCCCTGTAAAATGTATGTAAAATGTCTACAAATATCCCCAAAATATCCACTGAGTTCATTTAACCCATAGAATCACAGAACCATAGAATGGTTTGGGTTGGAAGGGACCTTAATGATTATCTAGTTCCAACCCCCCTGCTGTAGGCAGGGACACATAGAATGGTTTGGGTTGGAAGGGACCTTAATGATTATCTAGTTCCAACCCCCCTGCTGTAGGCAGGGACACATTTCACTAGACCAGGTTGCTCAGAGCCCCATCCAATATGGCCTTGAACAATTCCATGAATGGGACATCCACAACTTCTCTGGGCAGCCTGTGCCAGTGCCTCACCACCCTCACAGTAAAGGATTTTTTCCTAATATCTAATCTAAACCTACTCTCTTTCAAATTGAGCCCATTCCCCCTTGTCCTATCACTACATGCTCTTGTAAAAAGTCCCTCTCCATCTTTCTTGTAAATTCCCTTCAGGTACTGGAAGGCCACAAGTAGGTCACCCTGAAGCCTTCTATTTTCCAGGCTGAACAATCCCAATTCTCTCAACCTTTCCTCATAGGAGAGGTGTTCCATCCCTCTGATCATCTTGGTGCCTGTCCTCTGGACTCGCTTCAACAGGTCGATGTCCCTCCTGGGCTGGGGACCCCAGAGCTGGATGCAGTACTCCAACTCGGGTTTCACCAGAGTAGAGTAGAGGGGCAGAATCACCTCCCTTGACCTGCTGGCCATGCAGCTTTGGATGCAGCCCAGGATACAACTGGCTTTCTTGGCTGCATGCGCACATTGTTGGCTCATGTCCAGCATCTCATCCACCAGCACCCCCAAGTCCTTCTTGACCGGGCTGCTTTTGATCTGTTCATCCCCCAGTCTGTATTGATACCAGGGCTTGCCCTTACCCAGGTACAGCACCTTGCACTTGGTCTTATTAAACCTCATGAGATTCCCATGGCCCCACTTCTCGAGCTTGCCCAGGTCCCTCTGGATGGCATCCTGTCCTTCAGGTTTAGCAACCACACCACTAAGATTGTTGTCATCTGCAAACTTGCTGAGGGTATACTCGATGACTTTGGGCTCCATCTGTTATGGTGGTCACTCAGGACAGGAGAGATCGTGTATTGCATGGAGTTACTGAACACCAAAGCCAGCTCAGGTCAAGTCACTGCTGCACTTGCACTGCTTCTTGTAAGGCTTCTCCTCCATTGGTATGGGTGGTTCCTGCTATAGCAATTCTAATACCTTGCAACTCAAATCATGGATTACAACAATTTAAAGGTTACAATCTGCACCCCTGGTCCCTTTGAACCAGACCATAAGGTTTAACATTACAATGAACTCCTCTCCTTGCCCCTGTTCTGGTTTGGACTTATCTGAAGACTGCAGTACCTTCAGGTTGTGCCTGCTCCATTTGGAGCCTTATCTATTGGCCACAGTCTCACCAGGGTGCTGCAGCATAAGCTTATCCACAGCCACAGTCACTTTGAGGTGCACCTATTCCAGCATGGCCTTCTCCATGGGCCGCAATGCCTTCAGAGATATGCCTGCTCCAGCATGGCCTTACCCACAGCCACAGTCCCTTCAGAAGTAAACCTGCTCCAACATGGCCTTACCTATGGCTGCAGTCCCTCCAGGAGTCTACCTGCTCTGCTGTAGCTTTATTCATGGCCACACATTTTGAGGTGCTCCAGCATGACCACATGCATAGCCACTGATGCTTCAAGGTGCACCTGCTGTAGCATGGACTTATCCTTGGGCCACAATCCCTTCAGAGGTATACCTGCTGCAGCACAGATATAACCATGGCAACAGACACTTCAAGATGTACATGCTCTGGCATGGGCTTATCCATGCCAGAGATGTTTCAGGGTCCTGCTCCCACATGGACTCATCCACAGCTTACAGTCCCTTCATCTCGAGTTCACACTGGAATTCCAGCCTGTCCAGTATAGCAGCACAGAAATAGCAGCAATGCCTTGGCCATTTTCCAGCCCAGGCACATCACCATTGCTATTATCAAAATGTTTGTGGGCACAGCAGAGTAAGATGATGAGCACTACAGCAGTAAAGAAAGCAGTGAAAGCAGAAAGCAGACACTAAACACAAGACCCCTATTTACAGTGAGGCGAGTCCCATGGCAAGCACAGGAGCCAACTGATAAATAGATAAGCAGTGATAACAGGTATAAATTTGATCTAGCACATTCCAATAAAATCTGTTGCTATCTAAAACCCTTCAAGCCCCAAGTTGGGCATCAGAAAGGACTGTCATGGTTTAACACTGGCTGGCAACTCAGCACGACACAGCCTGCAAATCACTCTTCCCCAGTGAGATTGGGGGAGAGACTCCAAAGAGTAAAAGTGAGAAAACTCATGCATTGAGATAAAGACAGTTTAATAGAGAAAGTAAAAGCTGTGAATGCAAGAAAAGCAAAACAAGGAATTCATTCACCAATTCTCATCAACAGGAAGGTGTTCTGCCATCACAGGAAAGAAGGGCTCCATCACGCATAAGGGTAACTTAAGACAAATGCCATCACTCCTGTCAGGAAAATTAATCCACAAACACCAGAGGTTTATGTCCAAAAAGGAGACAGAGGAGTCCTGTTACTTTATTCTAATAAAGGGAGAGGCCATGGGGCATTTCCCCTGGGGTCTCTCAAATTGTTAGAGGATGCAGCCTCCTTTTTATCCTAATTTCCCAGCTGCATTTCCCTCTCTCTTTCCCCATTGGCTGAGGTACTTGAGAGGTACAGGCTTCCCGAATCGCTTAATACAGCCCCCCTTCTAATGTATACCCCCCTTTTTCTTTTCCTATGGAATTTATGGTTATCCCTTTGCTTCTTTCATCTCTCAGCATCTATCTTTACCTATCAGCAAACCCACAGTTTATTTGTAAAGACAAATCCCTCTCACTCCTTTCATCAATCTCTGGAATTCCTCCCATTGTTTCTTTCACCTCTCAGTATCTAGCTTTTACCTGTCAGCAGACCCACAGTTTATTTGTAAAGACAAATCTCTCTCATTCCTGTCAGAGTCTCCTCCCCCTGCCATGTAGTCCCGGGAGAGGGGCCCTGAGGGGAGGCACGGGGTTTCCCCAGCCCCTGGTCAGCCTCGTACCCCATTGGTTGGTTTGTGTTTCCCTGCGCGGGCAAGGACCCTCAACCCAGACTGTGAGGGTTCCTCAGCAGAGCTCCGGCCATGCGGCTGGGGAAATAAACATCTCTGAAACATCTATCAAGAATCCATCCATATATATTTCTTTTCCAAGGGACTCCTGGTTTGATACATCGTGTTACAGTATCCCTGCTGTAACAAATGGTGGGTAATTGCGAGCAGAACGATCCCCGATCCCTAAGCGACTGAATTGTGTGAGTAAACCCTAGAAACTTTGGATTCCTCTTCTTGTTTTTGTTTTGCTATTCCATATCTAAACTATGGAGGAACCGTGGGAAGACTCTTGGCTCTCAGAGCTGCATATGGACATTTATCTTTGTTATAAACATATATTATAATATTGGCTTCTCGCAAGTATAAAGGTAGATATTATATAATGTTAGAAATGCTTTTTGCTGTGTGGATGTAGTTTTCTCTCTTTTTAGCAAGAATGTTAGCAAGTGTGAGCAAGTAAGATAACCTCCAAGAGAACAGAGGATGAGGCCCAAGAAGCTGCTAATCAACACTTTGTCCAGGGAACAAAAGGGCCCAAAGGCTACTCTGCCCAGAGAACGGGCGGCCAGGAGAGTCCGAGAGCCGTTATCACTGCTCTGCCCAGAGAGACGAAGAGGCCCAAAGCTGCAATCAGCCCTGACTGTCTGGAGAATTAAGAGATCCACCCTACCATCGACTCTTACCTAGCGGTCCCAACCCCAAGAATCAAGAGGAATAAAACCGCAAGGCAGAAGAATACGCATGCTCTAAAAAGGCAGAACCAAGGAGTGGCCATGCAGAACAGCTCCGGGAAAAGTTTGAATATGCTTAAAGAACAGACAGTAAAAATGGTATAAAAAGGACTATCCCCGAGCATCAGGTGTGCTCTTGGCAGAGCGCCAAGGCACCCGGCCGTTACCCCTTTGCTTTATTTTGTCTCTAATTGTCTTTATATTAAACCCTTTAAAATTCTCACAGGAGAGTGAACCTCGTTTTTCACATCTTAAACTTAAAATTATTCTTGAACAACGATTCGCAAATTTTAGCTTGATTCAAGCTCAAAAAGAACTGAAACACTTCCTGGCATTGTTACAAAAAGGATAGGATATTGGATTTTAGAAGTAGTAAGGCTAAGGCTCTGCTAGGCTGTAAGGCCTCAGGTGTAGAAATAGTTCTCTTGGGAAACAGGAATGGAATGTGCTGGGTGGGGAAGTTAGGAGTAGTGAATTAGCTGGGCATGGAGAACATGTCTAAAAGTAAATAGTTCTGGGTCGATATATGTTCCATGCAAGGGGGATTTCAGTGGTGGGAGTTCGATTGAGCATTATCTAAGACTAGACAACCATGAAGATATACGGCTTGGGGTATGATTATCAATTGTTAATGTTTTGTATGTGTGCCAATGTTTGAAACTGTATAAAGAGCTGAGTGAAATGATAGGTCTTTGGGAAGCCTGATTTGGGACACCAGTCCCCAGGTCCCCGGGCCCTGAATAAAGCACCGCATAAACTGACTCTCTGTTGGTTTGTGTTTGTGGTCGGTGGGCAACAGCATGGTTGTTTAAGAACTTTTTCTATGTTTCTTGGGATTTAATTCTTACCAAGGACTTTTGGAAGACCGTTTGGACACAGTTAATATTTGAGTCAAAATATATGCCGATAGAAGAATATTTTCGTGAATATTATTTAATTACCGAGGCTGTTGAGCAATGTCAGCTGTGTTCTGGCAAAGGGAAACCTGCCTCAGGGACCGTGCGACCCAGGCCACGTGCACCGAGCGCTCTACGAGCAGCAGCAAGGCAGCTCCCGCCCGCGGGCGGAGCCACGTGAGCCGCAGTGTCGGTGGTGGAGAGAGGTGCAGCGGGAGCGGGGTGATCCGGCGGTGCCCGCCCGGCCCCATGCAGCGTGTGGTGGAGTGAGCCCCGTGAACGCCCGACCGAGAGGGGCGGCGTGCGGGAGGCGGCTGGCAGTGGCGGAGGGGAGCTAGAGCAGGGTGCGGGGGAGTCATCGCTCGGGGGCCCGGCCAAGATGCAGCGCCTGGCAGTGGCAGGGAAGCTGCGACCAGAGGAGGCGACGCACAGAGAACTGAGCAGCGCGGCCCGGCCCGGCCCGCGCGGCCCAGAACACGACCCCAGGAAGAGCGCGCAGGCACGAGCAGCTCCAGCAATTCCAACATGGGAGCGACTGAAAGAGAGAGCAAAGATGCAGCGAGACAGAAAACAGCAGCCACTCGGAAAAAGGAAAATGCCATTGCAGCTAAGATTTTAGGAATAATAAAATGGAATAATGTTAAACAAAATTATGGTTTTATAACAAGATGTGACAACCAGCAAGACATATTCATTCATAGAACTGCTATTAAAAAGAATAACCCTGAAAAATGCATCCCAAGCTTGGGAGATGGAGAGGTGGTGGAATTCAAAATCATACAAGGTAGAAAAGGGTTACAAGCATGGCAGGTCACTGGGCCTGATGGTGTTCCTATAAAAGGCAGTATATATGCTAAAAATCGTAGTCATGTTAGACAATATCTCCATTGTAAACCCCCCCTACAGTTTCTCTTTCCTAATCCCACCTTTCCCTTTTACCCTATGTCCTATTACCCCCAGTGTATTCCCAATCCACTTTTTCATCCATGGTTTCCCTCACAAAACCATACCTTTGCCAATTGTTTCCCCAAAAATCCCTTTCCAATGCCGAGTGGGGGATGAAAAGGGGGAGGGAAGAAATTAAACCCTCTCCTGCCTCAGTTTTCCCACAAAGCATGCTCAGAGAGTTCTGTCTCCCTTCTGTCAGCCCTAAGATGTTCCACAGAATCTGTTTGGACATTTAAAGACTCAGGAGGGTGGCTTGTTTTGTTTTGAAATTGTCCTTGTTGTTTTCAATGTTGTTTTACATCTCTTTTGTTAAAAATAAAAGGGTGAAATGTCGGGGTCTCCTCCCCCTGCCATGTAGTCCTGGGAGAGGGGCCCTGAGGGGAGGCATGGGGTTTCCCCAGCCCCTGGTCAGCCTCGTTCCCCATTGGTTGGTTTGTGTTTCCCTGCGTGGGCAAGGACCCTCAACCCAGACTGTGAGGGTTCCTCAGCAGAGCTCCGGCCATGTGGCTGGGGAAATAAACATCTCTGAAACATCTACCACGAATCTGTCCATATATATTTCTTTTCCACGGGACTCCTGGTTTGATATATGCATGTTACAGTAATCCCCTCTGTAACACATTCCTTTCACTCCGAACGTCCGACCCACTTGTAGGAGACCAGAAGAACGTTGATTGGCTCAAAACAATCAGGTGGGAAGTAGTGGACATACAGGGCGAGCTCTGAGTAGGTGGGACAGTGCACTGCTCTCTCCCCCCCACCTTGAGCCTTCACGCACGGTGTTGTTATGCTGGTTTGGAAAAATTTGGAGGAAAAATATCCTCTGATAGAAGGCAGGTTACAACCAGCCCTCCCCCAAAGGTTTGGGAAAAAATAAATTTTCCTCGGAGGAAAGTGAAAGAGATAAAAACTATTTATTTAACAAACACACAGGAAAAGGATAATGCTGCTAAATAATTAAATCTCTTGCTGTTGAGAGAAAACCTGGGAAAATTTCAGAGTCCTTCCGTAGATCTCTTTCCCCCTCCTTGGAGCTGGGTAGTGGGCCCACCTCCAGGCCTCGGTGGAGGACTCTCCTGATGTGTTCTGATGTTGAAACAGTCCAGAAAAAGAAGCAGAGAAAAAACCAAAGTCCCAGGAAAATTAAAGTTCAATTCCTTGTCTCTCTCCGGAGGAAAAAAGAAGCAAAAAACTGGCTGAAAAGCAAGCAAGATGCTTCCGTCTGCTCTTGCTGCTGCAGGACGCAGAGGAGTGTGTGTATCCTTGAAACAAAACTGCTTTGAAAAGTTTTGCTCAGTTTTTTTTCTCCCTCCTCTCAGGCTCAGTTTAAAGGCACAGAAAGGCACAAAATTAATTTCTGGTCATAAAGCAGCAATAGGGGATACACATCATAAAGTCACCCCAAGACAGTTGTGTAGTGCATGAGCATTTAAAAAGTCAGCCATTGTGTTAAAAATGGGAACGCACTCCTGGTTCTCAAGTGATTTCAGCTTTTATTATGTGGCCTAAAGCATAGGGGTCCACGGGTAGAGCGCACGCCGATGGTTTGGGGAAGTAGAGCAGGAGGGCTCCCAGTCAGAGACAAGCGTGGATGATGCAGAGCTGGCGCTGGATTTTCTTCTTCAGAGCAGGGATGCTCCTGATGTTCAAGGTCGAGTGGCACACCTCACTGACCTGGATGCCCCCTTTTTATAATGTTTTTTGTCCCTTTGGATTGGTCTCTGTTTGGATCCTTCATTTGCGTGAAAGTTAAGGCGCTGCTTGGTTCTTAAGGGTTTTGTCCAGGCTGGATCGTTGGTTGGTAGGGGGTGCACTTTACTTAGGTGTAACACAGTACCCCTTTTATAATATAATAACCAAACCTTTTAACAGTACATGCATTATTAACATAGCAATTATTAACTATTTAACAATATTACTATTAAGAGTATAACAGTTTCTAACCTATTTTTGACAATTGGAATGTTCTAAAGTTTGCAAGTAAAAGTTGTTATTTAACCTCCTGAGAATTTTGTTTCTCCTGCAAACCACCCAGAATAAATCAAACTACCTTCCCTTAAACCTGCTGAGTGGGCTGGGGTATTACACCCATTTCCTTCTTCCTCCAGCTTTATATGCTGAGCATCAATCCATATGGTATGGAATATCCCTTTGGTGGGTTGGGTTCAGCTGTCCTGGCTGTGGCCCCTCCCAACTTCTTGTGCACCCCCAGCCTGCTCACTGGTGGGATATGGTGAGAAGTGGAAAAGGCTTTGACTCAGTGTAAGCACCAACTAACTGTGTAAGTGTATAGGTTAGCAAGCATAGCCCCGGAAGGGATGTCCTTGCTAATGGATGCTTACAGCTTCCTCTGGGACCTGATAGAACCTATCAGCTGGCCAGTTTGAATATGGACAATTCTTTAAGCCACTTAAAGCTCTGACCGCCTCTGTGATACACACTTAAGAATAGACAAACTCCCCCCCAAGCTCTCTCTGGTTTCCGGCGCTGAGACAGGTGGCTGCAGTCCCCGTGCAGGGGCCAGCAGGCCCGGCCAGGCCCTGCTTGGGCCAGGCCGGGCCAGACCCTGGCCATCCTGAAGCCATGGGCCTGTTCCAGTCGTGGAACCCCCCCCACTGCCTTGCCATGGGCAGCCGGAGCGGCTTGGCTCTCCCCCCTCTCCACTGCGATAAGAAAAATTCAACATTCCAGCTGCAAAGCTGCAAGGCCGAGGTGAGATTAACCCTTTTATTGCTGTGAAGAGCTGAAAACATGAGGGAAGAGAGAGAGAGGAGATGCTTAAAGCTGAAATTCTGTTGTGAAGCTATGATATATCAGAGTATCCGGTTGTAATTTCATGAAGATATGGGGGGTGGAGTGTTCAACTCATAAGCAATAAGCAGATGGTGACGCAGCTGTAATTTCATGAGAAGTTTGGACAGGGAGAGATGAACCAGATGAGGACTTTTGCTCCAAACGGGAAAGGAGAAAACCTCAGTTCCTAGAGATGCTCCCAGAGATAGTCCTAACGATGAAGATGAGGAAGACCCTTTGCTCCCAGGGAAGGAGAAGGGCCTCTGTTTTTTTTGTTTCTGAACGGCTCAACCTTAAAATTGTACCCCAAAAAACTTCAAGAGTGGACCCTCGAAAGCAGTTGTGGGAAAAGCTGCAAGTCAGGGGGGAAGGGACTCACGTTGTGAGCAGAGAGACTTCTCTTCCTGAATGGACTGAACAATATTTGGAAGTGGGTGGCTGTCTCGTTGTGATACTGTTTTCATAGCACGAGCAAGAAGAGACTTCTCTTTCTAAATGGACTGAACAAGGTTATTATGGAAGTGGTAAACAGACTGAACATCTTAAGGGTTGTCTTTTTACATTGTCAGTGGGAGAAGGGAGGAAGGTGGGGGGAGGAGGAGAGTTCTGAAGGTGTGGTATGATTTTTTTTTTTCCCCTTCTTTTAGGTCTGTTAATAAACTTCTTTATATTCTTTCACGTTTGGTGCCTGCTTTGCATTTCTTCTAATTCTTATCTCACAGAAGATAAACAGTAATGAGTATTTTAGACCAAACCACTACACTAAATTGGTGTTTCTGCCTGGTTACAAACCCAACCCGCGACAGTAAGCAGGAACCAAAATATCCCTGTGTTATTAACACTGTTCCCAGCACAAATCCAAAACACATCTCCATACTAGCTACTATGCAGAAATTAAAATCTATCCTAGCCAAAACAAGCACAATGGAAAAAGACAGTTTATGAATCGCTAACATGAGTCAGGGAAACAAGGGTTAAGTGAATTACTAAAGGGGCTGCTTGCTAAAACAATGCATATAGCTTCCCTAACATTTACTACATTTGTCAAGTAGGAAAAGGGAGGATACAAGACTATTGATAAGGGGAAGCAGCCGTGACCAAAAGATCCTGCTTTGGACCCAGGAACCAGTTCAAACCAGCTTTGGGGTTTGAACTTGGGCCAGGGACTCAGGGAGCATGTGCAAGGAAGCAAGGTGAAAAGTTCAAATTGAGGAAGACTCCTTACTTCATCTGAGGAAAACTCCCTACTTCATCCCAAAGACCCCTGCACAAGGCACTGCACAAGCACAAGAAATACAGAAATGACTTTGAGCTCATTATAATATGAAGCGGGGCTAGGCAGAACTAGTAAATGAATATGTATAGGTGCATTTGGAAACTTAATAAATATGTAGCTTGTAACTCGATATATACCAAGCCAAATGGTATTGCTGACAGGCATGCATTTGGTGGAACAATCCACATGCGCCCCAGTGCTGGAATAAACATACCTACTTTACTACTTATTTCAGTAGTGGAGTCTTTTCCGCATATCAAACACATCAGAACAGAGAAGAACAGTGTTGCAGGTTAGGATTTTTCCTTATGTTTTCTTTCTCTTAGGGAATTTTCTCCCATCTATTACCTAAGAGATGGAAACAACCAGTACTTAAGAGAGACAAAAGAAGTGGCCAAGGTGGGGGGAAGGGGTGCAGCTGTCTGCAGCCTCTTAGCTGGGGGCTTTTCTCTTGGGAAGGGCAGAGATTCAGCGGGTTTTTTGGCTGGGGGGTGAGGGGCTGGGCGCGGCTTCAAGCTCGCTCTCTCGCTCTTGGATCGGAGGGGAGATGGCCAGTCTGCACTTGCTGTGGGAAGAATTTGCTGCCACCATGGAGCTCTGTCTTTTACTGCTTCTACCATGATTGAGGCTTTGCTTGTAAGAGCAGCCAGTGAACTGGGACCTTATCGAACACCGGATCGCTCTGGGAAAGACCCTCACCATCTACTCTGGTGCCTCAGGGGAAAATCTGGGACCCCAACTGATGCCTCGAGAGGCCTCCTAGAAACAGAGACTAGACAGGAATAAGATAATAAAGACAGGTATTTATTTGAAAGGCCTTCAAAGGTACACCCTGGGGAGCCAGAGGCTATTGCCAAGATGAACCCCAAGATGGATGACAGGTCACGAGTTCTTCACACTTTTATAGGTTTGGTTCATTTGCATATCAGGGTTAATTCTCCAATTAAAGCTTCAGTTTAATGATGTAATTCCCCTCCTCTTGCCCCCCTCTCAAAGGCTTTTGGTTTATACTTTTTGGGCCTAAGATGGTCTGGGTGTCCTTGAAGAGCAGGCCTGGAGAGGCTTTGTTATGTCTACCTAGCACAAGAGACCAGAAATTAACAGGCTACAAGAAACTTCAGAGTTACACACTAAGCAGTACAGAATTTGAAAAATATAAAAGTTAAAACCTAAGGCATCACAACCCTCGAGCCCCTCTGAGGGAGCATCTCCAGGCTGTTTGTGGGAGCCTGGCTGCCGCTGACCAGCCCCACTGTTCTGCTGCTGCTGCTCCGGATTTTTTCGCTACACTCTAACCCAGCCCCCCCATGCTGGCCGGGACCCCTCACAGCTCCTGCTGCATCTGTGGAGTTTCTGCTACATTTTGTTTGCTACCCCGGATGTGCCCGCCTCTGCCTTTCCAGCCACCTCTCCAAAGTTCCTGCTGCAGTCTATCTTGCCACCTGGAGGGGCACTGGGATCGGCTGCCCCTGTGAGGTTGTAAAGGAAACCCCTTTTCTCTCTCTTCTGCCGGCTTGTCTGCCATTACCCACATGCAGCTGAGCTCATGCCACAGCATCCCCTGCAGCCACAGGGGAATCATCGCACCTGCCCTGCCCGGCCAGGAGCCAACAGCACCCCGGCCAGCTGTGACTTTAACTACACCAAAGGGGAAAGTTGTTGACAGCTGATAGAAGGCTGTTATTGGGTTTCTGGTTTTGTTTGTTGTTGATGCTGTTGTTGTTTGTTTGCCTTGTTATACATATTTTATATATATATATATATATATATGTAAAGAACTGTTATTCCTTTTCCCATGTCATTGCCTGAAAGCCCCTTAATTTCAAAGTTATAATAATTCAGAGGGAAGAGGGTCACATTTTCCATTCCAAAGGAGGTTCCTGCCTTCCTTGCAGACACCTGTCTTTCAAACCAGGACAAACAGTATTGATCATAGGTCAGTTTACGCAACACTGTGGAGGAACAGACATAAGTTTATTTTGGCTCAAACATTGTATCTGTTATGACAGGAAAAATGAGATCAGAAGAGAGAGTCCCATGGAGGTAACCAGTGCTGTTCTGAGGCAACTTCCTGCCCCACCCTGAGACTCGTACTCAGTCCCTCCTGTCTCAACTCATTTCCTGGAGGAGGGTATTACCGCTGGCCTGGTTCCTACGGTATATCACTGTGTCCCGCAGCCATAGGGACGAGGAGGAGGAGAAGATCCAGCAGGCAGGAATTGTGCAGCAAGATTGATTTATTTAATTATTTTACAAACTCTTTTATAGACTTTTTTCTTCATAGTCTAATTGGACAGAGGATCAGCCACCCCTTGGGGGTGATTGGCTAAAATCCTAAAACATCCATTGTCAAAATATTTTTCTACTGTACTATAAACAAGACTTTTCAAGGTTGCAGGTGGCTTGGTTGTTTACATTCCCTGCTACCTCTTCCGTGAGAGAGAAAAGTCTCTCACGGACTTAGAAAATAGCAAGAAAATCCTTGCTAGCAGCATTTTTGTATCTAAAGGAGGGCTGTATTGGTTTAGCATGGTGTAGTGGTTTGATACTGGCCAAATTTCAGGCACCCATGAAAGTCACTCACTCACCCTCCCCTGCTACAGCTGGGCAGAGGAGAAAAAAATTTAATGAAGGCTTCATGAGTTGAGATAAGGACCGGGAGAAAACACTCCAAGGGCAAAACAGGCTCAACTTAGAGGTACAAAGTGAGTTTATTACAAAAAATCAGAGGAGGATAATGAGAAGTAAAATAAGCCCTTAAAAACACCTTTTTTCCCCCCAGCTCCTCCCTCCTTCCCACTGACAACACAGGGAGACAGGGCATGTGCAGGGATTGAAGAGGCATGGACTATCCTGGATGTAACAAGCAAAGCCAGTTTATTATACAAGTTACCAGCATTTTATAGTTGACTACTCCTGGGCAAATCCATAGGCCTAAACCCCCCTGCCCCATTCCCATAGCAGCACTATCAAGTCCTTGCAGATTCCCTCTTGTGACAGCGGTGTCCTGGGTAATCATCCTTTTGCGCCAGAGGCTCAGGTTATGGTGTCCTGTTCGTCCTGTGTTTGCCTTTTGTTCTTGCCTTGGGCTTTCTTTCATCTCTGCTTCTTGTTCTTGCCTTGAGTTTTTATCTGTCCCATGGCTTTCATGGCACCAAGGCTAGAAGGTCTGCGCAGCTATCAGCTTTCGTCACTCTCTGGCTCCTGTCAATTCCCCCTCTCTGTTCAAAGGTCATTATTTGCTTGACTGATTTATTAATCAATCTCTGAATACATTGAATCAAGCAAGGCAAGCATATCACTATGATTAACAGCACCCCTAATAAAAACATTCCCATCTTGACTAAATTTTTGATCCATCCAGTGATCCCCCAGTCTCTAAAAAGGCTATTAAACCAATCAGCACTATCTTCTACTTTTAATTTGGCTACACTATCTTGTAAAGCTTTAATACTCGTGTGAATGGATTGTGAGTGATCAGAAAAGTTCATACAGCACATTTCATCAAAATCTTCACATCCATGTCCGTGCGCTAGAAGCAAGAAATCAACAGCAGCTCTATTCTGCAATGTAGCATGTCTAATTGAATCAACATCGGTTAACAATCCTGTTTAAGCAAGCGAAGTAGCATTAGTTTGTCGAGCTAGCCAGCAGCCTAGCTTGTTTAACAATCCCAGTGCCTTTCTGGCCGCTATTCCTGGAGCAAAAAAGGAGGCTGCCCAACATTGTTGTAGTGACCAAAAGTCAAGATTATCATCACAATCAGGGGCAAATGCATGAATACTGCGCTTTTCTTTCCACGGAAATCCATGTTGCAATGTAGGAACCCAGAGTGCCAAGAATATTTCTCTGCCTGTTTTTAAGGGTTTTTATCCCCCTGAACAACACTGTTTTGACCTCCAACCTTGGAAAAATCTGCCTACAATTAGACAAAAACTAGAAAATACAATGGTGTGAATTAGGTGATAGACTACTATGTAAGATTGTCACAGGGTGAAAAATTTAGAGGTTTTAGGCTTCTCTTTGTGGTAAATAGATAAGAGCAAAAACCATCAAATGGAGGATTGTTGTTGTTCTCCAAACCTTCTTCTTCTTCTTCTACTACTCCATATTCTGCAGTAAAAGTAATTTGGGATGATTGGACAAAAAATTCCGCAGTTCCTGGCTGTATTACTGAATAATTGGTAGGAAAGTGAAAATAATATACATTTTTAGTAACCATTGGTTAAATTATCTTTAAAAGGCTGTGTAAATCTTGATAATTGGGCTTTTCTCCTGCATTCTCTGCTCTGTGCTGTGTCTGGGTCATGCTAGTGACTCTGTTTCTCTGATAAGACTTAATAAACAACTATCTAGCAGCAGCAGTGAACGCTGAAGGTCTCAGTTTGTCTCTCGAATTAACTCCTGGCAAAGATTTTAAAAACTGTCTCCCATCAGGAGAGATTTGATTTATGGCACAGATCTGTGTCATTGCAAAATCATGGATGTGTTGGGTGTTAACAGTGAGAGTCGCCCCAAACTACAGGGGCCTCCCTTAATATGTGATGGAATGGCAGCCCAAGCTCTGTCTCCACAAATAAAAAACACTCCTGCTGGTAGAGATAATGGAGTATTAGTAGACCGAGAGATAATATTAGTAGTGTAATTGCAGCAAGCACTTGCATTTCTAAATATAGACTGGGTTGGAGAAACATCCCATGCTTTAGATTGGTTGCTCCCAGAATAATTAAACTTAACACAGAGGTCCATTTTTACAGACCCCAAAAGCTCTATTTCTTGGGGTTCAAGGGTTGCATGAGGGAGATATGGGACCCATTGGTCCCAAGCATCAGCATGATTCTCCGAATCAAGAATGTGAGCTTGAGAGGGACGTGGCCACTCATCTAAAGGTAGACCAACACGGCAAGTAGAAAACGTATTTTCAGGAGACGCCGTGGCCAAGCATAAAGTATCCTGCCCTGTTAGATTGGCTAAAGTTATCCATACATTTGTTTTTTGCTGATTAACAGGCCAAGCAAAAGTAACAGAAAAAAGCATTAATACTAAAAAAGCTTTTGTTAGCATAAAGCAAACTTTACCTTTTAACGAGAGTACTACTAGAATATTTGGCCACTGTAGTGGGCCATTGTTCAGCAAACACTTCCAAATGTTCAGGCAAGTCATTGCTGTGCCTGCACACTAGAGTCTATCTGTATATCACCAATTCAAGGATATTAATCCTTTTGTGTATTCTGATCTGCTGGTTGCTCAATGAAGGTCCTGATGTTCTTGACTGGAACCCAACAAGGACCTGTATCTGTGGAAACACAAGCATAACCCCTTCCCCCATGTAATGAAGGGAAATGGACCTATGATTTTCCCACTTTTTGGGTCTTTTACAAGGACTCATTCTTTCTGCCCTGTGTCTAATGACGTTTCCTTAGAAGTAGAAAAGTGTTTTATTATAGGGGGAACCTTGCTATCACCATAGCAATTAAAAAAATTAAAAACATACAGTGCCTTGTGTAGCCTTTCCATTGGGGTGCACCCCTGCATCCCCCCTTTCTGTTGTGCTAAAAGATGCTTAAGTGTTGAATGAGCATGTTCAATAATTGCTTGTTCTGTGGGAGAGTGAGGGATGCCTGTAATATGAGAGATTCCCCATAGGGTCAAAAAGGAGGAAAGTTGTTGAGAAGTGTAAGCAGGACCATTATCAGGTTTAATCTGTTGAGGAATCCCTAAAGCTGCAAAAGCTGCCAAAAAATGGCAGCAAACATCTTTGGCAGCTTCTCCTGTGTGGCATGATGCAAATAATGCACCTGAAAAGGTGCTAGTAGATGAGTGAAAATATTTGAGGGGGTGTCTTGGGGTGACGTTATGATGTATATCCCATATCGCTGCCTATGCCCAGAAATTAATTTTTGTGCCTTTCTATGCCTCTAAACTGAGCCTGAGAGGGGAAAGGAAAAAAAACTGAGCAAAACTTTCTCAAAGCAGTTTGCAGCTTGTTCAAGGTCACATAAAGATAGGAGGGGTTTTTTTCCCCAGCCGCGGCAGGGGAGCGAGGAAGCACCTGGCTTGCTGTGTTCCAGTCAGCTTTTGGCCAGTTGATTCAGTTTCTGGTTCTCCGGAGAGAGACTGAGAGTTGGACTTTGCTTTTCCTTCTCTGGAATTCTGGATTTTCTCCCTTTGCTACTGGACTGCTTTCAACCTCAGAGCACATCAGGAGGACATTCCATCGGGAACAGAGGGCCTGGCCCTGGGCCAAGCCCCAGCTCTGAGGAGACCAAAGGGAGGACTCTTAACACTTTCCCAGGTTTTTCCTCCACAGTGAGAGATTTTACCATTTAACCTAATTTTCCTTTCCCGTGTGTTTGTTAAATAAATAGTTTTTATCTTCTTCATTTTCCTTCGAAGAAAATTTTTTTTTTCCCCGAACCTTGTGGGGGAGGTGTGGTTGTGCATTCTCTCAGAGGATATATTTCTAAATTTGGCCAAACTGGTACAAATTTAGTGGCGCCCAATGTGTGGCTCGAAGGAAAGTGAAAAACCTGTGTTAATTGCATTTTGGTTTGAATTTACATATTCTGTGCTGGAGTAAAATAGTCATCATGTTGGTTGAGTTCATAACATTTCTCTGGCTTGATATATTCATGTATATCTAGTCTGTAGGCTTGTTTAAGGTACTAGTGCCTTTCTGGTCCCTAGGCTTATTTGCCTATCCACAACTTGGTCCAATCTTATCCTTGATAAGGAATTTTTGCAGAGCAGGGACACGAATTCGGATTTCTATTTTGCTGTGCTCAGTGATAATGATTTATAAGAAGTTGACAGAGGTACAGGCAGCTGTTCGAGGTGTGTATGATAAATGGTTTCTCTGTCCTAACCCCAGTCCTAGCTTCAGTAGCCTGTTTTGGGAATTTATTAGTAACTGCACCCAGATTGTTAGAGGAGGAGGAGTCGGGGTTTCCCTTCCCTTTAAACTTGATAGGTTATCTTTTGAGAATGTACAGTTTCCCCTGGATGTTAAAGAGACCGCCCACCTGGTATTTCTGGTATTTTATCTGGTAAGCTTCCTCTATGTGGTACGCAGCTTCTCTAGAATAAGAGCTCAGATTTCCCAGGCGACTGCCGAGACACCTGACCCAGAGGTGGAACATCCTGAGAGGTGTGGGGAATGGGAGGACATCGGCCAAATCCTGAAGAAATTATCTGACCCAATGGTTTGCAATTTTTCCCCTGAACAAGTTCAGAAACCAGCTGAGGTGGCAAAATATCTGAAAGAGAAATACAATGACAAATCTAATGAGAACAAGCTCCTTGCAATATGTTGGGTCTTGGCATATGCTTATCGCACACTGCAGCCGGTAAGGGTAGAGAGGCAGGAAAATCAATCAGCAAAGCCTGCAGATACCCCAGTCACTCAGGCTGCAGATAAACCAGACAGCAAGCCCAAACCAGATGGAGAGTCTAAGCCACTGACAGTGGCTCCTGTTACAAGGAAAAAGCACACAACCAAAACTGATCGCCCAGTGAAAGATGAGGATAATGCAGGGGAAGGAACCTCAAAACAGCCGACTCAGGCACAGAAACCATTACTGAGTCCATGTCCATAAAGGACCTTCACAGCCTAAGAAAGGATTACACCCGACGGTTTGATGAATCCATAATAAGTTGGATGGTCAGCATTTGGGATGCGGCAGGTGATGATGTGATGCTGGACGGTGCTGAAGCGAGGCATTTGGGATCCCTGTCACATGATCCAGTGATCGACCAAGCGATGATAAAGGAGGCTGACTCTGCCAGTCTCTGGAGACGGGTTTTGACAGGCGTGACTGAAAGATATATGTGTGGAGATGATCTCTACATGCAGCAAACCCCGTGGAAGACCATAGAACAAGGGATCCAATGCCTGAGAGAACTAGGGGTGGTAGAGATTGTCTTCGCAAATGACCCAGGATTGAGGAGTCCAGACCGGGCCAGAGTTAATCCATACATGTGGCGAAAACTCATACAGCTTGGGCCACCAGAATACGCTTCTGCTTTAGCAATAATGAAACCGGACTATGATGCGAATGAGACTGTGAAGGATATGGCAGTGAAGCTCCGAGCATATGCAGACTCTGTGCATGGCCCAACACATGCAAGAATCGCAGCTGTGGAAACACGTATGCAGAAAATGGAAGATGAAATGAAGAAGAATCAGCAGGAGATTAAAGAGTGTCTTCTCCGCGGACGTTCCCCAGAGAGAAGGAACATCCCACGGAGTGAGCTGTGGGATTTCCTGTGTGACAGTGGGGAAAACATGAGGAACTGGGGTGGACAACCCACCTCTGCTCTGGCAGCACGAGTGCGTGAATTGAAGGAGTGCAAGTCTCAGAAAGGAGGATCTAACAAAAAGGAAGTAGCTCCAGTTGCCTGTAGCCAAACTGCCGGAAATGATGGAAAAGACGATGGCATGTCCAATTCCCATGAAGGAACCTCTAAGATACAGGCCCAGGGAAAGAAGGATAACCAGGCATAGAGGGGCCCTGCCTCTAGCCAGGTAGAGGTTAGGGAAAACCGTGTTTTTTGGACTGTGTGGATTCGTTGGCCTGGTACATCAGAACCACAAAAATATGATGCCTTGGTTGACACTGGTGCGCAGTGTACAATAATTCCATCGCAGCATGTGGGGGTAGAATCTGTTTCTATTTCTGGTGTAACAGGTGGATCACAAAATTTGACCTTGGTGGAAGCTGAGGTGAGCCTGACTGGAACTGAGTGGAAGAAGCATCTCATTGTGACTGGCCCAAAGGCCCCGTGCACTTTGGGCACAGACTTCCTCCGGAACGGGTATTTTAGAGACCCAAAGGGACTCAAGTGGGCTTTTGGAATAGCTGCTGTGGAGACAGAGGGCATTAAGCAATTGAACACTTTGCCTGGACTATCAGAGAACCCGTCTGCAGTCGGCCTTCTGAAGGTGGAAGAACAAAGAGTACCAATTGCTACCTCAACAGTGCATCGCCGACAGTACCGGACAACTCGAGATGCTGTAATTCCCATCCAAAAGATGATCCACGAGCTGGAGAGCCAAGGGGTGATCCGCAAGACCCACTCACCCTTCAATAGTCCCATTTGGCCTGTGCGCAAGTCTGATGGGGAATGGAGATTGACTGTGGACTATCGTGCCTTGAATGAAGTGACTCCACCGCTGAGCGCTTCTGTGCCGGACATGTTGGAGCTCTAGTACAAGCTGGAGTCCAAAGCAGCGAAGTGGTATGCCACTATTGACATTGCTAAGGCATTTTTCTCCATTCCTCTAGCAGCAGAGTGCAGGCCTTGGTTGGCCTTCACCTGGAGGGGTGTGCAATACACCTGGAACCGAGTGCCCCAGGGGTCGAAGCACAGTCCCACCATCTGCCATGGACTAATCCAGACTGCACTAGAAAAGGGTGAGGCTCCAGAACATTTGCAGTACATTGATGACATCATTGTGTGGGGGAACACTGCAGCAGAAGTGTTTGAGTAAGGAGAGAAAGTTATCCGGATTCTCCTGGAAGCTGGTTTCGCCATCAAGAGCAAAGTCAAGGGACCTGCCCTAGAGATCCAGTTCCTGGGAGTGAAATGGCAAGATGGATGGCGTCAGATTCCAGCTGAGGTCATCAAAATGATCACAGCGATGTCTCCACCAACCAACAAGAAGGAAACACAAGCTTTCCTAGGTGCCATAGGCTTTTGGAGGATGCATATTCCTGTGTACAGCCAGATTGTGAGTCTTCTTTACCTGGTTACCCGCAAGAAGAACAATTTCCATTGGGGCCCCAAACAGCAACAAGCTTTTGCCCAAATCAAGCAGGAAATCACTCACGCCGTAGCCCTTGGCCCAGTCAGGACAGGACCCGAAGTGAAGAACGTGCTCTACTCTGCAGCCGGGAGCCATGGCCTGTCCTGGAGCCTCTGGCAGAAGGTGTCTGGTGAGACTCGAGGTCGATCACAGGTGTTTTAGAGCCGAAGCTACCGAGGGTCTGAAGCCAACTACATCCCAACAGTTAAGGAAAACTTGGCAGCCTATGAAGGAATCCAAGCCGCCTCAGAGGTAATTGGAACTGAGGCACAACTCCTCCTGGCACCCCGACTACCGGTGCTGGGGTGGATGTTCAAAGCAGAGGTTCCCTCTACCCACCATGCCACCAATGCCACATGGAGCAAATGGATTGCTCTCATCACACAGCGCGCCCGTATCGGAAAACTGAATCGCCCTGGGATTTTGGAAATAATTACAAATTGGCCTGATGTTAAAAACTTTGGTCTCACTGATGAAGAAGAACAAGTGATACGTGCTGAAGAAGCTCCACCGGACAACCCACTGCCATCAGAAGACACACACTATGCTCCTTTCACTGACGGTTCTTGTCGGATTGTAGGGATGAAACGAAAGTGGAAAGCAGCCGTATGGAGTCCCACACGACGGGTTGCAGAAGCTACTGAGGGAGAAGGTGGATCAAGCCAACTCGCTGAACTCAAAGCTGTTCAACTAGCCCTGGACATTGCTGAAAGAGAGAAGTGGCCAAAGCTCTACCTCTACACTGATTCATGGATGGTAGCCAATGCTCTATGGGGATGGCTGGAAAAGTGGGAAAAAGCTAATTGGCAGCGTAGGGGAAAACCAATCTGGGCTGCTGAAGAGTGGAAAAACATCGCTGCTCGAGTAAGAAAGCTGGTTCTGAAAGTCCGCCATGTAGATGCCCATGTCCCCAAGAGGAGGGCTAATGAAGAACATCAAAACAACAAGCAGGTAGACCAGGCTGCAAAGATAGAAGTGTCACAGGTAGACTTGGACTGGAAACACAAGGGAGAGTTGTTCCTAGCTCAATGGGCCCATGATGCCTCAGGCCATCAGGGCAGAGATACCACCTATAAGTGGGCACGAGATCAAGGGGTGGATCTGACCATGGACAGTATCTCCCAGGTCTTCCATGATTGTGAGACATGTGCCGCGATCAAGCAGGCCAAGTGGGTGAAGCCCCTGTGGTATGGTGGGCTATGGTCCAAATACAAGTATGGAGAGGCCTGGCAGATTGATTACATCACACTGCCTCAAACACGCCAAGGTAAGCGCTCTGTGCTCACAATGGTAGAAGCCACCACTGGATGGCTGGAGACCTACCCTGTGCCTCACGCTACTGCCCGGAACACCATCCTGGGCCTTGAAAAGCAAGTCCTTTGGAGGCATGGTACCCCTGAGAGAATTGAATCTGACAATGGGATTCATTTTAAGAATAGCCTTATTAATACCTGGGCTAGAGAACATGGCATTGAGTGGGTGTACCATATCCCTTACCATGCACCAGCTGCAGGCAAAGTGGAACGGTGCAATGGATTGTTGAAAACCACTTTGAAGGCACTGGGTGGGGGAACTTTCAAAAATTGGGAACAGCATCTAGCAAAGGCCATCTGGTTAGTTAACACCCGAGGTTCCACCAATAGAGCTGGTCCAGCCCAATCTGAATCCCTGCATACAACAGATGGAGATAAGGTCCCAGTAGTGCAGGTCAGAGGTCTGTTAGGAAAGACTGTGTGGATAAATTCTCCCTCAAGTACAGACAAACCCATCCGTGGGGTTGTCTTTGCTCAGGGACCTGGTTGCACATGGTGGGTAATGCAGAAAGATGGAACAACGCGATGTGTACCACAGGGAGATCTGATTGTTGTGTGAAAACCACCTGTAGTGTGAAATGCTTGTATACCCCTGCTTGCTGATTGTCACTGTCACTGTTCTTATATAGCTGTGTATATATATATATATATATATGTATGTATTAATGTGTGTGTAGAATTAGAATATCTTAGTTTGGGCATTGAGCCAACAATATGGGATAAGGGGTGGAATGTCTTGGGGTGACCTTATGATGTATATCCCATATCGCTGCCTATGCCCAGAAATTAATTTTTGTGCCTTTCTATGCCTCTAAACTGAGCCCGAGAGGGGGAAGGAAAAAAAACTGAGCAAAACTTTCTCAAAGCAGTTTGCAGCTTGTTCAAGGTCACATAAAGATAGGAGGGGTTTTTTTCCCCAGCCGCGGCAGGGGAGCGAGGAAGCACCCGGCTTGCTGTGTTCCAGTCAGCTTTTGGCCAGTTGATTCAGTTTCTGGTTCTCCGGAGAGAGACTGAGAGTTGGACTTTGCTTTTCCTTCTCTGGAATTCTGGATTTTCTCCCTTTTCTACTGGACTGCTTTCAACCTCAGAGCACATCAGAAGGACTTTCCATCAGGCACAGAGGGCCTGGCCCTGGGCCAAGCCCCAGCTTCAAGGAGACCAAAGGGAGGACTCTAACGCTTTCCCAGGTTTTTCCTCCACAGCGAAAGATTTTACCATTTAACCTCATTTTCCTTTCCCGTGTGTTTGTTAAATAAATAGTTTTATCTTCTTCACTTTCCTTCGAGGAAATTTTTTTTTTTCCCCCGAACCTTGTGGGGGAGGTGTGGTTGTGCTTTCTCTCAGAGGATATATTTCTAAATTTGGCCAAACCGGTACAGGCAGCCAAATTCAGGATAGTGAGTGACATCAGTTTGCCATACCTGGAGGCTCTGTAGGCCACATAGGTTAATTCCCAGTGAGCCTGTCACAAAATTATGATGCTGACAGTCAGGGCAAGCAGCAATGATGTCTCTCGCTTGTTGGCGCTTTAAAGCAAATGTTTGACAAAGGGCTGCAGCATTCTGGTGAAAAAAGGAATGGCTAAGTTTGGCTTGTGCAAAATGATCGGGAAGTACCTGAACAGGTAAAGTAAGCAGATCATCTTGTCGGTTTCCTTCTGCTATTAAACCAGGTAATGTTGTGTGAGAGCAAACATGCATAACAAAATAAGGATGTTTTCTGGTGTCTAAAAGGGAAATTAATTGTTGCAACCACTGAAAGAGATCAACATTAGAAACTTCTCTCAAAACAGCAGCTTCAGCTCTTTCAACAATACCTGCAACATAAGCAGAATCTGTTACCAAATTTAAAGGCGTGTGCCATTTTTGAAAAGCATGAACAACTGCAGCTAATTCCACAATTTGTGGAGACCCAGAAACTACAGTCACATCGGAGGCCCATGTACCAGTTTTATCATCCCTCCAAAGTAAAACAGATTTATGGGATCCTCCAGAGCCATTAGTAAACACCGTAAGAGCTTTTAAAGGTGTCTCACTGTGCTTCAGTTTTAAAAGAATATTAAAATTAGTAGTTAACAATTTATGAGGTGGTGAATGGAGGGTAATCTGACCTGAAAAATCAGCAAGTGCAATCTGAAAAGGTTCTGATGTCTGTAAAAGTCAATCTAGATAAACAGTAGTTATAGGTACACAAATTTGTTCAAAATCACGACCTGCCAACATTTGCAATCTCTGACGTGCCTTAATGATAATCTGTGCAAACATTTCATGTTGAGTAACAATTGTCTTTGTCATCTGATGAGGTAAAAAAATCCATTCAATGATAAGCAAAGGGTTGGCTGTACTAGGATCCCATTGGTATAACAAGGCATGTGGCTGTTGCAAAGGGTTTAAAAGAAACAGCGAAAATGGAAGATCAGGTGCCCATCGTGACGCTTGCCTATGGGCAGTGGCATCTGCTACCTTTTGCAAGGCCAATTGTGCTTCATGATTCAAATGTCTTGGGGAAGACAAGTCGGGCTCTCCTTTTAATAATGCAAAAAGGGGAGCTAGATCTGAATTTGTCATTCCCAGCAAGGGCCTTACCCAATTAATAATTCCTAGTAATTTCTGTGCTTCATGTAATGTAGAAATTTTGTTTTGAATTTGTAATTGCTGTGGCTGTACAGTTTCAGATCTAATATGCAACCTAGATATCGCCATGAGGGCATTTGTTGAATTTTATCCTGGGCTATTTGCAATCCTGCACATTTTACAGCTTCTGTGGTAAGGGCCAAGGTTTCCTTCATGTCTTCTTGTTTTTCAGCTGCAATGAGAATATCATCCATATAGTGATATAGTAACACATGAGGCTTTGCCTGTTGTACTGGGCTAAGGGCCCGTGCAACAAACCACTGACAAATTGTGGGACTGTTTTTCATCCCTTGGGGTAAAACCACCCAGTGGTATCTTTGCAAAGGCTCTTGCATGTTCAAACTGGGCACAGAAAAGGCAAATCTTGGTGCATCCTCTGGGTGCAGAGGAATTGTAAAAAAGCAATCTTTTAAATCAATGATTGTCAAGTGCCAATCTCGAGGAATCATAGTAGGTGATGGGAGTCCTGGCTGCATTTATTTTTCTGAGATCATGAAGCAAACCCCACTTACCACTCTTTTTCTGAATGACAAATACAGGAGAGTTCCACGGGCTTGTGGAGGGGACAATACGTCCTGCTTGTAATTGTTCTTTAACCTAGTTCTGTAAAGCACTGCCTTGGGGTGACTTTATGATGTGTATGCCCTATTGCTGCTCTATGCCCAGAAATTAACTTTGTGCCTTTCTGTGCCTTTAAACTGAGCCTGAGAGGGGGGAGAGGAAAAAAAAACGAGCAAACTTTTCAAAGCAGCTTTTTCAAGGACACAGATACACACTCCTCTGCTTCAAACAGCAGCAAGAGTGAAGGAAGCACCCTTCTTCCTTTTCAGCCAGCTTTCAGCTCCTTTTCTCTGGAGGGAGATGGAGAGTTGAACTTTGTTTTCCTGGGACTTCGGTTTTTCCCTTCTTCTCTTCTGGACTCTTTCAACATCAGAACACACTGGGAGAATTTTCCACCAAGGCCCCGGAGGTGGGCCCCCGACCCAGCTCCGAGGAGGAGAGAGACTACACCTATGGAAGGACTCTGAAATTTCCGCAGGTTTCTCTCCACAGCGAGAGATTTTATTATTTAGCATTATTATCCTTTTCCTGTCCGTTTGTTAAATAAATAGTTTTTACCTCTTTCACTTTCCTCCAAGGAAAATTTCTTTTTTCCCAAACCTGGTGGGGGAGGGGTGGTTGTAAACTGCCTTCCATCAGAGGATATTTTCCTCCAAATTTGTCCAAACCGGCACAAGTGCACAATTTTTCAGTTTGCAAGGGCCACTGAGGAATCCAGATTGGGTCATTAGTTTTCCACACCAGCTTTAGGGTAGTTACCTGCTCAGTGGCCCCTACGAAAAATCCGATCCAATTCTGACTCCCATTTGAGAAAGCATGTCACAGCCCCATAACACCATGGGAATTTGTAAAACAAAAGGCTTGATAGTAGCAGTATGTCCCTGAAGACCCACAATTTGAATGAAATCTTTGCTTTGGAAGTTGGTACTGCTCCCCCCAATACCAGTGAGTGCTTGGGGAAGTGCAGTAAGTGGCCACGTAGAGGGCTACTTAGCTTGTGAAATGACTGTAACATCAGCTCCCGTATCAATAATGCCTGTGAGCGTGACATGCTGTCCCTGCCAGCACTTACAAGTGGGACCTTGTAGAGTTAACTGCTGAGCCCAAAAGATTTGAGGTGTGCCTGTGCATCCAAAACCATCCTCCCCCCTTTGCTTTTGCACTGTGTTAGTAGGCATTGATGCTGTAAAAAATATTAACTGAGCAATTTTGGACCCTTGGGGTGCAGTACATGGGGGAAGGGAGTCCAAACCATGATTTTGATTTCTCCTTAAAAGTCTGCATCAATTACACCTGGAAGTACAGACAGTTGATAAGACTGATCAATAGTTAACTCATGTAAGCACAGTTAACTATTAGGAGACAGCAAATGTTGATCACAAAACCTAAGAAGCAGGATACACCTTAATCTTGTCAAGATAAGAGGAACAAGAATTTACTTGAAACCAACACAGAAATTGCTGAATCATTCTACAAAGGACTGTGCATGCTCCATAAAGAAAGGTGAAAAGTGCATTGTGATGAAGACTACTGATCTTCATCAGAAAGACCCCCGAGGAAAAAGAGGAGCCTTCCTCAGTGAGACCACCAGGACACACCACGCATGTGTGACACATATGCTAATGATATTAATGACTTCCAAGAACTAATTTTTATAACCACTCCTATCCCAAGGAATGTGATGACTATTCATGAATTTTACCCATAATATTGTGTTGTAGGAAGTGCTGGGGGTGTGTGTTTGGAGGAGCGATCCCCCATGCACCTGGTGCCGAATAAAGCAAATACCCACTTCTTGGACTCTGTCTTTGAAGTGTCTCTTGGCCCAGTTTGGGATGATTCACAGTCCCGTTAAAGTAGTTGAAGAACGCTGACGCCATGAAGATTTTTTGCCTTTTCTTTTATACCCCTGTTATACCTTTTTACAACTTCTGTATTCCTAGTGCTTTTTGCCTACATTCTTGGACTTGTTTGTCAAGCTAAGAGACTAAACATTTTAGAAGCTTCGTAGCTAGGGATCAGTGTGCCCCAGACCCCAAGGTCCCCTCCAGAACACATTCTGTAAACCAAGATAGAACCATCCGGGGGAAGGTTCCTTGGGGAGGGGGGCTCACTTGAGCCTCTCATTGGGGAATCTTTGATAGATATGCTAATTAGTAAAACCTATAATGTTATACCTGATCTTTAGGGGGGGGGGCATTTTTGCGGGGTGCATTTCGGTGCATTTGACCTGGATGTGTGCACCTAAGTATCCTTAAAATAAATACCAAGGTAAAATTCCTTTTCCCCTTCTAACCGTGTATGACTCGTGGTTTTAAGACCAGGAAAAGGCATCAGTTGCTGACGACCACGAAGGGAACCTAAAGACCTTGAAATTCGCAGTCTTGGGTTGGAACACATCTTGCTTTGCCCCTTTCTTTGCCGGCAAATTACAGAGGGGCTGGAGCCACGATCTAATTCTGTGACCAGGACTTTAGGACCCAGCATGGAAAGGCAGAAGCACGGAAAGGGAGGTGAGTGAAAAGGGGATCGGTATTACCGATATTGTGCTAGCACTAGGGAAGGAGATCTCCAAGGGGGTTGGAAAGGTCGGGGGCAGAGAAGCCCACGAAAGGGGAAAGCTTAAACTTTTCCCCTGCAAACTGTGGAAAGGAGGGGACACCCTCTGTAGAGTCCACAAGAGCCCATAGGCTGCATTCTACACAGCTGGCAGGAGTGGCTCAGAGGTTGGTTGGTTAGTTGGTTGGTTGGTTGGGACATCGGGAGGCTGTGGGTTCGAATCCTGTTGAGACTAGATTTTTGCACGCGCATTTACTGCTTGCTAAAACTAGTTGCTTTTGTATTTTAAAGTGTTTGTGTAGTAACCTAGATAAATTGCCCAGGAAATCGGAATTCCAAGGCCAGATTGCAGGCTGAATTCCGGAGTTAAAAGCTTCCCTCTGGCAGAGTCTTTCTGTCTGTGAGCAAACATGGGTGGTGTTTTTTTCAGATGAAAATGAAAAAATCCCTCCTAACAGCCTGTTAGAGTTGATAATAAAACACTGGAAATGGCTGACAGGATGAAAAACTACTTTGGACAAGCGAGAATTGATCAGACTGTCCACATGGGTTTGGCCGACTTTAAAATTAAGTCAAGGAAATTGGCCTCACTATGGGAGTTTGGAAAATAACATCATTACTGATCTGAACAGGGAAGAAGCATATGTAGTAGACAGAAGTAATGTGGAAATGACTTTGAGGAAAGAAAGGGAAAGAAAAAGCCGCAGCAACCTAGCTCACATACTAATACGGACAGAGAGATCGATATGACAGATCTAGATATGGTGGCACCAGCTTTGCGCAATGGTGGGGGGGGGGGGGGGGGGGGTGTGTCTCCCCACCCTGTTCAACCACTGGGGCAGCCTGCACAGGTGGGGGAGGGAGCGGGGGTTAGAGGAGCGCTGCCGCCCCCACCACCGCTGCCTCCGCCGCCTCCGCCGCTGTCCAAGCGGGGGTGGGGGAGGGAGTGAGCGGCCAGCTCCAAGCCAAAGGAGCGGCGCGGGGCCTCCCCCCACCCCAGCCTCGTCAGGGGCGGAGGGCGGGCATGGAGGCAGGAGAGATCCGGGTATGCCACCACCCCCTGACCGCCGCAGAGGCAGAGAAGGTGCAGACTGGCCACTGCCCCCTGACTTTTCCAGAGGCAGACATGGAGAAGGGGGAGACTAAGGGGCAGGCTGGCCACCTTTCCCCACGTTCCCCGAACATGGAAGTGAAGGCAGAAATGAACACGGGCAATTGCGGCGGCATTCCCCGGTACGGAGAACCGCAAGCTTCAGACCTAGGGACAGACGGAGCCACTCGCTCACCCCACCCTGCGGCGTGGCCAACGTTAAAGCTGAGGGCAGACAGGATGGCCCCGACCCAGGCGCCTCTTGCGGAGCTAGGGATGGGAGAAGCTGCTTGCAGCCCCTGCCTCCCTACCCCTCCACTGCCGCAAAAAGCAAGACAGTGTCTGATCAACGTTTGGCTGGAACAATCTTTAAAACCAATGAAGCAATTTCAATTAAAAGCAAATGGGATGATTCCGATACAGATGGTTCTCACAGGGAGGGAGGTAGAAGAAGGGGCGGGATAGGCCAAGAAGCTATGAAAGCAGTCAGTCCCATCGCTACACAAGGTCCAAGCAGATAAAGGGGGGGAAGAAGAACTTGCATTAGAAGCACCTCTGAGACAGGCTGTGGGAAATCAAGGAGTGATTTATATAAAGACACCGTTTTCCCATGGAGAATTACAGTTATTACCGCAGGCCTGGGCCCTAGGGTATATCACTGTGTCCCACAGCCATAGGGAGGAGGAGGAGAGAAGATCCAGCAGGCAGGAACTGTGCAGCAAGATTGATCTATTTAATTATGTTACAAACTCTTTTATAGACTTTTCTTCATAGTCTAATTGGACAAAGGACCAGCCACCCCTTGGGGTGATTGGCTAAAATCCTAAAACATCCATTGTCAAAATATTTTTCTACTATACTGTTGGGGTTTTAGTTTAGTCCTAGTTTTTTTCCTGTTAAAGGAATTTTTTCCCATATGCATGTTGCCAGGGGACAAATGGCTGTACGTAAGAGAAGACAAAAGACCTGGCTACTCTTTTGTTTTCATCTAGATGTGGGGTCAGTTCGCTCTTGGCGTTCGGAGAGGGAAGCTGCAGAGAAAGGAGCTGCTGGCTCTTTTCTTCTTCGGCCGTTTTTCTTTTCTGCTGGAAACAACGTCGGGATCCCGAAGCTGTTTTCCCTGCCCTGCTGGAGGCTGGGCTGTGGCCGCCCTGCCCTGCGGCTGCTTCGAGCTTTTGCTACGCTGTAGCCGTGCTTGCCCTGCCTGCCCAACCGCCGGGGGGTTCCCCGTTTGGATACATCTCATCTGTCCTCTGGGATCTGTGCTCGTCCCTGCCGCTCCAGCCTGCTGCTCCAGCCCGCCACTTCAGCCTGCCGCTCCAGCCTACTGTTCCCTAAGCTCCAGCCAGACACCGGGGCCAGCCGTCTGGGGTTTGTGAAGCCCTTGTTCCACCCTTCCCCAAGACCCCAGGCCACCGGTGCCGCGTGCTCCCCGAGCTCGCTCCGGAGCGCCCCCTGCAGCCGCGGGGAAACCATCGCACCTGCCCTGCTCACAGGGAGCTGCCAGCGTCCCTGCCGGCTGCGAGTGGAACTGCACCCGAGGGGAAAGGGCCTGACCGCTGAGAAGGCTGGGACTGGGTTTGTGATTGTTTGCTGTTACTGCCATAGTTATTGTTGTTTTGTTTGACTGGTTATATATATAATAGTAAAGAACTGTTATTCCTATTTTCCCACATCTTTGCCTAAAAGCCCTTCATTTAAAAATTATAATAACTCAGAGGGAAAGGGGTTACATCTGCTACTCCAAGGGGGGCTTCTGCCTTCCTTAGCAGACACCTGTCTTTCAAACCAAGACATATACCATAAACAAGACTTTTCAAGGTTGCAGGTGTCTTGGTTGTTTACATTCCCTGCTACTTCTTCTGTGAGAGAGAAAAGTCTTTCACGGACTTAGAAAATAGTGAGAAAATCTTTGCTAGCAGCATTTTTGCATCTACAATTCCCCCTTTTTGTTTGATAAGATAACAACTCTACTATTAATCCTAAATAGAAATTTACATCAGTTATTAATTCTAAATATGTCCTTAAGGCTTTAACTATCTGACTCCATAACAAGAAATTTAAAGTTCAGTCTCTGCTTGTGGAAGGACCATCTGCCTGATGGTCAACATCTTGGTAATCATCAGAAGAGTCATTAGGCTAATGATCTACATTCTGGTCCCCATTTGGATGGTTGGCGTTCTGGTCATCATTTGGAGGTTGCCTGTTCTGCCTCTGGTGCTGTAGGTCAGGGCAAACACATTTTGAAGGTAGCCACCATACCCCAGTATCTGTGGAAACGCAAGCATACCCATGATCCCAAACGATAAGCTCATGCGGGCCTTCCCACTGGTTAGTGAGTAAATTCCGTACCCAGGCTTTTGCCCGGGGCAGTTGTTTCTCACCTGAAGACTGCAATGTGAGAAAATGATTCAGAATAACAGGATTATTTGAATTTTGTGGTACTGTAAGGTGATTAATTGTATACAAAGCTTTTGCTAGTCGGCTTCAGTAACCAAATTCAAAGGTTCCTGTGAGAATCATTGAAAAGCCATGGTAACAGCCCTTAATTCGACTAACTGAGCAGAGCCTGACTTGGATTGGTGTGTCACTCAGCCACCGCAAAGGCAGTGTAGGATACTGCGCGTCCTTATGCACAGTGACCCCTGCTAAAAATTTGTCCCAATCTGTACGCCCCAAGCTGCCAACACGTCCCGTCCTCAAAGGTTAAGGGAAGTGGTAGTAACATAAGGCCTAATTGTAGCCGTGTGCCCCTCTGAGTCCTTCACCACCACAGACCGTTCACTTAAATAGCTCTGTGTGGTTCCTCCTACTCCTGCGATGGCTGTTCCCAGAGGCTAAAGGCCATGAGGGAGGCCACACAGAGAAGGAGATGATACTTACATCAGCACCCGTATCAATCAAACCTCGAAGCTGAATCCGGGGCAAACAGGCATTCGGCAGGATCAGGGTACATGTCATCTGTGGCCTTTGGTCAGAGATGTCTGCAGTCCAGAAGGCCTGTGGAAGTCCTGTAGATCCACTGCTGTTATCTTTGTGAATTTGTTGTTCTATCCTGGGGGCACAAGACTTAAAAGGCACTAATTTAGCAAGGCAGGTCTTTTCAGGAATAGTTACAGGAGGCTTTTGCGTGGAGACCATAGCGCAAATCTGACCTTTAAAGTCAGCGTCAATAATTCCCGAGTTCACTAAGATTCCTTGGTGGGCAACATCAGGTTTTCCCACCAGCATCGCACTGGATCCCTGGGGTAGGGGTCCATATGCATCCAAGGGAACCTTGTAAATACCGCTAGAGTCTGTAGGAACCCAGAGTGCCTAGAATATTTCTCTGCCTGTTTTTAAGGTTTTTCCCCCCTGAACAACACTGTTTTAGCTTCAAACCTTGGAAAAAATTACCAACAGTCAGACAACAACCAGAAAATATAGTGGTGTGAATTAGGTGATAGACTACTATGTAAGATTGTCAGAGGGTGAAAAATTTAGAGGTTTTAGGCTTCTCTTTATAGTAAATAGTTAAGAGTAAAAAATATCAAAATGGAGGATTGTTGTTGTTCTCTAGACCTTCTTCTCCTTCTTCTACCACTCCATATTCTGCAGTAAAAGTAGTTTGGATTGATTGGATAGAAAATTCCACAGTTCCTAGTCGTGTTACTGAATAATTGGTAAGAAAGTAAAAATAACGTACGTTTTTAGTAACTATTGGTTAAAATGTCTTTAAAAGGCTGTGTAAATCTTGATAATCAGTCTTTCTCGCTCTCACTCCTACTTTTCCTCCTTCCATGCTGTACCTGGGTCATGCTAGTGCCTCAGTTCCTCTGATAAGACTTAATAAACAACTATCTCGAAGCATTGAAACTACAGAAGACGTCTCGCTTTATCTTTTAAACTCCCTGCAAGGACTTTCAGCAAATTCTCTCCCATCAGGAGAGATTCGATTTATGGCATGTTAAAGTGTCAGAGTCTAAGATGACTGCGGCTGCAGTGTGGACGTCAAAACCGTCTGATCCCTGGGTGCCGTCTCTAGGGTGGCTGGGTTGGCCTGTGCCTGTACCTGTGCCACCCTCTGGGGGAGCGACTGCATCGGAGAGCAATTCCCCCTCCTTGCACCCCTGCTGCTGTTTCTCGCTCCCCGTCTGCATCCGGCGTCCCCGCCCCTGGCCGCCGCTCTGCAGCCTCAGCCGCTAATGGGTTTTCCCGCGGCAGCGCTACTTCTGGGTTCGCCGCTGGCCGCGCGACTCCCTGGTTGGGAGCCACATCTCCCGCGGGTGGCACGGGCCCTGCTGGTGGCGCTGGCCCGGTGCACCCCGCGCGGGGGGGTGCCTCTGTTATCTGCAGCAGCTGTTTTTGCAGGCTAAGCAATTTTCCCAGCGGCCGGAATATGTTCGGTAACTCTGTCAGCAAAGGCAGATGCTGTATTAAAAGGTCGATGGCTCGGTTCTGCAGTGGTGCAGGACAGTCCAGCGCCAAAGAGGGCAGCGGACCACACCCAGGCAGTCTCGGGGCAGTCACGCCTGGCACTACGCCGGCTAAGAAGGAATATCCAGGAGTTCCTGGCGCAGCCGATGCATGTGCAGACGGGCTAGGAGCCGCTCTGGGGGTCCAATTTGCTAAGCCGCTAATTTGCGGCCCTGGATAAGCCGTGGTCGCTGCCGAGTCGAGCAGGAAGGCATACTGCGCGCCGTCCTGCTGCCCCGACAGCACTGCCTCTGCCAGCGCGGGGTCCCTGGGGGCCGCGGAGTCCTGCGACTGTTCAGGGTGAGCCTGCGCAGGCTCTGCCTGTGGAGCCGGGGGGGTGTTTCCAGATCCACAATCATTTGCCCCTGAAGCCCGGTCAGCGGGGTCCCCCTTGGACAATCCTCTGTCACTCATCACCAAAATAGGTGAGTCAGCTCAGCTGCCACAGTCAAGGTCTGTCAGCAGCATAAATAATGAACGCCAGGTCTGGTATAATTCTAACGCTGCTGGGTCCCCAGACGGGAGTTCGTGACGGACAGCACAGCCAAGTTCCTGCCATAAGGCAAAGTCCAGGGCAGTATCTCTGTCCATGGAAATCCCTTTTAAGGTAGCCCAGTCTAATAATTCCCGAACTGAGTTCTCAGAAATGGAGGTGTGCAATATACTAAACACACCTTTCCAGACCATTACCACAGCATCGGTTTGTGAGCCCCTGTTTGCCATTTCTCAGTCACATTAGATCTCCTGGTCACGGGGGGGAAGGGGAACAGCGTACCTCTAGAGGAATTAGGCTTGGCTCGCAGCAGCAGGACACGTCAGAGATGGCAGACCACGTCGGGCAGCACCAAATATTACCACAGGCCTGGGCCCTAGGTTAGGTATATCACCTTGTCCTGCAGCCATAGGGAGGAGGAGGAGAGAAGATCCAGCAGGCAGGAATTGTGCAGCAAGATTGATTTATTTAATTATTTTACAAACTCTTTTATAGACTTTTTTCTTCATAGTCTAATTGGACAAAGGACCAGCCCCCCCTTGGGGTGATTGGCTAAAATCCTAAAACATCCATTGTATAAATATTTTCTACTATACCATAAACAAGACTTTTCAAGGTTGCAGGTGGCTTCGTTGTTTACATACTCTGCTCCCTCTTCTGTGAGAGAGAAAAGTCTTTCACGGACATAGAAAATAGCGAGAAAATCCTGGCTAGCAGCATTTTTGTATCTACATACAGCAGTGGGAAAACTCAATGGGGAAGTACAGGGACAACCCAGAGAGAGTAGCTATGCATGTAGAAATGGCCATAAAACCCCAAAACCCACATTGGGGTGATCTAAATGTTATGCTAGATGAATTATTGGATAAAACAGAGAGAGGAATGGTCAACAAAGCTGCTATATCTGCTATAGAAACTCAAATTGCAACTGGGAGCCTCCAAGGGTCAGTTAATGACATCTATCCCCTAGCAAACCCTGGCTGGGATCCCAATGTCCCAGAACAGATGGAAAAGCTGAAGCGATACCAGAAATGAGTGGTTGTTAAGTTAATAACAAATTCTATGTTAAATACTTTAAAAGGTAAACTGTGTCAAGACACTGTGGATGTGATTGGAGCTATAGGGGTAAGTGAAACAAGGCCTTTTCTCCAACCTTTAAAATTTAAATTGGGAAAACACTGGGTCACTCACCAGTTCCTGTATATGCCAAATTCCCGAATGCCATTATTGGGCAGAGATTTATTGGAAAAATTGGAAGCAGAAATTAAATTTTCCAAGGAAGGGGGAGTGAAAGTTAGAATCCCAGAATCTAAAATTATCGAAGCAGCTGCTATACTTGTACAGGAGTGCCATAAAAAAATTCCCAAAGAAGTTGAAGAAGCTGTCATTCAAATAGTGTGGGCCAATGATTCTCCTGGGAGATCCAAAAAAGCTGAACCTGTGAGTATCACACTCAAAGCAGGGGCTACACCAGTAAGACAAAGAAAATATCCTCTGAAATTAGAAGCTCTCAAGGGATTAGTGCCTGTGATTGAAAAGTTTCTCAAATTTGGGTCGTTAGTGAAATGTGAATCCAGGTACAATACACCAATCTTGCCAGTAAAGAAAGATGATGGTAAAAGCTACAGGTTGGTACAGGATTTGAGGGAAATCAACAAGATAACAGAGGACATACACCCAGTGGTAGCGAATCCTTACACACTCTTGACAACACTAACAAATGAATTAGGATGGTTCACTGTTTTAGATCTCAAGGATGCCTTTTTCTGCATCCCTGTGCATAAGAATAGCCAAGAACTCTTTGCTTTTGAGTGGGAGAATCCAGAAACAGGGAGGAAGACCCAGCTCACCTGGACAGTTTTACCACAAGGATTCAAAAACAGCCCGACCACATTCGGAAACCAGCTGGCAAAGGAGCTGGAGGACTGGAGGAAACAAGAACCAGGAGGAGCGGTTCTCCAGTATGTTGCTGACATCTTGATAGCAGCCAAGACACGAGATGACTGTATGGAGCTCACTGTAAGTCTGTTGAACTTTTTAGGCCAAAGTGGGTATTGGGTCTCGAAAGAGAAGGCACAGGTTGCCAGGGAAACAGTAGTATACCTGGGCCTGGAAATTTTCCGTGGACATCGACAACTCATCAGAGAATGGAAGGAAGCCATCTGTCGACTTCCAGAGCCCTATACCGTAAGGGAGATACAGGCCTTCCTGGGGATGGCAGGTTGGTGTCGCCTGTGGATATCAAACTACGGTATACTGGTGAGACCTTTATATGAGGTCCTTAAAGTAGCTGAAAAGGGGACAATTATGTGGACAGAGAATGTCAGGGCTGCATTTAAACAGCTGAAACATTCCTTGATGTCAGCCCCTGTGGATGGTATCTTTTCAGCTTTATACCGGCTAGCGCTTGTATTTCAATGCCTTAGAAAGCCTCGAGCAGCCCAGAGAGGCAGCACAGGCGATCTAGCACCTTAATAGCTCTAAAATCGGTACCTGTATCAGCTGCAGAGCAAATACCATCAGCAGAAGCAAAGAGGGAGAAATATAGCTCCCTGCCCGCTCAATTTCCTGCAGTTAGAAGCCTTAAGAAAGAGAGAGACAACCACAGATGTTCACAGGAAGATAGCTGAGCTGAGAGAGGGCGGAGCCTCCCCTCGACTATCCTTTATTCGGAGAAGAGGGAAGGGGAGGACCTGGGGTGAGTGGCCAATCAGACACTGCTGAAGAGTTTGAGTTACATTTGGTTTTTGCCCGCGCTTCGAACAAAGGAGCTCGGAGCACGTGGCCGGAGCACGTGTCTTTGGGAGGGGGAGGGGAAGTTCAGAACAGGCAGCAACAATTCCCTATTTTTTTTTCTTTAAAGCTGGGTTGTAACTCTTAGTAACTTAAAGTGCATAGAACAGTAACAGAACAACAGTGCAAAACATAACTGGAATCTATCGTCCCTACAACTTCGATAGTACCTAGGATGCCTTTAAACTAGTTCCCCAGCAAAACTCAGGGGTTTAGTTAGGACATCTATGGTATGGAGTATCAGGACGAAGACTTACAGAGTACAGTGCAAAACCTGAGTGCAAAACAGTGCAACTTAACTCAAGGGATTAACATCAAAATCTGCAGCAAAGGGTTTACATGAGGGTGCAAAATTAGGATCCTTTTTACGGCGTCTCTTCCAGGAGGCAGTTTTAACCTCCTTAATTTTTGAGGAAGTGACATAAGGCTTTACCCATTTCCCTGGGATCCATCTCAGTCCTTGAGGGGTAGATACACTGGCATACCCACGTCCCCAAGTTACAAGTTTGTATGGTCCTTGGATTTTCTGAGTCTCTGGGTCCCGGATCAGGACTTCTGGATTCTCCTTCAGTTTCTGTCTCCCGGTGTTCTGGAAATGACGATAGATGGGAGGGTTTGGATCCTCAAAGGTGCCATTCAGGAAGTTTATGGTAAACAGTGCTTTGCTGAGTCTGAGGACAGGTGAATTGAGTTTGGTGGTCCCTGATTGTTGTAGCAGCATTCGCTTGAGGGTTTGATGGGCACGTTCAACAATGCCTTGTCCGGTTGGGGAGTGAGGAATACCTGTAACATGTCGAAATCCCCACTGCTGACGGAAGTTTTTAAACTCCTGAGAGGTGTAGGCAGGTCCATTATCAGTTTTTATCTCCTCAGGTATACCGAGCACAGCAAAAGCTTGGACAAGATGTTTTTCAACGTCCCTAGCTTTTTCGCCTGCATGTGCAGAGGCATACATAGCACCAGAGAAGGTATCAATAGAAACATGAACGTATTTTAATCTCCCAAATTCAGGGAAATGTGTGACGTCCATCTGCCACACTTCACCGCTATTAATGCCTCTGGGATTGACTCCCATGCCCAGTGATGGAAGCTGTAGCTTCTGGCAGTTGGGACACGTTGCCACTATTGCTTTTGCCTGCGTCCGCGACAGATGGAACATGCGGATAAGAGCAGGAATATTTTGATGGTACATAGCATGGCTCAGTTTTGCCTGTTCGAAAACTTGGGGGAGCTTTGGTAAGTCTGCTGATAGAACTATGTCTGCTGGCATAGCCAGAGCATCAGCTCTACGATTACCTTCCGCAATAAATCCTGGCAGGTTTGTATGTGACCTCACATGCATGACAAAATAGGGATGCTCTCTGTGGGAAACCAGATAAATTAATTTTGAGAGTAAATCATAAATTTTTTTGTTTGAGATTTCTTTTAGGAGAGCATGCTCAGCTCTAACAGTTACTCCAGCTACATATGCTGAGTCTGTGACCAAATTAAAGGGTTCTTTGAACCTCTCAAATGCTCTAATGACAGCTGCTAATTCAGCTACTTGTGGTGATCCTTGGATTACCTTTATGTCAGATTCCCACTTTTGTGTCTTTGAATTTCTCCACGTGACCACAGACTTCTTACTTTTCCCTGATGCATCAGTAAAAACAGTAATCGCATCGAGGGGTTTTCTGCTTTGAATCTCTCGAGGGATGAAAGAGAATGCCAGATTAAACAGGTCATGCTTTGGATAATGATTGGAGATTTGGCCTGAGTAACTATCTAATGCAAATTGTAAATTTATGTTATTTTGGAGTAGGTGATCTAATGTGTCTGTTGTTACTGGTAAGTAGATGCATGCAAAGTCACATCCTGCCAGGGTGCGGAGCCTTGCTCTACCCTTCATGATAATTTTTGCTATTAATTCTTGTGGCTGTGTGATGGTTTTAGGAGGCTGGAGTGGAAGGAAAACCCATTCAATTATGATGAGGTGGTCCTTCTGCTCTTTGTCCCACTGAAATATGAGGCCGTGAAAGCGTGGTGCCTTCCCTAGAATGACAAGCTTAAAGGGTAGGGAGGGCTGATACCTGTGTGCTTGCCTGGTGGAAATGAGCTCTTGTATCTTTCTGAGAGACTGCCTTGCCTCTTCTGTCAGGGATCTGGGGGATGCTGGACCGCCTTCCCCTTTTACTAGGTTTGCAATAGGAGCTACATCCTCTGTGGTGAGTCCTAACCAGCGCCTTAAATACTTCAGTGTCCCACAGATCTGTTGCACTTCCTCTAATGTTTTTGGGTTATTATTAATGGTGACGGGTGTTGGGGTGATAGAGGTTTCTGTGATTTTGAGTCCGAGGTATTTCCAAGGGCTTGTTCTCTGCATTTTTTCAGGTTGTAATTCAAAGCCCTTGGCCTCTAGGGCCTCAATCACCATGTTAAGTGTCTGCTCAAGATACTGATTATTGGGAGCACACACCAGCACATCATCCATGTAATGTAGGATGATGGCTTTCTCTGCTTTGGCGCGGATGGGAGATAGAATTTTAGCAATGTACTCTTGGCAGAGAGTTGGGGAATTTTTCATACCTTGGGGAAGCACAAGCCAATGGTAACGTTCCATGGGGGTTTCATGATTAAGAGAGGGTACAGAAAATGCAAATCGAGGGGCATCTGCAGGATGGAGTGGAATATGAAAAAAGCAATCTTTAATGTCAAGAACAGCTAAATGCCAATGTTGTGGGAGCATTGAAGGTGATGGCATACCTGGTTGAAGGGGTCCCATGTCTTCAATAACTTTATTAACTTCTCTAAGATCTTGGAGTAGCCTATATTTGTTCTTTCCCGGTTTTTTTATTACAAACACGGGTGTGTTCCATGGGCTGTTAGTTGGAACTATATTTCCTTTAGCCAATTGTTCAGCTACTAATGTTTTGAGTGCCTCTAAGTTTTCTTTTTTTAAAGACCACTGTCTAACTTGCACGGGTTCATCTGTTTTCCAAGTTAATTTTTGTGGATGGCACTCTGCTTCAGTGGCCTGCAAGAGAAAATTTTGATATCTAGGGCTGATATCAATTTTTGTTCCCCACTGAGACATGGCATCCCTTCCCCACAGGGTGAATTTGGTGTCCAGGACATACGGACGAAGAGTTGCTATTTGTCCTTCAGGACCTTCAATTTGGATGGTGTATTTGGATTGCTTTGCAATTTGGGTACCTCCAATCCCTTGTATGATGCCCTGAGATTGCAATTCCCATTGCTCAGGCCACTTATCAAATGGAATGACAGTCACATCAGCACCTGTGTCTATCATTCCCATTATACTGATTTTTTGTGATTTGTGACGGAGCTTACATTCTATTATAGGTTTGTCATTTCCCAAAACCTCAGTCCAACAGATGGCTGGGATATGACCATCTGTGGGCAGGTATTTGGGCAGTGGAATGGCCTGTGCAATGACTTGACCCTTTTGCATAAAGTACGGCGGATATATACATTGTACCATTACGTTAGAACACCCATTCTGATCCACTTTCATGAGTGTGGGTGTAACCTCTATCCCAGCAGGTGTTACCCGAGTGTCCCCAATAACAAAAAGGTATGTAAAGTCTTGCATGTGGTCCACATTCTGGAATGAGATAGGTATTGCAGTCTGTTTGTTGTTGTTGAAATGGTGTGTTTCGGCACAGGTTACCTTAAACCTTAGTCCAGAAGTCCAAGTTGCTTTGTCTGCAGCTCTATTTTTGTCTGAACGCGGAGCTGTTAGGACGCGTTGAGTTGCTGGTTTCCCTGCTGTTGACCTGGGGAAACAGTCTTTGGAGAGTTTTTATCAGCAGTTATAATGGCTCTGCAATTGCGAGCTACATGTCCCTTTTTCTGACAACGATAGCATATAAGGTTACCACGCGATTGAGTTTCTCCTGTACCCATAGCATTCTCCACAACTTCCCCAACCATCCCCACTTTTTTTAAAAGGGGAGCAGCTGTGTTCAGCTGCACCTTCTTTGTACAGACTTCGAGGATGGATTCAACAGTAGGAGGAGGATGAAGAGGGAGAGTGAGGATGACTTGTTTGCAAGCATCATTGGTATTCACTTGGAGAAGTTCGAGTAGGAGCGCTTGTCGGAGGTCAGGATTAGGGACCTGAGAAGAGACAGCTTCGCACAAACGGTTATAAAAGTGAATAATATTTTCATTTGGCAATTGCTTGATGGCGGTATAATGAGAGTTAGGAGTTTGAGATGGTAATAATGTTAAGGCCTTTTCAGCAGCACGTGTGATTTCAGTAAGAACTGGACGAGGGATAAGCATTGCTTGTTTTTGAGGATTTGCCATATTATTGTCACCAGATAAAAGGTCTAATGTGATGTAATTATTCTCAAGGTCCAGGTAATTATCTGGAGTTTGCCACAAAATTTTTAGCAAATCAGATAAAATTATTTTCCATTGCTTTTTCCACATCATAAAATCACCAGCTGTTAGAAGAGTTTGCATCAATGTAAGTAAATCATGAGGTACTAGTAAGTGAGTTGCAAAAGTAGCACTTAAAAGGCTCTTAAAATAATTACTATGCATTCCAAACTCCTTAATGGCCTTGCACAAATCCTTAATATTAGAGTAAGGTAAGGGTTTCCAGTCAGGGTTTGCTACATTGCTAGTAGGAGAGAGTGTAGTAGAAGCAGTTGGAGTTACTTCCTGGTAGCCATGGGTTCCCGGATTTAAAGAGGTATTTACAGGATTGTGGGAACCAGGGACGGGACAAGAGGAAGCAGGGGCGGGGAGTGGAGGCGCAGGGGCGGGGAGTGGAGGCGCGGACACGGCCGGAGGAGGGGAGGGGTTGGGGGCGGGGTTGTGGGAGGCAGGGGCGGTACTTGAGCCATGGGCGGGCACAGAGGGAGGGGTGAAACACGACGCTGTGGGGGCGCGGTTAGGGGCGGGGTCAGGTTGTGACGCGGGAGTGGGAGGGGATGGGGACAAGAAGGGGTTTGTGGGGTGGGGGAGAAAGGGATTGTGGGAGGTGTAGTTTGGAGAGGAAGGAACATCGCGGCCGCCATTATTGGAGACGAACAAACTCGAAGAAAATGGGTTGGGGGGAGGGGTTTTTCCCCGGGCTGCGAGCACATGGCAATGGCTCTCCCTGGGAACAAAGAGATCAGGGGAGAAGGGGTTTTTTCGCGCGCTTGAAACATGAGGGCTAGAAACTGGGGACAAGGGAGTGGAGAAAAGGGGTTGGGAAGGTCCTGGGACGGGCTCCGGATTCCCGTCCGAGGCAGGGTGCTGAGGAAACACGGGTGAGCCAGGAGGACGATAGCTCTCCTGTGCTAAAAAGCAGTCTGCTCGAGCTGTGTTTACCAGCGTAGGGGAAGAGGGGTCCGGGACAAAGGGGTTGGAAGAGGGTATAAGGGAATTAACAGGGGTATTTTGCAGAGGCTTTTCATGTACTGCCTTTTTCTCAGGCAAAGTATAACTTAGTAACAGGAGAGGAAAGAATTTTGAAACTGTTTCATCTCCTGCACGCCTAAGAGAGGAAAGTTTTCTGCCCACCTTATCCCAAAATTCAGGAGACCTTATGTCTTCGGAGGTAAGATTAGGAAAGTACTGAAAAAGCCATCCTACAAAAGATTGAACTAGATTTTTAGGGTATTTATGCCCAGTTAAGGAAAGGTAGCTTTGAACTTGGTGGTATATTTCTCTATGGTGTGCAGAAACTTCAGATCCCATTATGAAAGCAACACCACAAACCTCAACCCAACTCGCCCAAAGGAGAAAAAAAAGAGAAAGTTTGAACCGGCACCAGCTTAAGACAGGAGCCCCTAAACCAGCAGGGAAATACTCACCAGAAATCTGGATTTTACCACAGGAAAGCAGGTCCGGAGAAAAAAAACATGCGAGAAGGGTCTTCTGCTTTCAAGCCGTTCCCTCGCCACGTGGTGTGGGGGAGGTACAGGCTGAGCCTCTGGGCTCACTGTTACGCAAAAAGTAACAGCTCGCTACACAGAGCTGGCACAGCACGACGTGCAGAGCTAACTCCAGCAGACACACAGCTGCCGGGACACCCTGAAAGTCTCTCAGAACCGGAGTTCAGAGATAGCACGTTGGGCGCCAAATGTGGATGGTATCTTTTCAGCTTTATACCGGCTAGCGCTTGTATTTCAATGCCTTAGAAAGCCTCGAGCAGCCCAGAGAGGCAGCACAGGCGATCTAGCACCTTAATAGCTCTAAAATCGGTACCTGTATCAGCTGCAGAGCAAATACCATCAGCAGAAGCAAAGAGGGAGAAATATAGCTCCCTGCCCGCTCAATTTCCTGCAGTTAGAAGCCTTAAGAAAGAGAGAGACAACCACAGATGTTCACAGGAAGATAGCTGAGCTGAGAGAGGGCGGAGCCTCCCCTCGACTATCCTTTATTCGGAGAAGAGGGAAGGGGAGGACCTGGGGTGAGTGGCCAATCAGACACTGCTGAAGAGTTTGAGTTACATTTGGTTTTTGCCCGCGCTTCGAACAAAGGAGCTCGGAGCACGTGGCCGGAGCACGTGTCTTTGGGAGGGGGAGGGGAAGTTCAGAACAGGCAGCAACAAGCCCCAGCTCTGGGGCTGCAGGACTTGACTAAACCTTTTGAACTCTTTACACATGAGCGACTGAATGTTGCTCTGGGGGTACTGGCACAGCACCTTGGAGACCAGTGAAGAGCTGTGGCCTATTTCTCAAAACAACTAGACAATGTAGCCCAGGGTTGGCCAGGATGCTTGAAAGCTGTGGCAGCAACAGTCCTTCTGATACAGGAGGCCCGTAAATTCACCCTTGGGCAGCACATTGTCGTGTATGTACCCCATGCAGTGATAAATGTGCTGGAGCAAAAGGGGGGACACTGGCTCTCCCCTAGCAGAATGCTCAAATACCAATCTGTGTTGTTAGAACAAGATGATATTACCCTAAAGACAACTTCTGTGGTAAACCCTGCAATGTTTTTATCATCCACGTTACTTGACAGTGTGCCTAAAAATGATTGTTTGCAGACAATAGAGGATAGTTATTCCAGCAGACCAGACCTGAAAGATGTTCCTTTGAAAGATCCAGACTGGGAATTGTACACTGATGGGAGCAGCTTCATGAAAAACGGTAGGAGGATGACCGGTTACTCTGTAACCACCTCAGATAAAATTATTGAGGCAAAAGCCTTTCCTCCAGATGTATCATCACAGAAAGCTGAACTCATTGCACTAACAAGAGCTCTAGAACTGAGCAAGGGGAAGAAGGTGAATGTATGGACTGATTCCAAATATGCCTTCAGTGTTGTGCATGCCCACGGAGCTATTTGGAAGGAATGTGGCCTGCTGACTGCTCAAGGTAATGAGGTTAAGCATGCTAAACAAATTCTTGCACTTTTACAGAGCATTTGGAAGCCTATGGAAGTGGCTATCATGCATTGCAAGGGTCATCAAAAAGGGAAAACAGCCCCCAAACTGGGAAATTGTTTTGCTGACAAAACAGCCAGGGGGATTGCAGAAAAAGGCATTTTTGCAGTGGTACCACAGAAAGAGATCGATTTGTCATCATTTACCCCAAAATATCATCAGAGGGATCACAAATTAATTAAGTTCCTTAAGGCTGAAATCAAAGAAGGTGGATGGGCTGTTACCCCCGTGGGACAAGTCGTAGTTCCACCCCTGATCCTTCGGGAAATAGCCCAGCAAGAGCATGAAAGTAGCCACTGGGGAACAGAAAATCTTTTAAAATGTTTGAGGAAAGTGGTGATAGGGAGATGGATGACTGATATTGTACAATCTGTAACAAGCCAGTGTGAAACCTGCTGTAAAAACAACCCTGACACAAGCAAGAGAGTTGTGTTAGGAGTGACAAAGACAGGAGATCTCCTGGGAGATTATTGGCAAATAGATTTTGCTGAGATGCCACGCAAAGAGGGATGCAGGTATATACTGGTACTGGTTGACTGTTGGAGAATGGTTAGAGGAGCAGGGACATGGCTCATTGATAGAATCATTGGATCAATAATCCAACTGTACAAGTAAAAAGGCCTGTGTGAGAAAAATTCTACATGAGACAAATCCCTGTGTGAGAAACCAGGCTGGGAACCAGAAGGGAGTTTTGAGAAGGTGCAGCTGTGCTGATAAGGTGGACTATCCCTAAGAAGGGAGGAAGATCTTTGATCTCTCAAGACAAAACATAAATAATAAGAAGCTTGCCAAATGTAGTCTTTTATCTAACCCAATTATGTAGAGGTAAGAATGCGCTTTTGTGAGTTTCAACTAATTAAAGAACTGATAAGCTTGTATTCAATACTCTATATAAGTGCCTTTGTATTGCTAATAAACGGAGCTTGCTTATATCAATCGTATCGGTTGCCTGCAATGTCTCTCCTCACCGAAGTCATCGATCGTTTGCAACAGTTGACACCTTCAGCCGATGGCTTGAGGCTTTCCCCTGTCGCACCAACACAGCAAAAGAAGTAGCGAAAGCTTTGCTCAATCATATAATACCAAGATTTGGGGTTCCTTTGAGAATGTCATCGGATAGGGGACCACATTTTGTTGCAACGGTGGTTGGGGAAGTTAGCAGGATTCTGGGACTTACCTGGGACCTGCACACACCATACAGGCCCCAGGCAAGTGGCAAAGTTAAACGCATGAATGGGACCCTCAAAACTCAGATTTGCAAGATTTGTCAAGAGACATCCATGACATAGGTTCAAGCCCTGCCTATAGCCTTGCTGAGGGTCCACATACAGCCAAGGAGAAGGGACAACCTAAGTCCCTATGAAATATTATATGGCAGGCCATACCACGTTCCCCACATCCTGGGGGAAATTCATATGAGAGGTAAAAATTATTTGCAGAAGTATTTAATGGCTCTGAGTTCCACTTTGCAGAAGCTCCAGAGATTGGTTGTGTTATCCAAACCAATAGGATTGGACATACCTGCTCATCTGTTGCAGCCTGGAGACTGGGTCTACATCGAGTGATGGGACAGTGACCCCTTGCAAGCCAAGTGGAAGGGACCATTCCAAGTTTTGCTGACCACTTTTACTGCGGTCAAGGTTGCAGGCAAGGGACCGTGGATTCACTACTCCCGGGTGAAGAAAGCTTCTGCTCCCAAAACTACCAAGAAGACAGAGACTGACACAAATCAGAAAGTTGCTGTTTAAACTGTTTTTTACATGTTTGCTGTTTGCCCAACTGGTAACCATGGTTCAAGGTTCACCCCATGATTTGCATAAGACTGTGGTCCAAAATGTGTCCAAAATTCTTAATAGGAGCAATTGCTGTATCTGTACTCATTTACTGTAGATACAAAAATGCTGCTAGCAAGGATTTTCTTGCTATTTTCTAAGCCCGTGAAAGACTTTTCTCTCTCACAGAAGAGGTAGCTGAGTTATGTAAACAACTAAACACCTGCAGCCTTGAAAAGTATTGTTTATAGTACAGTAGAAAAATATTTTGACAGTGGATGTTTTAGGATTTTAGCCAATCACCCCAAGGCGTGGCTGATCCTTTGTTCAATTAGACTATGAAGAAAAAAGTCTATAAAAGGGTTTGTAAAATAATTACATAAATAAATCTTGCTGCACAATTCCTGCCTGCTGGATCTTCTCTCCTCCTCTCCTCCCTACAGCTGCGGGACATGGTAAAATACCCTAGGGTTGCTGTAATATTTGGTGCCACTGACATGATCTGCATGCTGCAAAGTGTCCTGCTGCTGCAAGCCAAGCCAAATTTCCCTGGAGGTACGCTGTTCCCCTTCCCCCCCCAGGACTGGGAGGTCCAATTTGACTGAGAAATGGCCAACAGGGGCTCACAAACTGACGCTGTGGTAACAGTCTGGAATGATATTTTCAGTATAATGCACACCTCCATTTCTGAGAACTCAGTTCGGGAATTATTAACTTGGGCTGCCTTGCAAGGGATTCCTATGGACAGAGACACTGCTCTGGACTTTGGATTGTGGCAGGAACTTGGCTGTGCTGTCCAGCACGAGCTCCCGTCTGGGGACCCAGCAGCGTTAGAATTATTTCGAACTTGGCGTTCATTATTTATGCTGCTGACAGACCTTGACTGTGGCAGCAGAGCTGGCTCACCTATTTCGGTGATGAGTAATGGAGGGATACCCTAACAGGACCCTGCTGACTGGGCTTCAGGAGCGTGTGGTCCTGGATCCGGAAAAACCCCCTGGTTTCATGGGAAGAGGCTGCGCCATCTCAGCCTGCACTGTTGCAGGACTCCGCAGCCCCCAGGGACCCCGCGCTGGCAGAGGCGGGGGTGTCGGGGAAATGGGAGGGCCCACAGTATGCCTTGCGGCTTGGTTCGGCTGCGGCCACGGCTTATCCAGGGCCACAAATTAGTAGTTTACCAAATTGGACCTTGGTGGCTCCTAGCCCGTCTGCACATGCATCAGCTGCGCCAGGAACACCTGGATATTCCTTCATGGCCAGCACTGCCCCAGGCATGCCTGCACTGAGACTGTCTGGGTGTGGTCCATTGCCCTCTATGGAGCTGGACTGTTCTGCACTGCTGCAGACCCAAGCCATCGACCTTTTAATACAGCATCTGCCTTTGCTGACAGAGTCACCGAACAAATCAAGGAAGCTGGAGGAATTTCTCAGCTTGCAAAAGCAGCTACTGCAGATGCCAAAAGCACCCCACTGCACGGGGTGTGCCAGGCCCGTACTGCCCGCTCAGCATGCGCCGCCCGCGGGAAACGCGGCTCTGAACCCAGAAGCGGCACGGCCAGCGGCTAACCTGGAAGTAGCGCTGCTGCGGGCAAACCCATTAGCGGAGGTGGTGGTGGCTGTGCCTGGCAGGCAGCGGTGCGAAACGCTGCCGCAGAGCAAGGGCCCACGGCTGCGCCAGGCGCCGGCGCAGTGGAAGAGACGAGCGCGGCACTGGGCGCAGCTGCATCGCAGGGGCCAGCAGCGGTGCTGAACGCTGCCGCGGAGCAAGAGACAAGCGCAGCGCCCGGCGTTGCTGCAGCCCAAGAGACAGCTGCAGCACCTCACGTACCAGTTCGGTTGGGGCCGGCCAAGACAGCATCCCATAAAGAGGCTGCTGTTTAAACTGCAGCGCAGCCAACTGTAGTCTGTGCTGTCTGCCACTACCCAACCTACCAATGTGCCCCTCCCTGCCCACCTATGTTCACTCACAGCATCTCAGAGCTTCCTTTGCCTGATGATTCCTCATCAGGCAGGGAGTCAGATGAGGTTCTGGCCCCAGGTCGTCAGGCGGCTGTAGCCGCGCGGCGAAGAAAAAGGCTGCGCCGGTCTCGCCCCTGGACCTTTCAGGACTGCACGGTAACAGTGCGTCCGACCCACAACAATCGCTTCTTAGAGTCAGTTAAAATGCGAGCTTTGGAGGAGGGTGACTGGAGGTTATTGGAAACACTTGGAATGCCAAATGGATCTGAGGATTCTGCGGTAATCGGGAAGCTGTTACGCTCCATCCACAGGCTGTGCCAGAAGTTCAGGATGGTAGTGACTCCCCAAAAGGGGAGATCCAACCTTTCCCAGTGTATAAGGCTCTCCCAAATTCAGGAGAGCATGATAAGCATGAGGTGATTGCTTGGAAGGTTGCCCAGGACCTCCAATCCAAGGTGGCACAACATGGGCAAGGTTCTGCTGAGGTTATGCAGATAATAAGGGTGATAAATACAGATTTGCTTTCTCCATTTGATATCAGACACTTAGGTCAAATTCTATTTCAACCTGTACAATTTACAGATCTTGAGAAAACCTGGAGAAAGCTGGGCGGCAAGGCTGCATTAGGGAATAGGCAGCTCCCTGCTGCCGATCCTAGACGGACAGCAGGAATGGATGCTTTGATGGGGACTGGTCCCTTCTCTGATCCCAGTCTACAGGGTAAGTTGTCCTCTAGCGTCCTGCAGCAAGCTCAACAGGTCGGCATGGCTGCCTGTTGAAAACCATAGAGATGTCTGCTCCTAGAAAGCGATATACTGAAATAGTTCAAGGGAAATAAGAGTCATTCCTCTCTTTTGTAGAGAAAGTCACTGCTTCTCTCGAGAAGCACGTTGAGGATGACAGGTTAAGACAGTTGTTGTTAAGTCAGTTAGTGAGAGATAACGCAAACGAGGAGTGCAAAAAAATCATAGATGCCTTACCAGGGGATCCTGAGGTATGAGACATGGTCGAGGGCTGTGCGAAGGTGGGATCTGTGAACCAGAAAAGGTCTGCTTTGGCTGCGTTCCTGCAGCCTGTTCATGCATCTTCTGGTCGTGAACCAAAGCAACCAAAACAGGCGAAAAAACGGAAGCAGCCTAAGCCGAGCTAGAAAGAGAACACACCGATCCCCCAGTGCAAGAGGTGTAGCAGACCAGGGCATTGCTCGGACTCTTGTAGATCCCAGACTCATGCCGATGGTCGGCCTTTGTGGGGAAACTTCTGCCAGGGTGCAAAGAGGGGGAATTGCTCTCCGATGCAGTTGCTCCCCCAGAGAGTGGCACAGGTACAGGCACAGGCCTACTCAGCAACCCTAGAAATGGCACCCAGGGATCAGACGGGTTTGACGTCCACACCGCAGCCACAGTCATCTTCGACTCTAGTGCTATTTATAAGGTTCCCTTGGATGCATATGGACCCTTAGCCCAGGGATCCAGTGCGATGCTGGTGGGAAAACCTGACGTTGCCCATCAAGGAATCTTAGTGCACTCAGGAGTTATTGACGCTGACGTTAAAGGCCAGATTTGTGCTATGGTCTCCACGCAAAAACCCCCTGTAACTATTCCTGAAAAGACCTGCCTTGCTAAATTAGTGCCTTTTAAGTCTTGTGTCCCCAGGATAGAACAACAAACTCACAAAGATAATGTGAGTGGATCTACAGGACCTCCGCAGGCCTTCTGGACTGCAGACATCTCTGACCAAAGGCCACAGATGACATGTACCCTGATCCTGCCGAACGCCTGTCCACCCCGGATTCAGCTTCGAGGTTTGATTGATACAGGTGCTGATGTAACTATCATCTCCTTCTCTGCATGGCCTCCCTCATGGCCTTTAGCCCCTGTGGGATCGGCCATTGCAGGAGTAGGAGGAACGACACAGAGCTATTTAAGCGAACGGCCTGTGGTGGGGAAGGACTCAGAGGGGCACACAGCTACAATTAGGCCTTATGTTACTACCACTTCCCTTAACCTTTGGGGACGGGACGTGTTGGCAGCTTGGGGCGTACGGATTGGGACAAATTTTTTGCAGGGGTCACTGTGTGTAAGGGCGCACAGTATCCTACACTGCCTTTGAAGTGGTTGATTAACACACCAATCCAAGTCAGACTCTGCTCAGTTCATTGAATTAAGGGCTGTTACCATGGCTTTTCAGCGATTCTCACAGGAACCTTTGAATTTGGTTACTGAAGCCGACTAGCAAAAGCTTTGTATACAATTAATCACCTTATAGTACCACAAAATTCAAATAATCCTGTTATTCTGAATCATTTTCTCACATTGCAGTCTTCAGGCGAGACACAACTGCCCCGGGGAAAAGCCTGGGTAAGGAATTTACTTACTAACCAGTGGGAAGGCCCACATGAGCTTATCGCTTGGGGTCATGGGTATGCTTGCGTTTCCACAGATACTGGGGTACGGTGGCTACTGTCAAAATGCATTCGCCCTGACCTATGGCACCAGAGGCAGAACAGGCAACCTCCAAATGATGACCAGAACGCCAACCATCCAAATGGCAACCTGTCTTGGGGTGACCTTATTATATGTATCCCATATCACTGCCTATGCCCAGAAATTAATTTTTGTGCCTTTCTATGCCTCTAAACTGAGCCTGAGAGGGGGAAGGAAAAAAACTGAGCAAAACTTTCTCAAAGTAGTTTGCAGCTTGTTCAAGGTCACACAGAGATAGCAGTTTGTCTCCCAGCTGCAGAAGGGGAGGGAGGAAGCAGCCGGCTGGCTGCTCCCAGGACAGTTTTCTTTTGGCCAGTGGTTCAGCTGCTTTTTCTCCGGAGAGAGACTGAGAGTTGAATTTTTCCTACCCGGGAATTTTGGATTTTCCCCCTTTTCTACTGGACTGCTTGATTGCTTTAACATCAGAGCACATCAGGAGGACTTTCCACCAGGCACGGAGGGCCTGGCCCTGGCCCAAGACCCAGCTCTGAGGAGACCAAAGGGAGGACTCTAACACTTTCCCAGGTGTAGTGGTTTGGTCTAAAATACTCATTACTGTTTATCTTCTGTGAGATAAGAATTAGGAGAAATGCAAAACAGGCACCAACTTGAATGAATATAAAGAAGTTTATTAACAGACCTAAAAGAAGAAAAGGAAAAAAAAAATTATACCACCTTTAGAACTCTCCTCCTCCCCCCACCTTCCTCCCTTCTCCCACTGACAATGTAAAGACAACCCTTAAGATGTTCAGTCTGTTTACCACTTCCATAATAACCTTGTTCAGTCCATTTAGAAAGAGAAGTCTCTTCTTGCTCATGCTATGAAAACAGTATCACAATGAATCAGCCACCCACTTCCAAATATTGTTCAGTCCATTCAGGGAGATGAGTCTCTCTGCTTACGATGTGAGTCCCTTCCCCCGACTTGCAGCTTTTCCCGCAACTGCTTTTGAGGGTCCACTCTTGAAAGTTTTCTGGGGTACAATTTTAAGGTTGAGCTGTTCAGAAACAAAAAAAAACAGAGGCCCTTCTCCTTCCCTGGGAGCAAAGGGTCATCTTCATCTTTAAGACTATCTCTAGGAGCATCTCTAGGAATTGAGGTTTTTCTCCTTTCCTCTTTGGAGCAAAAGTCCTCATCTGGTTCATCTGGTTCATCTCTCTCTGTCCAAACTTCTCATGAAATTACAGCTGCGGCAGCATCTGCCTATTGCTTATGACTTGAACACTCCACCCCCCATATCTTCATGAAATTACAACCGGATACTCTGATATATCATAGCTTCACAACAGACTTTCAGCTTTAAGCATCTCCTCTCTCTCTTCCCTCAGGTTTTCAGCTCTTCACAGCAATAAAAGGGTTAATCTCACCTCGGCCTTGCAGCTGGAATGTGGCTTATCGCAGTTGGTCACCTGACCTCTGCCGGACAGAGGTGCCGCTTTGCTGAATCTCGGCCGCAGTGGAGAGGGGGGGTTCCGAGCCGCTCCGGCTGCCCACGGCAAGGCAGTGGGGGGGGGTTCCATGGCTGGAACAGGCCCATGGCTCCAGGCTGGCCGTGGCCCAGCCCAGCCTGGCCCAAGCAGGGCCTGGCCGGGCCCGCTGGCCCCTGCACGGGGCCTGCAGCCACCTGTCCCAGCGCCGGAAAATGAGAGAGAGCTTGGGGGGAGAGTTTGTCTATTCTTAAGTGTGTATCACAGAGGCAGTCACAACTTTAAGTGGCTTAAAGAATTGTCCATATTCAAACTGGCCAGCTGATAGGTTCTATCAGGTCCCAGAGGAAGCTGTAAGCACCCCTTAGCAAGGATATCCCTTCCGGGACTATCCTTGCTAACCTATAACACCAGGTTTTTTCTCCACAATGAGAGATTTTATTATTTAGCATTATTTTCCCTTCCTGTGTGTTTGCTAAATAAATACTTGTATCTCCTTCACTTTCCTTCGAGGAAAATTTATTTTTCCCGAACCTGGTGGGGGAGGGGTGGTTGTGCCTTCTCTCAGAGGATATATTTCTAAATTTGGCCAAACCGGAACAAATTTAGTGGCGCCCAACCTGTAGTAATTACATTTTGGTTTGAATTTACTTATTCTATGTTTGGGGTAAAGTAGTCACTATGCTGGCTGAGTTCATAATGTCTCTCTGGCTTGAGGTACTCATATCTTTCTGGTCCTTAGGCTTCATTGAGGTACTAGTGCTTTTTTGGTCCCTAGGGTTGTTCGCCTATCCACAACTTGTTCCGATCTTGTCCCTGATATGTAAATTTTACAGAGAAGGGAGATGAATCAGGACTTCTATCTTGCTGTGCTCAGTGATAATGATTTATAAGAAGGTGATAGAGGTACAGGCCGCTGTTCGTAGTGTGTATGATAAGTGGTTTCTCCGTCCTAACCCCAGTCCTAGCTTCAGTAGCCTGTTTTGAGAATTTATTAGTAATTGCACCCAGGTTGTTAGAGGAGGAGGAGACGGGGTTTCCCTTCCCTTTAAATTTGATAGGTTATCTTTTGAGAATGTTCAGGATCCTCTGGATTTTAAAGAGACCACCCTCCTGGTATTTTATCCGGTAAGCGTCCTCTATGTGGTTCACAGCTTGTCTAGAATGAGAGCTCAGATTTCCCGGGGGACTGCCGAGACACCTGACCCAGAGGTGGAGCATCCTGAGTGGTGTGGGGAATGGGAGGATATAGGCCAAATCCTGAAGAAATTATCTGACCCAATGGTTTGCAATTTTTCCCCTGAACAAGTTCAGAAACCAGCTGAGGTGGGAAAATATCTGAAAGAGAAATACAATGACAATTCCAATGAGAACAAGCTCCTTGCAATATGTTGGGCTTTGGCATATGCCTATCTCACGCTGCAGCAGGTAAGGATAGAGTGGCAGGAAGATAAATCAGCAAAGCCTGCAGACACCCCTGCAGTCACTCAGACTGCAGATAAACCAGACAGCAAGCCCAAACCAGATGGAGACTCTAAGCCATTGAAAGTGGCTCCTGTCACAAGGAAAAAACACACAACCAAAAGTGATCTCCCAGTGAAAGATGAGGATAATGCAGGGGAAGGAACCTCAAAACCACCTACTGACTCAGGCACAGAAACCATTACTGAGTCCATGTCCATAAAGGACCTTCACAGCCTAAGAAAGGACTACACCTGATGGTCTGATGAATCCATAATAAGTTGGATGGTCCGTATTTGGGAAGCAGCAGGTGATGATGTGATGCTGGAGGTGCTGAAGTGAGGCATTTGGGATCCCTGTCACATGATCCAGTGATCGACCAAGCAATGATAAAGGAGGCTGACTCTGCCAGTCTCTGGAGACGAGTTTTGACAGGCGTGACTGAAAGATATATGTGTGGAGATGATCTCTACATGCAGCAAACCCCGTGGAAGACCATAGAACAAGGGATCCAATGCCTGAGAGAACTAGGGGTGGTAGAAGATGTCTTCACAAATGACCCAGGATTGAGGAGTCCAGACCGGGCCAGAGTTAATCCATACATGTGGCGAAAACTCATACAGCTTGGACCACCAGAATACGCTTCTGCTTTAGCAGTAATGAAACCAGACTATGATGCGAATGAGACTGTGAAGGATATGGCAGTGAAGCTCTGAGCATATGCAGACTCTATGCATGGCCCAACACATGCAAGAATCGCAGCTGTGGAAACACATATGCAGAAAATGGAAGATGAAATGAAGAAGAATCAGCAGGAGATTAAAGAGTGCCTTCTCTTCCCCAGAGAGAAGGAACATCCCACGGAGTGAGCTGGGGGATTTCCTGTGTGACAGTGGGGAAAACATGAGGAACTGGGGTGGACAACCCACCTCTGCTCCACACAAACTGTCACTGAACCAGAACAGCCTAAACCGATTGCAGTTGCCCCCGTTCAGAAGAAGAAATCAAAAAGCAAATCAGTCCGCATAGTGACTGATGAGGATGCAGCAGGACGTTCGCACCCAGCAGAAGAGGCAGAACCAGAGATCATCACTCGGTCACTATCCCTGGGTGAGCTGCACGACCTGCGGTGGGAATTCACCCGCCAGACAAATGAGTCCATCCTGACCTGGCTGCTCCGCTTCTGGGACGCTGCAGCCAATGACACCATTCTGGACGGAAGTGAGGCCAGGAAACTGGGATCTCTGTCCCGGGATGTGGTCATTGACCAGGGGATCGGGAGAACCCAAGAAACTCTCAGCCTCTGGCGGCGACTGCTTACAAGTGTAAGGGACAGGTACCTTTGTAAAGAAGACCTCCAGGTGCACCAAGGGAAATGAAGCACAATGGAACAAGGTATCCGGTGCCTGAGGGAATTGGCTATGTTGGAGATCATTTTCTCAGAAGACGAGAGATTTCCTAAGAGCCCAGATGGTGTCCAGGGCACATCATAGATATGGTTGAGGTTCGCATGCCTGGGACCAAAGATATACTCCCATTACCTGGCAACGCTGAAATGGAGGGAAGGTGAGGACAGGGTGGGCGTCTTGGTGAACAAGCTGAGGATTTACGAGGACACTGTCACAGCCCCGTTTCGCACCCATGTCTCATCGGTGGAAACAAGGCTGGCTGAGCAAGTCCAGAGCTTGATTGAAGAAGGCCATCAGAGATTGAAAAAGGAACTTAAGGAAGAGATTTACCAGATCTCGCCAGAACCAACAAGGGTCTCTGCCATTAGGAGCTGGCATACCCCAACCAGCGAGAGAGGATACACGCCACGAGGTAATCTCTGGTTTTTCCTTCAGGAACATGGAGAAGACATGAGTAAGTGGCATGGAAAACCCACCTCCTCCTTAGCAGCCAAGGTACGTGAACTAAAAAGAGGGACAACTACCACAAGAAGTGCATCTAGAGTCAACATTGCTCCGGTCTCTCGCACAGAGAACTCCAGACGGTACAGGAATGATAATATGACCGATCCTCTTGAGGGGACCTCAGGAACGTGTTCACCAGAAGGGAGCAACATGCAACATGAACAGGAATAGAGGGGCCCTGCCTCTAGCCAGGTAGAGGAAAGGGATAATCGGGTCTTTTGGACTGTGTGGGTCCGATGGCCTGGCACATCTGACCCACAAAAATACAAGGCTTTGGTTGACACTGGTGCTCAATGTACTCTGATGCCATCAAGGTATGTGGGAACAGAACCCATTTCTACTTCTGGGGTGACAGGAGGATCCCAGCAGCTGACTGTACTGGAAGCTGAAGTGAGTTTAACTGGGAACAAGTGGCAGAAACACCCCATCGTGACTGGCCCGGAGGCCCCGTGCATTCTTGGCATAGACTATCTCAGAAATGGATATTTCAAGGACCCAAAAGGACATCGTTGGGCTTTTGGGATAGCTGCCGTGGAGACAGAAGATATCAGACAACTGAGTACATTGCCTGGCCTCTCAGATGACCCGTCTGCCATGGGACTGCTAAGAGTTGAAGAACAACAGGTGCCAATCGCCACAGCAACAGTGCACCGTCGGCAATACCGCACCGACAGAGACTCTGTGGTTCCCATCCATGAGATGATTCGCAAACTGGAGAGCCAAGGGGTGGTCAGCAAGGCCCGTTCACCATTCAACAGCCCTATACGTCCAGTGCGTAAGTCCAGCAGAGAATGGAGACTGACAGTGGACTACCGTGGCCTGAATGAGGTCACACCACCATTGAGCGCTGCTGTGCTGGACATGTTGGAACTTCAGTACGAGCTGGAGTCCAAAGCAGCGAAGTGGTATTCCACTATTGACATTGCCAATGCCTTCTTCTCCATTCTTTTGGCAGCAGAATGCAGGCCCCAGTTTGCTTTCACCTGGAAGGGTGTGCAATACACCTGGAACCAACTGCCTCAGGGGTGGAAGCACAGTCCCACCATTTGCCATGGACTGATCCAGACCGCACTGGAAAAGGGTGAGGCTCCAGAACATCTGCAATACATCGATGACATCATCGTGTGGGGAAACACAGCAAAGGAAGTATTTGAGAAAGGAGAGAAAATCATCCAGATTCTCCTGGAAGCTGGCTTTGCCATCAAAAGGAGCAAAGTCAAGGGACCTGCCCAAGAGATCCAGTTCCTGGGAGTAAAGTGGCAAGATGGACGACGTCAGATTCCCACCGAGGCCATAAATAAGATCACTGCGATGTCTCCACCGACCAGCAAGACGGAAACACAAGCTTTCCTAGGCGCCATAGGTTTTTGGAGAATGCATATTCCTGAGTACAGCCAGATTGTGAGCCCTCTCTACCTGGTTACCCGCAAGAAGAATGATTTCCACTGGGGCCCCGAACAGCAGCAAGCCTTTGCCCAGATCAAGCAGGAAATCTCTCACGCCGTAGCCCTTGGCCCAGTCAGGACAGGACCAGAGGTGAAGAATGTGCTCTACTCTGCAGCCGGGAACAATGGCCTGTCCTGGAGCCTCTAGCAGAAGGTGCCTGGTGAGACTCGGGGCCGACCACTGGGATTCTGGAGCCGAAGCTGCAAAGGGTCTGAAGCCAACTACACTCCCACAGAGAAGGAAATCTTGGCCGCCTATGAAGGAGTCCAAGCTGCCTCAGAGGTAATTGGCACAGAGGCACAGCTCCTCCTGGCACCCCCACTACCGGTGCTGGGTTGGATGTTCAAGGGAAAGCTTCCTTCCACGCATCACGCAGCTGACACCACATGGAGCAAATGGATTGCTCTCATCACACAGCGTGCCCGTATTGGAAACCCGAATCGCCCTGGGATTCTGGAAATTATAACAAACTGGCCTGAAGGTGAGACTTTTGGATTATCTTCTGAAGAAGAGGAAGAGCAAGTGACTCGTGCTGAGGAAGCCCCACCATATAATGAGCTACCGGAGACTGAAAGACGTTATGCCCTCTTCACTGATGGTTCCTGTCGAATAGTAGGCACTAACCGGAAGTGGAAAGCTGCAGTATGGAGCCCCACATGACAAGTTGCACAAGCTACCGAGGGACAAGGTGGATCGAGTCAGGTTGCAGAGCTTAAAGCCGTCCAGCTGGCTTTGGATATTGCTGAACGAGAGAAGTGGCCGAGGCTCTATCTCTACACCGACTCGTGGATGGTAGCTAATGCTCTGTGGGGATGGCTGGTTCGCTGGAGAAAAGCCAACTGGCAGCGCAGAGGGAAACCCATCTGGGCCGCTGAGATTTGGCAGGACATCGCCACCCGAGTAGAGAAGATGACCGTGAAGGTTCGACACGTGGATGCGCACGTACCCAAGAGTCGGGCTAATGAAGAACATCGCAACAACGAGCAGGTGGACTGAGCTGCCAAGGTGAAAGTATCACAGGTGGATCTGGGCTGGCAGCACAAGGGAGAATTATTCCTAGCTCGTTGGGCCCATGATGCCTCTGGTCATCAGGGGAGAGATGCAACATACCAATGGGCCCGTGACCGAGGGGTGGACCTTACTATGGACAGCATCTCACAGGTCATCCACAGTTGTGAGACCTGTGCTGCAATCAAACAGGCCAAGCGGGTGAAGCCTCTGTGGTACGGCGGACAATGGTCAAAGTACAGGTATGGGGAAGCCTGGCAAGTTGATTACATCACCCTTCCCTAAACCCGCCAAGGCAAGCGCTACGTGTTGACCATGGTTGAAGCAACCACTGGATGGCTGGAGACCTACCCTGTGCCTCATGCTACAGCCCGGAACACCATCTTGGGCCTGGAAAAGCAAGTCCTGTAGAGACATGGCACCCCCGACAGGATCGAGTCAGACAACAGGACTCATTTTAAGAACAGCCTCATCAACACCTGGGCCACAGAACACGGTATTGAATGGATATATCACATTCCTTATCATGCACCAGCTGCCGGAAAAGTTGAACGCTGCAATGGACTAATTAAAACTACCCTAAAGGCACTTGGTAGGGGGACCTTCAACAATTGGGAAGTGAAATTAGCAAAGGCCACCTGGAAGGTCAATACCTGAGGGTCCATCAATCGAGCTGGTCCTGCCGAGTCTGAACCCTTGCACACAGTGGATGGAGATGGAGTCCATGTGGTACACCTGAGAGGTATTTTAGGAAAGATTGTTTGGATTAATCCCACCTCAGGCAAAGGCAAACCCATCCGTGGGATTGTCTTTGCTCAAGGACCTGGTTGCACTTGGTGGGTAATGAAGAAAGATGGAGAAACCCGTTGTGTACCACAAGGAGACCTAGTCTTAGGTGAGAACGGTGTTGTTCCAGTTTGGCCAAATTTAGAAATATATCCTCTGAGAGAAGGCACAACCACCCCTTCCCCCCCAGGTTTGGGAAAAAATAAATTTTCCTCGAAGGAAAGTGAAGGAGATAAAACTATTTATTTACCAAACACACGGGAAAAGGAAAATAAGGCTAAATAATAAAATGTTTCACTCTGGAGGAAAAAACCTGGGGAAGTGTTAAGAGTCCTCCCTTTGGTCTCCTAGGTGCTGGGGCTTGGGCCAGGGCCAGGCCCTCTGTGCCCGGTGGAAAGTCCTCCCGATGTGCTCTGAGGTTGAAAAGCAGTCCAGTAGAAAAGGGAGAAAATCAGGAATTCCAGAGAAGGAAAAACAAAGTCCAACTCTCAGTCTCTCTCTCCAGAGAACAAGAAACTGAAACAACTGGCCAAAAGCTGACTGGAAAAGAAGCAAGCCGGGTGCTTCCTCGCTCCCCTGCCGCAGGTGGGAAAAAAAAAAAACCTGCTATCTCTGTGTGACCTTGAACAAGCTGCAAGCTGGCCTGAAAAAAGTTTTGCTCAGTTTTTTCCTTCTTTCTCTCAGGCTCAGTTTAGAGGCATAGAAAGACACAGAAATTAATTTCTGGGCATAGGCAGCGATATGGGATACACATCATAAGGTCACCCCAAGACATTCCACCCCTTATCCCATATTGGTGGCTCAATGTCCAAACTAAGATATTTTAATTCTACACACACATTTATATATATATATACACAACTATATACAAACAGTGACATTGACAATCAGCAAGCAGGGGTATACAAGCATTTCACACTACAGGTGGTTTTCACACAACAATCAGATCTCCCTGTGGTACACAACGTGTTGTTCCATCTTTCTGCATTACCCACCATGTGCAACCAGGTCCCTGAGCAAAGACAACCCCACGGATGGGTTTGTCTGTACTTGAGGGAGAATTTATCCACACAGGCTTTCCTAACAGACCTCTGACATGCACTACTGGGACCTTATCTCCATCTGTTGTATGCAAGGATTCAGATTGGGCTGGACCAGCTCTATTGGTGGAACCTCGGGTGTTAACTAACCAGGTGGCCTTTGCTAGATGCTGTTCCCAATTTTTGAAAGTTCCCCCACCTAGTGCCTTCAAAGTGGTTTTCAACAATCCATTGCACCGTTCCACTTTGCCTGCAGCTGGTGCATGGTAAGGGATATGGTACACCCACTCAATGCCATGTTCCCTAGCCCAGGTGTTAATAAGGCTATTCTTAAAATGAGTCCCATTGTCAGATTCAATTCTCTCAGGGGTACCATGCCTCCAAAGGACTTGTTTTCGAGGCCCAGGATGGTGTTCCGGGCAGTAGCGTGAGGCACAGGGTAGGTCTCCAGCCATCCTGTGGTGGCTTCTACCATTGTGAGCACATAGCGCTTGCCTTGGCGTGTTTGAGGCAGTGTGATGTAATCAATCTGCCAGGCCTCCCCATACTTGTATTTGGACCATCGCCCACAAAACCACAGGGGCTTCACCCGCTTGGCCTGCTTTATCGCAGCGCATGTCTCACAATCATGGATCACCTGGGAGATACTGTCCATGGTTAGATCCACCCCTCGATCTCGTGCCCACTTATAGGTGGCATCTCTGCCCCGATGGCCTGAAGCATCATGGGCCCATCGAGCTAGGAACAACTCTCCCTTGTGTTTCCAGTCCAAGTCTACCTGTGACACTTCTATCTTTGCAGCCTGATCTACCTGCTTGTTGTTTTGGTGTTCTTCATTAGCCCTACTCTTGGGGACATGGGCTTCTACATGGCGGACTTTCACAACCAGCTTTCTTACTCGGGCAGCGATGTCTTTCCATTCTTCAGCAGCCCAGACTGGTTTTCCCCTACGCTGCCAATTAGCTTTTCCCCACTTTTCTAGCCATCCCCACAGAGCATTGGCTACCATCCATGAATCAGTGTAGAGGTAGAGCTTTGGCCACTTCTCTCTTTCAGCAATGTCCAGGGCTAGTTGAACAGCTTTGAGTTCAGCGAGTTGGCTTGATCCACCTTCTCCCTCAGTAGCTTCTGCAACCCGTCGTGTGGGGCTCCATACGGCTGCTTTCCACTTTCATTTCATCCCTATGATGCGACAGGAACCGTCGGTGAAAAGAGCGTAGCGTGTGTCTTCTGATGGCAGTTGGTTGTATGGTGGAGCTTCTTCAGCACGTGTCACTTGATCTTCTTCATCAGCGAGACCAAAGTTTTTCCCTTCTGGCCAGTTTGTGATTATTTCCAAAATCCCAGGGCGATTCAGTTTTCCAATATGGGCGCGCTGTGTGATGAGAGCAATCCATTTGCTCCATGTGGCATTGGTGGCGTGGTGGATAGAGGGAACCTCTGCTTTGAACATCCACCCCAGCACTGGTAGTCGGGGTGCCAGGAGGAGTTGTGCCTCAGTGCCAATTACCTCTGAGGCGGCTTGGATTCCTTCATAGGCTGCAGAGATTTCCTTCTCTGTTGGGGTGTAGTTGGCTTCAGATCCTCTGTAGCTCCAGCTCCAGAATCCCAGTGGTCGACCTCGAGTCTCACCAGAAACCTTCTGCCAGAGGCTCCAGGACAGACCATGGCTCCCAGCTGCAGAGTAGAGCACGTTCTTCACTTCGGGTCCTGTCCTGACTGGGCCAAGGGCTACTGCGAGAGCGATTTCCTGCTTGATCTGGGCAAAGGCTTGCTGCTGTTCAGGGCCTCAGTGGAAATCGTTGTTCTTGCAGGTAACCGGGTAGAGAGGACTCACAATCTGGCTGTACTCAGGAATATGCATCCTCCAAAAGCCTATGGCACCTAGGAAAGCTTGTGTTTCCTTCTTGTTGGTTGGTGGAGACATTGCAGTGATCTTATTGATGACCTCAGCGGGAATCTGACGCCATCCATCTTGCCATTTCACTCCCAGGAACTGGATCTCTCGGGCAGGTCCCTTGACTTTGCTCTTCTTGACGGCGAAAACAGCTTCCAGGAGAATCCGGATAACTTTCTCTCCTTTCTCCAACACTTCTGCTGCAGTGTTCCCCCACACAATGATGTCGTCGGTGTACTGCAGATGTTCTGGAGCCTCACCCTTTTCTAGTGCAATCTGGATCAGCCCATGGCAGATGGTGGGACTGTGCTTCCACCCCTGGGGCAGTCAGTTCCAGGTGTATTGCACACCCCTCCAGGTGAAGGCAAACTGAGGCCTGCACTCTGCTGCCAGAGGAATGGAGAAAAATGCATTGGCAAAGTCAATAGTGGCATACCACTTCGCTGCTTTGGACTCTAGCTCATACTGGAGCTCCAACATGTCCGGCACAGCAGGACTCAGTGGTGGAGTCACTTCATTTAAGGCACGATAGTCCATAGTCAATCTCCATTCTCCTTCAGATTTGTGCACAGGCCAAATGGGACTATTGAAGGGTGAGTGGGTCTTGCTGACCACCCCTTGGCTCTCCAGCTCACGGATCATCTTGTGGATGTGAATCACAGCATCTCGAGTTTTCCGGTACTGTCGGTCATGCACTGTCGAGGTAGCAGTTGGTACTCTTTGTTCTTCCACCTTCAGAAGGCCAACTGTAGATGGGTTCTCTGATAGTCCCGTCAAGGTGTTCAATTGCTTAATGCCCTCTGTCTCCACAGCAGCTATTCCAAAAGCCCACTTGAGTCCCTTTGGGTCTCTGAAATACCCGTTCTGGAGGAAGTCTATGCCCAAAATGCATGGGGCCTCTGGACCAGTTACAATGAGATGTTTCTTTCACTCTGTTCCAGTCAGGCTCACCTCAGCTTCCACCAAGGTCAAATTTTGTGATCCACCTGTTACACCAGAAATAGAAGCAGATTCTACACCCACATGCTGCGATGGAATTATTGTACACGGTGCACCAGTGTCAACCAAGGCATCATGTTTTTGTGGTTCTGATGTACCAGGCCAACGAATCCACACAGTCCAAAAAACATGGTTTTCCCTGACCTCTACCTGGCTAGAGGCAGGGCCCCTCTATGCCTGGTTATCCTTCTTTCCCTGGGCCTGTATCTTAGAGGTTCCTTCATGGGAATTGGACATGCCATCGTCTTTTCCATCATTTCCGGCAGTTTGGCCCCAGGCAACTGGAGCTACTTCCTTTTTGGTAGATCCTCCTTTCTGAGACTTGCGCTCCTTCAATTCACACACTCGTGCTGCCAAAGCAGAAGTAGGTTGTTGTAGTGGTTTGGTCTAAAATACTCATTACTGTTTATCTTCTGTGAGATAAGAATTAGGAGAAATGCAAAGCAGGCACCAACTTGAATGAATATAAAGAAGTTTTTTAACAGACCTAAAAGAAGAAAAGGAAAAAAAAAATTATACCACCTTTAGAACTCTCCTCCTCCCCCCACCTTCCTCCCTTCTCCCACTGACAATGTAAAGACAACCCTTAAGATATTCAGTCTGTTTACCACATCCATAATAACCTTGTTCAGTCCATTTAGAAAGAGAAGTCTCTTTTTGCTCATGCTATGAAAACAGTATCACACCGAGACAGCCACCCACTTCCAAATATTGTTCAGTCCATTCAGGGAGAGAAGTCTCTCTACTTACGATGTGAGTCCCTTCCCCCGACTTGCAGCTTTTCCCGCAACTGCTTTTGAGGGTCCACTCTTGAAAGTTTTCTGGGGTACAATTTTAAGGTTGAGCTGTTCAGAAACAAAAAAAACAGAGGCCCTTCTCCTTCCCTGGGAGCAAAGGGTCATCTTCATCTTTAAGACTATCTCTGGAAGCATCTCTAGGAATTGAGGTTTTTCTCCTTTCCTCTTTGGAGCAAAAAGTCCTCATCTGGTTCATCTGGTTCATCTCTCTCTGTCCAAACTTCTCATGAAATTACAGCTGCGGCAGCATCTGCGTATTGCTTATGTCTTGAACACTCCACCCCCCATATCTTCATGAAATTACAACCGGATACTCTGATATATCATAGCTTCACAACAGACTTTCAGCTTTAAGCATCTCCTCTCTCTCTTCCCTCAGGTTTTCAGCTCTTCACAGCAATAAAAGGGTTAATCTCACCTCGGCCTTGCAGCTGGAATGTGGCTTATCGCAGTTGGTCACCTGACCTCTGCCGGACAGAGGTGCCGCTTTGCTGAATCTCGGCCGCAGTGGAGGGGGGGGGGGGTTCCGAGCCGCTCCGGCTGCCCACGGCAAGGCAGTGGGGGGGGGGTTCCATGGCTGGAACAGGCCCATGGCTCCAGGCTGGCCGTGGCCCGGCCCAGCCTGGCCCAAGCAGGGCCTGGCCGGGCCTGCTGGCCCCCGCACGGGGCCTGCAGCCACCTGTCCCAGCGCCGGAAACGAGAGAGAGCTTGGGGGGGAGTTTGTCTATTCTTAAGTGTGTATCACAGAGGCGGTCACAACTTTAAGTGGCTTAAAGAATTGTCCATATTCAAACTGGCCAGCTGATAGGTTCTATCAGGTCCCAGAGGAAGCTGTAAGCACCCCTTAGCAAGGATATCCCTTCCAGGACTATGCTTGCTAACCTATGACAGTTGTCTACCCCAGTTCTTCATGTTTTCCCCACTATCACACAGGAAATCCCACAGCTCACTTTGTGGGGTGTGCCTTCTCTCTGGGGAACGTCCGCGGAGAAGGCACTCTTTAATCTCCTGGAGACTCTTCTCCATCTTATCTTCCATGTTCTGCATATGTGTTTCCACAGCTGCAATTCTTGCATGTGTTGGGCCATGCACAGAGTCTGCATATGCTCGGAGCTTCACTGCCATATCCTTCACAGTCTCATTCGCATCATAGTCTGGTTTCATTACTGCTAAAGCAGAAGCGTATTCTGGTGGCCCAAGCTGTATGAGTTTTCGCCACATGTATGGAATAACTCTGGCCCGGTCTGGACTCCTCAATCCTGGGTCATTTGCGAAGACAACCTCTACCACACCTAGCTCTCTCAGGCATTGGGTCCCTTGTTCTATGGTCTTCCACGGGGTTTTCTGCATGTAGAGATCATCTCCACACATATATCTTACAGTTGCGCCTGTCAAAACTCGTCTCCAGACACTGGTAGAATCAGCCTCCTTTATCATCGCTTGGTTGATAACGGGATCACGTGACAGGGATCCCAAATGCCTCACTTCAGCACGGTCCAGCATCACATCATCACCTGCCGCATCCCAAATACGGACCATCCAACTTATTATGGATTCATCGGACCGTCAGGTGTAATCCTTTCTTAGGCTGTGAAGGTCCTTTATGGACATGGACTCAGTAATGGTTTCTGTGTCTGAGTCCGTTGGTGGTTTTGAGGTTCCTTCCCCTGCATCTTTTGAGGTCCCTTCCCCTGCATCATCATCATCTTTCACTGGGCGATCAGTTTTGGTGGTGTGCTTCTTCCTCGTGACAGGAGCCACTGTCAGTGGCTTAGACTCTCCATCTGGTTTGGGCTTGCTGTCTGGTTTATCTGCAGCCTGAGTGACTGGGGTTTCTGCAGGCTTTGCCGATTGATCTTCCTGCCTCTCTACCTTTGCCTGCTGCAGTGTGCGATAGGCATATGCCAAAGCCCAACATATTGCAAGGAGCTTGTTCTCATTAGAATTGTCATTGTATTTCTCTTTCAGATATTTCGCCACCTCAGCTGGTTTCTATCTTTGCAGCCTGATCTACCTGCTTGTTGTTTTGGTGTTCTTCATTAGCCCTACTCTTGGGGACATGGGCTTCTACATGGTGGACTTTCACAACCAGCTTTCTTACTCGGGCAGCAATGTCTTTCCATTCTTCAGCAGCCCAGACTGGTTTTCCCCTACGCTGCCAATTAGCTTTTCCTCACTTTTCTAGCCATCCCCACAGAGCATTGGCTACCATCCATGAATCAGTGTAGAGGTAGAGCTTTGGCCACTTCTCTCTTTCAGCAATGTCCAGGGCTAGTTGAACAGCTTTGAGTTCAGTGAGTTGGCTTGATCCACCTTCTCCCTCAGTAGCTTCTGCAACCCGTCGTGTGGGGCTCCATACGGCTGCTTTCCACTTTCATTTCATCCCTACGATGCGACAGGAACCGTCGGTGAAAAGAGCGTAGCGTGTGTCTTCTGATGGCAGTTGGTTGTATGGTGGAGCTTCTTCAGCACGTGTCACTTGATCTTCTTCATCAGCGAGACCAAAGTTTTTCCCTTCTGGCCAGTTTGTGATTATTTCCAAAATCCCAGGGCGATTCAGTTTTCCAATACGGGCGCGCTGCGTGATGAGAGCAATCCATTTGCTCCATGTGGCATTGGTGGCGTGGTGGATAGAGGGAACCTCTGCTTTGAACATCCACCCCAGCACTGGTAGTCGGGGTGCCAGGAGGAGTTGTGCCTCAGTGCCAATTACCTCTGAGGCGGCTTGGATTCCTTCATAGGCTGCAGAGATTTCCTTCTCTGTTGGGGTGTAGTTGGCTTCAGATCCTCTGTAGCTCCAGCTCCAGAATCCCAGTGGTCGACCTCGAGTCTCACCAGAAACCTTCTGCCAGAGGCTCCAGGACAGACCATGGCTCCCAGCTGCAGAGTAGAGCACGTTCTTCACTTCGGGTCCTGTCCTGACTGGGCCAAGGGCTACTGCGAGAGCGATTTCCTGCTTGATCTGGGCAAAGGCTTGCTGCTGTTCAGGGCCTCAGTGGAAATCGTTGTTCTTGCAGGTAACCGGGTAGAGAGGACTCACAATCTGGCTGTACTCAGGAATATGCATCCTCCAAAAGCCTATGGCACCTAGGAAAGCTTGTGTTTCCTTCTTGTTGGTTGGTGGAGACATTGCAGTGATCTTATTGATGACCTCAGCGGGAATCTGACGCCATCCATCTTGCCATTTCACTCCCAGGAACTGGATCTCTCGGGCAGGTCCCTTGACTTTGCTCTTCTTGACGGCGAAAACAGCTTCCAGGAGAATCCGGATAACTTTCTCTCCTTTCTCCAACACTTCTGCTGCAGTGTTCCCCCACACAATGATGTCGTCGGTGTACTGCAGATGTTCTGGAGCCTCACCCTTTTCTAGTGCAATCTGGATCAGCCCATGGCAGATGGTGGGACTGTGCTTCCACCCCTGGGGCAGTCGGTTCCAGGTGTATTGCACACCCCTCCAGGTGAAGGCAAACTGAGGCCTGCACTCTGCTGCCAGAGGAATGGAGAAAAATGCATTGGCAAAGTCAATAGTGGCATACCACTTCGCTGCTTTGGACTCTAGCTCATACTGGAGCTCCAACATGTCCGGCACAGCAGGACTCAGTGGTGGAGTCACTTCATTTAAGGCACGATAGTCCATAGTCAATCTCCATTCTCCTTCAGATTTGTGCACAGGCCAAATGGGACTATTGAAGGGTGAGTGGGTCTTGCTGACCACCCCTTGGCTCTCCAGCTCTCAGATCATCTTGTGGATGGGAATCACAGCATCTCAAGTTGTCCAGTACTCTCGGCGAGGCACTGTCGAGGTAGCAGTTGGTACTCTTTGTTCTTCCACCTTCAGAAGGCCAACTGTAGATGGGTTCTCTGATAGTCCCGTCAAGGTGTTCAATTGCTTACTGCCCTCTGTCTCCACAGCAGCTATTCCAAAAGCCCACTTGAGTCCCTTTGGGTCTCTGAAATACCCGTTCTGGAGGAAGTCTATGCCCAAAATGCATGGGGCCTCTGGACCAGTTACAATGAGATGTTTCTTTCACTCTGTTCCAGTCAGGCTCACCTCAGCTTCCACCAAGGTCAAATTTTGTGATCCACCTGTTACACCAGAAATAGAAGCAGATTCTACACCCACATGCTGCGATGGAATTATTGTACACGGTGCACCAGTGTCAACCAAGGCATCATGTTTTTGTGGTTCTGATGTACCAGGCCAACGAATCCACACAGTCCAAAAAACATGGTTTTCCCTGACCTCTACCTGGCTAGAGGCAGGGCCCCTCTATGCCTGGTTATCCTTCTTTCCCTGGGCCTGTATCTTAGAGGTTCCTTCATGGGAATTGGACATGCCATCGTCTTTTCCATCATTTCCGGCAGTTTGGCCCCAAGCAACTGGAGCTACTTCCTTTTTGGTAGATCGTCCTTTCTGAGACTTGCGCTCCTTCAATTCACACACTCGTGCTGCCAAAGCAGAAGTAGGTTGTTGTAGTGGTTTGGTCTAAAATACTCATTACTGTTTATCTTCTGTGAGATAAGAATTAGGAGAAATGCAAAGCAGGCACCAACTTGAATGAATATAAAGAAGTTTTTTAACAGACCTAAAAGAAGAAAAGGAAAAAAAAAATTATACCACCTTTAGAACTCTCCTCCTCCCCCCACCTTCCTCCCTTCTCCCACTGACAATGTAAAGACAACCCTTAAGATGTTCAGTCTGTTTACCACATCCATAATAACCTTGTTCAGTCCATTTAGAAAGAGAAGTCTCTTTTTGCTCATGCTATGAAAACAGTATCACACCGAGACAGCCACCCACTTCCAAATATTGTTCAGTCCATTCAGGGAGAGAAGTCTCTCTACTTACGATGTGAGTCCCTTCCCCCGACTTGCAGCTTTTCCCGCAACTGCTTTTGAGGGTCCACTCTTGAAAGTTTTCTGGGGTACAATTTTAAGGTTGAGCTGTTCAGAAACAAAAAAAACAGAGGCCCTTCTCCTTCCCTGGGAGCAAAGGGTCATCTTCATCTTTAAGACTATCTCTGGAAGCATCTCTAGGAATTGAGGTTTTTCTCCTTTCCTCTTTGGAGCAAAAGTCCTCATCTGGTTCATCTGGTTCATCTCTCTCTGTCCAAACTTCTCATGAAATTACAGCTGCGGCAGCATCTGCGTATTGCTTATGTCTTGAACACTCCACCCCCCATATCTTCATGAAATTACAAGGGGATACTCTGATATATCATAGCTTCACAACAGACTTTCAGCTTTAAGCATCTCCTCTCTCTCTTCCCTCAGGTTTTCAGCTCTTCACAGCAATAAAAGGGTTAATCTCACCTCGGCCTTGCAGCTGGAATGTGGCTTATCGCAGTTGGTCACCTGACCTCTGCCGGACAGAGGTGCCGCTTTGCTGAATCTCGGCCGCAGTGGAGGGGGGGGGTTCCGAGCCGCTCCGGCTGCCCACGGCAAGGCAGTGGGGGGGGGTTCCATGGCTGGAACAGGCCCATGGCTCCAGGCTGGCCGTGGCCCGGCCCAGCCTGGCCCAAGCAGGGCCTGGCCGGGCCTACTGGCCCCCGCACGGGGCCTGCAGCCACCTGTCCCAGCGCCGGAAACGAGAGAGAGCTTGGGGGGGAGTTTGTCTATTCTTAAGTGTGTATCACAGAGGCGGTCACAACTTTAAGTGGCTTAAAGAATTGTCCATATTCAAACTGGCCAGCTGATAGGTTCTATCAGGTCCCAGAGGAAGCTGTAAGCACCCCTTAGCAAGGATATCCCTTCCAGGACTATGCTTGCTAACCTATGACAGTTGTCTACCCCAGTTCTTCATGTTTTCCCCACTATCACACAGGAAATCCCACAGCTCACTTTGTGGGGTGTGCCTTCTCTCTGGGGAACGTCCGCGGAGAAGGCACTCTTTAATCTCCTGGAGACTCTTCTCCATCTTATCTTCCATGTTCTGCATATGTGTTTCCACAGCTGCAATTCTTGCATGTGTTGGGCCATGCACAGAGTCTGCATATGCTCGGAGCTTCACTGCCATATCCTTCACAGTCTCATTCGCATCATAGTCTGGTTTCATTACTGCTAAAGCAGAAGCGTATTCTGGTGGCCCAAGCTGTATGAGTTTTCGCCACATGTATGGAATAACTCTGGCCCGGTCTGGACTCCTCAATCCTGGGTCATTTGCGAAGACAACCTCTACCACACCTAGCTCTCTCAGGCATTGGGTCCCTTGTTCTATGGTCTTCCACGGGGTTTTCTGCATGTAGAGATCATCTCCACACATATATCTTACAGTTGCGCCTGTCAAAACTCGTCTCCAGACACTGGTAGAATCAGCCTCCTTTATCATCGCTTGGTTGATAACGGGATCACGTGACAGGGATCCCAAATGCCTCACTTCAGCACGGTCCAGCATCACATCATCACCTGCCGCATCCCAAATACGGACCATCCAACTTATTATGGATTCATCGGACCGTCAGGTGTAATCCTTTCTTAGGCTGTGAAGGTCCTTTATGGACATGGACTCAGTAATGGTTTCTGTGTCTGAGTCCGTTGGTGGTTTTGAGGTTCCTTCCCCTGCATCTTTTGAGGTCCCTTCCCCTGCATCATCATCATCTTTCACTGGGCGATCAGTTTTGGTGGTGTGCTTCTTCCTCGTGACAGGAGCCACTGTCAGTGGCTTAGACTCTCCATCTGGTTTGGGCTTGCTGTCTGGTTTATCTGCAGCCTGAGTGACTGGGGTTTCTGCAGGCTTTGCCGATTGATCTTCCTGCCTCTCTACCTTTGCCTGCTGCAGTGTGCGATAGGCATATGCCAAAGCCCAACATATTGCAAGGAGCTTGTTCTCATTAGAATTGTCATTGTATTTCTCTTTCAGATATTTCGCCACCTCAGCTGGTTTCTGAACTTGTTCAGGGGGAAACTTGCAAACCATTGGGTCAGAGAATTTCTTCAAGATTTGGCCCATATCCTCCCATTCCCCACACCACTCAGGATGTTCCACCTCTGGGTCAGGTGTCTCAGCAGTCACCCTGGAAATCTGAGCTCTCATTCTAGACAAGCTGCGAGACATATGGAGGAAGCTTAGGAGATACAATACCATGAAGAGGATGTCTTTAACATCCAGGGGAAACTGAACATTCTCAAAAGATAACCTATCAAATTTAAAGGGAAGGGAAACCCCCTCTCCTCTTCCTTTAACAATGTGGGTGCATTTACTAATAAATTCCTAAAACAGGCTACTGAAGCTAGGACTGGGGTTAGGACGGAGAAACCACTTATCATACACACTTCGAACAGCTGCCTGTACCTCTGTTAACTTCTTATAAATCATTATCACCTAGCACAGCAAGATAGAAATCCTGATTCATCTCCCTTCTCTGTAAAATTTACATATCAGGGACAAGATTGGAGCAAGTTGTGGATAGGCAAACAACCCTAGGGACCAAAAAAAACCCAGTACCTCAATGAAGCCTAAGGACCAAAAAGACATGAGTACATCAAGCCAGAGAGACATTATGAACTCAACCACCATGGTGATTACTTTACCCCAGCACAGAATAAGTAAATTCAAATCAAAATGTAATTAGCACAGTTTTTTCACTTTCCTTCGAGCCACGCAGTTGGGCGCCACTAAATTTGTTCCTGTTTGGCCGAATTTAGAAATATATCCTCTGAGAGAAGGCACAACCACCCCTTCCCCCCGCAGGTTCGGGAAAAATAAATTTTCCTCGAAGGAAAGTGAAGGAGATAAAACTATTTATTTACCAAACACACGGGAAAAGGAAAATAAGGCTAAATAATAAAATGTTTCGCTGTGGAGGAAAAACCTGGGGAAGTGTTAAGAGTCCTCCCTTTGGTCTCCTCGGCGCTGGGGCTTGGGCCAGGGCCAGGCCCTCTGTGCCCGGTGGAAAGTCCTCCCGATGTGCTCTGAGGTTGAAAGCAGTCCAGTAGAAAAGGGAGAAAATCCGTAATTCCAGAGAAGGAAAAGCAAAGTCCAACTCTCAGTCTCTCTCTCCGGAGAACAAGAAACTGAAACAACTGGCCAAAAGCTGACTGGAAAGCAGCAAGCCTGCCACAGCTGGGAAAAAAAACCTGCTATCTCTGTGTGACCTTGAACAAGCTGCAAACTGCCCTGAAAAAAGTTTTGTTCAGTTTTTCCTTCCGCCTCTCAGGCTCAGTTTAGAGGCATAGAAAGACACAGAAATTAATTTCTGGGCATAGGCAGCGATATGGGATACACATCATAAGGTCACCCCAAGACAGTCAGTTAAGATGCGAGCATTGGAGGAGGGTGACTGGAGGTTATTGGAAACACTTGGAATGCCAGATAGATCTGAGGATTCTGGGGGTAACCGGGGAACTGTTGCACTCCATCCGCAGGCTGTGCCAGAAGTTCAGGATGGTAGTGGTCCCCCAAAATGGGAGATCCAAGCTTTCCCAGTGTATAAGGCTCTCCCAGATTCAGGCGAGCTTGACAAGCATGAGGTAATTGCTTGGAAAGTTGCCCAGGATCTCCAATCCAAGGTGGCACAATATGGGCAAGGTTCTGCTGAGGTTATGCAGATAATAAGGGTGATAAATACAGATTTGCTTTCTCCATTTGATATCAGACACTTAGGTCAAATTCTATTTCAACCTGCACAGTTTACAGTTTTTGAGAAAACCTGGAGAAAGTTGGCTGGCAAGGCTGCATTAGGGAATAGGCAGCTCCCTGCTGCCGATCCTAGACGGACAGCAGGAATGGATGCTTTGATGGGGACTGGTCCCTTCTCTGATCCCAGTCTACAGGGTAACTTGTCCTCTAGCGTCCTGCAGCAAGCTCAACAGGTCGGCATGGCTGCCCTGTTGAAAACCATAGAGTTGTCTGTGCCCAGAAAGCAATATACTGAAATAGTTCAAGGCAAATCAGGGTCATTCCTCTCCTTTGTAGAGAAAGTCGCTGCTTCTCTCGAGAAGCAGGTTGAGGATGACGGGTTAAGACAGTTGTTGTTAAGTCAGTTAGTGAGAGATAACGCAAACGAGGAGTGCAGAAAAATCATAGATGCCTTACCAGAGGATCCTGAGGTGACAGACATGGTCGAAGCCTGCGCTAAGGTGGGATCTGGGAACTAGAAATGGTCTGCTTTGGCTGCGTTCCTGCAGCCTGTTCACGCATCTTCTGGTGGTGAGCCAAAGCAACCAAAACAGGTGAAGAAACGGAAGCAGCCTAAGCCGAGACAAAAGACTTTTCAAGGTTGCAGGTGTCTTGGTTGTTTACATTCCCTGCTACCTCTTCTGTGAGAGAGAAAAGTCTCTCACTGACTTAGAAAATAACAAGAAAATCCTCGCTAGCTGAAATTTTTGTACCTACATCCTTCTCTGCACGGCCTCCCTCATGGCCTTTAGCCCCGGTGGGATTGGCTATCGCAGGAGTAGGAGGAACCACACAGAGCTATTTAAGCGAACGGCCTGTGGTGGTGAAGGACTCAGAGGGGCACACAGCTACAATTAGGCCTTATGTTGCTACCACTTCCCTTAACCTTTGGGGACGGGATGTGTTGGCAGCTTGGGGCGTACAGATTGGGACAAATTTTTAGCAGGGGTCACTGTGCATAAGGGTGCACAGTATCCTACACTGCCTTTGCAGTGGTTGATTAACGCACCAATCCAATTCAGGCTCTGCTCAGTTAGTCGAATTAAGAGCTGTTACCATGGCTTTTCAGCGATTCTCACAGGAACCTTTGAATTTGGTTACTGACTCTGCTTATGTAGCAGATATCACCCAACGCTTAGATTGTTCACTTCTGAAGGAGGTGAACAATGCGGCTCTGTTTTCGCTGTTGCAAACCTTGTGGTCTGCAATTCAGGCTCGAGTGCATCCGTATTACATTCTGCACATTCGAAGCCACACCAATTTACCAGGGTTTCTAACAGAAGGCAATGCCAGGGCTGACATGCTGGCCAACCCTGCATGGGTAGGGCCTCAGCCTGACCGAATTGCACAAGCCAAGGCATCGCACGGTTTCTTCCATCAAAGTGCACATACCCTGCAGAAGCAGTTTCATTTAACGCCAACCGAGGCGCGCGACATTGTCAGCGCTTGTGCTGTCACAGACTCGCTGCGCCTTTGCCAGCAGGGGTAAACCCCAGAGGGCTAAAAGCCTTGCAGATTTGGCAAACGGATGTAACTCACATCCCAGAATTTGGTCGGCTGAAATATGTGCACGTGTCTATTGACACTTTCTCCTCGGCTATGTGGGCTACTGCTCACACTGGAGAGAAGGGCCGTGATGTCATTGCCCATTGGAAATTGGCTTTCTCAGTCCTGGGTGTGCCAGCTTCTGTGAAAACTGGTAATGGTCCTGCCTACACCTCGGAGAAGACGCGGCAGTTTTTACATCTATGGGGTGTAGACCATACCTTTGGTATCCCACATTCTCCTACCGGCCAAGCTATTGTTGAACGCGCTCATGGTTCCTTGAAGCCTGTTTTGGACAAACAGAAAAGGGGAATGTATGGAGAAACCCCACAGAGCCGACTAGCAAAAGCTTTGTATACAATTAATCACCTTACAGTACCACAAAATTCAAATAATCCTGTTATTCTGAATCATTTTCTCTCATTGCAGTCTGCAGGCAACAGACAACTGCCCCGGGCAAAAGTCTGGGTGCGGAATTTACTCACTAACCAGTGGGAAGGCCCACATGAGCTTATCGTTTGGGGTCATGGGTATGCTTGCATTTCCACAGATACTGGGGTATGGTGGCTACCTTCAAAATGCGTTCGCCCTGACCTACGGCACCAGAGGCAGAACAGGCAACCTCCAAATGATGACCAGAACGCCAACCATCCAAATGGCAACCAGAATGTAGATCATCAGCCTAATGACTCTTCTGATGATGACCAGGATGTCAACCATCAGGCAGATGGTCCTTCTACAAGCAGAGACTGGGATGGTCCTTCCACAAGCAGAGACTGAACTTTAAATTTCTTGTTCTGGAGTCAGATAGTTGAAGCCTTAAGGACATATTTACAATTAATAACTGATGTAGATTTCTATTTAGGATTAATAGTAGAGTTGTTATCTTATAAAACAAAAAGGGGGAATTGTAGGTACAAAAATGCTGCTAGAGAGGATTTTCTTGCTATTTTCTAAGTCTGTGAAAGACTTTTCTCTCTCACAGAAGAGGTAGCAGGGAATGGAAACAACCAAGCCACCTGCAACTTTGAAAAGTCTTGTTTATGGTATAGTAGAAAAATATTTTGACAATGGATGTTTTAGGATTTTAGCCAATCACCCCAAGGGGTGGCTGGTCCTTTGTCCGATTAGACTATGAAGAAAAAAGTCTATAAAAGAGTTTGTAAAATAATTAAATAGATCAATCTTGCTGCACAATTCCTGCCTGCTGGATCTTCTCTCCTCCTCCTCCCTATGGCTGCGGGACACGGTGACATACCCTCGGGCCCAGGCCTGCGGTAATAGTTACCTGATGTAAAATTTTAGTTTGTTTCCAGATTTCAGCCAAATCTTGATTAATCCTTCCACTTTGATCTACATAAGAACAGCTACTAGTGTTAATGATGGCACACACATATGCATGAGAGGCTAGAAGAAAATCAAGAGCCATTCTGTTTTGCATAACCACACAAGACAAACTGTGAACTTCTTGTAAGGCCATGATTGCATTTGAAGTTTGATTCTCACTAGGTTCAATAACAGCCAAAATATTAACAATTCCTCTCTCCAATTGAATTATTCCTAAAGAAGGAATAGGACCCCTAATTGCACTATGGAAAATTGCGGGATGCTCAACGAGGAGTTTATTGGATCTTTTCATCCTCCATACATAAGTCCTCATCCCCCCACTTTGTTCTTCAAGGTGATCAAATATTGTTATGTTTGGAATTGCAGCCCCAGGGCACAGGCCCAATCTTTATCAAAGGGCAAGAATTTCCAGGCCCCATTTTCATATACCAAATACCACCCTGACCCTTGTGGACGAACCATTCTCCAGGGTGTCTGTGCCCATGCTATTACGGATTTTGGGTTCACCTTTTCCTCAGATTTGGTTTCACGACAGTACAGAGGGAGAATGACCCTTCCTGTGGCATTAACAATCACACAGGGAGCCTTATAATTTTCTTGATCAGGAATTAGGCTGCTTAGGTTTATAGGCAGGTAGGCCTTAGTAACTTGTTCCCACTTTTCGGATTGGTTTGTTTTACTCATTTTCACTCATTCCTGCCATTCCAGCTTGCTGCTCCCAAGAGTCCTGCTGGGGCACCAGGATTGGCTGCCCCTGGGGGTTTGTAAAGCAAGCCTTTCTTCCATCCCTTCCTGTCTCAGCCAAGTCTGCCATTACCATGTGGTCCCCAAGCTTGCACTGGAGGACCCCCTGCAGCCGCGGGGGAATCATCACACCTGACCTGCCCACCAGGAGCCCACCAGCGCCCCTGCCGGCTGTGACCATAACTACACCAAATGGGAAAGTGCCTGAGGCTGAGAAGACTGTTACTGGGTTTCTGGTTCTGTTTGTTGTTACTGCCATAGTTATTGTTGTTTATTTGCCTTGTTATACATACAAGTAAAGAACTGTTATTCCTATTCTTTTCCTGAAAGACCATTAATTTCAAAATTATAATAATTTGGAGGCAAGGGGGTTACATTTTCCATTTTAAGGGACGCTTGTGCCTTCCTTAAGAGACACCTGTCTTTCAAACCAAGACAAAGGGTGAGAGGAACCAATCTGATTTACATTTATGCCTCAACATATGTTATACGTGAGGTGAAAAATTACTCTAGGGACTGTACACGTGCTGGGAACCCTGTTCCCGGGGAGGCTTCACCTGACTGCCGATCAGGGGAGAGAAAGCTTCCACTATCAGGCTGTGAGTGACCCCCCAATGGCCGGTGAGACAAATGCCTGGATGCCTGGGAAAAATGCCTGAGAAGAAATGCCTGGGAAATCAGGCTGGGGGAGGAGCCTTAGCACATAAAAGCAGTTAACTGCTACACAACAGCAGTCATTTTGCTTTGGGTTTCTTGGAAAGATCAGGGGCTTGTTCAGAGGGTCAGCTTGGCCCTCCTCCCCCCCCTTGCCAATTCCTCCCTCTGGTCCAGTTTCCCTGTCCTCACCTGTTCTGCCCTGCTTCACTGTTTCCATGAGGCAGTTGGTCACCATGACGACCTGCTGCTCTGCTGCTTCCCTGATGGAGCGGGAACTGCCTACACCCAGCTGTGACCACTGCCACCACTGTGTTCCCCATGTTGCACCCACAGCTGCCTCTGCCTGCAGCCGCTATGCCCTGACCCTGAGAACCTGCAGCTGCTCTGGGAGCAGGCCTGTAGCCGCTGCAGCCTGCTCTTTGCTGATGGCAAAGACACACAACCTGCTGCTGCTTGGAAATCATGCCTAACCTGCCACAGGAGACATGGGAGGCTTGCCGTGGCTTGTAGCCAATGCCAGAGACACCCTGCCACTGCAGCTTGAAAATCGCGCCCAGCCATTCACAAAAGCCGCTCTCTCCTGCCTCACCTTGCAGCACACATGCTCCATCTGCCAAGCTGACACTGACAGAGTGCCTGGAGTTCTTGCGGTAACGCTGTCCATGTCTTCTGTTTCTCTCTCCATCTCTCCTTTTCCCTCTCTTCTCTCTTTTCTATCTCCCTTCGGTAGGAACCCTTACCCTTCTTTATCAATAAACAGTTCTCAGATATAATATTTCCATGTTTGTGCTTCATTTTTGTCCAAGAACTCTATCAAAAAGAATCTTTCCCAACTCCCCCTTTTACAGCAGGAGGGGACAGAGGGTTCTATTCATACCTTCAACTTTACCACTTGGTTGGGGTTGGTAGGGTGTATGCAGATCCCAAGTAATTCCCAGAATTTGACTAACCTCCCCTACTACAGTCGCAACAAAGTGTGGTCCTCTATCTGATGACAATCCCAAAGGAACCCCAAACCTTGGAATTATATGATTGAGCAAAACTTTTACCACTTCTTTTGCTGTATTAGTGCGACAGGGGTAAGCCTCAGGCCACCACTGAAGGTGTCAACCAACACTAGCATGTACCCATATCCTTTTTTATGTGGTAACTCAGCAAAATCTATTTGCCAATAATCTCCAGGAAGGTCTCTGGCCTTTGTCATCCCTAGCACTACTCTTCTGCTTGTATCAGGATTGTTTCAACAGCAGATTTCACATTTGCTTACTATAGACTGCACAATTTCGGTCATTCCCCTTCCTATTACTACCTTTTTCAGATGTTTCAAAAGGTTTTCTGTTCCCCAATGGGTGCCCTCATGTTCCCACCAAGGTATGTCCCGAAAGAGCACAGGTGGGACTAGAACCTGTCCTGTTGGTGTAACTGCCCAACCACATTTTTTTATTTCACCCTTAAGCTTTTCAATTTGTTGCAGTGGGGATACTGCAACACGCCTATATCCAACCAGGAGTCCCATGGAAAAGAAATATATACGGACGGATTCTTGCTAGATGTTTCAGAGATGTTTATTTCCCCAGCCGCATGGCCGGGCTCTGCCGAGGGACTCTGCTGCAGTCAGCACCCGAGCTGCTTTGCCCGCGCAGGGGAACACAAACCAACCAATGGGGAACGAGGCTGACCAGGGGCAGGGAAACCCCGTGCCTCCCCCCCAGGGCCCCGCTCCCAGGGCTACAGGGCGCGGGGGAGGGACCCCAACATCTCACCCGTTTTATTTTAATAAAAGGAGAATGAAGACAACTGGATAAACATAACAAGAACAGTTTCAAAACAAAACAAGCCACCCTCCTGAGTCTTTAAATGTCCAAACAGATTCTGTGGAACATCTTAGGGCTGACAGAAGGGAGACAGAACTCTCTGGACATGCCTGTGGGGAAACTGAGGCAGGAGAGGGTTCAATCTCTTCCCTCCCCCTTTTCATCCCCCCATTGGCATCGGAGAGGAATTGTAGGGGAAACAATTGGCAAAGGCAGGGTTTTGTGAGGGGAACCATGGATGAAAAAACGGATTGGGAATACACTGGGGGTAATAGGACATAGGGTAAAAGGGAAAGGTGGGAATAGGAAAGGCAGACTGTAGGGGGGGTTTACAATGGAGATATTGTCTAACATGACTACGATTTTTTGCATATATACTGCCTTTTACAGGAACACCACCAGGCCCAGTGACCTGCGATGCTTGTAACCCTTTTCTATCTTGTATGATTTTGAATTCCACCACCTCTCCATCTCCCAAGCTTGGGATGCATTTTTCAGGGTTATTCTTTTTAATAGCAGTTCTATGCACTAATATGTCTTGCTGGTTATCACATCTTGTTATAAAACCATAATTTTGTTTAACATTATACCATTTCACTGTCCCTAAGATCTTAGCTACTATGGTCTTTTCCTTTTCCCGAGTGGCTGCTGTTTTCTGTCTCGCTGTGTCTTTGCTCTCTCTTTCGGTCGCTCCCGTGTTGGAACTATCGGCGCGCTTTTCCCAGGGTCGCGTTCGGGGCTGCGCGGGCCGGGCTGGGCAGCGCCGCTCCGTTCTCCGTGCGTCGCCTCCTCTGCTCGCAGCTGCGTTGCCACTGCCAGGCGCTGCATCTCGGCCAGGCCCCCAAGCGATGACCCCCCCGCGCCCCGCTCCATCCCGCGTTTCGGCTGGGCACGGCTCCGCTCCGCCGCCGCCAGCCGCCGCCCGCGCGCCGCCCCTCTCGTTCGGGCGCTCACGGGGCTCGCTCCACCACGCGCTGCGCGGGGCCGGGCGGGCACTGCCGGGCCGCGCCGCTCCTGCCGCGCCTCGCTCCGCCACCGACACTGCGGCCCGCGTGGCTCCGCTCGGCGCACGTGGCCTGGGTCGCACGGTCCCTGAGCCAGGCTTCCCTTCACCAGGACACAGCTGACATTGCTCAACAGTCTCGGTTATTAAATGATATTCACGAAAATATTCTTCCATCGGCATATATTTTGACTCAAATATTAACTGGGTCCAAACGGTCTTCCAAAAGCTCTTGGTAAGAATTAAATCCCAAGAAACATAGAAAAGTTCTTAAACAACCATGCCAGGAAGTGTTTCAGTTCTTTCTGAGCTTGAATCAAGCTAAAATTTACAAACCGTTGTTCAAGAATCATTTTAAGTTTAAGATAAATGTCCATATGCGGCTCTGAAAGCCAAGAGTCTTCCCACGGTTCCTCCATTGTTTAGATATGGAATAGCAAAACAAAACCAAGAAGAAGAATCCAAAGTTTCCAGGGTTTACTCACACAAAGTCGCTTAGGGATCGGGGATCGTTCTGCCCTCAATTCACCACCATTATGTTGCAGTGGGGATACTGCAACACGCCTATATCCAACCAGGAGTCCCGTGGAAAAGAAATATATACGGACGGATTCTTGCTAGATGTTTCAGAGATGTTTATTTCCCCAGCCGCATGGCCGGGGCTCTGCCGAGGAACTCTGCTGCAGTCAGCACCCGAGCTGCTTTGCCCGCGCAGGGGAACACAAACCAACCAATGGGGAACGAGGCGGAGCAGGGGCAGGGAAACCCCGTGCCTCCCCCCCAGGGCCCCTCTCCCAGGGCTACAGGGCGCGGGGGAGGGACCCCAACATCAATTAACTGGTGGTCTTTCTGATCATACTGTGGGATAAACCCTTACAGATTGATTTCTTTTTGTGGTATAACTGCTAGAAAGCCTTTTTCTGCAGCCTCTTTTGCTGCTTCATCAGCAAAATGATCCCAAATTCAGAAATTGTTTTTCTCTTTTGATGAGCTTTGCAATGCATAATAGCCACCTCTGTAGGCTTCCAAATACTCTGCAGGAGTGCAAGGATCTGTTCAGCATATTTGATTCCATTACCTTGAGTGGTCAGCAGCTCTCTTTCCTTCAGAATGGCTCCATGGGCATGCACAACTCTAAATGCATATTTAGAATCAGTCCATGCATTTACCTTCTTTCCTTCGCTCAGTTCTAGAGCTCTCATCAGTGCAATCAGCTCAGTTTTCTGTGATGATACATCTGATGGCAAGGCCTTTGCTTCGATCACCTTATCCATGGTTGTCACTGCATAACCTGTCATTTGTTTACCATCTCTCACAAAGCTGTTTCCCAATCTGGATTGTCTAGAAGCATGTCCTTCAGGTCTGGTCTGCTGGAATAGGCCTCTTCTATTGTCAGTAAATAGTCATGCTAAGGCCCACTGTCAGTCAGTCTTGAGGACAGAAACATGGCAGGATTGACAACAGAAGTTGTTTTTAGGTGTCTTGGTTTGAAAGACAGGTGTCTGCCAAGGAAGGCAGGAGCCTCCCTTGAAATGGAAAATGTAACCCCCTTCCCTCCAAATTATTATAATTTTGAAATTAATGGGCTTTCAGGCAAAGATATTAGAATAGGAATAACAGTTCTTTACTAATATATATTTATAACAAGTAACAAGGCAAACAAACAACAATAACTATGGCAGTAGCAACAAACAGAACCACAAACCCAGTGGCATCCTTCTCGGCTGTCAGGCCCTTTCCCCTTTGGTGCAGTTACGGTCACAGCCGGCAGGGGTGCTGGCGGCTCCCGGTGAGCAGGGCAGGTGCAATGGTCCCCCCGCAGCTGCAGGAGCACGTGGCAATGGCGGCTTGGGATCCTGGGAAGCGATGGAAGAAAAGCTTCACAGACCCCCTGGGCAGCCGGTCCCAGTGTCTGGCCAGACCCTCAGGAACAGCAGGCTGGAACATCAAGAACAAGCACAAATCCCGAGTGGCAGACAAGATGTATCAAACTCCGGAGCTGAGGTGGGAACCCCGGGAGGTCTCGGCAGGCAGGGCGTGTGGAGCTACAGAGTAGCGAAGGCTCGAAGCAACGGCCGGGGCAGGGAAAGGTGGGCTTGGGATCCCGGGATTTTCACTGAGGCACCCAAGCAGATGGTTAAAAGGTCCCTCTTTTAGTAAGGTGGGGTTGATATGCAGAAAAGACTCCACTACTGGAATAAGTAGTAAAGTAGGTATGTTTATTCCAGCGCTGGGATGCATGAGGGATAATTCCTCCAAAGTCATGTGTGCCAAGAGCTGCATTCAGCTTGGTATATATCGGGTTATGAGCTCCATATTCATTAAATTTCCCAATACGCCTATACATATTCATTACCTAGCCCCACCTAGCCTTGCCTCGTATTATAATGAGCCCAAAAGTCATTTACATCTGCGTTGCGCTTGCGCAGTGTCGTCTGGTGGTCGTGGGCAGGGGTCTCTGGGATGAAGTAAGAGTCTTCCTCCTTCTGAACTTTTCTCCTTGCTTCCCTGTGCATGCTCTTTATGTCCCTGGCTCAAGTCCAAACTTCAAGGCTGGTTTAAGTTAGTTTTAGGTTCAAAAAGAGGATCTTTGGTCAAGATTCCTTCCCTTTATCAATAGTCTTCTATCTTCTCATCTTGCTTTGGTAGGCACAATAAGTGTTGAGCAAGTTGTATGCATTGTTTTTAACAAACAGCTTATTAGCAAATCATTTAACCTCTGCTTCCCCTCCTCCCCCTGATTCAGTCCCCCCTTTTCTATAGAGTTAGTAAACTTTTTTACTAATACATAAATTCTTTTTCTAATAATCTTTTACGATAAGCATCCCTTAATGCTTTCCCATGTGTATTTGACAAAGTAGTTAAAACAGATAACTTCTTTAGCACTCTATAGATCCAAACAAGCAACATAATAGACAACACAAGGCAAGCACTCACCAAAATTAATAAATCAATTATGGGGTCACATAATGTATTTAGAATGCCAGTGGCGGTAGGTGACCACCTGAAAAGCACGTCCCACTAGTTTGTTTTACTTTTTGCAAGATTCTGCTTATTTCTTGTGTGTCATGATGGATGGTGACTAAGGTCTTTTTCCCGTTCTTTCGGATTTCTTCTAAAATCTCAATTAGATGCTGATGTTTCGCCAATTGCTTTACTAATGTGAGGTCCATCTCAATAGGTGTGGGCAGCAATTTATAGTATATGGTATAGTTAGACCTTATCAATTGATGAGACACAACCAGTGCTAAATACGAAAAGTCACACTCAACAATCTTGGTAAAATTACAAATACAAAAATTAGAGTGATTCCTGGCAGCTACATTTATATTACTGTCATCTATCATCATAAAAGTGCAGATAGTTCTTAAACACACACAGCCTTGACCAATATATACAAGTACAGTATTTGGTGTAGTGTCTGGGTGGACCTCGAAGTAACAAATGCCTTGTTCTACGTCAAGACATATGTCTTTGGCATCAAGTGTATTACTTACACAGATAAATCCTTGTTGTTCCTGTGTGATTCAAGATTCTAAATTTACCATTTGCCATTTTTCTTCTACAATCCGAGCCCATACTCTATGTTCAGAGGGGAAAAAACCTCTTCCTTCATAGTTTAGTCCCAATGAAACAATAGGATGAATTACATAAACTGTGGCATTCCGTATCGTAAGGACAAAGGCAGTAGCTATGTTAGTCATTGGGTCATAGGTGAAATTTACCAAGGTCCACCAGGATTGGAGCTTTCTTTCTAACTTAGTAGCATTATTCCAAACAGCTTCTCGGATTTCAATAGGGAAAACGCCTTCATTTCCTTCTCTTATAATTAGGGAAGCTGTTGACTGCATCCATAATTGAGCTTGTATGCAGCTAAGGGCTAATGATATATTGTCTTGAGCTACACCAAGTGTGTTTAATATCAGTCTGTGGTCCAGGTCGCCGGTCTTTGTGAAGTCTGGGAGTATTTTTGAGACTTGCCACTGACTGTTTCCTAATACTAATAGGGAGGACTGTAGGGGCTGTTTTAATTTGGTAAGGTCACTGGTTGCCATGGCCAATTTATTCATCAGTATCTCTGAATCAATCGCATTTATAACTCCCAGTCCTGTTCCCAGCATGCCAGTCAGGTGTCTCTGCATTCTGCCTTTGAGGGGTGTTTGCTTTTGCAGCCAGGCTGTCCACCTTTCAAAGGATGTTTGTATTAAAAGGGAGCAGGCTGGTTGGATCTCAGAAATATTAATTTGCATTAGTAGTTCTACACGCTTAAGAGACCACTCTGGATTAAACAGCAATAATTGCTGGCCTGTGTTCCTCACTACATAGGGGCCAATCTCATAAATTTTTGGTTCAGGCTTAAGTGGTGTGACCTGGGTTTGGATTTGATTTCTGGCGTAGGTTGTAGTAGGCCTAGCCATGGTATTTATCTGGAATTTGAATGAGAGCCCATTACTGTCCTGGGCCCAAAGACAAACCACTTCAATAGTCTGTACTAATGTAAAATTATACCAACAATCTACTTCACTTGAATGACTACAGATTTCATTATGTTTGTCTGTAGAAGTAGTTGAAACACTAATTTGGGTTGCTTTTTTTATGAGTAGTTCCATTAATCATTCGGCATCCTATTTTGATTTCTTCTCTTACAGTTCCCTGAAGTTGCTAAGTTTTTTTGTTTTTCCCATTCTTGCTTTGTATACACTTGGTTTCTGTGCATGACCACAGTCAGCAGGTTTAAATCTTTCAAATCAGAATATTTCCCCATGAGTCCAGTAAACCACATAAAGGCTTGGTGTGGGAGACGGAGGAGTAGAAACTCCTGCAATTAAAGGAGGCTTTGATTTACAACCCTGGAAAAGATTAGGTCTGGCTTAATTGACAGAGATTTATAGATCTTTAGCAAAAGGATTACAAGCCTGTGTTCCTATAGTTATAAGTAAAAATGTACACTGGGTGTTCTGGTGGAGGGTTTTAAATAGTGTGATTTTATATAGTTTAAGTTAAGAATTTATGTGGTATAATGTAGGGTATGCCCAGCCACTACCCTGGAGGGATGTCTGCTGAGATAAGAGATTGCATAATCGCCCAGCAGGACTCCCTGGAAAGACAACCACTTCTTCAGTTATGGCGAGAAAAGACAGACCCACAATCCTCTGGGAAACCCTATGCAGATCCTTTGTAACTCATTGGCCTTTACCCTGTAGGGATACCCCTGTATCCCTATAAAAGCTGCCCTCTGCCCCTGCAAGGAGAGAGCTCTCATCCCTGGCTTTCCCCTTCGCCGGAGTGCAAACCAACAATAAAGCTACCTTTCGTGTGGAACCAGCCACACGAGCCTCTTGTCTCTCTCTGGTCTGGCCTGGAGGCTACCCTGCAGAGCTGAGCTGAAATCACGAGCCGACAATCACTAAAGAGCTGACAGCTTCTGCACGGGCCCTCCTAGCTAGCAGCTGAAGGAAGACACCGGGCCTTGGGAAGGTGATTCATTTCGGGACCATCTCTCGGGACCGGTCACCTCTTCCTGGGTCAGAGCTACTGACCCCTCACCGGCTGTAATAGTATAATAGAGACATCTGTGTGTATGTGACATGAGAAGTTATTGGTCAAGACACAGCTGTATTGCAGTGAGAAGTGCCACAGGTGATAGGTCATAAATCCAAAACAAATTGTCATTTTAAGTGCCTATTGGATTAGAAAGTTATAAATTACGATGTAACTCTAAATCTTGTGACTATTCGCTATTATTCGGAGGTACTGTAAAATCTCATGCTTCGACTGATGCGTTTGTTATTTTATACAATAAATCTGTGTAATAGCATAGTACCATCTCTTGTAATTAATTAATCCGACAGGTGGAGCATGTGAAATTCTATACATGGTGCCCAGTGTGTGGCGGATTTACTGCTTGTCGCGGGTTGGGTTTGTAACCGGGCGGAAACACCAATTTAGTGTAGTGGTTTGGTCTAAAATACTCATTACTGTTTATCTTCTGTGAGATAAGAATTAGGAGAAATGCAAAGCAGGCACCAACTTGAATGAATATAAAGAAGTTTATTAACAGACCTAAAAGAAGAAAAGAAAAAAAAAAATTACACCACCTTTAGAACTCTCCTCCTCCCCCCACCTTCCTCCCTTCTCCCACTGACAATGTAAAGACAACCCTTAAGATGTTCAGTCTGTTTACCACTTCCATAATAACCTTGTTCAGTCCATTTAGAAAGAGAAGTCTCTTCTTGCTCGTGCTATGAAAACAGTATCACACCGAGACAGCCACCCACTTCCAAATATTGTTCAGTCCATTCAGGAAGAGGAGTCTCTCTGCTTACGATGTGAGTCCCTTCCCCCGACTTGCAGCTTTTCCCGCAACTGCTTTTGAGGGTCCACTCTTGAAAGTTTTCTGGGGTACAATTTTAAGGTTGAGCTGTTCAGAAACAAAAAAAACCAGAGGCCCTTCTCCTTCCCTGGGAGCAAAGGGTCATCTTCATCTTTAAGACTATCTCTAGGAGCATCTCTAGGAATTGAGGTTTTTCTCCTTTCCTCTTTGGAGCAAGAGTCCTCATCTGGTTCATCTGGTTCATCTCTCTCTGTCCAAATGTCTCATGAAATTACAGCTGCGTCAGCATCTGCCTATCTCAGTGCAGGTGCTTTTGCTTACGAGTTGAACACTCCACCCCCCATATCTTCATGAAATTACAACGGGATACTCTGATATATCATAGCTTCACAACAGACTTTCAGCTTTAAGCATCTCCTCTCTCTCTTCCCTCAGGTTTTCAGCTCTTCACAGCAATAAAAGGGTTAATCTCACCTCGGCCTTGCAGCTGGAATGTGGCTTATCGCAGTTGGTCACCTGACCTCTGCCGGACAGAGGTGCCGCTTTGCTGAATCTCGGCCGCAGTGGAGAGGGGGGGGTTCCAAGCCGCTCCGGCTGCCCACGGCAAGGCAATGGGGGGAGGTTCCATGGCTGGAACAGGCCCATGGCTCCAGGCTGGCCATGGCCCGGCCCGGCCTGGCCCAAGCAGGGCCTGGCCGGGCCTGCTGGCCCCTGCACGGGGCCTGCAGCCACCTGTCCCAGCGCCGGAAACGAGAGAGAGCTGAGGTGGGAGTTTGTCTATTCTTAAGTGTGTATCACAGAGGCGGTCACAACTTCAAGTGGCTTAAAGAATTGTCCATATTCAAACTGGCCAGCTGATAGGTTCTATCAGGTCCCAGAGGAAGCTGTAAGCACCCCTTAGCAAGGATATCCCTTCCGGGACTATGCTTGCTAACCTATGACACTGCAGAACCGTCAGATGGGGTTTGAGACCCTCGGTTGATGTGAGCCTTGTAAACTTGTACCCTGAACGGAAGGGTGATTTGATGTCAAAAGCCAAAGCTGTAAGGAAGCTTAACAGATGGTCGCTGGCCGATACATTCCCTGGCACATCGATGGAAGACCCTGCCTTCTGAGTGAGTCAAGGTAGGGACCGTAGGGCGGGAGGTCGGTAAAAGTATCTCCAAATAACAGAGAGATGTTTATAATAAATTAGACGTTTTGCTCAAATTACATTCTGAGCCTCTTCCGAGCAGAGAAGTTAAAGATTTATTGCTTTGGGTTTTCCATAACTGCCCAGATGTGGACTGTAATCCTCTCTACCATAAATCTGTCTGGGATGACGTTGCAACTGAATTTTACCATCTTGCTACTGCAAAAGATAAGGCGGCAGCTAGAACTCTTTAATAACTCAGTAATTAATGTCAGCTCTGGAATTCTAACTGTGCCACTCGTTGCTTGCCCCCTCTGGGCGCTTGTGATATTGCACCTGACAGGGGAGGTGGTGAAGAAGGGAGGGGGGAGTCCCCAGAGGTAATGGAAGGAGGGCAGGAGGCCCTGGAAATTACATCTCCAGAAGTGACATCCCCGGAAATGACAACTCTGGAAATGATGAAAACAAAGATGGATGCCCCCATGACAACTTGGAGAGTTGCCGGTAGCAAAGCAGATGTGCAAACTCAGGATGAGTGCATACCATCAGTGGATGAATTTGATTCAAGCCTTCAAGAGATAAATTGGCTTTCCTCTGCCAATAAGCAGAAAGAAATAAATCTTAGAGAAAAGCCTGTTTTAACAAATTGGAATGCTATACATCGGGAGGTATCTAAAGAGGATGATTTCATTCCAGCTCGTAAATCATAGTTAGCATTGCCGGTGAAATATGAGAGATGAGGGGCAAATCCAAGATGGGAAGCTCTCGAACATGATGATATTAAGGATTTAAGGAGAGCTATAAAAGAGAGTGGCTTGGGATCTCCCTACTTTAAGCAGCTGTTAAAAGCAACTTTAGATCACGTGGACATGACACCTTTTGACTGTAAAAACATTGCTTCCATGCTTTTAACTGATTCACAGTATTTACTGTGGGATTTAAAGTGGTGTAGACTTCTTGGAAAACTGATAGAGAATTATGCAGGAGGTCCTAATGCAGCTCTGACACTTGCACACCTGGCAGGGGATCCACCTCATGACAGGCCAGAAGATCAAGCAGACCTGGCGAGGGTGGTCTTGGTGACCTCAAAGAAGCAGCTAAAAAGGCACTTTTGCAAATTGAGCCTGTGGGTTCTCCACAAGGTGCCTATACACAAATCAAGGAGGGTCCCACCAAGACCTTTTGTCCCTTCATTGATTGGCTGACCCAGGCTTTGGAGAGACAATGTGATGATGATGTTGCTCGTCCAATTTTATTACAGAATCTTGCTTATGTTAATGCTAATGAGGAGTGTCAGTGAACTATTAGAGCTTTACTAGGGATACAACCAAGTATTTCAGATCTGCTTGAAGCAGGCAGTAAAATTGGTACTGCACACCATACGGCTGTCATGCAAGCTGATGCATTAGGAGAAAGGCTGGAAAGAGCTATTAACAATCAAGCTGAAATGATGGACAAAAGGCTCTCTGCTCAAGCTGAAGTGTTGGATAAGAGACTTATGACAGTGTTCCGGTTTGGCCAAATTTAGAAATATATCCTCTGAGAGAAGGCACAACCACCCCTCCCCCACCAGGTTCGGGGAAAAATAAATTTTCCTTGAAGGAAAGTGAAGGAGATAAAACTATTTAATTACTAAACACACAGGAAAAGGAAAATAATGCTAAATAATAAAAACTCTTGCTGTGGAGAAAAAACCTGGGAAAAAGTGTTAGAGTCCTCCCTTTGGTCTCCTCGGAGCTGGGGCTTGGCCAAGGGCCAGGCCCTCTGTGCCCGGTGGAAAGTCCTCCTGATGTGCTCTGATATTGAAGCAGACCAGTAGAAAAGGGAGAAAATCCGAAATTCCAGGAAAGGAAAAGCAAAGTCCAACTCTCAGTCTCTCTCTGGAGAAAAGGAAACTGAAAAAACTGGCCAAAAGCTGACTGGAAAGCAGCAAGCTGGGTGCCTCCCCTCTCCCCTGCGACAGCTGGGAAAAACTGCTATCTCTGTGCGAACTTGAACAAGCTGCAAACTGCTTTGAAAAAGTTTTGCTCCGTTTTTCCTTTTTCTTCTGCACGTATCACTTGTTCTTGTTCTTCTTCATCAGCGAGACCAAAGTTTTCACCTTCAGGCCAATTTGTGATTATTTCCAAAATCCCAGGGCGATTCAGTTTTCCGATACGGGTGCGCTGTGTGATGAGAGCAATCCATTTGCTCCATGTGGCATTGGTGGCATGGTGGGTAGAGGGAACCTCTGCTTTGAACATCCACCCCAGCACCGATAGTCGGGGTGCCAGGAGGAGTTGTGCCTCAGTGCCAATTACCTCTGAGGCGGCTTGGATTCCTTCATAGGCTGCCACGATTTCCTTCTCTGTTGGGGTGTAGTTGGCTTCAGACCCTCTGTAGCTTCGGCTCCAGAATCCCAGTGGTCGACCTCAAGTCTCACCAGACACCTTCTGCCAAAGGCTCCAGGACAGACCATGGCTCCCAGCTGCAGAGTAGAGCACATTCTTCACTTCGAGTCCTGTCCTGACTGGGCTGAGGGCTACGGCATGAGCGATTTCCTGTTTGATCTTGGCAAAAGCTTGTTGCTGTTCAGGGCCCCAATGGAAATAGTTCTTCTTGCGGGTAACCAGGTAAAGAGGACTCACAATCTGGCTGTACTCAGGAATATGCATCCTCCAAAAGCCTATGGCACCTAGGAAAGCTTGCGTGTCCTTGTTGGTTGGTAGAAACATTGCTGTGATCTTATTGACAACCTCAGTGGGAATCTGATGCCGTCCATCTTGCCACTTCACTCCCAGGAACTGGATGTCTCGGGCAGATCCCTTGACTTTGCACTTCTTGATGGCAAAACCAGCTTCCAGGAGAATCCGGCTAACTTTCTCTCCTTTCTCAAACACTTCTGTTGTGGTGTTCCCCCACACAATGATGTCGTCGGTGTACTGCAGATGTTCTGGAGCCTCACCCTTTTCTAGTGCAATCTGGATCAGTCCATGGCAGATGGTGGGACTGTGCTACCACCCCTGGGGCAGTCAGTTCCAGGTGTACTGCACACCCCTCCAGGTGAAGGCAAACTGAGGCCTGCACTCTGCTGCTAGAGGAATGGAGAAAAATGCATTGGCAATGTCAATAGTGGCATACCACTTCGCTGCTTTGGACTCTAGCTCATACTGGAGCTCCAACATGTCCGGCACAGCAGTGGTCAATGGTGGAGTCACTTCATTCAAGGCATGATAGTCCACAATCTCCATTCTCCTTCAGATTTGCGCACAGGCCAAATGGGACTATTGAAGGGTGAGTGGGTCTTGCTGACCACCCCTTGGCTCTCCAGCTCACAGATCATCTTGTGGATGGGAATTACAGCATCTCGAGTTTTCCGGTACTGTCGGCGATGCACTGTCGAGGTAGCAGTTGGTACTCTTTGTTCTTCCACCTTCAGAAGGCCTACTACAGACGGGTTCTCTGATAGTCCAGGCAAAGTGTTCAATTGCTTAATGCCCTCTGTCTCCACAGCAGCTATTCCAAAAGCCCACTTGAGTCCCTTTGGGTCTCTGAAATACCCGTTCCGGAGGAAGTCTATGCCCAAAATGCACGGGGCCTCTGGACCAGTCCCAATGAGATGTTTCTTCCACTCATTTCCAGTCAGGCTCACCTCAGCTTCCACCAAGGTCAAATCTTGTGATCCACTTGTTACACCAGAAATAGAAACAGATTCTCCCCCCACATGTTGTGATGGGATTATTGTACACTGCGCACCAGTGTCAACCAAGGCATCATATTTTTGTGGTTCTGATGTACCAGGCCAACGAATCCACACAGTCCAAAAAACATGGTTTTCCCTGACCTCTACCTGGCTAGAGGCAGGGCCCCTCTATGCCTGGTTATCCTTCTTTCCCTGGGCCTGCATCTTAGAGGTTCCTTCATGGGAATCGGACATGTCATCCTCTTTTCCATCATTTCCAGCAGTTTGGCTACAGGCAACTGGAGCTACTTCCTTTTTGGTAGAACTTCCTTTCTGAGACTTGCGCTCCTTCAATTCACGCACTCATGCTGCCAGAGCAGAGGTGGGTTGTCCACCCCACCTCTTCACGTCTTCCCCACTGTCACACAGCTCACTTCGTGGGATGTTCCTTCCCTCTAGGGAGCGTCCACGGAGAAGGCACTCTTTAATCTCCTGGAGACTCTTCTCCATCTTATCTTCCATTTTCTTCACCTTCTCTTCCTTTTTCTGCATATGTGTTTCGACAGCTGTGATTCTTGCATGTGTTGGCCCATGCACACAGTCTGCATATGCTCGGAGCTTCACTGCCATATCCCGCACGGTCTCATTCGCACCGTAGTCCGGTTTCATTATTGCTAAAGCAGAAGCGTATTCTTGTGGCCCAAGTTGTATGAGTTTTCGCCACATGAATGGAATAACTCTGGCCCGGTCTGGACTTCTCAATCCTGGGTCATTTGCGAAGACGACGTCTACCACCCCTAGTTCTCTCAGGCGTTGGATCCCTTGTTCCATGGTCTTCCACGGGGTTTGCTGCATGTAGAGATCTTCTCCGCACATATATCTTTCAACCACGCTATCATAGGTTAGCAAGCTAAGTCTCGGAAGTGATGTTCTTCTTACAGCTTTCTCTATGAGCTGACAGAACCTGTCAGATGGCCAGTTTGAATATGGACAATTCTTTAAGCCACTTAAAATTGTGACAGCCTATGTGATACACAATTAAGAATAGACAAACCCCCCCCCAAGCTCTGTCTCGGTTCTGGTGCTGGGACAGGTGGCCGCGGGGCCCGAGCAGGGGCCAGCGGGCCCGGCCCAGGCCCTGCTTGGGCCAGGCCAGGCCGGGCCACGGCCATCCTGGAGCCGTGGGCCCGGTTTCCACCAATGGAACCCCCCCCTCAGCAGGGCTGTGGGCAGCCGGAGCGGGCTCGGCTTCCCCCCCCCTCCACTGAGGCCAAGATTTCAGCGAAAGTGGCACCGCTGTTCGGCAGAGGTCAGGTGACCAACAGCAATAAGCCACATTCCAGCTGCATGGCCAAGGTGAGATTAACCCTTTTATTGCTGTGAAGAGCTGAAAACCTGAGGGACGAGAAAGAGGAGATGCTTAAAGCTGAAATTCTGTTGTAAAGCTATGATATATCAGAGTATCCTGTTGTAATTTCATGAAGATGTGGGGGGGGTGGAGTGTTCAACTCGTAAGCAAAAGCACCGGCACTGAGATAGGCAGATGCTGACGCAGCTGTAATTTCATGAGACATTTGGACAGGGACAGATGAACCAGATGAGGACTTTTGCTCCAAATGGGAAAGGAGAAAACCTCAGTTCCTAGAGATGCTCCTAGAGATAGTCCTAACAATGAAGATGAGGAAGACCCTTTGCTCCCTGGGAAGGAGAAGGGCCTCTGTTCTTAGAGATGAAATGCTTCCAGAAATGGGTGAAGAGAACTTTTGTTTTTGAATGGCTCAGCCTTAAAATTGTACCTCAAAAACCTTCAAGAGTGGACCCTCAAAAGCAGTTGCGGGAAAAGCTGCAAGTCTTGGGAAGGGACTCACATGCAAGCAGAGAGACTGCTTCCTAAATGGACTGAACAAAGTTATTTGGAAGTGGGTGGCTGTCTCGTTGTGATACTGTTTTCATAGCATGAGCAAGAAGAGACTTCTCTTTCTAAATGGACTGAAAAAGGTTATTATGGAAGTGGTAAACAGACTGAACATCTTAAGGGTTGTCTTTTTTCATTGTCAGTGGGAGAAGGGAGGAAGGTGGGGGGAGGAGAAGAGTTCTGAAGGTGTGGTATAATTTTTTTTCCCCCTTCTTTTAGGTCTGTTAATAAACTCCTTTATATTCTTTCAAGTTTGGTGCCTGCTTTGCATTTCTCCTAATTCTTATCCCACAGAAGATAAACAGTAATGAGTATTTTGGACCAAACCACTACACACTCCTGTCAAGACCCATCTCCAGGCACTGGTAGAGTTAGCCTCCCTTATCATTGCTTGGTCGATCACTGGGTCATGTGACAGAGATCCCAAATGCCTTGCTTCAGCCCCGTCCAGCATCACATCATCACCTGCCGCATCCCAAATACAGACCAACCAACTTAATATGGATTCATCAGACTGTCGGGTGTAATCCTTTCTTAGGCTGAGAAGGTCCTTTATGGACATGGACTCAGTAATGGTTTCTGTGCTTGAGTCAGTGGTGGTTTTGAGGTTCCTTCCCCTGCATTATCATCTTTCACTGGGCGATCAGTTTTGGTTGTGTGTTTTTTCCTCGTGACAGGAGCCACTGTCAGTGGCTTAGACTCTCCATCTGGTTTGGGCTTGCTGTCTGGTTTATCTGCAGCCTGAGTGACTTGGGTTTCTGCAGGCTTTACTGATTGATCTTCCTGCCTCTCTACCATTACCTGCTGCAGTGTGCGATAGGCATATGCCAAAGCCCAACATATTGCAAAGAGCTTGTTCTCATTAGAATTGTCATTGTGTTTCTCTTTCAGATATTTTGCCACCTCAGCTGGTTTCTGAACTTGTTCAGGGGGAAATTGCAAACCATTGGGTCAGAGAATTTCTTCAAGATTTGGCCCATATCCTCCCATTCCCCACACCACTCAGGATGTTCCACCTCTGGGTCAGGTGTCTCAGCAGTCCCCCTGGAAATCTGAGCTATTATTCTAGAGAAGCTGCGAATCACATAGAGGAAGCTTACGAGATAAAATACCAGGAAGGTGGTTATTACAGCTGGTGATGGGGTCAGTAGCTCTGACCCAGGAAGAGGTGACCGGTCCGGAGAGGTGGTCCTGAAAAGAATCACCTTCCCGAGGCCCGGTGTCTTCCCTCAGCTGCTGGCCAGGAGGCCCCGTGCAGAGACTGTCCGCTCTTTAGTGATTATCAGCTCGTGATTTCAACTCAGCTCTGCAGGGCAGCCTCCAGGCCAGACCAGACCAGAGAGAGACACGAGAGGCTCGTGTGGCTGGTTCCGCACAGAAGGTAGCTTTATTGCCAGTCCGTACTCCGGCAAAGGGGAAACCCAGGGACAAGAGCTCTGTCTCACACAGGCAGAGGCCTTAGCTTTTATAGGGATACAGGGGATGGGTGAAGGCCAAGGGGTTACAAGGGATCTGCATAGGGTCTCCTAAAGGATTGTGGGTCTGTCTTTTCTCACTGTGACCAAAGAAGTGGTTGCCTTTCCAGGGAGTCCTGCTGGGCGATTACGAAATCTCTGATCTCAGCAGAGATCCCTCCAGGGCAGGGGCTGGGCATACCCCACTACTCCCCCTTCTGTATTTCTTAAAAAGGCATTCCCAGCAGCCTTTCTGCAGCAATGTAGGAGGCAAGAGAACATAAGTAACACAGTAATAATTACAATGAATACCCACAAAGCTCCCTCAATCAAAGATGCAATCCATCCTGTTATTCCCCATCGTCCAAGAAGGTCATTATCTACTTTTAGGTCATCGAGGCAGCGGTGAGGACAGCATCAACGTAGATACATTTCATCTTTGGATAGGGATGGGGCTTCTGAGAAGGAATATAAGCGAGATCTGTTAGCTTTGTGGTGAGAGGGGAAGTTTTGGCGTTTAGGGATTTAAGGAGGTTTGACAAGGGTTGAGGGAAGGGGATATTTTGGGGTAACAAGGGGTGATAACATATAAACTAAGGATCAGTTTTTCAGGCTGTGTCTGGCCTATGGCTTGACTTTTGCCATAGCTTCTTGTTCAGCTTTCTGTTTCGTCTGCTGCCGTGTGGTGGGACGATCTTTTTCCTGGTTGGTGGGCATCCGGCGACGTTTTCATCTCCATGCGGAGCTGGTCTGGTTTTGGGGAGGTCCTGTATTTGACTCAGGAGAGTTCTTCTTGGTGTTTGTGGAAGCAGTGTTTGTAGGCCCTAAGTATAGTTTAATACTTTTTCCTGGGAACCACTTCGGGCCACATGGTAGCTGGACACAGGCATAGCCTCTTCCCCAGGTAATCAATTGGAAAGGCCCAGAGACCTGGTGTGATTCAGGGTCCTTCACCAGGACTGGTGGTTTCTCTGTGAGCTTATCTTGGGTTGAATTTGAGAAGTGGCGGAGTACTGGGGGGTCAGGCTCTGATGAGTTACCATTTAAGGAAGTTAATGACATAGAGAGCCTTACAGAGTCTTTCAACAGGAGACAAGATTTCTGTTTCTCTCCGTTGCTGGTTGAGGACTCTTTTGAGGGTTTGGTGGGTCCTTTCTACCATGGATTGTCCTGTGGGATTGCTAGGTATGCCTGTCATGTGTTTAATTCCCCCATTGGTTGAAGAAATCTTTTAACTTACGAGAGGTGTAGGCAGGCCCATTATCTGTTTTGATTTCTTCAGGGACTCCTAGGGTGGCGAAGGCAAGGAGAAAATGCTTGATGACGTGGACGGCGTCTTCCCCTGCGTGGGCTGACGCAAACACTGCCCCAGAAAATGTGTCAACTGACACGTGCACGTATTTGGATCTCCCAAAGGATGGGAAGTGGGTTACATCAGTTTGCCACAATTGGCAGCTGTTCAGACTGCAGGGGTTGACTCCAGTACCCATAGATGGTATTTGGTAGTTCTGGCAGTTCGAGCACGTTGCAATGATAGCTTTTGCTTGATCTTTTGAAAGCTTGAACATTCTGACGAGGGCAGGAATGTTTTGGTGAAAAAATGCATGTGACAACTTCGCCTGGGCAAAGACTTCAGGGACGTTTTCAGTCTCTGCTGGCATGGCCAGTGCATCTGCTCTCCTGTTCCCTTCGGCAATGGGACCAGGGAGGTCAGTGTGTGGCCTCACATGCATAATGTAGTAAGGCTGTTCTCAGTGGGAGATTAAATGAATTAATGTAGAAATCAATTGGTATAATTTTTGGTTGGAGACCTCCTTTAGAAAAGCATGTTCAGCCCTCATAGCTATGCCAGTGACATAAGCCGAATCTGTGACCAAATTAAAAGGTTCATCTTTGAACTTCTCAAAGGCTCTGACAACGGCTGCTAACTCACCAATCTGTGGAGATCCCTCTACTATTTGGATATCAGATTCCCATTTTTGGGTATTAGGTTGCCTCCATGTCATGACAGACCGCTGTGACGAGCCACACCCATCGGTAAAGATGGTCAGAGCTTTGAGAGGTTTTCTACTTTGGGTTAATTTTGGAATCAAATTAAAAGCTGCATCACGGTAGAAAAGTCTATGTTTTGGCATGTGAATGGAAATTTGGCCTGTGTAGCTATCTAGGGCTAACTGGAGGCTCTCATTGGTCTGGAGCAACTGCTTTAGATCTTCAGTGGTCAATGGCAAGTATATGCATGTGAACTCACACCCTGCAAGAGAGCGGAGATGAGTTCTGTCCTTTTTTATTAAATGTGCCATTACTTCTTGGAAGGTTGTTAATGTCTTTGTAGGTTGATGGCTTGTGAAGACCCATTCAAGTATCAGCAAAGGGTCTCTGAGTTGAGGGTCCCATTGGAAGATCAGTCCGTGGAAATGGAGAGCCTTACCTAAAACTGCAAACTGTAGTGGCAGGCTGGGTTCAACACATTTGGCTTGGAGTGAAGACAGGGCTTCCTGGACTTTGGTGATGGTATCTCGGGCTTCAGGCGTGAGGGCACATGGAGAGTCCAAGTCTTTGCTGCCATGGAGGAGGTTGAAGAGGGGAGTGAGGTCTTCTGTTGTGACTCCCAGTAGGGGGCGTATCCAATTTATGGATCCGCACAGTCTGTGTAAGTCCCTTAGGGTTTTGGGATCATCTTTGATGGTGAGTTGCTGGGGTATGATGGTCCTCTCACGGATCTGGAGGCCAAGGTAAGTCCATGGGCTGGAGTGCTGCACTTTGTCCTCACGAATCTCGAACCCTGCTTCTTCTATGGCCTCAATTGTCTTTTTAAGAGTTCTGTCTAAGTAAACTTTTTCTGATGCACAGATTAGTATGTCATCCATATAGTGGTAAATGATTGCTTCTGGGAACAGGCTCCTGATAGGAAACAGAATGTGGACGTCGTACGGCTGGCAGATGGTCGGGCTGTTCTTCATGCCTTGTGGGAGGAGGAGCCAATGGTATCTTCTGAGTGGGGCTTCTTCGTTAAGAGAGGGGATGGAGAAGGCGAAAAGTGGTGCGTCCTGAGGATTTAGCGGGATGTTAAAGAAACAGTCTTTTATGTCGATGATGGCAAGCATCCAGTCTCGGGGCAGCATCGACGGTGATGGCAGGCCAGGTTGGAGGGGGCCCATGTCTTCAATGACCTCATTGATCTTTCGTAGGTCATGGACTAGTCTCCATTTGTCTTTGCCGAGCTTTTTCAGTACAAAGACAGGGGAATTCCAAGGGCTTGTGGTTTCGGTGATGTGACCTTTGGCAAGTTGCTCTTCCACCAGGGCTTCCAGCCCGCTGAGTTTTTCTTCTTCAAGGGGCCACTGCCTTGTCCATTTTGGGTTGTCAGTCTTCCAGGTGAGCGGGGGAGTAGATGGCAGCGCACGTTTCTCAGTGGCCCCAGTCAGAAATTTTGGCTGGGAATGGTAAGGGTGGCACCCCACTGGGATACAAGGTCTCTGCCCCATAGGGTGATGGGGGCTCTGTAGTGGTTTGGTCTAAAATACTCATTACTGTTTATCTTCTGTGAGATAAGAATTAGGAGAAATGCAAAGCAGGCACCAACTTGAAAGAATATAAAGGAGTTTATTAACAGACCTAAAAGAAGAAAAGGAAAAAAAAAATTATACCACCTTCAGAACTCTCCTCCTCCCCCCACCTTCCTCCCTTCTCCCACTGACAATGTAAAAAGACAACCCTTAAGATGTTCAGTCTGTTTACCACTTCCATAATAACCTTGTTCAGTCCATTTAGAAAGAGAAGTCTCTTCTTGCTCATGCTATGAAAACAGTATCACAATGAATCAGCCACCCACTTCCAAATATTGTTCAGTCCATTTAGGAAGAGGAGTCTCTCTGCTCGCAATGTCAGTCCCTTCCCCCGACTTGCAGCTTTTCCCGCAACTGCTTTCAAGGGTCCACTCTTGAAGTTTTTTGGGGTACAATTTTAAGGTTGAGCCGTTCAGAAACAAAGAAACAGAGGCCCTTCTCCTTCCCTGGGAGCAAAGGGTCTTCCTCATCTTCATCTTTAGGACTATCTCTGGGAGCATCTCTAGGAATTGAGGTTTTCTCCTTTCCCATTTGGAGCAAAAGTCCTCATCTGGTTCATCTGGTTCATCTCTCTCTGTCCAAACTTCTCATGAAATTACAGCTGCGGCAGCATCTGCCTATTGCTTACGAGTTGAACACTCCACCCCCCATATCTTCATGAAATTACAACCAGATACTCTGATATATCATAGCTTCACAACAGACTTTCAGCTTTAAGCATCTCCTCTCTCTCTTCCCTCAGGTTTTCAGCTCTTCACAGCAATAAAAGGGTTAATCTCACCTCGGCCTTGCAGCTGGAATGTGGCTTATTGCTGTTGGTCACCTGACCTCTGCTGGACAGAGGTGCCGCTTTGCTGAAATCTTGGCTGCAGTGGAGGGGGGGGGTTCCGAGCCGCTCCGGCCGCCCATGGCAAGGCAATGGGGGGGGGGTTCCATTGGCGAAAACCGGGCCCATGGCTCCAGGCTGGCCGTGGCCCTCTGGCCCCCACACGGGGCCTGCAGCCACCTTTCCCAGCACCGGAAACGAGAGAGAACTTGGGGGGGGAGTTTGTCTATTCTTAAGTGTGTATCACAGAGGCGGTCACAACTTTAATTGGCTTAAAGAATTGTCCATATTCAAACTGGCCAGCTGATGGGTTCTATCACGTCCCAGAGGAAGCTGTAAGCACCCCTTGGCAAGGACATCCCTTCCAGGACTATCCTTGCTAACCTATGACAGGCTCTTACCACGAATGGTCGGGTGGTCGCTATCTTGCCCTCAGGTCCTTCGATGACAACATTTAGTTTGCTTCTCATGGATACTGCAGCTCCACCAATCCCAGAGATCATACCTGCCACTGGCTCCAGTTCCCAATTCCCTGGCCACTCGGAGTGGGCGATGATGGTCACGTCTGCTCCGATGTCCAGCATCCCTGGGCGGTAGATCCTCTCTCCTTTACAGAACAAGCTGCACTCGATGGTCGGTTTGTTTGAGCCCACAATCTCTATCCACATTGCTGTAGGATTGAGAGGAAGCTGTTCGGGGCGGTTCTGTGGAAGTAAAAAAGCTTGAGCAATTGGTGTTCCCTGTGGGAGAAAGAAAGGTGTGTCTGTGCAGCAAAGCTGGACAAGAATCTCTTGTCCAGGTTGCACTGTTTGTATCTCAGGTAATACAAAGAGTTGTTCTGGACCATGGAGGGAATCGCTTAGGATAAGAATGTCCCATGGGCCGTTCTGCGGTCCATACTTTCCTGTGGGAATACGATAAAAATGCTTGTCAACAAAGTTAAATGGCAGTGATGTTACCAGTTGGCGTCTGGTTCTGATCGGTAGCGCTCCATGTGTTGGATCCTTCTCATGTGTTCTGGGATCGCCTGGGATGATGGTGCTGGGTGAGGTCCAGTTGTCTGCTCTCAGCGGTCCGATGTGGAGTTCACAGCTGGAGCGGGGTAGTATGGCCTTTTATTTGTTGTCTGACACCATGCTCCGATAGAAGTTTTTTGGATGCTGCTGGTGCTGTTGCTGTCTCTGGTGCCTTTGGTAGGCGGCACGATGGTCCTGGGTGGGTGACCTTTGTGGGCAGTCCTTTATAAAGTGTCCAAGTTCGCCACAATAGAAACAGCAGGCATTCTCCTTAGAGACTGCTGCAGCAAATGCACTGGAAACTTTCTCTGTGATGCCTTTTACAACTGCTTGGGTCATTGTGTTTTCTGTGGATGTGTGTCGTGTACATCTCTCTATCATTTGTTCTATTGTTGGTTCTGTGTCCATGGGTTGGGCCCTCAAGATATTCTTACATTGTTCGTTAGCATTTACCATGGCAAGTTTACCCAAAAGTTCCTTTCGTCCATCCGGACTCTCTATCTGTTTTTCTTAGCTAGCTTTTAAACGATCAACAAACTGAATGAAGCTTTCATTTGCTGACTGTTTGATGTTAGAGAAATATTGTGTAGGAACAGAATCATCTGGAGTAAGGAGCAGCGATGTTTTTGCTGCATTAGATATGTCTTGTAATGCTACTTCAGGTAAGGTTGTAGCTTGATCTAAGGGTTTTTGGAGGTCACCTTCTCCAGCCAGTTGTTCTATTTTCCAATCTGTCTGATTTGCATCTTTAGCATAAGTGTCAGACAATGTTTTTAAATGTCTTTTCCAATGCCTTTCCCATAACATATATTCGGCAGGAGAAAGGATGCAATTAACAATGTTTTTAATATCATGGGGTACTAATGTATAGACAGAGAAAGTGGCTTCCAATAAGTTTCTAAAGAAATGTGACCCTCTCCCATGTTCTTTTGCTGCCTTGCAAAGCTCTTTGATGTCTGTGTATGGGATAGGTTCCCATGTTTTTGTAGTTGGACCACCCCTCCTCCCTTTCTCTATAATGACTGGAAAGGCTGAGATTTTCTGGGCTAACACCCAATCTCCCTCCTGGTTCGCTTCCCTGCATGTCTGTGCCCATCGATCCTCAGATTCAGAATCAGAGCTGCTGCTACTGTCATCTGAAAAGGAGGGATAAGCTCTGGCAGGGCAGGGCCACGATACAGGGGGCGTAGCACGGCATTTTTGAAATGCCGACTTTCCTTTATCCAGGGCAGGGGTAGCGGGGGGTCGGGGATGGTTTTGAATCAGGGGGATGGGGAGCAGAAGAATTCGTTTGTCAGGAACAATGCATCTAGCTTGGTCAGCATACCAGAGCAGGAAGAAAAGATAAGAGACCACTGATAAAACCAGCGGGACTCTCAGACAGACATCCTGCCTCATCCCAAAACCAGCTCAAACCAGTCCCAAAGCTTAAACCCAGGCCATAGGTATAAAAGATCATGCGCAGGAAAGAAAAGTGAAAAGTTCAGGACGAGGAAGACTCCCCTGACTTCATCAAAAGACCCTTGGAAGACCCCTACCACAACCACCAAACAACACTGCGCAAGCGCTATGCGGATGTAAATGACTTTTGAGTTCATTATAATACGAAGAGAGGCTGGGTGGGGCTAGGTGATGAATATGTATAAGTTTGTTAGGAAACTTAATGAATATGGAACTTGTAACTCGATAAATACTGAGCTGAATGCAGCTGTCGGCACGCATGACTTTGGAGGAGCGATCCCCCGTGTGTCCCAGCGCTGGAATAAAGCATACCTACTTTACTACTTATTTAGTAGTGGAGATCTTTCCTCTTTTCATTTGGCGAGCAGCCAGGAGAAACTCTGTCCGGCTGCAGGATCGGCTGAGGAGCAGACATCCTAGGCGCGCCCCAGGGCTTTCCTGGAGGATCTCCTCCCCTCGGCTCGCTCACTGCAGCGGACAGACAACGACCTGCTAAAGCTGCGGACAAATGGTATGTTTTGCATTTAGGGTGCCTGTAAGTCGTACGCGTGGCCAGGGTTGCTGGTAAGCCGCGAGGAGACGTCCCGCGCACAGTGCAGCCCCTGTGAGGGTAAAGGTGGGGCTTGCAAGCATCCGGCTACGGAGCCGGCATAGGGGAAACGCCGACCGATAGGGCGGCTGCTAGCGATCCTGAGGGCGGATCAGGTGATTCCAAGGGGGGTCCCGCTGGAACTTGTTACTATGTTGGGAAAATATAAGGGGGACCCTGAAACTATTACAAGCGAGTGTTGCGAACATTTTTGCTACTAGTAGCTGGTTTGAATGTTGTTGTGTTGCTTATATGTCTGTGCAGACATTGGTTGTTGTCGGACTGCTTTTATGGGTGTGGGTGTATATTAGGTCGCCTATTCGTTTGTAAAACGGGAGCGTGAGTGTTGCCGTGTGTTGTTTGAGAGTGTGATATTGAGACATTTGTTTGGGAGGGTGCTTGCTTGTTGAATTTGGAATCTTGACTGGGAGAACCTCTGCAGGAAGATTAGTGGCTTTTGATTGAGAACAACCGGCAGCAGAGAATTTAGAGTTTGAAAGAGTACGTGGAATAGCTTGTTCTTGTGGATGTATCAGAACCTTTTATTCAACGGGAGGGTGGCAGGTTGCATGGGTATTAATGCAGTGTAAAGTTTGTAAGAGAAGGTGGTACTGTTCTTCTGCCAGGCGGCAGAGCCTGTGTTCTTCTGCCAGGCCGCAGAGCCTGTGTTCTCAGTGCTATCAGGGATAAGTTGATTTTGAGCCTGAGATTTTAAAGATTGTGCGTGGGAAGTCGCATTTGGTACCTGAGATTTTGGAGGTTCGGGAAGAAAATTGGGAAAGAACTGTGAGATAGTGTGAAGAAAAATTTGGGTGAAACGAGATAACACTAGGGGACGGAGATAGAAACTCTCTCCGTTCATGTATCCTATCTGCTTGAGTGATAGAAAGGACTCCCTTCTTTGTGTGTGGGTGTAAGCTCACTGCAGATTTTGTGGAAGTCGGAAAGGTTATAATTCTATTTATTTGGCAAACAAGAGATCTGTGCCCAGATTGGGAGGAGATAGTAGAGACTTCGGGAAAAAAAAAAAAAAAAAAAAAAAAAAAAAAGAGAGAGGAGATTTCAAGCAGCAAAACAGGCTTGGCAAAAGGCATAGGATACAGTTGACCCGAAGGGGGTGGCACAGTATTTGAGTAAACTCAAATAGGATGGGAACCAGACAAAGTAAGGAAATCCCCAGAGCAAGCCCGCTCGGCTGTATTCTAGCCCATTGGAAGGAGATAGTAGGAGCTGGAGGCACAGAAAATAAAAGAACCCTTATAAAATATTGTACCCAGTGGTGGCCACTGTATAAATTAGAAAATGAAGCCAAATGGCCATCTAATGGAACTTTAGATTATAATACTTTGCTTCAGCTAATGCTGTTTCTGAGGCGGGAAGGTAAATGGGAAGAAGTTTCCTACGCTGATGCATTTTTCTCTCTCCGAAAACACCCCGAATGGCAGAGAGATTGTGGAATCAAACCCCCCAGTGATCCTATGGTGTTAGCTCTGGAAAAAGAGAATAAAAAGGGCCAAAGAAGAATTAAGCGCTGCTGTTCGTCGTGCAGCATAGGCCACAGATGCACAAGGTCAGACAAAGTCTATCAAGCAGCAGCTCAGGGACAAGATGATGATGAATTAACCGATTTGCTTAAGCCTCCCCTTAGGAGACAGGAAGAGGATGCGGACTCGGAAGGAACACCAACGCCAACCTCCTCTCCCCTGGGCAGTCCTGTCTCTTCCCGAACCAGGAAACAGGTACTGATGGCACCCCTGAGAGAGGCGGTGGCACCTGATGGGGATACAATGTTGATTAGAGTACCTTTCTCTATGTCTTGGGGTGACGTTATGATGTGTATCCCATATCGCTGCCTATGCCCAGAAATTAATTTTTGTGCCTTTCTGTGCCTCTAAACTGAGCCTGAGAGGGGGAAGGAAAAAACTGAGCAAAACTTTTTCAGGGCAGTTTGCAGCTTGTTCAAGGTCACACAGAGATAGCAGGTTTTTTTTTCCCAGCTGTGGGAGGAGAGCGAGGAAGCACCCGGCTTGCGGCTTTCCAGTCAGCTTTTGGCCAGTTGTTTCAGCTTCTTGTTCTCCGGAGAGAGAGACTGAGAGTTGGACTTTGTTTTTCCTTCTCTGGAATTCTGGATTTTCTCCCTTTTATACTGGACTGTTTTTTCAACCTCAGAGCACATCGGGAGGACTTTCCACCGGGCACAGAGGGCCTGGCCCTGGCCCAAGCCCCAGCGCCGAGGAGACCAAAGGGAGGACTCTTAACACTTTCCCAGGTTTTTTTTTCCCTCCACAGTGAAACATTTTATTATTTAGCCTTATTTTCCTTTTCCCGTGTGTTTGTTAAATAAATAGTTTTATCTTCTTCACTTTCCTTCGAGGAAAATTTATTTTTTCCCGAACCTGGGGGGGGGAAGGGGTAGTTGTGCCTTCTCTCAGAGGATATATTTCTAAATTTGGCCAAACCGGAACAAATTTAGTGGCGCCCAATGTGAGGCTCGAAGGAAAGTGAAAAAACGGTGCTAATTACATTTTGGTTTGAATTTACTTATTCTGTGTTGGGGTAAAGTAATCACCATGGTGGTTGAGTTCATAATGTCTCTCTGGCTTGATGTACTCATGTCTTTTTGGTCCTTAGGCTTCATTGAGGTACTGGTTTTTTTTTGGTCCCTAGGGTTGTTTGCCTATCCACAACTTGCTCCAATCCTGTCCCTGATATGTAAATTTTACAGAGCAGGGAGACGAATTCGGATTTCTATCTTCTTGTGCTCCGTGATAATGATTTATAAGAAGTTGACAGAGGTACGGGCAGCTGTTCGGAGTGTGTATGATATGTGGTTTCTCCGTCCTAACCCCAGTCCTAGCTTCAGTAGCCTGTTTTGGGAATTTATTAGTAATTGCACCCAGATTGTTAGAGGAGGAGGAGACGAGGTTTCCCTTCCCTTTAAATTTGATAGGTTATCTTTTGAGAATGTTCAGTTTCCCCTGGATGTTAAAGACATCCTCTTCATGGTATTGTATCTCCTAAGCTTCCTCCATATGTCTCGCAGCTTGTCTAGAATGAGAGCTCAGATTTCCAGGGTGACTGCTGAGACACCTGACCCAGAGGTGGAACATCCTGAGTGGTGTGGGGAATGGGAGGATATGGGCCAAATCTTGAAGAAATTCTCTGACCCAATGGTTTGCAAGTTTCCCCCTGAACAAGTTCAGAAACCAGCTGAGGTGGCGAAATATCTGAAAGAGAAATACAATGACAATTCTAATGAGAACAAGCTCCTTGCAATATGTTGGGCTTTGGCATATGCCTATCGCACACTGCAGCATGTAATGGTAGAGAGACAGGAAGATAAATCAGCAAAGCCTGCAGATACCCCAGTAACTCAGGCTGCAGATAAACCAGACAGCAAGCCCAAACCAGATGGAGAGTCTAAGCCACTGACAGTGGCTCCTGTCACGAGGAAGAAGCACACCACCAAAACTGATCGCCCAGTGAAAGATGATGATGATGCAGGGGAAGGGACCTCAAAAGATGCAGGGGAAGGAACCTCAAAACCACCTACTGACTCAGGCACAGAAACCATTACTGAGTCCATGTCCATAAAGGACCTTCACAGCCTAAGAAAGGATTACACCCGATGGTCCGACGAATCCATAATAAGTTGGATGGTCCGTATTTGGGATGCTGCAGGTGATGATGTGATGCTGGACTGTGCTGAAGCGAGGCATTTGGGATCCCTGTCACATGATCCAGTGATCGACCAAGCGATGAAAAGGGGGGCTGATTCTACCAGTGTCTGGAGATGAGTTTTAACAGGCGTGGCTGAAAGATATATGTGTGGAGATGATCTCTACATGCAGCAAACCCCGTGGAAGACCATAGAACAAGGGATCCAACGCCTGAGAGAACGAGGGGTGGTAGAGGTTGTCTTTGCAAATGACCCAGGATTGAGGAGTCCAGACCAGGCCAGAGTTATTCCATACATGTGGCGAAAACTCATACACCTTGGGCCACCAGAATACGCTTCTGCTTTAGCAGTAATGAAAGCAGACTACGGTGCGAATGAGACTGTGAAGGATATGGCAGTGAAGCTCCGAGCATATGCAGACTCTGTGCATGGCCCAACACATGCAAGAATCGCAGCTGTGGAAACACGTATGCAGAAAATGGAAGATAAGATGGAGAAGAATCAGCAGGAGATTAAAGAGCGCCTTCTCCGCGGACGTTCCCCAGAGAGAAGGCACATCCCATGAAGTGAGCTGTGGAATTTCCTGTGTGACAGTGGGGAAAACATGAGGAAGTGGGGTGGACAACCCACTTCTGCTCTGGCAGCACGAGTGAGTGAATTGAAGGAGCGCAAGTCTCAGAAAGGAGGATCTACCAAAAAGGAAGTAGCTCCAGTTGCCTGTAGCCAAACTGCTGGAAATGATGGAAAAGACGATGGCATGTCCAATTCCCATGAAGGAACCTCTAAGATACAGGCCCAGAGAAAGAAGGATAACCAGGCATAGAGGGGCCCTGCCTCTAGCCAGGTAGAGGTCAGGGAAAACCGCGTTTTTTGGACTGTGTGGATTCGTTGGCCTGGTACATCAGAACCACAAAAATATGATGCCTTGGTTGACACTGGTGCGCAGTGTACAATAATTCCATCGCAGCATGTGGGGGTAGAATCTGTTTCTATTTCTGGTGTAACAGGTGGATCACAAAATTTGACCTTGGTGGAAGCTGAGGTGAGCCTGACTGGAACTGAGTGGAAGAAGCATCTCATTGTGACTGGCCCAGAGGCCCCGTGCATTTTGGGCATAGACTTCCTCCGTAACGGGTATTTTAGAGACCCAAAGGGACTCAAGTGGGCTTTTGGAATAGCTGCTGTGGAGACAGAGGGCAGTAAGCAATTGAACACTTTGCCTGGGCTATCAGAAAACCCGTCTGCAGTCGGCCTTCTGAAGGTGGAAGAACAAAAAGTACCAATTGCTACCTCGACAGTGCATCGCCGACAGTACCGGACAACTCGAGATGCTGTGATTCCCATCCACAAGATGATTCGTGAGCTGGAGAGCCAAGGGGTGGTCAGCAAGACCCACTCACCCTTCAATAGTCCCATTTGGCCTGTGCGCAAATCTGAAGGAGAATGGAGATTGACTGTGGACTATCGTGCCTTGAATGAAGTGACTCCACCACTGAGTGCTGCTGTGCCGGACATGTTGGAGCTCCAGTATGAGCTAGAGTCCAAAGCAGCGAAGTGGTATGCTACTATTGACATTGCCAATGCATTTTTCTCCATTCCTTTAGCAGCAGAGTGCAGGCCTCAGTTTGCCTTCACCTGGAGGGGTTCAATACACCTGTAACCGACTGCCCCAGGGGTGGAAGCACAGTCCTACCATCTGCCATGGGCTAATCCAGATTGCACTAGAAAAGGGTGAGGCTCCAGAACATTTGCAGTACATTGATGACATCATTGTGTGGGGGAACACTGCAGCAGAAGTGTTTGAGAAAGGAGAGAAAGTTATCTGGATTCTCCTGGAAGCTGGTTTCGCCATCAAGAAGAGCAAAGTCAAGGGACCTGCCCTAGAGATCCAGTTCCTGGGAGTGAAATGGCAAGATGGACGGCGTCAGATTCCCGCTGAGGTCATCAATAAGATCACTGCAATGTCTCCACCAACCAACAAGAAGGAAACACAAGCTTTCCTAGGTGCCATAGGCTTTTGGAGGATGCACATTCCTGAGTACAGCCAGATTGTGAGTCCTCTTTACCTGGTTACCCGCAAGAAGAACTATTTCCATTGGGGCCCCGAACAGCAACAAGCTTTTGCTCAAATCAAGCAGGAAATCGCTCATGCGGTAGCGCTTGGCCCAGTCAGGACAGGACCCGAAGTGAAGAACGTGCTCTACTCTGCAGCCGGGAACAATGGCCTGTCCTGGAGCCTTTGGCAGAAGGTGTCTGGTGAGACTCGAGGTCGACCACTGGGATTTTGGAGCCGAAGCTACAGAGGGTCTGAAGCCAACTACACTCCAACAGAGAAGGAAATCTTGGCAGCCTATGAAGGAATCCAAGCCGCCTCAGAGGTAATTGGCACTGAGGCACAACTCCTCCTGGCACCCCGACTACCAGTGCTGGGGTGGATGTTCAAAGCAGAGGTTCCCTCTACCCACCATGCCACCAATGCCACATGGAGCAAATGGATTGCTCTCATCACACAGCGCGCCTGTATCGGAAAACTGAATCGCCCTGGGATTTTGGAAATAATCACAAACTGGCCAGAAGGTGAAAACTTTGGTCTCGCTGATGAAGAAGAAAAAGTGGCACGTGCTGAAGAAGCTCCACCATACAACCAACTGCCATCAGAAGACACACGCTACGCTCTTTTCACCAACGGTTCTTGTCGCATCGTAGGGATGAAACGAAAGTGGAAAGCAGCCGTATGGAGTCCCACACGACGGGTTGCCGAAGCTACTGAAGGAGAAGGTGGATCAAGCCAACTCGCTGAACTCAAAGCTGTTCAACTAGCCCTGGACATTGCTGAAAGAGAGAAGTGGCCAAAGCTCTACCTCTACACTGATTCATGGATGGTAGCCAATGCTCTGTGGGGATGGTTAGAAAAGTGGGAAAAAGCTAATTGGCAGCGTAGGGGAAAACCAATCTGGGCTGCTGAAGAGTGGAAAAACATTGCTGCCCGAGTAAGAAAGCTGGTTGTGAAAGTCCGCCATGTAGATGCTCATGTCCCCAAGAGTAGGGCTAATGAAGAACACCAAAACAACAGGCAGGTAGATCAGGCTGCAAAGATAGAAGTGTCACAGGTAGACTTGGACTGGAAACACAAGGGAGAGTTGTTCCTAGCTCGATGGGCCCATGATGCCTCAGGCCATCAGGGCAGAGATGCCACCTATAAGTGGGCACGAGATCGAGGGGTGGATCTGACCATGGACAGTATCTCCCAGGTCATCCATGACTGTGAGACATGCGCTGCAATCAAGCAGGCCAAGCAGGTGAAGCCCCTGTGGTATGGTGGGCGGTGGTCCAAATACAAGTATGGGGAGGCCTGGCAGATTGATTACATCACACTGCCTCAAACACGCCAAGGCAAGCGCTATGTGCTCACAATGGTAGAAGCCACCACAGGATGGCTGGAGACCTACCCTGTGCCTCACGCTACTGCCCGGAACACCATCCTGGGCCTCGAAAAGCAAGTCCTTTGGAGGCACGGTACCCCTGAGAGAATTGAATCTGACAATGGGACTCATTTTAAGAACAGCCTTATTAACACCTGGGCTAGAGAACATGGCATTGAGTGGGTGTACCACATCCCTTACCATGCACCAGCTGCAGGCAAAGTGGAACGGTGCAATGGGTTGTTGAAAACCACTTTGAAGGCACTAGGTGGGGGAACTTTCAAAAATTGGGAACAGCATCTAGCAAAGGCCACCTGGTTAGTTAACACCTGAGGTTCCACCAATAGAGCTGGTCCAGCCCAATCTGAATCCCTCCATACAACAGATGGAGATAAGGTCCCAGTAGTGCATGTCAGAGGTCTGTTAGGAAAGACTGTGTGGGTAAAATCTGCCTCGAGTACAGACAAACCCACCCGTGGGGTTGTCTTTGCTCAGGGACCTGGTTGCACATGGTGGGTAATGCAGAAAGACGGAACAACACGTTGTGTACCACAGGGAGATCTGATTGTTGTGTGAAATGCTTGTATACCCCTGCTTGCTAATTGTCACTGTCACTGTTCGTATATAGCTGTGTATATATATATATATATATATGTATTAATGTGTGTGTAGAATTAGAATATCTTAGTTTGGGCATTGAGCCAACAATATGGGATAAGGGGTGGAATGTCTTGGGGTGACTTTATGATGTGTATCCCATATCGCTGCCTATGCCCAGAAATTAATTTTTGTGCCTTTCTGTGCCTCTAAACTGAGCCTGAGAGGGGGAAGGAAAAAACTGAGCAAAACTTTTTCAGGGCAGTTTGCAGCTTGTTCAAGGTCACACAGAGATAGCAGGTTTTTTTTTCCCAGCTGCGGGAGGAGAGCGAGGAAGCACCCGGCTTGCGGCTTTCCAGTCAGCTTTTGGCCAGTTGTTTCAGCTTCTTGTTCTCCGGAGAGAGAGACTGAGAGTTGGACTTTGCTTTTCCTTCTCTGGAATTCTGGATTTTCTCCCTTTTATACTGGACTGTTTTTTCAACCTCAGAGCACATCAGGAGGACTTTCCACCGGGCACAGAGGGCCTGGCCCTGGCCCAAGCCCCAGCGCCGAGGAGACCAAAGGGAGGACTCTTAACACTTTCCCAGGTTTTTTTTTCCCTCCACAGTGAAACATTTTATTATTTAGCCTTATTTTCCTTTTCCCGTGTGTTTGGTAAATAAATAGTTTTATCTTCTTCACTTTCCTTCGAGGAAAATTTTTTTTTTTCCCGAACCTGGGGGGGAAGGGGTAGTTGTGCCTTCTCTCAGAGGATATATTTCTAAATTTGGCCAAACCGGAACACCTTACTGCTGACCTAGATGCATGGTATAATATTGCCAAAAATTACCGAAATGATCCAGAGGGTACTGCTGAGCGCTTGCGACTTATAATTAAACAGCATAATCCAGATTGGTCTGATATACAATTATTGTTGGGTGGACTAACAGAGACAGAAAGACAGTTAGTTTTGAAAACAGCTCGAGACTTGGCAGAGGATTATTACAAAACGCAACAATTAGATGTAAAAGATTACTTCCCACTCCAGGAACCACACTGGAATCCGAATAGAACAGCTGAATTAAAGAAATTAAAAGGTTATCAAGAATGGATAGCAAAAGGGGTGGAAAAGGCTATTCCCAAGACCCTAAACTGGTCAGCTTTGTACGCAATAAGACAGGGTCCTTCTGAGTCACCATCCGAATTCCTGGATCGTCTGAGGGATGCAATGCACCGTAACACATCGCTGGATCCTGGGACCGAGGTAGGGGTACAACAGCTGGTATCTTTGTTTCTAGGGCAATCCACAGGAGATATCAGACGTAAATTGCAGAAACTTCAGGGGCCAGAAGGGAGGAATCTGGAAACTCTATTAGATGCAGCTTGGAGGGTATTCAGTAATCGAGAAGAAAGTTACAAGCAAGGGATGAGGAGATTAGTAGCAGTAGTAGAAGAAGGGAATAGAGGAAAACTTAGACAAGGACCCCTCAGACGAGGACCTCCCAGACAAGGCCCACCCCGGCTAGGTAGAGACCAATGCGCGATTTGTGGAAGGTCCGGCCATTGGAAAAATGAGTGCCCAGAAAGAAGACAAGAAGACTGCCAGAAGAGAGGAAACCGAGGAAGGGGGAGGGTGGTTGCACATGTGAAAGAAGATTGAAGAGGACTGGGAGATTCCACCCTAGCAGATCCACTGGTTATAATGAAGCTAGGGGACTGTCGCGGTTTGGGTTTGTAACCGGGCAGAAACACCAATTTAGTGTAGTGGTTTGGTCTAAAATACTCATTACTGTTTATCTTCTGTGAGATAAGAATTAGGAGAAATGCAAAGCAGGCACCAACTTGAATGAATATAAAGAAGTTTATTAACAGACCTAAAAGAAGAAAAGACAAAAAAATTATACCACCTTTAGAACTCTCCTCCTCCCCCCACCTTCCTCCCTTCTCCCACTGACAATGTAAAGACAACCCTTAAGATGTTCAGTCTGTTTACCACATCCATAATAACTTTGTTCAGTCCATTTAGAAAGAGGAGTCTCTTTTTGCTCGTGCTATGAAAACAGTATCACACCGAGACAGCCGCCCACTTCCAAATATTGTTCAGTCCATTCAGGAAGAGGAGTCTCTCTGCTTACGATGTGAGTCCTTTCCCCCGACTTGCAGCTTTTCCCGCAACTGCTTTTGAGGGTCCACTCTTGAAAGTTTTCTGGGGTACAATTTTAAGGTTGAGCTGTTCAGAAACAAAAAAAACAGAGGCCCTTCTCCTTCCCTGGGAGCAAAGGGTCATCTTCATCTTTAAGACTATCTCTGGAAGCATCTCTAGGAATTGAGGTTTTTCTCCTTTCCTCTTTGGAGCAAAAGTCCTCATCTGGTTCATCTGGTTCATCTGGTTCATCTCTCTCTGTCCAAACTTCTCATGAAATTACAGCTGCGGCAGCATCTGCCTATTGCTTATGACTTGAACACTCCACCCCCCATATCTTCATGAAATTACAACAGGATACTCTGATATATCATAGCTTCACAACAGACTTTCAGCTTTAAGCATCTCCTCTCTCTCTTCCCTCAGGTTTTCAGCTCTTCACAGCAATAAAAGGGTTAATCTCACCTCGGCCTTGCAGCTGGAATGTGGCTTATCGCAGTTCGTCACCTGACCTCTGCCGGACAGCGGTGCCGCTTTGCTGAATCTTGGCCGCAGTGGAGGGGGGTTGGTTCCGAGCCGCTCCAGCTGCCCACTGCAAGGCAGTGGGGGGGGGGTTCCATGGCTGGAACAGGCCCATGGCTCCAGGCTAGCTGTGGCCCGGCCCGGCCCGGCCCAAGCAGGGCCTGGCCGGGCCTGCTGGCCCCCGCACGGGGCCTGCAGCCACCTGTCCCAGCGCCAGAAACGAGAGAGAGCTTGGGGGGGAGTTTGTCTATTCTTAAGTGTGTATCACAGAGGCGGTCACAACTATAAGTGGCTTAAAGAATTGTCCATATTCAAACTGGCCAGCTGATAGGTTCTATCAGGTCCCAGAGGAAGCTGTAAGCACCCCTGAGCAAGGATATCCCTTCTGGGACTATGCTTGCTAACCTATGACAGGGACAAGGAAAAAGAATTTTTGGTGGATACGGGGGCAGCATATTCAGTTTTATATAAAGCTTTAATGCCTGTGAGGGATGACTATCTTATGGTACATGGAGCAACTGGCCAATCTGAAAAAGCTTATTTTTGTAAGCCACTGAAATATAAAATCGGGAAACAATGGGGTATTCACAAGTTTCTATATTTACCCTATTCTCCAAAAGCACTCTTGGGAAGAGATTTATTAGAACAATTACAAGCAACCATTATTTTTAGGAATGGGGAAGTTATTCTGGAGGTAAATGACCAACAGTACGTAGAAATACTGAGCCTAATATTAACAACCAAAAGCCCTGCAGAGGAAATTAGGAAAGAGATAAGCCAAGTGTTCCCAGGAGTCTGGGCCACAGATGTACCTGGGAGAGCCAAAAATGCAACCCCAATACAGATCAAACTCAAAGAAGGGAGACAACCAGTTAGAATTAAACAGTATCCCCTTAAAAGGGAAGACAGGGAAGGAATTGGCCCAATAATTGAAAAATTCTTACAGTTGGGATTGTTAAAAAGTGCCAATCTTATTTTAATACTCCTATCCTGCCTCTCCGTAAACCTGATGGATCTTACCGGGTGGTACAGGATTTACGGGCTGTTAACAAGATAACTGAGGACCTCTATCCTGTGGTGGCAAACCCTTACACTCTGTTAACATGTTTAACACCACAGCTAACTTGGTTTACCGTTTTAGATCTAAAAGATGCCTTCTTTTGCCTCCCTCTCCATGAAGCCAGCCAGAAAATTTTTGCATTTGAATGGGAAAGCCCTAAGAGTGGGCACAAAACCCAGCTCACAGGGACGGTGTTGCCTCAGGGATTTAAGAACAGTCCCACCTTGTTTGGAGAACAGCTCGCAAAAGACATAGAGTCCTGGGAAGCCTCACCAGGAGAAGGGAAGCTATTGCAGTACGTGGATGATCTCCTAATAGCTACCCAAACAGAGGAATCTTGCATAGCCTGGATGGTAAGCCTCTTAAACTTCCTGGGACTCCAAGGGTACAGGGTATCTAAGAAAAAGGCTCAGGTGGTGAAACAGAAAGTGATCTATCTGGGCTATGAAGTCAGTGCTGGACAACAAACTTTGGGGCAAGATCGCAAAGAAGCGATATGCCAAACCCCGAAACCCCAGACAGTGAAAGAGTTATGGACTTTTCTGGGGATGACAGGGTGGTTGCAGACTGTGGATTTACAATTACGGGCTGCTTGTGAAACCACTATATGAACTCATTACAAAGGAAAGCAGAGATCTCCAGTGGACAAAGGAGGCCACATGGGCCTTCAGCCAGCTAAAGAATGCCCTCATGTCAGCTCCAGCTCTAGGACTCCCAGACGTGAGTAAGCCATTCTTTCTATTTTCCCATGAGAAGCAAGGGATCGCCCTGGGAATACTAGCACAGGACCTGGGCCCATACTGATGGGCAGTTGCTTATTTCTCTAAGCAGCTAGATGCAGCAGCCAAAGGATGGCCTGGGTGCCTCAGAGCTGTTGCAGCAGTCGTGCTAAACATCCAGGAAGCACCAAGATGGGACAAAGGCAAGCTAAACCCAGCCTTTCCCATTCTGAGAGAGACCTATACCCCTTTCTTCCGACCCTTCTCTTAAAATCTGACTTTAAATTCTCTAAAGGTATTCTTTCTAAGAAAAACCTTAAATCTTTCAGTAATTGGATATCTCTAAATTTCCCTCATGCTACTACAGATTGTGTTCTTTCTGATTCATTCTGGGACAGTGTGGGAAACAAACTGTATTCTTCTCAAGCCTCGGGAAACCTCTCCGTTTCCAAATTCATGCCTTTATTTCATTTACTGGTTAAAATGTGTCGTGCGAAACCCCCCCCTCAGCCAAACCCCTTATCTGCCCTTCCCCCCTCCCACCCCCCCTCTCCTCCTCTGGGAATGGCCAGCCAGAGCGCGGACTCGGCCAGCCGCCCCGACCCTGGCCCGGCCGGGGCGCCGGCCCCCCCGCTTCCCTTCCCCAACCCCCTGTTCCCGGCGGTCCTCCCGTGCGCGCCCCCGCCCCCCGCTCGCCCCCTCGGTTCCGCTGCCACCCCCCAGGCAGCGCGCGCGGGATCCATCCCAGACCCACCTCCCCTCCCCGGGATGGATGCCCCTGAGCCGCCCCCAGCCCCGTCTCCCTGTGCCCCTGGTATCTCGCAGCCCTCCCCGCACGACACCACCCTTCCCCCTCTCGCACCGGCCCGCGGTGCCTCCGACCCCCCCCCACCCCACCGCGTCCCAGCCTCCTGCCGTATCCCTGCCACACGCGGCCCTGTTCCCCCCCCACCCCAGCACGGCGGCCCCGTCCCAGCGAGCCGCCCCCCCGCCGCTGCCCCCCCCTGCACCCACGGAGCAGCCATGGTACAACACGGGGCCGGTCCCGCAGAGCCCCGCGCACACACTGTGGGGCCCGGAACAGGCGTCACGCCCCCCGCCAGCATCTGCCCCTCTCGCCGCTGGCGGGACCCAGCTATCCGCGACACCGCCCCAGGCTATCGCCCATAGATCCTGGCAGGCGCCGGCACACCCGCTCCCCCCCTCCCCAGCTGCATCTTGCGCAATCCCTGCTGATGTTCCCCCTCTCCCTGCACCCTCCCCTCCCCCTACCACGGGTTCTTGCGCAATCCCCATTCCCCCCGCTGCTGCGCTAGAGCCCACCGCCCCCCCACCCTCCTTTCGCCCATCCCGACTCCACATGGAATTGCGAAACTGGCACTACCTGTAACCCGACCTCTCCCCAAACGACCTGCTGCTGTACAACCTCTCCACCCCCATGCTGCCATAACAGGACCCCTTCCCACCCCTCAAACCACCCCCGGCCCCCGCTATTCCCGACCTAGGTAAAGGAAAGTCGGCATTTCAAAAACGCCGCGCCACGCCCCCTGTATCCCAGCCCCGCCCTGCCACAGCTTATCCCTCCTGTTCAGATGACAGTAGCAGTGGCTCTGACTCTGAATCGGAGGACCGGTGGGCACAGACACGCAGGGAAGCGAACCGGGAGGGAGATTGGGAATAGGCTCAGAAAATTTCAGCCTTTCCAGTCATTATAGGGAGAGGGAGGAGGGGTGGTCCAACTACAAAAATATGGGAACCTATCCCATACAAAGAAATCAAAGAGCTTTGCAAGGCAGCAAAAGAACATGGGAGAGGGTCACATTTCTTTAGAAACCTATTGGAAGCCACTTTCTCTGCCTATACATTAGTACCACATGATATTAAAAACCTTATTAATTGCATCCTTTCTCCTGCCGAATATATATTATGGGAAAGGCATTGGAAAAGACATTTAAAAACACTGTCTGACACTTATGCTAAAGATGCAAATCAGACAGATTGGACAATAGAACAACTGGCTGGAGAAGGTGACCTCCAAAAACCCCTAGATCAAGCTACAACCTTACCTGAACTAGCATTACAAGATATAGCTATTGCAGCTAAGACATCACTGTTTCTTACCCCTGATGATTCTGTTCCTAAACAATATTTCTCTAACATCAAACAGTCAGCAAATGAAAGCTTCATTCAGTTTGTTGATCGTTTAAAAGCTAGCTAAGAAAAACAGATAGAGAGTCCGGATGGACGAAAGGAACTTTTGGGCAAACTTGCCCTGGTAAATGCTAACGAACAATGTAAGAATATCTTGAGGGCCCTACCCATGGACACAGAACCTACAGTAGGACAAATGATAGAGACCTGTACTAGACACACATCCACAGAGAACACAATGACCCAAGCAGTTGTAAAGGGCATCACAGAGGGAGTTTCCGGTGCATTTGCTGCAGCAGTCTCTAAGGAGAATGCCTGCTGTTTCTATTGTGGCGAACTTGGACACTTTATAAAGGACTGCCCACAAAGGTCAACCACCCAGGACCGTCGTGCTACCTACCAAAGGCACCAGAGACAGCAACAGCACCAGCAGCATCCAAAAAACTTCTATCGGAGCGCGGTGTCAAGGCCCCGCGCCCAGACAACAAATCAAAGGCCATACTACCCCGCCCCAGCTGTGAACTCCACATCGGACCACTGAGAGCAGACAACTGGACCTCACCCAGCACCATCATCCCAGGCGATCCCAGAACACATGAGAAGGATCCAACACATGGAGCGCTACTGATCGGGACCAGACGCCAACTGGTAACATCACTGCCATTTAACTTTGTTGACAAGCGTTTTTATCGTATTCCCACAGGAAAGTATGGACCGCAGAACGGCCCATGGGACATTCTTATCCTAAGCGATACCATCCATGGTCCAGAACAACTCTTTGTATTACCTGAGATACAAACAGTGCACCCTGGACAAGAGATTCTTGTCCAGCTTTGCTGCACGGACACACCTTTCTTTCTCCCACAGGGAACACCAAATGCTCAAGCCTTTTTACTTCCACAGAACCGCCCAGAACAGCTTCCTCTCAATCCTATGGCAATGTGGATGGAGATTGTGGGCTCAAACAAACCGACCATCGAGTGCAGCTTGTTCTGTAAAGGAGAGAGGGTCTACCGCCCAGGGATGCTGGACACCGGAGCAGACGTGACCATCATCGCCCGCTCCGAGTGGCCAGGGAATTGGGAACTGGAGCCAGTGGCAGGTATGATCTCCGGGATTGGTGGAGTTGCAGTGTCCATGAGAAGCAAATGAAATGTTGTCATTGAAGGACCTGAGGGCAAGATAGCGACCACCCGACCATTCGTGGTAAGAGCCCCCATCACCCTATGGGGAAGAGACCTTCTATCCCAATGGGGTGCCACTCTTACTATTCCCAGCCAGGATTTCTGACTGGGGCCACTGAGAAACGAGCTCTGCCATCTACTCCCCCGCTCACCTGGAAGACTGACAACCCAAAATGGACAAGGCAGTGGCCCCTTGAAAAAGAAAAACTCAGCGCGCTGGAAGCCCTGGTGGAAGAGCAACTTGCCAAGGGTCATATCACCGAGACCACCAGCCCTTGGAATTCCCCTGTCTTTGTGCTGAAAAAGCCCGGCACAAACAAATGGAGACTACTCCATGACCTACGAAAGATCAATGAGGTCATTGAAGACATGGGCCCCCTCCAACCTGGCCTGCCATCAGCATCGATGCTGCCCCGAGACTGGCTGCTGGCCATCATAGACATTAAAGACTGTTTCTTTAACATCCCGCTCCATCCCCAGGACGCACCAAGGTTCGCCTTCTCCATCCCCTCTCTTAACGATGAAGCCCCACTCAGAAGATACCACTGGCTCCTCCTCCCACAAGGCATGAAGAACAGCCCGACCATCTGCCAGCCGTACGTCGCCCACATTCTGTCCCCCATCAGGAGCCTGTTCCCAGAAGCAATAATTTACCACTATATGGATGGCATACTAATCTGTGCATCAGAAAAAACTTACTTGGACAGAACTCTTAAAAAGACAATTGAGGCCATAGAAGAAGCAGGGTTCGAGATTCGTGAGGACAAAGTGCAGTACTCCAGCCCATGGACTTACCTCGGCCTCCAGATCCGGGAGAGAACCATCGAACCCCAGCAACTCGCCATCAAAAAGGACCCTAAAACCCTAAGGGACTTACACAGCCTGTGCGGATCCATAAATTGGATACGCCCCCTACTGGGAGTCACAACAGAAGATCTCGCTCCCCTCTTCAACCTCCTCCATGGCAGCAAAGACTTGGACTCTCCATGCGCCCTCACACCTGAAGCCCGAGATACCATCACCAAAGTCCAAGAAGCCCTGTCTTCATGCCAAGCCCATCGCGCTGAACCCACCCTGCCTCTTCAGTTTGCAGTTTTGGGTAAAGCTCCCTGTTTCCATGGACTGATCTTCCAATGGGACCCTCAACTCAGAGACCCTTTGCTGATACTTGAATGGGTCTTCACAAGCCATCAACCTACAAAGACATTAACCACCTTCCAAGAAGTAATGGCACATTTAATAAAAAAGGCCAGAACTCGTCTCTGCTCTCTTGCAGGGTGTGAGTTCACATGCATATACTTGCCATTGACCACTGGGGATCTGAAGCTGTTGCTCCAGACTAATGAGAGCCTCCAGTTAGCCCTAGATAGCTACACAGGCCAAATTTCCATTCACATGCCAAAACATAGACTTTTCTACCGTGATGCAGCTTTTAATTTGATTCCAAAATTAACCCAAAGTAGAAAACCTCTTAAAGCTCTAACCGTCTTTACTGATGGGTCAGGTTCGTCCTCTCAGTCTGTCCTGACATGGAGACAACCCAATACCCAAAAATGGGAATCTGATATCCAAATAGTAGAGGGATCCCCACAGATTGGTGAGTTAGCAGCTGTTGTCAGAGCCTTTGAGAAGTTTAAAGATGAACCTTTTAATTTGGTCACAGATTCGGCTTATGTCGCTGGTATAGCTGTGAGGGCTGAACATGCTTTTCTAAAGGAGGTCTCCAACCAAAAATTATATCAATTGGTTTCTACATTAATCCATTTAATCTCCCACAGAAAACAGCCTTACTACATTATGCATGTGAGGTCACACACTGACCTCCCTGGTCCCATTGCCGAAGGGAACAGGAGAGCAGATGCACTGGCCATGCCAGCAGAGACTGCAAACGTCCCTGACATCTTTGCCCAGGCAAAGTTGTCACATGTATTTTTTCACCAAAATATTCCTGCCCTCGTCAGAATGTTCAAGCTTTCAAAAGATCAAGCAAAAGCTATCATTGCAACGTGCCCGAACTGCCAGAACTACCAAATACCATCTATGGGTACCGGAGTCAACCCCCGTGGTCTGAACAGCTGCCAATTGTGGCAAGCCGATGTAACACACTTCCCATCCTTTGGGAGATCCAAATACGTGCACGTGTCAGTTGACACATTTTCTGGGGCAGTGTTTGCATCAGCCCATGCAGGGGAAAGTGCCGTCCACGTCATCAAGCATTTCCTCCTTGCCTTCGCCACCCTGGGAGTCCCTGAAGAAATCAAAACAGATAATGGGCCTGCCTACACCTCTCATAAGCTAAAAGATTTCTTCAGCTAATGGGGAATAAAACACAAGACAGGCATACCTAGCAATCCCACAGGACAATCCATCGTAGAAAGGACCCACCAAACCCTCAAAAGAGTCCTCAACCAGCAACGGAGAGAAACAGAAATCTTGTCTCCTGTTGAAAGACTCTGTAAGGCTCTCTATGTCATTAACTTCCTTAAATGGTACATCGTCAGAGCCTGACCCCCCAGTACTCCGCCACTTCTCAAACTCAACCCAAGCTAAGCTCACAGAGAAGCCTCCAGTGCTGGTAAAGGACCCTGAATCACACCAGGTCTCTGGGCCTTTCCAATTGATTACCTGGGGGAGAGGCTACGCCTGTGTCCAGCTACCATCCGGCCCGAAGTGGTTCCCAGGAAAAAGTATTAAACCATACTTAGGCCCTACAAACACTACTACCACAAACACAAAGAACTCTCCTGAGACAAATACAGGACCTCCCCAAAACCAGACCAGCTCGGCATGGAGACGAAAACGTCGCCGGATGCCCACCAACCAGGAAAAAGATCGTCCCACCACACAGCAGCAGACGAAACAGAAAGCTGAACAAGAAGCGACAGCAAAAAGTCAGGCGGTAGGCCAGACACAGCCTGAAAAAACTGATTCTTAGTTTATATGTTGTCACCCCTTGTTACCCCAAAATACCCCCTTCCCTCAACCTTTGTCAAACCTCCCTAAACCCCAAAACCTCCCCTCCCACCACAGAGCTAACAAATCTTGCTTATATTCCCTCTCAGAAGCCCCATCCCTGCCCAAAGATGAAATGTATCTACGTTGATGCTATCCTCACCACAGCCTCTATGACCTAAAAGTAGATGATGACCTTTTTGGACGACGGGGAATAATAGGATGGATTGCATCTTTGATTAAGGGAGTTTTGTGGGTATTCATTGTAATTATTACTGTGTTACTTATGTTCTCTTGCCTCCTACGGTGCTGCAGAAAGACTGCTGGGAATGCCTTTTGTCTTGGGGTGACGTTATGATGTGTATCCCATATCGCTGCCTATGCCCAGAAATTAATTTTTGTGCCTTTCTGTGCCTCTAAACTGAGCCTGAGAGGGGGAAGGAAAAAACTGAGCAAAACTTTTTCAGGGCAGTTTGCAGCTTGTTCAAGGTCACACAGAGATAGCAGGTTTTTTTTTCAGCTGCGGGAGGAGAGCGAGGAAGCACCCGGCTTGCGGCTTTCCAGTCGGCTTTTGGCCAGTTGTTTCAGCTTCTTGTTCTCCGGAGAGAGAGACTGAGAGTTGGACTTTGTTTTTCCTTCTCTGGAATTCCGGATTTTCTCCCTTTTATACTGGATTGTTTTTTTCAACCTCAGAGCACATCGGGAGGACTTTCCACCGGGCACAGAGGGCCTGGCCCTGGCCCAAGCCCCAGCGCCGAGGAGACCAAAGGGAGGACTCTTAACACTTTCCCAGGTTTTTTTCCCCCACAGTGAAACATTTTATTATTTAGCCTTATTTTCCTTTTCCCGTGTGTTTGGTAAATAAATAGTTTTATCTTCTTCACTTTCCTTCGAGGAAAATTTATTTTTTCCCGAACCTGGGGGGGGGGAAGGGGTAGTTGTGCCTTCTCTCAGAGGATATATTTCTAAATTTGGCCAAACCGGAACAAATTTAGTGGCGCCCAACGTGAGGCTCGAAGGAAAGTGAAAAAACCTGTGCTAATTACATTTTGGTTTGAATTTACTTATTCTGTGTTGGGGTAAAGTAGTCACCATGCCGGTTGAGTTCATAATGTCTCTCTGGCTTGATGTACTCATGTCTTTTTGGTCCTTAGGCTTCATTGAGGTACTGGGTTTTTTTTGGTCCCTAGGGTTGTTTGCCTATCCACAACTTGCTCCAATCTTGTCCCTGATATGTAAATTTTACAGAGCAGGGAGACGAAACAGGATTTCCCTGTTCCTGTGCTCAGTGATAATGATTTATAAGAAGTTGACAGAGGTACGGGCAGCTGTTCGGAGTGTGTATGATAAGTGGTTTCTCCGTCCTAACCCCAGTCCTAGCTTCGGTAGCCTGTTTTGGGAATTTATTAGTAATTGCACCCAGATTGTTAGAGGAGGAGGAGACGAGGTTTCCCTTCCCTTTAAATTTGATAGGTTATCTTTTGAGAATGTTCAGTTTCCCCTGGATGTTAAAGACATCCTCTTCGTGGTATTGTATCTCCTAAGCTTCCTCCATATGACTCGCAGCTTGTCTAGAATGAGAGCTCAGATTTCCAGGGTGACTGCTGAGACACCTGACCCAGAGGTGGAACATCCTGAGTGGTGTGGGGAATGGGAGGATATGGGCCAAATCTTGAAGAAATTCTCTGACCCAATGGTTTGCAAGTTTCCCCCTGAACAAGTTCAGAAACCAGCTGAGGTGGCGAAATATCTGAAAGAGAAATATAATGACAATTCCAATGAGAACAAGCTCCTTGCAATATGTTGGGCTTTGGCATATGCCTATCGCACACTGCAGCATGTAATGGTAGAGAGACAGGAAGATAAATCAGCAAAGCCTGCAGATACCCCAGTCACTCAGGCTGCAGATAAACCAGACAGCAAGCCCAAACCAGATGGAGAGTCTAAGCCACTGACAGTGGCTCCTGTCACGAGGAAGAAGCACACCACCAAAACTGATCGCCCAGTAAAAGATGATGATGATGCAGGGGAAGGAACCTCAAAACCACCTACTGACTCAGGCACAGAAACCATTACTGAGTCCATGTCCATAAAGGACCTTCACAGCCTAAGAAAGGATTACACCCGACGGTCCGACGAATCCATAATAAGTTGGATGGTCCGTATTTGGGATGCTGCAGGTGATGATGTGATGCTGGACTGTGCTGAAGCGAGGCATTTGGGATCCCTGTCACATGATCCAGTGATCGACCAAGCGATGAAAAGGGGGGCTGATTCTACCAGTGTCTGGAGATGAGTTTTAACAGGCGTGGCTGAAAGATATATGTGTGGAGATGATCTCTACATGCAGCAAACCCCGTGGAAGACCATAGAACAAGGGATCCAACGCCTGAGAGAACGAGGGGTGGTAGAGGTTGTCTTCGCAAATGACCCAGGATTGAGGAGTCCAGACCAGGCCAGAGTTATTCCATACATGTGGCGAAAACTCATACACCTTGGGCCACCAGAATACGCTTCTGCTTTAGCAGTAATGAAAGCAGACTACGGTGCGAATGAGACTGTGAAGGATATGGCAGTGAAGCTCCGAGCATATGCAGACTCTGTGCATGGCCCAACACATGCAAGAATCGCAGCTGTGGAAACACGTATGCAGAAAATGGAAGATAAGATGGAGAAGAATCAGCAGGAGATTAAAGAGCGCCTTCTCCGCGGACGTTCCCCAGAGAGAAGGCACATCCCACGAAGTGAGCTGTGGAATTTCCTGTGTGACAGTGGGGAAAACATGAGGAAGTGGGGTGGACAACCCACTTCTGCTCTGGCAGCACGAGTGAGTGAATTGAAGGAGCGCAAATCTCAGAAAGGAGGATCTACCAAAAAGGAAGTAGCTCCAGTTGCCTGTAGCCAAACTGCTGGAAATGATGGAAAAGACGATGGCATGTCCAATTCCCATGAAGGAACCTCTAAGATACAGGCCCAGGGAAAGAAGGATAACCAGGCATAGAGGGGCCCTGCCTCTAGCCAGGTAGAGGTCAGGGAAAACCGCGTTTTTTGGACTGTGTGGATTCGTTGGCCTGGTACATCAGAACCACAAAAATATGATGCCTTGGTTGACACTGGTGCGCAGTGTACAATAATTCCATCGCAGCATGTGGGGGTAGAATCTGTTTCTATTTCTGGTGTAACAGGTGGATCACAAAATTTGACGTTGGTGGAAGCTGAGGCGAGCCTGACTGGAATTGACTGGAAGAAGCATCTCATTGTGACTGGCCCAGAGGCCCCGTGCATTTTGGGCATAGACTTCCTCCGTAACGGGTATTTTAGAGACCCAAAGGGACTCAAGTGGGCTTTTGGAATAGCTGCTGTGGAGACAGAGGGCAGTAAGCAATTGAACACTTTGCCTGGGCTATCAGAAAACCCGTCTGCAGTCGGCCTTCTGAAGGTGGAAGAACAAAAAGTACCAATTGCTACCTCGACAGTGCATCGCCGACAGTACCGGACAACTCGAGATGCTGTGATTCCCATCCACAAGATGATTCGTGAGCTGGAGAGCCAAGGGGTGGTCAGCAAGACCCACTCACCCTTCAATAGTCCTATTTGGCCTGTGCGCAAATCTGAAGGAGAATGGAGATTGACTGTGGACTATCGTGCCTTGAATGAAGTGACTCCACCACTGAGTGCTGCTGTGCCGGACATGTTGGAGCTCCAGTATGAGCTGGAGTCCAAAGCAGCGAAGTGGTATGCTACTATTGACATTGCCAATGCATTTTTCTCCATTCCTTTAGCAGCAGAGTGCAGGCCTCAGTTTGCTTTCACCTGGAGGGGTGTGCAGTACACCTGTAACCGACTGCCCCAGGGGTGGAAGCACAGTCCCACCATCTGCCATGGACTAATCCAGATTGCACTAGAAAAGGGTGAGGCTCCAGAACATTTGCAGTACATTGATGACATCATTGTGTGGGGGAACACTGCAGCAGAAGTGTTTGAGAAAGGAGAGAAAGTTATCTGGATTCTCCTGGAAGCTGGTTTCGCCATCAAGAAGAGCAAAGTCAAGGGACCTGCCCGAGAGATCCAGTTCCTGGGAGTGAAATGGCAAGATGGACGGCGTCAGATTCCAGCTGAGGTCATCAATAAGATCACTGCAATGTCTCCACCAACCAACAAGAAGGAAGCACAAGCTTTCCTAGGTGCCATAGGCTTTTGGAGGATGCACATTCCTCAGTACAGCCAGATTGTGAGTCCTCTTTACCTGGTTACCCGCAAGAAGAACAATTTCCACTGGGGCCCCGAACAGCAACAAGCTTTTGCCCAAATCAAGCAGGAAATCGCTCATGCGGTAGCCCTTGTCCCAGTCAGGACAGGACCCGAAGTGAAGAACGTGCTCGACTCTGCAGCCGGGAACAATGGTCTGTCCTGGAGCCTTTAGCAGAAGGTGTCTGGTGAGACTCGAGGTCGACCACTGGGATTTTGGAGCCGAAACTACAGAGGGTCTGAAGCCAACTACGCTCCCACAGAGAAGGAAATCTTGGCAGCCTATGAAGGAATCCAAGCCGCCTCAGAGGTAATTGGCACTGAGGCACAACTCCTCCTGGCACCCCGACTACCGGTGCTGGGGTGGATGTTCAAAGCAGAGGTTCCCTCTACCCACCACGCCACCAATGCCACATGGAGCAAATGGATTGCTCTCATCACACAGCGCGCCTGTATCGGAAAACTGAATCGCCCTGGGATTTTGGAAATAATCACAAACTGGCCAGAAGGTGAAAACTTTGGTCTCGCTGATGAAGAAGAACAAGTGACACGTGCTGAAGAAGCTCCACCATACAACCAACTGCCATCAGAAGACACACGCTACGCTCTTTTCACTGACGGTTCTTGTCGCATCGTAGGGATGAAACGAAAGTGGAAAGCAGCCGTATGGAGTCCCACACGACGGGTTGCCGAAGCTACTGAAGGAGAAGGTGGATCAAGCCAACTCGCTGAACTCAAAGCTGTTCAACTAGCCCTGGACATTGCTGAAAGAGAGAAGTGGCCAAAGCTCTACCTCTACACTGATTCATGGATGGTAGCCAATGCTCTGTGGGGATGGTTAGAAAAGTGGGAAAAAGCTAATTGGCAGCGTAGGGGAAAACCAATCTGGGCTGCTGAAGAGTGGAAAAACATTGCTGCCCGAGTAAGAAAGCTGGTTGTGAAAGTCCGCCATGTAGATGCTCATGTCCCCAAGAGTAGGGCTAATGAAGAACACCAAAACAACAGGCAGGTAGATCAGGCTGCAAAGATAGAAGTGTCACAGGTAGACTTGGACTGGAAACACAAGGGAGAGTTGTTCCTAGCTCGATGGGCCCATGATGCCTCAGGCCATCAGGGCAGAGATGCCACCTATAAGTGGGCACGAGATCAAGGGGTGGATCTGACCATGGACAGTATCTCCCAGGTCATCCATGACTGTGAGACATGCGCTGCGATCAAGCAGGCCAAGCGGGTGAAGCCCCGGTGGTATGGTGGGCGGTGGTCCAAATACAAGTATGGGGAGGCCTGGCAGATTGATTACATCACACTGCCTCAAACACGCCAAGGCAAGCGCTATGCGCTCACAATGGTAGAAGCCACCACAGGATGGCTGGAGACCTACCCTGTGCCTCACGCTACTGCCCGGAACACCATCCTGGGCCTCGAAAAGCAAGTCCTTTGGAGGCACGGTACCCCTGAGATAATTGAATCTGACAATGGGACTCATTTTAAGAACAGCCTTATTAACACCTGGGCTAGAGAACATGGCATTGAGTGGGTGTACCACATCCCTTACCATGCACCAGCTGCAGGCAAAGTGGAACGGTGCAATGGATTGTTGAAAACCACTTTGAAGGCACTAGGTGGGGGAACTTTCAAAAATTGGGAACAGCATCTAGCAAAGGCCACCTGGTTAGTTAACACCCGAGGTTCCACCAATAGAGCTGGTCCAGCCCAATCTGAATCCCTCCATACAACAGATGGAGATAAGGTCCCAGTAGTGCATGTCAGAGGTCTGTTAGGAAAGACTGTGTGGATAAATTCTGCCTGAGTGCAGACAAACCCACCCGTGGGGTTGTCTTTGCTCAGGGACCTGGTTGCACATGGTGGGTAATGCAGAAAGACGGAACAACACGTTGTGTACCACAGGGAGATCTGATTGTGGTGTGAAATGCTTGTATACCCCTGCTTGCTGATTGTCACTGTAACTGTTCGTATATAGCTGTGTATATATATATATGTATTAATGTGTGTGTAGAATTAGAATATCTTAGTTTGGGCATTGAGCCAACAATATGGGATAAGGGGTGGAATGTCTTGGGGTGACGTTATGATGTGTATCCCATATCGCTGCCTATGCCCAAAATTAATTTTTGTGCCTTTCTGTGCCTCTAAACTGAGCCTGAGAGGGGGAAGGAAAAAACTGAGCAAAACTTTTTCAGGGCAGTTTGCAGCTTGTTCAAGGTCACACAGAGATAGCAGGTTTTTTTTTCCCAGCTGCAGGAGGAGAGCGAGGAAGCACCCGGCTTGCTGCTTTCCAGTCAGCTTTTGGCCAGTTGTTTCAGCTTCTTGTTCTCCGGAGAGAGAGACTGAGAGTTGGACTTTGTTTTTCCTTCTCTGGAATTCCGGATTTTCTCCCTTTTATACTGGATTGTTTTTTTCAACCTCAGAGCACATCGGGAGGACTTTCCACCGGGCACAGAGGGCCTGGCCCTGGCCCAAGCCCCAGCGCCGAGGAGACCAAAGGGAGGACTCTTAACACTTTCCCAGGTTTTTTTCCTCCACAGTGAAACATTTTATTATTTAGTCTTATTTTCCTTTTCCCGTGTGTTTGGTAAATAAATAGTTTTATTTCTTCACTTTCCTTCGAGGAAAATTTATTTTTTCCCGAACCTGGGGGGGGAAGGGGTAGTTGTGCCTTCTCTCAGAGGATATATTTCTAAATTTGGCCAAACCGGAACACCTTTTTAATAAATACAGAAGGGGGAGTTGTGGGATATGCCCAGCCCTTGCCCTGGAGGGATCTCTGCTGAGACAAGAGATTTTCCAATTGCCCAGCAGGACTCCCTGAAAAGGCAGCCACTTCTTGGGTCATGGCGAGGAAAAGTGGACCCACAATCCTTTGAGAGGCACTATGCAGATCTTTCTGTAACCCATTGGTCTGTCCCAGACCCTCTGTAACCCATTGGTCCCCTACTGATTCCCTGTATCCCTATAAAAGGAAGCCCCCTGGCTCTGTGGGGAGAGAGAGCTCGTCCCTGGCTTTCCACTTCGCCGGAGGGGACCAACAATAAAGCTACCTCTGTGCGGAACCAGCTACACGGGCCTTCTCGTCTCTCTCTGGTCTGGCTTGGCCTGGAGGCTGTCCTGCAGAGCTGAGGTGGAATCACGAGCTGACAATCACTAAAGAGCTGACAGCCTCTGCAGGGGCTCCTCTGCCAGCAGCTAAGGGAAGACACTGGGCCTCGGGAAGGCGATCCCTTTCGGGACCATCTCTCCGGACCAGTCACCTCTTCCTGGGTCAGAGCCACCGACCCCACCACCAGCTGTAATATATAACTACTTAATTGAGAAAATTATCGCCAGAAACTTATACAAAACTGTTATGCATGTAACTCGACAGTGCAACCTTTGCCTCCAGACTAATCCCAAAAATACCCCCAAACCAAAAATGGGCCAGATTGGGAGAGGCCATGGGCCAGGACAGCAGTGGCAAATTGATTTCACAGAACTTCCAAGAAAAGGGGGGTATCGATATTTATTAGTGCTAACAGATACTTTTTCAGGATGGCCAGAAGCCTTTCCTACTAGGACTGCTAAGGCTCGAGAAGTAACCAAGGTGTTACTACAAGAAATAATACCGCGCTTCAGAGTTCCAGCCACAATATCCTCAGATAGGGGACCACATTTTACTTCAAGGGTGGTACAACAAACTAGCCGACATTTAGGCATAGACTGGGAACTCCACACTCCATACCATCCCCAGTCGAGTGGCCAAGTAGAGAAAATGAACCATTTGATTAAACAGCAAACTGTGACATTAGGGCAAGAAGCTAACCTCCCCTGGCCCCAATCTCTTCCACTTGCATTGTTACGAATTCGGACCAAGCCCAGAATTAAGGAAAAGTTAAGTCCCTTTGAAATACTTTCTGGGAGACCATATGGGGTACAGAAAGGAATATCTACCCAAATAGGGGAAGAGACACTAACAACCTACATGATTGCTTTAGATAAACAGCTTAGAGAAATTGAAAAACATGTGGCTGGAACTCGAAGTCGCAGCTTGGACGGTCCTGTACATGGCATTCAGCCTGGAGATAATGTATATGTTAAGTCTCTTACAGAAAAGACTCTGGAACCACAGTGGGAAGGACCATTCCAGGTGCTCCTCACCACTTACACCGCGATTAAGATCAGAGAACAGAGGGCCTGGATTCACCATACCTGAGTAGAGAAGGCTTCAGAGACCCCTTGGAAAGTGACCCCTGGGGATGATGAACTGAAATTGAAGTTTACCCGAACACAATGAAAATATAAAGGGTGGCACGCAAGTATAACCCAGAAAATTGTTTTTCTCACAGTTATAATTGTAACCTTCAGCTGGGAAGTTATTCATAGGAGAAAAGACATATGGTCCCAAGCCTTTATGCGGGTTACCGGACTCATGGGGAAATATTCTGATTTAAAAAATTTAAACCAGTTGACTGTAGTCGTGCACAGAAACCAAGTGTATACAAAGCAAGAATGGGAAAAACAAAGAACTTGGCAGCTCCAGGGGACTGTAGGAGAAAAAATCAAGATTGGATGCCGAATGATTAACGGGACTACTCACAGAAAAGCAACCCAAATCAGTGTCTCAACTACTCCTACAGACAAACACCGTGAAATCTGTAGTTATTCAAGTGAAGCAGATTGTTGGTATAATTTTACATTAGTACAGACTGTTGAAGTGGTTTGTCTTTGGGGCCAAGGCAATAATGGACTCTCATTCACATTCCAGATAAATGCCATGGCTAGGCCTACTACGACCTACTCTGGCAATCAGATCCAAACCCAGGTCACACCACTTAAATCTGAGCCAAAGGTTTATGAGATTGGCCCTGATGTAGTAAGGGACACAGGCCAACAATTACTGCTGTTTAACCCAGAATGGTCTCTTAAGTGTGTAGAACTACTAATGCAAATTAACATTTCTGAAATCCAACCAGCCTGCTCCCCTTTAATTCAAACATCCCTTGAAGGGTGGACAGCCTGGCTGCAGAAGCAAACACCCCTCAAAGGCAGAATGCGGAGAGACCTGACTGGCATGCTAGGAACAAGACTGGGAGTTATAAATGAGATTGATTCAGAGATACTGATGAATAAATTGGCCACAGCGACCAGTGACCTGACCAAATTAAAACAACCCCTACAATCTTCCCTATTAGCATTAGGAAACAGCCAGTGGCAAGTCTCAAAAATACTCCCAGACCTCGCGAAAATCAGCAACCTAGACCACGAACTGATATTAAACACACTTGGCACAGCTCAGGACAATGTCTCATTAGCCCTTAGCTGCATACAAGCTCAATTATAGATGCAGTCCACAGCTTCCTTAATCATAAGAGAAGGTAATGAAGGTGTATTTCCTATTGAAATCTGAGAGGCTGTTTGGAACAATGCTACTAAATTAGAAAGAAAGCTCCAATCCTGGTGGACCTTGGTAAATTTCACCTATGACCCAATGACTAACATAGCTACTGCCTTTGTCCTTACGATAAGGAATGCCACAGTTTATGTAATTCATCCTATTGTCGCATTGGGATTAAACCATAAAGGGACAGTTTTCTACCCCTCTGAACATAGAGTATGGGCTCGGTTGGTAGGAGAAAAATGGCAAACGGTGAATCTAGAATCTTGCATTACACGGGAACAACAAGGATTTATCTGTGAAAGTAATACACTTGATGCCAGAGACATATGTCTTGATACAGAACAAAGCATATGTCACTTTGAGATCCACCCAGACACTTCACCAAAAACTGTACTTGTATATATTGGTCAAGGCTGTGTGTGCTTAAGAACTACCTGCACTTCTATGATGATAGATAACAATGTTATAAATGTAACTGCCAGGAATCACTCTAATTTTTGTATTTGTAATTTTGCCAGGATTGTTGGGTGTGACTTTTCGTATTTAGCACCAGTCATATCTCATCAATTAATAAGGTCTAACTATACCATTTACCATAAATTGCTCCCCCCACCTATTGGGATGGACCTAACATTAGTAAAGCAATTAGTGAAACATCAGGACCTCATGGAGATTTTGAGAGAAATCCAAAGAAACGGGGAAAAGACCTTAGTCACCGTCCATTATGACACACAAGAAATCAGCAGAATCTTGCAAAGAGTAAAACAAGACGCAAGCCATAACTGGTGGGACTCACTTTTCGGGTGGTCACGTACCACAACTGGTATCCTAAATACGTTATGTCACCCCATCATTGTCTTATTAACCTTGGTTAGTACCTGCCTCGCGCTGTCTATCACGTTACTTATTTGGAACTATAGAGTACTAAAAAGGCTATCAGTTCTAACTACTTTGTCAAACGCAAACGGAAAAACATTAAGAGATGCCTACCAAAAAATTCATTAGGAAAAGATTTTAAGTATTAGTAAAAGAACTTACTAACTCTTTAGAAAAGGGGGGACTGAATCAGGGGGATGGGGAGCAAAAGAATTCGTTTGTCAGGAACAATGCATCTAGCTTGGTCAGCATACCAGAGCAGGAAGAAAAGATAAGAGACCACTGATAAAACCAGCGGGAGTCTCAGACAGACATCCTGCCTCATCCCAAAACTAGCTCAAACCAGTGCCAAAGCTTAAACCCAGGCCAAAGGTATAAAAGAGCATGCGCAGGAAAGAAAGGTGAAAAGTTCAGGACGAGGAAGACTCCCCAGACTTAATCAAAAGACCCTCGGAAGACCCCTACCACAACCACCAAACAACACTGCGCAAGCGCTACGCGGATGTAAATGACTTTTGAGTTCATTATAATACGAAGAGAGGCTGGGTGGGGCTAGGTGATGAATATGTATAAGTTTGCTAGGAAACTTAATGAATATGGAACTTGTAACCCGATAAATACCGAGCTGATTGCAACTGTCCGCTGAAACATCTTGCAAGAATCCGTCCATATATATTTCTTTTCCACGGGACTCCTGGTTTGATATATGCGTGTTGCAGTATCCCCGCTGTAACATATGGTGGAAGATTGCGAGCAGAACGATCCCTGCGACTGATTTGTGTGAGTAAACCCTGGAAACTTTGGATTCCTCTTCTTGGTTTTGTTTTGCTATTGCATATCTGGACTATGGAAGATTCGTGGGAAATGGGGCTCTCTGAGCCACAGAAAAAAATGTATCTAGAAGTAAAAGGAATCCTTGAACAACAAAACAAAAAAGTATTTGAACCGGGAGATCTTGAACACTTCTTTATGTGGCTTTTCAAAGAGTTCCCCTATATTTCCTGAGACTTACTTTTTGATATCAAACCTTCTGGATATCATCAGGAGTGTTTCTGGAACGAGATCTGCGATAAGCTAAGGGATGGACGAGCGATAGAAGCTGTCCGTGGATCCTTTATAATCACTGACGCTCTTGAGGAGCATTTGTATGGTCCCATTACCCCTAAAGCAGAAGATCATACCTCTCCCGTGGCCGAGACCGCGCGGCCGCCATCCTGGGAGCGTATGACTGCAGCTGTGCCGATGGAGGTGCCTGTGCTGGATGTGCCCGGCCCCCTCGGGAGCGCGCGCCTTACCGCGGACCCCATCCCTGTCTCGGGGTCCCCGGCCACCCAGCCGCGAGTGAGGGAGCGACGCCGCAGGCCCCATGGGTGCCGTGGGCCACGAGCAGCCAGGAAGCGGAGGTCAGCGTGGAAGCCCGCTCTGTGCATACGGCTCAGAGAGCCCTATGCAGGGAGAAGCGGCGGTTTCCACAGCGACACGAGAAGCCGCGCAGCCCAGCGCCGAGCCGGAACGGGGCCGCTCTCAAAGCAGCGTGGAGTTTGCGGAGCGGAACCACTCACAGGCCACGGAGCCAGCGGCGATGGCAGCGCGGGGCCGTGCAGAGCCCAGACACGCACCGGAGCAGTGTCGTGCAGAGAGCGCAGAGCGGCCCCGGCGCGGGGGCCTGACCGAGACCTCGGAGTCAGCGAGGCGGCCACGCGGGACCGGCACCCACGACAGACACGCAAGCACGTGATAGGAGACGTTCTAGCAACGAAAGTCACAGGAACTGTGAAATGGTACAATGTAAAAAACAACTATGGATTTATAACACGAGATGATACAGGGGAAGATTTATTCATCCATAGAACTGCCATTAAAAGGAATAACCCTAAAAATTACCTGCAAAGTGTAGGAGATGGGGAAGTTGTTCAATTTGATATAGTGCAAGGAAAGAAGGGTTTACAAGCAGCGAATGTTACTGGGCCTGGAGGTATTCCCGTCAAAGGCAGCCGTTATGCACAAAATTATAAACAATATCCATTCCAGCAATTTCCCTACCCACAGCCTAATTTCCCCTTTTACCCTATACCCAATATGAACCCTTTCCTAAGTTTACCCTATCCCCAGTTTATTCCCAATCCGTTTTTTCATCCATGGTTTCCCTCACAAAACCCTGCCTTTGCCAATTGTTTCCCCTACAATTCCTCTCCGATGCCGATGGGGGGATGAAAAAGGGGAGGGAAGAGATTGAACCCTCTCCTGCCTCAGTTTCCCCACAGGCATGTCCAGAGAGTTCTGTCTCCCTTCTGTCAGCCCTAAGATGTTCCGCAGAATCTGTTTGGACATTTAAAGACTCAGGAGGGTGGCTTGTTTTGTTTTGAAACTGTTCTTGTTATGTTTATCCAGTTGTCTTCATTCTCCTTTTATTAAAATAAAACGGGTGAGATGTTGGGGTCCCTCCCCCGCGCCCTGTAGCCCTGAGAGAGGGGCCCTGGGGGGGAGGCACAGGGTTTCCCTGCCCCTGCTCAGCCTCGTTCCCCATTGGTTGGTTTGTGTTCCCCTGCGCGGGCAAAGCAGCTCGGGTCCGGTGACTGTAGCAGAGTCCCTCAGCAGAGCCCGGCCATGCGGCTGGGGAAATAAACATCTCTGCTGGGGTGGGACGCGGTGGGGTGGGGGGGGTCAGAGGGTGGTGTCGTGCGGGAAGGGTTGCGACATACCAGGGGCACAGGGAGATGGGGCTGGGGGGGGCTCAGAGCCATCCATCCCGGGGAGGGGGGATGGGTCTGGGGTAGGTCCCGCGTGCGCTGCCTGGGGGGGCGAGCGGGGGGGTTTGGGTATGGGAGGACTGCCGGAAATAGGGGATCAGGGTAGGGAAGTGGGGTGGCCAGCGCCCCAGCCGGGCCAGGGCCAGGGTGGCAGGCGGGGTCCCCGCTCTGGCTGGCCATTGCCAGAGGCGGAGAGGGGGAGTGGGAGTAGGGGAGGGCAGAGAACAGGTTTGTCTGGGGGGGGGGGGTTGTCGCATGACACATTTTAACCAATAAATGAAATAAAGGAATGAATTTGGAAACAGAGAGGTTTCCCGTGGCTTGAGAGGAATAGAGTGTCTTCCCCACTCTGTCACAGAACGGATCAGAAAGAACAGAGTCTGTGGTAGCGTCAGGAAAATTTCGAGATATCCAATTAGTGAAAGATTTGAGAGTTTTCTTAGAAAGAGCACCTTTAGAGAATTTAAAGTCAGATTTTAAGAGAAGGGTTAGGAGAAAGGGGTATAGGTCTCTCTCAGATGGGGAAAGGCTGGGTTTAGCTTGCCTATGTCCCATCTTAGTTCCTCCCTCAGCAGAAAAAGAGAGAAAAACCCCAAAAATTACTTAAGTTGCGCACAAGAAAGAGGAGGAGAGCCCCAAGTTTAAACTTACAAATCCTGATTTCTGGTGAGGCTGGCTCCTAGAAAGGTCTGCTGGGGGGATGGTCTGGCAGTTCAATCGTCAGGGACTTCAGTCCTAGGTGGGAGGCGAGGGTCTCGAACTGTCCCCATCCAAAAGGCCTGCTAAAACATAGGTCTATCTTCAGAGGATCAGCACACGAACGGCTGGTTCTGTCTTGGCGAGGTCAAGACGCAGCTCAGGCCAGGTCTGGGGTCCAAGGCTGTTCGGGCACGAGTTATTACAGCTGGTGATGAGGTCAGTAGCTCTGACCCAGGAAGAGGTGACCGGTCCGGAGAGGTGGTCCCGAAAGGAATCACCTTCCTGAGGCCCGGTGTCTTCCCTCAGCTGCTGGCCAGGAGGCCCCGTGCAGAGACTGTCCGCTCTTTAGTGATTATCAGCTCGTGATTTCAACTCAGCTCTGCAGGGCAGCCTCCAGGCCAGACCAGACCAGAGAGAGACACGAGAGGCTTGTGTGGCTGGTTCCGCACAGAAGGTAGCTTTATTGTCAGTCCGTACTCCGGCAAAGGGGAAAGCCAGGGACAAGAGCTCTGTCTCACACAGGCAGAGGCCTTAGCTTTTATAGGGATACAGGGGATGGGTGAAGGCCAAGGGGTTACAAGGGATCTGCATAGGGTCTCCTAAAGGATTGTGGGTCTGTCTTTTCTCTCCGTGACCAAAGAAGTGGTTGCCTTTCCAGGGAGTCCTGCTGGGCGATTACGAAATCTCTGATCTCAGCAGAGATCCCTCCAGGGCAGGGGCTGGGCATACCCCACAGGTGCTCTCTTTAACATCCAGGGACGACTGAACACTCTCAAAAGATAACCTATCAAATTTAAAGGGAAGGGAAACCCCGTCTCCTCCTCCTCTAACAATGTGGGTGCAGCTCCTAATAAATTCCCAAAACAGGCTACCGAAGCTAGGACTGGAGTTAGGACCGAGAAATCATTTATCATACACACTTCGAACAGCTGCCTGTACCTCTGTCAACTTCTTATAAATCATTATCACTGAGCACAGCAAGATAGAAATCCTGATTCGTCTCCCTTCTCTGTAAAATTTACATATCAGGGACAAGATTGGAGCAAGTTGTGGATAGGCAAACAACCCTAGAGACCAAAAAAGCACTAGTACCTCAATGAAGCCTAAGGACCAAAAAGACATGAGTACATCAAGCCAGAGAGACATTATGAACTCAACCACCATGGTGACTTTACTCCAACACAGAATAAGTAAATTCAAACCAAAATGTAATTAGCACAGGTTTTTTCACTTTCCTTTCTGCCACGCAGTTGGGCGCCACTAAATTTGTTCCTGTTTGGCCAAATTTAGAAATATATCCTCTGAGAGAAGGCACAACCACCCCTTCCCCCACCAGCTTCGGGGAAAAAATAAATTTTCCTCGAAGGAAAGTGAAGGAGATAAAACTATTTATTTACCAAACACACGGGAAAAGGAAAATAATGCTAAATGATAAAATCTCTTGCTGTGGAGAAAAAACCTGGGAAAAAGTGCTAAGAGTCCTCCCTTTGGTCTCCTCGGAGCTGGGGCTTGGCCCAAGGCCAGGTCCTCTGCTCCCGGTGGAAAGTCTTCCTGATGTGCTCTGTGGTTGAAAGCAGTCCAGTAGAAAAGGAAGAAAATCCGAAATTCCAGGCAAGGAAAAGCAAAGTTCAACTCTCAGTCTCTCTCCGGAGAAAAGGAAACTGAAAAAACTGGCCAAAAGCTGACTGAAAAGCAGCAAGCTGGGCGTTTCCTCGCTCGCCTGCAGCAGCTGGAAAAAACTGCTATCTCTGTGTGACCTTGAACAAGCTGCAAACTGCTTTGAAAAAGTTTTGTTCAGTTTTTTCTTCCCCCTCTCAGGCTTAGTTTAGAGGCATAGAAAGGCACAAAGTTAATTTCTGGGCATAGGCAGCGACATGGGATACACATCATAAAGTCACCCCAGGACAAACAGCACTTAATGCTCTTGCTGTAAGCAATCCTCGAGCAATGCCACAAGTTCATACAGCTAAGGGACCTCACCAACCTGGACTTCCTTCCCTCTCTATGATCCCAAGAGATTGGTCATTAGTTATCATTGTTTTAAAGGACTGTTTTTCAACATTCCACTTCAACCAGAAGATGCGATTAAGTAAAGCCTTATATGTTTATAACTTTTTGAATAGCTCTTCTGCAGAGCCTGATCCTCCAATATTTAGGCATTTCTCTAATAGCACACATGCAAGATTAAAGAAAATCCTTTGGTTCTGATTAGAAATCTAGAAACAGGAGAAATAGAAGGTCCCTTCCTGATGCCTTTTCCTGGTCTTAAAATCAAGAGTCATACACAGTTAGAAGGGGAAAAGGGATTTTATGTTGGTATTTATTTTAAGGATCCTTAGGTGTACACATCCAGGTCATATGCATCTAGATGCACCCCACCATGTGTCTCTGTGTCCCCCCTCCCCCCCCAACATTGGGTATAACATTATAGGTTTTACTAATTAGCATATCTATCAAAGATTCCCCAGTGAGAGGCTCAAGTGAGCCCCCCCTCCCCAAGGAACCTTCTCCTGGATGGTTCTATCTTGGTTTACAGAATGTGTTCTGGAGAGAACCTTGGAGTCTGGGGCACACTGATCCCTAGCTACGAAGCTTCTAAAATGTTTAGTCTCTTAGCTTGACAAACAAGTCCAAGAATGCAGGCAAAAAGCACTAAGAATACAGAAGTTGTAAAAAGGTATAACAGGGGTATAAAAGAAAAGGCAAAAATCTTCATGGCATCATTCCCACTAATAACCTGGGGCAAAGGGTTTGCTTGTGTCTCTACAGGTACGGGACCTAGGTGGCTTCCTGCACGCAGAAAGAAGCTGACAACTCCACAAGTAGAGAAGAGAGTACGCAGACGTGAACTTCACCAAGACGACAACCCATACCTGCAATCTTATTTTTACTGTTGAAATTGTGAACTTTGGGTTTTATGTCAATATAAAAACTGTGAGAAGAAAAATATTGTAAAGCTCTTTTGGCAAATAATCCTTATTTCTCTATTTAAAGAAGGCACAAAGTATCTTTGGGCCTCATTAAGTGAAAGTAAAACAAAATTGGAAAAATACAAAAAATATTCTTAAAAATTCATTTAGAGATTGAAATTTGAGAAGGGAGTCTTTTGCCAAGAGAACTTTCAAGAAACATGAAATTTAATTAAATATTAAGTTTGTTTTTTGCTTTGTTTTGTTTGTTTTTAATAGTGTATCTTTGCCAGTTGATCAACCTAAGACCAATGTTTGGGTGACTTTAGCTAATGCTTTAGGGTTGGATACTTTATGTTTATCTACCACAACTCCAGAAAATCCATTTTCAACTTGTTTAGTCAATGTTCCAATAGAGAATTGGCCAATACCAGAAAAAATTGACAGAGCCCTACCTTTGCAGGATCAAAAGTTTGGGAATACTATACCCCAGTAAACACATGGGAATGGTGGACTAGCTATCTTCCTAAAATCTCTGATGTACCCCAATTAGAAATCCTTGGTTCTGTAAAAGTAAAATTGTGTTGAGTTCCATTCTACAAACACTAATTAATCAATGATGAGAGATGTTTCTCCACATCACCCTGTATATAAAAACCACTCCTTTTGGTGCAATAGTACTTATATAGTTTCATCTGCATCTAGCTCTATTCCTCTGCAATTACCAAGAGGAATGTTTTTTGTATGTGGAGACAGAGCATGGCCAGCTATCCCTTCAAACATTAAAGGAGGTCCGTTTACTTTGGGAGAGCTTACACTACTTACTCCTAATATGAAGACAATTGCCAACATGAGATACAGACAAAAAAGATCCACTCTGCATCAATATGGACCAGAATGCAAAGATGATTTTACCCCATGTGGCTATGGAAAAAGGCTTGTAACATCTCTTCTTATGCCACCAGTTGCCTCAGTAGTTGCGTTAAAGCAGTTGGATTGGTTGGGATGTTGGCTGAGTAAACAATCTAATGCCACATCCCTCACATTAAGTGGCCTTTTAGCAGATGTCAAAGATGTGAGGCATGCAACTTTACAAAATAGAGCAGCCATTGATTTTCTTCTGTTGGACCATGGACATGGATGCAAAGACTTTGAAGAGATGTGCTGTATTAATCTGTCTGACCATTCGGAGTCTATTCATAAGAGCATGCAACAACTTAAAGAGGGTGTGTCAAAAATAAGAATCAATGATGGAACTTGGCTGGACAATTTGTTTAGTGGATGGGGCTTAGCACCGTGGATAAAGTGTCTTACAACAGGCCTATACATTTTGGCAGTCATAGTAATAGATCTCATAATGGAATCCTTGTTTGTTCCAATGTGTACAACGGATGATTGATAAGTCTATTAATGGAATTTATTTTGTGCAGAAAGGAGGGGGAGATGTAGGGAACAGAGGAGTAGAAACTCCTGCAATTAAGGGAGGATTTGATTTAAAACCCTGGAAGAGATTAGGTCTGGCATAATTGACAGAGATTTATAGACCTTAAGTAAGAAAACTACAAACCTGTGTTTCTATAGTTTATAAGTAAAAATATGCACTGGGTGTTTTGGTGAAGGGTTTTAAATATAATAATGTGATTTTATATAGTTTAAGTTGAAAATTTAGATGGTATAATAGAAGCATTTGTGTGTACGTGACATGAGAAATTATTGGTCAAGACACGGCTGCATTGCAGTGACAGAGTATTCAAATGTGATAGATCATAAAGTCAAAACAAAGTTTCATTTTAAGTGCCTATTGGATTAGAAAGTTATAAATTGCTGTGTAGCCCTTTGTCTTGTGACTATTTCTTGTTATGGCAACTTATTACTAAATCTCACGCCTCTGGGACTGATGCTTGTTTGTTATTTTAAGTCATAAATCATGTATAACTGTGATAGTCCCATCTCTTTAATAAGAACTCTGACGATGATGAAGTGGCACCAAATTAGGCACTAATACCTGCTCTCAATCTCTGCCCACCGTATGGATGGTGTTTTGTGGCACCGTGGGAACTCTTGGGGGAGAAGATTGGCCTATGCAATAGGTGTCCCTTTGTTCAAGAACCATAGTGGGTTGTTACAGGAAACGGTGACAGTAACTGTACCGTTTATGTTCACAGTCTGAACCTCAGTAAGGATAAAAAGTTCACGTGGTCCACGCACAGGATCTCCCCTGATCAGAATGTCTGTAGTCCTGTCCAAAAATCCAATCTGTCCCACAGTTATTGTGTGCGGTGTATTGCCCTCAAAGTGAAAAGAAAGCTCACTCATCAAGAGATTATGAGTCTCTGCTCGCTTACAGTTCTGAGGTCCATCCTTCAGGCTGGAAGCATGGTGGAGTGAAACAGCTTGATGCTTGGTGTCCTTGCGTGGGACCGTTCTGCGCTCTAATGCCCGTTTCCCAAATGTTTCTGGTGATGGTGTTTGCATGTGGGACAGTCTGGGGGGACAGACCTGGAATCCTTGTTATTATCCTTTGGTTCAGGGCAATTTTTAACTAGGTGTTTAAAGCTTCCACAATTGAAGCATCTTGGCTTCTCTCTCTGTATCTTATTTGAAACTGCCAGTGCTTCCACCACCCCTTTTGAAACTGCTTGGGTGATAGTCGCCTCAGGGTAGATGAATTTGGTGCAGGCCATGATCATTTGGTCAGTGGTAGGAGCTGGATCCAAAGGAAAACCCCAGGGGATTTTTTTACAACTCTCATTTGCATTTGCAATGGCCGATACACACATCAATTCTTACTGGGCTTCCAAATTCTCAACTTGCTTTTCGACTGACTCGTTAAGTCTGTCAATGAATTTTATAAAAGATTCATCGACCGCCTGCTTTATGGTGGAAAAATTATGAGAGGGGGTGGAGTCACTAGGCATCAGAAACAAAGCTCTTTCAGCTAGCCATTTAACATCTCCCAGGACTCCTCCAGTAAGCTGCTGTGCCTGATCCTGGGGCCGTTCCAGAATCCCCTCACCTCAAAGCAGGTCGAATGCCAAATTCGGTCTGTTGGGATCCCTCTAATAGCTTTGGAGGAGGTCCTGTAAAAGCTTTTTCCAAGTCCTCTCCCATAGCATGTATTCTGCAGGGGTGAGAAGGCACGACAAAATGTTTTTTATGTCATGTGGGACCAGGATGTTTGCAGCAAAGGTAGCCTGGATCAAATTTTTAAAATAAGGGAAATCCCGCCCAAAACCTTTTCCCGCTTTACACAACTGTCATAGGTTAGCAAGCATAGTCCCGGAAGGGATATCCTTGCTAAGGGGTGCTTACAGCTTCCTCTGGGACCTGATAGAACCTATCAGCTGGCCAGTTTGAATATGGACAATTCTTTAAGCCACTTAAAGTTGTGACCGCCTCTGTGATACACACTTAAGAATAGACAAACTCCCCCCCCAAGCTCTCTCTCGTTTCCGGCGCTGGGACAGGTGGCTGCAGGCCCCGCATGGGGGCCAGCAGGCCCGGCCAGGCCCTGCTTGGGCCAGGCCGGGCTGGGCCACGGCCAGCCTGGAGCCATGGGCCTGTTCCAGCCATGGAACCCCCCCCCCACTGCCTTGCCGTGGGCGGCCAGAGAGGCTCGGAACCCCCCCTCTCCACTGCGGCCGAGATTCAGCAAAGCGGCACCGCTGTCCGGCAGAGGTCAGGTGACCAACAGCGATAAGCCACATTCCAGCTGCAAGGCCGAGGTGAGATTAACCCTTTTATTGCTGTGAAGAGCTGAAAACCTGAGGGAAGAGAGAGAGGAGAGGCTTAAAGCTGAAAGTCTGTTGTGAAGCTATGATATATCAGAGTATCCCCTTGTAATTTCATGAAGATATGGGGGGTGGAGTGTTCAACTCGTAAGCAATAGGCAGATGCTGCCGCAGCTGTAATTTCATGAGAAGTTTGGACAGAGAGAGATGAACCAGATGAACCAGATGAGGACTTTTGCTCCAAAGAGGAAAGGAGAAAAACCTCAATTCCTAGAGATGCTCCCAGAGATAGTCTTAAAGATGAAGATGACCCTTTGCTCCCAGGGAAGGAGAAGGGCCTCTGTTTTTTTTGTTTCTGAACAGCTCAACCTTAAAATTGTACCCCAGAAAACTTTCAAGAGTGGACCCTCGAAAGCAGTTGCGGGAAAAGCTGCAAGTCGGGGGAAGGGACTCACATCGCAAGCAGAGAGACTCCTCTTCCTAAATGGACTGAACAATATTTGGAAGTGGGTGGCTGTCTCGGTGTGATACTGTTTTCATAGCACGAGCAAAAAGAGACTTCTCTTTCTAAATGGACTGAACAAGGTTATTATGGATGTGGTAAACAGACTGAACATCTTAAGGGTTGTCTTTACATTGTCAGTGGGGGGAAGGGAGGAAGGTGGGGGGAGGAGGAGAGTTCTGAAGGTGGTATAATTTTTTTTTCTTTTCTTCTTTTAGGTCTGTTAATAAACTTCTTTATATTCATTCAAGTTGGTGCCTGCTTTGCATTTCTCCTAATTCTTATCTCACAGAAGATAAACAGTAATGAGTATTTTAGCCCAAACCACTACACTAAATTGGTGTTTCCGCCCGGTTACAAACCCAACCGGCGACAACAACTCTTTTAACTGCTCATAGAGAAGTGCCTCCCATCTCAGGTTCCCCCCTCCTCTGTTGTGGCTGATCATCATCATCATCATCTTCTTCTTCTTCTTCTTCCTCTTCTTCTTCTTCTTCTTCTCAAATCGGGACAAAGGTGTGAAAAACAAGGTTCACTCTTTGTAAAATTAAAAAAAACATTTAATAAAAGGGACAATTAGGAGATAGTAGCAAAAAGGGTATTATGGCCAGGTGCTTTGGCAGAGAGCCAAAGGCACACCTCTACGTCCAAAAGATTGTATTTAAAAGTACATCTCTTATTGCATATTCATCACAATCATACATGATTCATAAATTCTTTGGAGTTTCTATGTATCATCCCATCAGCCTTATCTTCCTCCTTGGCTCCATTATGTCTCTGCTCCCTCCATAAATTCTCCTCTCTGGTTTTGGGTTTTCTTCTTTCTCTGATAAGATACTCCAGGAATGTGAAGACTTTCTCTGCCTATCTTTTCTAAATTGACTACATAAACAATAGACATTCTATATCATGTATTACATTACAGAACCTTGGTAAAGTTTTTCTAACATTATGTAACATGTGAAAAGCCAACATCACAATATATTCATAACAATACCTCCCTTTTCCTTTTTTAACAGATCATTTGGCTTGAGCAGTATCCCTTGTTTTCTAGCCTTTATTATTTGTTCATTTTTTTCACAAATCAATCTTTCTTCTTCAAAGGGGTCTTTGATATCATTTTGCTTCTTCAACACCATGATCTTTTGTGTCGTTCCAGATGTAGCCAATTTTGGTTCCACAGGCATTGGTGCTATTTGCATGCCTTGGACCACAGTAGACATTAATCGAATAAAACAGGGGATAAGGCAAGGGAGAAATATCAAGCCTACAGTGGCACATAAAAGGAAGAAACCTAGCTTCTTCCACCATTCTATTCCCAATACATTATCCCGCCAGCTAAGTTTTAGTGCGGATTCCCACTTTTGGACTGGTACATGGGCTATTTTTCTGATATTTTTGGCTATATCTAGGACGGCATCCCCATGGTCATCTATCCTCAAACAACAATCTGATGTATTAAATTTTCCACAAACACCTCCTTCTTCAGCCAATAGATAGTCTAAAGCCAACCTCTTCTGATACACCGTAGCTCTTGTTTGGCTTTGTTGGCTAGCTAGTAATTCCAATGCCTGACCACTTTGGTTCATTATTATTTCTAAAACTGCTTGGAGTCTTATAATTTGATTCATCATGTAAATTGGGGTTTGATATCCCCAACTCCCATCTTGTGCCCAGGTGGCTGGCCCATACGTTTCAATTATGAGCTCAGCGGGCTGTTCCTCATCTCCCCATTTTTGAGATGCTTCAATCAATTCTCTTTTATTTCTTTTTAGATCCTCATACACTGGTATTCCTAGTTGATCCCCATCCAGCTCTGGTAAAAGAAAGAATCCTGGGTGTATGATTCCCAGGGTACAACTCCCTTTCCACTGAGAGGGGAGCTTTGCATATGCCCTTTTTCCACATATCCAAAATAGGCCATCTGGTGCCTTCCAGTAATCAAATTTTTGTTGATTTATATTTTCCCAAAATTCTGAAATGTCTGGGATCCCAAAATAAGGATTTTTGTTTGTATCATTGCATTGAAAGAGTTCGATCTTATTATTGTACTTACAATTCTCTTCCTTTGTTTTTTCCTGAGTCCAATACAGAGCTGGCTTCTTGGGAACCCACTATGTAAAAGTTCTATTACTGACCTTATATCTCTTACAGGGAGTATTTCCTACTTTGTTAAGGAAATTGTTCCAGGTACACCAGAGACACTCCTCTCCTATCACTGTTGATCTTAGTACCCACCCTTCTGGTCTGTTTTCTCCCCTTATCTTTGTCCGATTCCACTTAAGGAGTTCTATTGGGCTTAAGCTACTGCCTTTCCATGGCCATTCCTCTGTCGTCAGAGGCCCTCCACAGACCCAGCAGTTGGTTACATTAAGCTCCTTACGTATCCTTTTCCCTAATTCCGCAAACAGGTTTTTTCTAAATTTTGAGATTTCCTTTTCATTTTCTAATTGTTGTTTGAGTTTCACATACATGTCTTGAATTGGGGTCGATATAGAGTTAGATTGCTGTGCTAGCTTAGCCTTCTTCTTTACTAGTTGTTCTTTTACTAAGCCTGAGACTTTACTCCCAACAATATATGTGAAACAAACCCATCTTTCCCCTTTTGGACATTTACTTCCCTACCTGCTACCACTTGTTCCTAAATTTTCTACAATCCAGTATTTTTTCCCATTCTGTATACAGTTTCCTAATTTGGATGGGTTATAACAGTGACTGTTGACATGGGTATGCGCAATGAAAAAGGAACCTCGGTGTTTTTCCATATACAGCTTTGGGTAATGCTTATGGCATGGCTTTGTCAGTATCCCCAGAGGGAAGAGACAAAAAAGGAGTGACAGATAAAGGAATAACAGAGGTCCGATATGGCTTATACCTCCACCTCCCATGCCTATGGGGTTGCTACCCACAGCAGGGGTATATGATCTTCTTGGTGGCAAGTACAGTGGTCAATTCAGTCTTGCCCTCTATTTCCTCGTCACTTCCTTTTCGCTAATTTCCAGGCAAATTGCTTTTGACATTTCTTAATTGTAGCTTCCCACCGTTCCTCAGGTAGCTCCCATTCAACAGGCACTAGTAATTCCCATCCACAAAGCAAGGTTACTATTTCAGCTGTTCTTTGCTCTACCTGGATGGGGAATAGATTTGGCATTTGACGCTTCATGCAATGAGTGTCGTTTTAGTGAACTACAATACCAATATTTTTTACAGTCTAGACGTTTACATTTAACCCAGCTAGCATGTCTAGTATTGGAATGAATCAGACAGGGTATATGGTATGGCACTGTTGGAAGTGACAATGCCTCCTCCTTTGTAAATAAGTCACAGGCTAAGGCCAGAATATGAGAACTCTCTGATTGAAATTATCCTGATCCTCCTGTTTGGAGTGGAAGTACTCCTCCCCAAGGAGGGTATCGGAGGTGTCTCAGGACTTGTCCAGGCAACACTTGAAACCACTGATATAAGCTTGGCTTTATTTCCCAATCAGGTGTGATTCTTGGTGCATCCCTTGGATCATTTGGGTCTCCACAGTGCATTACAACCCAGTTCCCGCTTAAGAGTCAACTTGGTATCACCAGACTTAGATGTTGTAGTCCACTCATTAGGTTCTTCCACGGGTCCTTTAATTCTGCTGGCGTGGATCCACCCTCGCTCCTTGGTCCGGATCGCTGCCTCGGTTGTCAGTAGCACCTGAAAAGGACCTTCCCCTTGTGGAGTTAAAGATTGCTCTTTCCATGTTTTTATTAGTACCCACTCCCCTGGATGGATATTGTGGATTTTAAAGTCTAAAGGTGTGGTTTGAGGGATTATCCCTTTCAACCGCAAATCTTCAAGGGTCCTTGCAATTGTGGTGACATATCCTTTAACACTCATTTCCCCTAATTCATAGGTAGCAGTTTCATGTTGGGTGGCCAGAAAGGGTAACCCAAACATCATTTCGTAAGGTGACACTCCCAGGTCTGACCTGGGTTGTGTCCGAAACCTCAATAAAGCCAGAGGTAAGCATTTTACCCACAATATTTGAGTTTCCATTATTAATTTAGTTAAGGTTCTCTTTAAAGTTTGGTTCATCCTTTCTACCCATCCTGAACTCGGTGGGTGCCTGTAGTGGTTTGGTCTAAAATACTCATTACTGTTTATCTTCTGTGAGATAAGAATTAGGAGAAATGCAAAGCAGCCACCAAACTTGAAAGAATATAAAGAAGTTTATTAACAGACCTAAAAGAAGGAAAAAAGAAAAAAAATTATACCACCTTTAGAACTCTCCTCCTCCCCCCACCTTCCTCCCTTCTCCCACTGACAATGTAAAAAGACAACCCTTAAGATATTCAGTCTGTTTACCACTTCCATAATAACCTTGTTCAGTTCATTTAGAAAGAGAAGTCTCTTCTTGTTCGTGCTATGAAAACAGTATCACACCAAGACAGCCACCCACTTCCAAATATTGTTCAGTCCATTTAGGAAGAGGAGTCTCTCTGCTTGCGATGTGAGTCCCTTCCCCCGACTTGCAGCTTTTCCCGCAACTGCTTTCGAGGGTCCACTCTTGAAGTTTTGTGGGGTACAATTTTAAGGTTGAGCCGTTCAGAAACAAAAAAAAAAACAGAGGCCCTTCTCCTTCCCTGGGAGCAAAGGGTCTTCCTCATCTTCATCTTTAAGACTATCTCTAGGAGCATCTCTAGGAACTGAGGTTTTCTCCTTTCCTCTTTGGAGCAAAAGTCCTCATCTGGTTCATCTCTCTCTGTCCAAACTTCTCATGAAATTACAGCTGCGGCAGCATCTGCCTATTGCTTATGAGTTGAACACTCCACCCCCCATATCTTCATGAAATTACAATGGGATACTCTGATATATCATAGCTTCACAACAGAATTCCAGCTTTAAGCATCTCCTCTCTCTCTCTTCCCTCAGGTTTTCAGCTCTTCACAGCAATAAAAGGGTTAATCTCACCTCGGCCTTGCAGCTTTACAGCTGGAATGTTGAATTTTTCTTATCGCAGTGGAGAGGGGGGAGAGCCGAGCCGCTCCGGCTGCCCACGGCAAGGCAGTGGGGTGGGTTCCACGACTGGAACAGGCCCATGGCTTCAGGATGGCCGTGGCCTGGCCCAGCCTGGCCCGAGCAGGGCCTGGCCGGGCCTTCGGGCCCCCGCACGGTGCCTGCAGCAACCTGTCCCAGCGCCAGAAATGAGAGAGAGCTTGGGGGGGAGTTTGTCTATTCTTAAGTGTGTATCACAGAGGCGGTCAGAGCTTTAAGTGGCTTGAAGAATTGTCCATATTCAAACTGGCCAGCTGATAGGTTCTATCAGGTCCCAGAGGAAACTGTAAGCACTCCTTAGCAAGGACATCCGTTCCGGGACTATGCTTGCTAACCTATGACATGGTCGGAGAGCTAACTCGCGACCTCTTGAAGTTGTTTTTCTCATCACCTTTTTATTTACTTTTTGGTAAACTATACATCTTTCAGTTATTTGTTTAGCCAACCCATAAATTCCAACGCACACATAACTCCTCAGAAAGTGATCACACAAAGCCTTGGTACCCCAATGAGTTTTTATGATGCATGTAAATTCTGTCCTCGAGGTGCTGCCGCTTTTATTCTTTTGATTGATAATCGTTCATATTCCTTTGCCCAGCCTCTTCATTGTGATTCCAAGCAGGGGGTGTTAACGGCATCTTCTGGTCTCCTGGTGGTCCCTGCTGGCTCTCTCTTTCCCAAATTCTCATACCCACAACTTTAATCATTTCTTGTTCCTCTTGAGAAAATAATATTTTCATTATTGCTTGCATCGCTTCCCAAATGAAAATGTTTGGGCCTAAAAATTGATCTAATTGTTCAGCTGTACCTATAGGATCGTCCAATAGTCCTTTGATCTCTCTCTTTTTTTTTTAAGTTCTAACTTCTGAAGAAGTGAGGGGAATGTTTACGAATCCTGTTCCCTCAGCTCCCATTGGAACTTCTCTTAAAGGGAACAAACAGACCTCCCCATCCCAATTCTTGTGTCTTTTTTCTCTTATGATACTTCTTTCCTGTCTTGGGGGGGATGTGAGGAGAGGGCTGTTCTGTAACTGAGCTCCCCATACTTTGGTGTGTTGCTTCCTCCCTAGGAGGAACAGCAGAAGCGGTCATTGCCATGGGAATGGTGACGCCGACGAGAGGGTGGGGGTAGGGGATAGGAGTCCTCAGAAGCTGATTCCTCCAGGAGGGGGGGAGGCATAGGCGGGGACTGCCGCCGGAACCGCCAAGGGGACAAGTTCTTCCGGCGGATACCAGATTTTAGTGTGGACTTTCTGCATGCGGTCCACAGCAGTCATGGCGGCAGGACTCTGTGCTGCTGGCGGACCCAGTGCAGCCCGTGGGGCCGAAGCCGGGTTCAATGGAGCCGTGGCAGACAATGCAGTGGGGGCAGGGGCTGATGCCGGGACTGGGGCCACCACCAGGGCCGGGGCAGAGGCAGGGGTGGGGGGAATCCCAAAAGCGGTGGGCTGGGCTGCAGCGGAACAGATACCTGGACTAGGGACGGGCAGGACACCAAAAGCGGTGGGCTGGGCTGCCGCTGGACCCACGGAAGCTGGAGGGGCAGGCGGGAATGCCGGGGCTGCCAGCTGAGTCATGGCAGACAACGCAGCGGGGGCAGGGGCTGATGGAACAGCTGCGGGCATCGGAACTGGGACCGGAGCCGGGACCGGGGCTGGAGCCAGGGTAGGGGCGGGGGGAACCCCGAAAGCAGCAGGCTGGGCTGCCACAGGACCCACGGGGGCTGAAGGGGGTGGTGGAAACGCCGGGGCTACCGGCGGAGCCGCTGACGCTGGGACGAGTGGTGGAGTCCTGGGTGGTGCCATAAGACCCAGGATGGGCAGGACCTTGGGCCCCAAGACCAGCAGTGCAGCTGCGAGTGGCACAACAGGATCCTGTGTAGGGTATGCCCAGCCACTGCCATGGAGGGATGTCTGCTGAGATAACGAGATGGAGCAATCTCCCAGCAGGACTCCCCCTGGGCAGGCGGCCATTCTTCAGTTACGGCGAGAAGAAGATCGGCCCAGAATCCTCTGGGAGACCCTATGCAGATCCTTTGTAACCCATTGTCCTTTACGCTCTGACACCCACCCCCTGTATCCCTATAAAAGCTAGCCCTCTGCCCCTGCAAGGGAGAGAGCCCTCGTCCCTGGCTTTCCCCTTTGCCAGAGGGGACCAACCATAAAGCTACCTTTCGTGTGGAACCAGCCACACGAGCCTCTTGTCTCTCTCTGGTCTGGCCTGGAGGCTACCCTGCAGAGCTGAGCTGAAATCACGAGCTGATAATCACTAAAGAGCTGACAGTCTCTACACGGGCCCTCCTGGCCAGCAGCTGAGGGAAGACACCGAGCCTCGGGAAGGCGATTCCTTTCGGGACCATCTCTCCGGACCGGTCACCTCTTCCTGGGTCAGAGCTACTGACCCCTCACCAGCTGTAATAAGCCTGGGCTTGGGGGGGGGGGGGGGGGGGGGGGTAAGCGGGAATGGAGGGGGCAATGCTTCCAGGGGGTCCCAGCCCTTCTCTTTCTTGTTTGCCCTTTGCTTCTTTTCTTGGGTCTCTGACAACTTAAAATTTCTTATCCCCTTAGGCTCTATGTTTCCCACCCAGTATGAAGCATACTTGCCTTCTTCTGTGTTAAAGGGTTCTTTTGAATTTTCAAATACTTGTAAAGCCTGACAGATCCAAACTTCAAAAGAGCCATATCTGGGCCAGAAAACATGGTCGGATCTTATTTCCTTCTCGGCCCAATCAAACATACACAACTGTATCATTTTGACTTTTCTCTTTTTTCCTTGTACTTGGGTTAGTATTCAGGTTAGCTAACATAACTCCCAGAGGGCTTTCCTGGGGTATCTCTGCTGGCATGCCTCTATTCCTTTTTTTATTTCCTGATTCTTGCTTACTGGTCTTATGTCCCATTTTCTCAGAATCTTATCTACCCTTCCCAGGCTTTTGTTTCCCCCCCCTTTTTTTTTTTTAAAACAATCCAGACCCCACCTTCTCTTTCCCATTTCCTCTCTTAGAATGCAGAAGCTCCCTCCTCTTAATGCAATATGCCTCCCTCCAGAAAATAAAGTTATATTTCAGGGTTTAACATTTCTATCACATACATTTTCATTCATTCTCACTCACTCCTTTTTATTGTTCCAATATCTCTTTCTCAAGCACTATCAGTCACAACCACACAAGATTAAGGTACCTTTTAATTTCAAATTGTTGGCTAATATTCACCCATAGGCCCAATGTTCCAGGTTTCTTGGATTCAATCCTCAACTTGGCAGAATTATGCCCGAATTTCTTGGATTCAATCCTCAACCTGGCAAGTCTTTAGGGGCTCTCTTACTTGTCTCATTTCCTTGTGGTTTATACTAGGAAACTCTTGGCTCCCTTTCTTCAAGGGATCCAATCCCTCCCCTGAAACCCAGTCCCAGTTAAACAGGGGGTTCTTTCACTCCTTTTCTCTTTTCCTACGCCTCTTTACTGACTGCTTCCCGCGCAGGAGAGCAGAAATGCAGCCACAGAAGCTCCTCACTCGCTTCGCAGGTCTGGGGGTAACCAGCCCACGTCTCATACACACACTTTCATCCCCTGTATCTGCTCCCCCCCCAAGAAAAAGAGGAAAGAAAAAAATACTCACCTTTCTCTGCGTCTTTGTGCACAAGGGTTTTTTTTACATGCTTAACTACCGTGGTATCGTAGGGAACCTTTTCTTTCCTTTCTTTTTGCTTCATTGTCTCCTCTCTTGTCCTCTGGGTGTTTGACCTGAAAACCCCCAGACTCACGTCAGGAAACACAAAGTGAGGCCGCCAAAAGCAGGTGGGGGCACCCCCCTGCTCTGGGTTCCCCAGGAGATCTCAGAGGTGAGGTCTTTTTCCCCGTATGGACCAACAATTGTGAAAAACAAAGTTCACTCTTTGTAAAATTTTAAAAAAGTTTAATAAAAGGGACATTTAGGAGATAGTAGCAAAAAGGGTATTATGGCTGGGTGCTTTGGCAGAGAACCAAAAGAACACCTCTACATCCAAAAGATCGTCTTTAAAAGTACATCTCTTATTGCATATTCATCACAATCATACATGATTCATAAATTCTTTGGAGTTTCTATGTATCATCCCATCAGCATTATCTTCCTTCTTGGCTCCATTATGTCTCTGCTCCCTCCATAAATTCTGGTTTTGGGTTTTCTTCTTCTCTGATAAGATACTCCAGGAATGTGAAGACTTTCTCTGCCTATCTTTTCTAAATTGACTACATAAACAATAGACATTCTATATCATGTATTACATTACAGAACCTAGGTAAAGTTTTTCTAACATTATGTAACATGTGAAAAGCCAACATCACAATATATTCATAACAAAGGGAAAAAATCATTAACTGACTCTTGAAGAGTATCAGCTGCTATCTGTGCCTCCATTGCAGACCGAACTGCCCTCCTTACCACGTCTTCCTCAGTTCTATCAAGAAGAGTGTCCATGATGGCCTCTAAATCGTTCCAATCTGGATTTTGCAACTTAATGGCTCTTTCTACAAAATTAGCTACTTTTTCTGGATTGTCTCGATACTCCCCAACTGAGGCTTTCCACTGCTGCAGCTCAACAAGAGAAAAGGGAACCCTTATTAAGACAGGACCCTGAGTACCAATAGCTTGTCTCAAGGGGGCTTGTATAACCACGTCTTTCTTTTTGGACCTGGTATGTCCAGCAACAGGGCTAGAGGCCTCTATGGCCTCCTGTGCTCTCTTTCCCCTTCTCTTCTGTTGGGGTTTTAAGAGGTCTAGTTTTTTTTTCTGTTAAAGGAATTTTCCCCCATTCTGTTACTAAGACGACAAATCGTTGGGTGCTTCAGGAAAGACAAAAGAGCTGCCCACTGGAGGTGGGGTTGGCCTGGCTACCCCTTTGTTTCACCTGGGTGTGGGGTCAGTTCACTCTCCGTGTTCAGACAGAGAAGCTGCAGAGAGAGGAGCTGCTGGTTCTTTTCGGCCGTCCTTCCTTTTTCTGCGGAGAAAGATTCCAGGATGCCCGGCCCACCTTCCCTGCCCCGCTGGAGGCCGGGCTGTGGCCGCCCTGCCCTGCTGCTGATTTGAGCCCTCGCTGCGTTGTAGCCGTGCCCGCCCTGCCTGCCTAGACCTCCGGGGGGTTCCCTGCCCCGCTGGAGGCCGGGCTGTGGCCGCCCTGCCCCGCCGCTGATTTGAGCCCTCGCTGCGTTGTAGCCGTGCTCGCCCTGCCTGCCTAGACCTCTGGGGGGTTCCCTGCTTGGATACATCACGTCTGCCGCCTGGGATTTGTGCTCATCCTTGCTGCTCCAGCCTGCTGCTCCAGCCTGCCGCTCCAGCCTGCCGTTCCAGCAGGCCATTCCAGCCTGCTGTTCCCGAAAGTCCAGCCGGACACCGGGGCCAGCTGCCCAGAGCTTTGTGAAACCTCTGTTCCATCCCTCCCAGGATCCCAGGCCACCAGTGCTGCGTGCTCCCCGAGCTCGCTCCAGAGCCCCCCTGCAGCTGCGGGGGAACCATCGCACCTGCCCTGTTCACCGGGAGCTGCTAGCACCCCTGCTGGCTGCGAGCAGAACTACACCTGAGGGGAAAAAAGGGCCCAACAGCCGAGAAGGCTGGGACTGGGTTTGTGATTGTTTGCTGTTACTGCCATAGTTATTGTTGTTTGTTTGACTGGTTATATATGTATAGTAGTAAAGAACTGTTATTCCTATTTCCCACATCTTTGCCTAAAAGCCCCCTTGATTTCAAAATTATAATAACTCGGAGGGAAAGGGGTTACATCTGTCACTTCAAGGGAGGCTTCTGCCTTCCTTAGCAGACACCTGTCTTTCAAACCAAGACAGATCTTGGCGCCCCGCCGTGGGGCTCGAGGGCATTGAGAGAAAGAGGTGAAAAAGGAATAACAGTTCCTGGATAACTTAATTTTGTGTGCTGGATATAGGAACCTTTCTAGGCAGCACTATGTGGTCTACTTTACCCTGGTTAGGGTGGCAGGTGGTCGTGGCTATATTCTTCCCCTTTGCAGATCCTTACTTGAACATGGGTCCTCTGACTAAGGCTACCATTGCTGTTATCCAGCTTGCGCTATGGGTCGATAAGGTGAGGAATTCATGGGTTTTTAACTTCCTCCGGAATATGGGTACATGGATAAAGGGCTATTACACACTAAGTGCATGTTTTTGGGGTTATGTTAAAAATGGTACCTTCTGTGAGGAAATGACACCAGGGGAAGTTTTCTCCCAACCCCTCAACCAGTTCTTTGGGCCCACCCCACCAATTTTCGAAGGGTTTAGTTTCCCTCTGAGTACTAACCAACTGGTGCTGGTAGGCCTACTCTATTTAGCACTAAGGGATAAGCTGAGATTGGCTTGGATAACTACCCAGTCACCGGCTCCAGAGACGAGAGATCCTACCCCAGAGCCTGATCCCACCCCAGAACCTGACACAGCCCCAGATACTAGAGACCCTTCCCCACAGCCTGATATCGCCCAACAGCCCACCTCAGAAATGGACTACCCGAACTGGGTGGGGGTACTGGTGAAGGGGATGCAGGGGATGCACCAGGAGATATGCCAGGAGATGGATCAGGTGCACCCGGGGATATGCCAGGAGATGGGCCAGGTGCACCAGGGGATATGCCAATTGCTAAGGGAATACACCTCCTCAGCTAGTGAAAAACCCTCTCCCTGCCCCAAAGAGGGTGAGTCCGATGGTGCAGCGGTGGAACCCACGGATGTTACAACTGTCCAGGTTTCAGCTGAACCACAAGGACAACCACAGCCAGCAGCAGTCGCCCCTGTGCAAAGGAGGAAGTATAAGACCAAATCAGTACAACCAGTTAATGATGATGGGGAACCAGGGCCCTCACAACCAGCAGGAGAGCCAGAGCCAGAAATCATCACTGAGTCCCTGTCATAGGACAGTCTCCGTGGTATGCGAAAAGACATTGTGCAAAGGGGGCGTGAGCCTTATACCACCTGGCTGCTTCGGGTTTCGGACCTTATGGGCACAGGTGTGCAATTGGATAGTGGGGAGGCAAGGTATCTGGGATTTTTGACCCAGGACCCAGGTGTGGACCAAATATTTGTGAGGGAGCCAGGGCCCCTTTCTCTCTGGGAGCGGCTCTTAATGAGTGTGAGAGAAAGGTTCATTCACAAAGAAAGAATGCAGAAGTACCATTATAGAATGCAGTGGAAGACACTCGAGGAAGGGATCCAGCAGCTAAGAGAGGTGGCAGTATTAGAGGTACTCTTTGGGAAGGATGGACAGAATGATAATCACCCCGATAAGGCCAGGTGCACAGGACAGATGATGTGGAACCTGGCAAAGCTAGGGCCATCGCAGTATACCACCTTCATTGCAATGACTGATGCTGACAATAACCAAGAAACAGTGGGCTCTGTTGCCAACAAGCTCAGGAATTATGACAGTATGGTCAATGGCCTGCTGAAAGCTCATGTCTCTGCTGTGGTCCAGGACCTCAAAGAGGAGATGAAGGAGATGAGGGAGGAGATGAGGGAGGAGATGAGGGAGGAGATGAGGAAGGTCAGTGTGGCACCAGTGCGAGTCACAGGCCCCCAAGTCAGAGCCTGTCGTCCCCCAGCTAGAGAGAGAGGGTACACCCCACGAGCTGAGCTGTGGTTTTTCCTGTGTGAGCATGGGGAAGACATGAGAAGGTGGGATGGGAAACCCACCTCTGTCCTGGCAGCGTGGGTGCTTGAACGCAAGGAGGGAGGCACTAACCGAGGGGGTTCCACTAAGGTGAAAGTAGCCTCAGCCTCCCGTGACTGAGCTGCCAGGTATTACAGACAGGAGGATGATATGTCAGATCCCCTTGAAGGTACCTCGAGCATGTACGCCCAGGGAAAGAATGATAACCAGGGCTAGAGGGGCCCTGCCTCTAGCCAGGGAGAGGCACGGGAAAACCGCATTTTCTGGACGGTGTCGATTCGATGACCTGGCACATCAGAGCCACAAAAATATGATGCATTGGTTGATACTGGGGCACAGTGTACTTTAATGCCATCGGGACATGTGGGGGCAGAACCTGTATCCATTGCTGGGGTGACTGGGGGATCACAGCAGTTGACCCTTTTGGAACCTGAGGTGAGCCTGACTGGGAAGGAGTGGCAAAAGCATCCGATTGTGACTGGCCCAGAAGCCCCGTGAATTCTGGGCATAGATTTCCTCTGGAATGGCTATTACAATGACCCAAAAGGACTCAGGTGGGCATTTGGGATTACTGCTGTGGAGGCAGAGGGCATTAGGCAATTGAGCACCCTGCCTGGACTATCAGAAAATCCTTCTGCAGTTGGGCTCCTGAAAGTGGAAGAGCAACGAATGCCAATTGCCACCTCGACAGTGCACCGCCGGCAGTACCAGACAAATCGAGATGCTGTGATCCCCATCGACAAGATGATCCGCGAGCTAGAGAGCCAAGGGGTGGTCAGCAAGACCCACTCACCTTTCAACAGCCCCATCTGGCCTGTGCGCAAGTCTGACAGGGAATGGAGATTGACTGTGGACTATCGTGCCTTGAATGAAGTGACTCCACCACTGAGCGCTGCCGTGCCGGACATGTTGGAGCTCCAGTACGAGCTGGAGTCCAAAGCAGCAAAATGGTACGCCACCATTGACATTGCTAATGCATTCTTCTCCATTCCTCTGGCAGCTGAATGCAGGCCTCAGTTTGCTTTCACCTGGAGGGGCGTGCAGTACACCTGGAATCGACAGCCCCAGGGGTGGAAGCACAGTCCCACCATCTGCGATGGACTGATCAAGGCTGCACTGGAAAAGGGTGAGGCCCCAGAACACCTGCAGTACATTGATGACATCATTGTGATGGGGAACACCGCAACAGAAGTGTTGGAGAAAGGAGAGAGAATAATTCAAATTCTCCTGGAAGCTGGTTTCGCCATCAAGAAGAGCAAAGTCAAGGGACCTGCCCGAGAGATCCAGTTCCTGGGAGTAAAGTGGCAAGATGGACAGCGTCAGATTCCCACTGAGGTCATCAATAAGATCACAGCAATATCTCCACCAACCAACAAGAAGTAGACACAAGCTTTCCTAGGTGCCATAGGCTTTTGGAGGATGCACATTCCCAAGTACAGCCAGATTGTGAGTCCTCTCTACATGGTTACACGCAAGAAGAATGATTTCCACTGGGGCCCTGAAGAGCAGCAAGCCTTCGCCCAGATCAAGCAGGAAATCGCTCATGCTGTAGCCCTTGGCCCAGTCAGGAAGGGACCAGAGGTGAAGAACGTGCTCTACTCTGCAGCCGGGAACAATGGCCTGTCCTGGAGCCTCTGGCAGAAGGTGCCTGGTGAGATCGGGGCCGACCACTGGGATTCTGGAGCTGAAGCTACAGAGGGTCTGAAGCCAACTACACTCCCACAGAGAAAGAAATCTTGGCAGCTTATGAAGGAGTCCAAGCTGCCTCAGAAGTTATCGGCACAGAGGCACAACTCCTCCTGGCACCCTGACTACCGATGCTGGGGTGGATGTTCAAAGGAAAGGTTCCTTCCACGCATCATGCCACCGACGCTACTTGGAGCAAATGGATCGCCCTCATCACGCAGCGTGCCCGAATCGGAAACCCAAGTCGCCATGGGATTTTGGAAATAATTACAAACTGGCCAGAAGGTGAGACTTTTGGGTTATCTTCAGAAGAAGAAGAGGAGCAAGTGACGCGTTCCAAAGAAGCCCCACCATATAACGAGCTACCAGAGAGTGAAAGAGAATATGCCCTCTTCACTGATGGTTCCTGCCGAATTGTAGGCGGTAGCCGGAAATGGAAAGCTGCTGTATGGAGCCCCACACGACAAGTTGCACAGGCTACGGAAGGAGAAGGTGGATCGAGCCAATTTGCTGAACTCAAAGCTGTTCAATTAGCTCTGGACATAGCTGAAAGAGAGAAGTGGCCAAAGCTCTACCTCTACACTGATTCATGGATGGTAGCCAATGCTCTGTGGGGTTGGCTGGAAAGGTGGAAGAAGGCAAACTGGCAGAGCAGAGGAAAACCAATCTGGGCTGCTGAGGAGTGTAAAGACATTGCCACTCGAGTAGAGTAGCTATCTGTGAAGGTCCGTCATGAAGATGCTCACGTCCCCAAGAGCCGGGCTAACGAAGAACATTGTAATAACAAGCAGGTAGATCAGGCTGCAAAAATAGAGGTGTCCCAGATAGACTTGGATTGGCAACATAAAGGAGAGTTGTTCCTAGCTCCATGGGCCCATGATGCCTCAGGCCATCAGGGCAGAGATGCCACCTATAGGTGGGCACGAGATCGAGGGGTGGATCTAACCATGGACAGTACCTCCCAGGTGATCCATGATTGGGAGACATGCACTGCAATCAAGCAGGCCAAGCAGGTGAAGGCCCTGTGGTATGGTGGGCGATGGTCCAAATACAAGTATGGAGAGGCCTGGCAGATTGATTACATCACACTGCCTCAAACCCGCCAAGGCAAGCGCTATATGCTCACGATGGTAGAAGCCACCACAGGATGGCTGGAGACCTACCCAGTGCCTCACGCTACTGCCCGGAAGACCATCTTGGGCCTTGAAAAGCAAGTCCTTTGGAGGCATGGGTCCCCTGAGACAATCGAGTCTGACAATGGGACTCATTTCAAGAACAGCCTTATAAACACCTCGGCTAGGGAACATGGCATTGAGTGGGTGTACCATCCCTTACCATGCACCAGCAGCTGGGAAGGTTGAGCGGTGTAATGGACTGCTTAAAACCACCTTGAAGGCACTGGGTGGGGGGACTTTCAAAAACTGGGAGGTGCATTTAGCAAGAGCCACCTGGTTAGTTAACACCCGAGGCTCCACCAGCCGAGCAGGCCCTGCCCAATCCGAACCCCTACAAACAACAGACAGGGATAAGGTTCCAGTGGTGCACATGAGCGGCATGCTTGGAAAAACTGTTTGGGTCAAGTCTGCCTTGAGCAAAGACAAACCCATCAGCGGGGTTGTTTTTGCTCAGGGACCAGGTTGCACCTGGTGGGTAATGCAAAGGGATGGAGAGACCTGATGCATACCTCAAGGGGACCTTGTTTCAGGGTGAACTACCCATGGCTCTGTACTTGTATCAGTATCAGCATGTATATATGAATATAATTCGGGTGATACATGTATTTATATGGCTGTCGGGGTCTCCTCCCCTGCCATGTAGCCCTGGGAGCCCTGAGGGAGGCACGGGGTTTCCCTGCCCCTGGTCAGCCTCGTTCCCCATTGGTTGGTTTGTGTTTCCTGCGCGGGCAAGGACCCTCGGGTCCTGACTGTAACAGTTCCTCGGCAGAGCCCAGCCATGCAGCTGGGGAAATAAACATCTCTGAAACATCTAGCAAGAATCCGTCCATATATATTTCTTTTCCACGGGACTCCTGGTTTGATATAGGTGTTACAGCATCACCACTGCAACATATGGCTAAAAGGGTTAAAGTTTCATGCAACATGTTCGTATGGGAAAAAATTCGGGGTGGATGATGTTGGGGTTTTAAGAGGTCTAGTTTTTTTTTCTGTTAAAGGAATTTTCCCCCATTCTGTTACTAAGACGTCAAATCGCTGGGTGCTTAAGGAAAGACAAAAGAGCTGCCCACTGGAGGTGGGGTTGGCCTGGCTACTCCCTTGTTTCACCTGGGTGTGGGGTCAGTTTGCTCTCCGCGCTTGGAAAGAGAAGCTGCAGAGAGAGAAGCTGCTGGTTCTTTTCGGCCGTTCTTCCTTTTTCTGCAGAGAAAGATTCCAGGATCCCCGGCCCACCTTCCCTGCCCTGCTGGAGGCCGGGCTGTGGCCGCCCTGCCCCGCCGCTGATTCAAGTTTCTGCTGCGTTGTAGCCGTGCTCGCCCTGCCTGTCTAGACCTCCGGGGGGTTCCCCGCTTGGATACATCGCGTCTGCCACCTGGGATTTGTGCTCATCCCTGCCACTCCAGCCTGCTGCTCCAGCTGGCCGTTCCAGCCGGCTGTTCCCGAAGGTCCAGCCGGACACCGGGGCCAGCTGCCCAGGGCTTTGTGAAGCCTTTTTTCCATCCCTCCCGGGATCCCAGGCCACCAGTGCCGCTTGCTCCCCGAGCTCGCTCCGGAGGGCCCCCTGCAGCCACGGGGAAACCATCACACCTCCCCTGTTCACCGGGAGCCGCCAGTGCCCCTGCTGGCTGCGAGCAGAACTGCACCTGAGGGGAAAAAAGGGCTGGACCACCCCCGCCATCACGGGCGGCAGCAGGGCCGGAGGGGCCGCCCCCAACAGCACGAGCTGTGCGGGGGCTCCAACCCCATCCCCATCCGCAATAGCAGGGCCCGTGCCAGCCCCCCTGGTAGCACCGGCAGGTCCCACATTCCCAACTCCTACCGGTGGGGCATGGAGGTGGGTCGGGCCATGGCCGTGTTCGTGCAGCTGGGCAGCTCCACCAGGCAAAGGCTGCAAAAGAACTGCCTGCGACTGGGAAGGAGCGGGTCTCCGCCATGATAGCGGTGGCGGTGGAGGCAATGGCTGCAAAGGGACGGGTTGCTGCGTCCGCGGCAGCAATGGGGGCACGCTGGGAGCTGCTCCCATGGGTCCCCGACTCCCCAGTTCCTGCAGAGCTATCAGTGAATCTAAATCTAATATATCTGGTTCTCTGACCCAGATTCCGCTATCTGAGGGTTCTTTACACTGTTTCTCTTGCTCTTTCCTTTCAAGACCATAACCGGCTGCTGCTCCACTGGAGTTTCATTTGATTCATAACCCTTTTGCAAGTCTGGGCGGTTTATAAGGAGTAGAAATAACTGCATAAAAAACCTCTTGCCATCTTTGCTCCTGGCGGATGTCAGGAAAATTAATCCACAAGCACCAGATGTTTATGTCCAAAAAGGAGACAGAGGAGTCCTGTTACTTTATTCGAATAAAGGGAGAGGCCGTGGGCATTTCCCATGGGGTCTCTCAAATTTTTTGAGGATGCAGCCTCCTTTTTATCCTAATTTCCCAGCCGCATTTCCCTCTCTCTTTCCTCATTGGCTGAGGTACTTGAGAGGTACAGACTTCCTGAATCACTTAATACAGACGCCCCCTCTAATGTATAACCCCTCCCTCCCTTTCTCTTTTCCTATGGAATTTATGGTTCTTTCCATTGCTTCTTTCACCTCTCAGTATCTATCTTTACCTATCAGCAAACCCACAGTTTGTTTGTAAAGACACCTCCTTCTCATTCCTTTCAATTCCTCCTCTTCTTATTTTATCAATAATTGTCTTTACAAACCTTAGCTATCATTGATGTAACTTTCTGTTCCTGGGTCTTTTTTGGTTTTGCAATTATTTGCAGTGACATCATTTTCTGTCCTTTTGTAGCCTTTTCTGGGTCTGTAGGCATGGCTACTACTTGCATCCCTTTGATCACATGTTGAATAAGTTGCATTAAGCAAGGGATCATGCATGGTAAAAAGATTAGAGTTGCTACAGCACATAAGAGGGAAAAAAAGCATTCGTTTAACTCATAGTCCACCATGTAACCATGAAAACATGTCCCATTCCCATCCTTTCCACGTGTGAACTGGTACATGGGCTAACTTTCTGTCGCGGGTTGGGTTTGTAACCGGGCAGAAACACCAATTTAGTGTAGTGGTTTGGTCTAAAATACTCATTACTGTTTATTTTCTGTGAGATAAGAATTAGGAGAAATGCAAAGCAGGCACCAACTTGAATGAATATAATGAAGTTTATTAACAGACCTAAAAGAAGAAAAGAAAAAAAAATTATACCACCTTTAGAACTCTCCTCCTCCCCCCACCTTCCTCCCTTCTCCCACTGACAATGTAAAGACAACCCTTTAAGATGTTCAGTCTGTGTACCACTTCCATAATAACCTTGTTCAGTCCATTTAGAAAGAGAAGTCTCTTTTTGCTCGTGCTATGAAAACAGTATCACACCGAGACAGCCACCCACTTCCAAATATTGTTCAGTCCATTTAGGAAGAGGAATCTCTCTGCTTACGATGTGAGTCCCTTCCCCCGACTTGCAGCTTTTCCCGCAACTGCTTTCGAGGGTCCACTCTTGAAAGTTTTCTGGGGTACAATTTTAAGGTTGAGCTGTTCAGAAACAAAAAAAACAGAGGCCCTTCTCCTTCCTTGGGAGCAAAGGGTCATCTTCATCTTTAAGACTATCTCTGGAAGCATCTCTAGGAATTGAGGTTTTTCTCCTTTCCTCTTTGGAGCAAAAATCCTCATCTGGTTCATCTGGTTCATCTCTCTCTGTCCAGACTTCTCATGAAATTACAGCTGCGTCAGCATCTGCCTATCTCAGCGCAGGTGCTTCTGCTTATGAGTTGAACACTCCACCCCCCATATCTTCATGAAATTACAACGGGATACTCTGATATATCATAGCTTCACAACAGACTTTCAGCTTTAAGCATCTCCTCTCTCTCTTCCCTCAGGTTTTCAGCTCTTCACAGCAATAAAAGGGTTAATCTCACCTCGGCCTTACAGCTGGAATGTGGCTTATCGCTGTTGGTCACCTGGCCTCTGCCGGACAGAGGTGCCGCTTTGCTGAATCTTGGCCGCAGTGGAGAGGGGGGGCGGTTCCGAGCCGCTCCGGCTGCCCACGGCAAGGCAGTGGGGGGGGTTCCATGGCTGGAACAGGCCCATGGCTCCAGGCTGGCCGTGGCCCGGCCCGGCCTGGCCCAAGCAGGGCCTGGCCGGGCCCGCTGGCCCCTGCACGGGGCCTGCAGCCACCTGTCCCAGCGCCGGAAACGAGAGAGAGCTGAGGTGGGAGTTTGTCTATTCTTAAGTGTGTATCACAGAGGCGGTCACAACTTTAAGTGGCTTAAAGAATTGTCCATATTCAAACTGGCCAGCTGATAGGTTCTGTCAGGTCCCAGAGGAAGCTGTAAGCACCCCTTAGCAAGGATATCCCTTCCGGGACTATGCTTGCTAACCTATGACACTTTCTTATCCCTTTTGTTATTTGTTTCACCACTTTTCCATTGTCATCTATTTGCAAACAGCAGTTTGAGTAATTTAATTTTCCACACACTCCCCCTTCTTCTGCTAATAGATAATCTAATACCATCCAATATTGAAATATTGCATTCCTCATCTGAGTGGATTGGTCAGCAAGAAGGTCAAGAGCTGTAGCTGTCTGATTGGTTATTATTTCAAAGACAGCTTATAACCTAATTATGCGATTTAAATTATACATTACTAATTTTCTCCATTTCCGAACTCTTGAGTCCTCACATGCGGGCACCAGTTATTAATTTTCTCTTTTTATTGTTTCTTTTCTTCTTTGCCTCTGTTTCATGAGTTCTTTTATTCAGAGTTCAAATTAAAATGCAGGAGACCAGGAGTTTAACTTGAGACTTAGATGTTTATTATATCTTATCTATAATACAGCTGCACAGAGTGTGCCTCTAAGTTAACAAGGTGGAAAATGGCCATGAGTTCTAACATCCAAGGCCTTTTAAGGTCCAAATCACCCAATTATTGAATGCCAAATAATTTGTTTTTACTTATAATCCAATAACTAACTATTCATGATCTGCACTGCGCATTTTTTGACCCAATACCAGAACACCCAGATTTGTGAAGAAGAGAGCAGAAAGAAAGAAGAACAAATCCACATCCCATATCCTCCATATTGTTACATATATCCCATAAACTTAATTTTTCTAAACCCACGGTTCCAACAATAAATAGCTTCTCTGGTACCTGATATTAATTCATTACGATTCCAAGTGGCTGGTCCATAGTGTTGTATTATTTGCTCAGGTGGCCATCTTTTATTCCACTTTTGGGTGCTCCCTCCAGCCAGGGATGCATCAGTTGACCACTTTTCTCTGATTAGATCATCATATACCTTGATTCCTAACTGATTTCCCTGAACTTGTGGTAGCAAAAAGAACAATGGTTTAATATACTCTACATAACATACCCTGACCAGTTTGGAGGTAACCTGTGATAAGCATGTTGGCCACAAATCCAATAATGCCCTTTTAAAGCCCAAGTCCCGTTGGCAAAGGGGCCTTCCCAATTTTCATCATCAATTGGTGGGTCAAAATACAGCTTGCTTTCTGGGCTTAATGGTCCTCCAACAATAGTTGCCCCACCATAAGTATCACAATATTTGCATTTCCAAGCTCCCACATGAGGTTTCCACCTGCAGTTACATCCCAGATCTGTTTTGTTGGATCTGGACCAGAACTTATTAAAAAGGGTTAGAGTCCCGTTCCGGTGTTGCCACTTCCACTGATAGTGATGGACAACATGTATACTACTTGTGGAATTATCTCGGGGGCAGCTTAAAAATAAGTGGTCAAAAAATCTGTCCTTCCCCACTGCTTTACAGCTTTCAAAATCCTTTCAGTAATTATGGTAGGAACACCTTACCCAGCTACCATTAGTGAGTTTAACATGCATTTGATTCCATCTGCCTTGATATTTGGAACAATTGTAAGGATGACAGTTGGGAGTCCAACAATCTAAACTCAAAGATAAAGTCCAGTCACAAACACTTTTTCCCACTAATACGCCTCCTGTTCTATTTAGACAATAAATGCCTCTTTCAGAAGAATGAAGCCACCATGGGCTTCCTTCCTCATCTCAAAATCCCATCCCATTATGGACCTCACTCAGGGTGCTGACCCACATTTTAGGTTTGACTGGGCTAGCCACCCATGGCCAGTTTTCAGATCCTCCTGGTTCTCCGCAGAACCAACAATTGCTAAGGTGTCTTGGAGTGACTTTATGATGTGTATCCCATGTCTATGCCCACAAATTAACTTTGTGCCTTTCTATGCCTCTAAACTGAGCCTGAGAGGGGGAAGGAAAAAAACAGAGCAAAACTTTCTCAAAGCAGTTTGCTGTAGGTACAAAAATGCTGCTAGCAAGGATTTTCTTGCTATTTTCTAAGTCCGTGAGAGACTTTTCTCTCTCACAGAAGAGGTAGCAGGGAATGTAAACAACCCAGACACCTGCAACCTTGAAAAGTCTTGTTTATGGTATAGTAGAAAAATATTTTGACAATGGATGTTTTAGGGTTTTAGCCAATCACCCCCAAGGGGTGGCTGGCCCTTTGTCCAATTAGACTATGAAGAAAAAAGTCTATAAAAGAGTTTGTAAAATAATTAAATAAATGAATCTTGCTGCACAATTCCTGCCTGCTGGATCTTCTCTCCTCCTCCTCCCTATGGCTGCAGGACACGGTGATATACACTAGGGCACAGGCCTGCGGTAATATTTGGTGCTGCCCAACATGATCTGCACTCTCTGACGTGTCCTGCTGAAAAGCGGAAAGGACTCCACTACTAGAATAAGTAGTAAAGTAGGTATGCTTTATTCCAGCGCTGGGACGCACGGGGGATCGCTCCTCCAAAATCATGCGTGCCGACAGCTGCATTCACCTCGGTATTTATCGGGTTACAAGTTCCATATTCATTAAGTTTCCTAACAAACTCATACATATTCATCACCTAGCCCCGCCCAGCCTCGCTTCGTATTATAATGAACTCAAAAGTCATTTACATCCGCATAGCGCTTGCGCAGTGTTGTTTGGTGGTTGTGGTAGGGGTCTCCCGGGGGGTCTTGTGATGAAGTCAGGGGAGTCTTCCTCGTCTGAACTTTTCACCTTTCTCTCCTGTGCATGCTCTTTTATACCTTTGGCCTGGGTTTAAGCTTTGGGACTGGTTTGAGCTAGTTTTGGGATGGGGCAGGATGTCTGTCTGAGACTCCCGCTGGTCTTATCAGCAGTCTCTTATCTTTTTCTTCCTGCTCTGGTATGCTGACCAAGATAGATGCATTGTTCCTGACAAACGAATTCTTCTGCTCCCCATCCCCCTGATTCACTGCTGCTGCGAGCCAAGCCTAATTCCTCTAGAGGTACGCTGTTCCCCTTCCCCCCTGGGACCAGGAGGTCCGACAGAACTGAGAAATGGCGAACAGCGGCTCACAAACCAACGCGGTGGTACTGGTCTGGAAAGGTGTGTTTAGCAAATTGCACACCTCCATTTCTGAGAACTCAGTTCGGGAATTATTAGACTGGGCTACCTTAAAAGGGATTTCCATGGACAGAGATACTGCCCTGGACTTTGCCTTATGGCAGGAACTCGGCTGTGCTGTCCGACACGAGCTCCCGACTGGGGACCCAGCAGCGTTAGAATTATACAAAACCTGGCGTTCATTATTTATTCTGCTGACAGACCTTGACTGTGACAGCAGGGCTGGCTTGCCTATCCCGGTGATGAGTGACGGAGGAATGTCCGAGGGGGGCCCTGTTGACTGGGCTTCCAGGGCAAATGATGGTGGATTTGGAAAAACCCCCCCGGCTCCAAAGGCAGAGCCTGCGTTGGCTCACCCTGCACAATCGCAGGACTCGGCAGCCCCCAGGGACCCCGCGCCAGCAGAGGCGGGGGTGTAGGGGAAGCGAGAGGGCGCACTGCCTGCCTTGCCGTTAGGCTGGGCAGCGACCACGGCTTATCCAGTGTCGAAAGTGATCGGGATGAAGGTGTGGGTTCGGTCGTGCCCGGTTGGAGATGGACGGATGGAGACGAGAGATCTCTATAGGCAGGTCTTTGGAGCATGCAGTTTATTGCAAAGGGCGTGGGTACAGGGGCACTGCTTAGAGCTGCCAGCTGCAGCCCCAAGCAGGCCCAAGGTGTAGGAGAGAGAGAGATGAATCAAGAGTGCTAGAGCAAGAGGCTAAGAGCTAAGAGAGTAAAGAGCAAGAGAGATGAATTAAGAGGAGAGCTGAATTAAGAAGAGCGAGGTCCTTGTTACAATACAATAAATCATCTTCTGTAGTGAATATTCTAATTCTCACTAGCCAATCTAATACAAGGTACAAATCCTATAGCATTTACATACAGCCTATAAGAGTTCTTACATTACCATAGAGTGTTACATTTTAACTTCTAAAAACTACTCCTTGGACCCCTTCTGCTGAGCTAGTAGGGTCTGCTCTGACCCTTGGACCTGTCTGCAAGCAGAGGGTATTGTTCAATCAAGAGGGGATTACCTTCAGCCGGCTATACCATTGTTTTCTAGTTGTTCAGTAACTAAGACTCTATATCTCAAAGATGGCCTTCATTTCGATGTCGCTTACAGTTTTCATATTCCCAGAATCTTTTGTTAGGCAATCATATTTATAAGGCTTTCCTGTTTCATCTTCCCCAACATCTCCCCCGTTCTGATGAACAACTAAGATATTAGATACAGTCCTACTTGTTATTTTTTGCACACACTGAAGTATACAAGGTACTGCTACTAAAACTATAATTATTACTACTAGAATAATCAAACCTATTTTACAGAGTTCCCTTAGCCAAGGTGCAAAGCTCCAACCATCAAACAAACTGTCTAGCCAAGACGGATCATCTGTTGTGATTTGGTTAGCTAGATCCCTTAGGTTTTGTAGCTGTTTGTGAATGGAAACAGAATGATCGGATAAGTTCATACAGCATAATCCTTCAAAATCTTCACAGCCATGCCCATGTGCTAATAAAAGATAATCAACGGCAGCTCTATTTTGTAAAGTGGCATGTCTGACTGCCTCTTCATCGGTTAACAAATCACTGATCATAGTAGAGGTGGCATTTACGTCCTTGCTGAGCCAACATCCCAACTTGTTTAGCTGTTTTAATGCAATTGAGGAACTTAACTGAGGTAGAAAAATGCTTGCAACAATTGATTTTCCAGAGTTCCAAGGGTGGAAGTCACTATCACAGTCACTATCATACTGATGTCCCCAGGAAGATCTGATCTTGCTGCTTTTCTTTTTGATTACCTCTTTGACACTGGGAGCAATAATTGTAAGTTGTCCCAGAGCACAAGGGCCACCATCTATTTTTGAAGGTATACCTTGCCAGGCCCTGTCTCCACAGATGAGCCAAATTCCTCTGGGGAATCGAATAGGAAGTTTGCTAAAACGATCTGCATGAGGTTCGTCATATATAAGAAGCTTAACTTGATTACACCAAGAAGTTACATTGCTATAAGCTGGGTGATATGGGGTAACATTTAAATGGGAACCGTTTTCTCCTTGAAAGTGAAAGAAATAGCAGGTATCCATAGTTAACGAACCTAGGATTTCTAGCTCTTGAAGGTCAGATTTATCAATTTTAGAATTATCAATATAAGTTTGGTGTCTATGGCTGGGAGTTGGAGATACATGATGATCGTCATATGGCCAATACTTATCAAGAGTAATATTATCAAAACCTTCTGGAAGAGGTATTCCAACTAAACAGGTTGAAAAAGGTTTGTCAGGGCTTGTATCAGATAGACAGATGGTATCGGAGCCTGCAGATTTGGCTAAAGCAACCCAGACATTTGTCTTTGGTTGATTCACAGGTAAAGCTTCACTACAAAAACTAAAACAAAAGAATAAAAGCAACATGCACGCGCGCAAATGAGAAAACTCCATTCTTTTCTTGAGCTGTTTTTGGCAGATCACTTTCTTCTGGTGATTCTGCGCAGTTCAGGTCTGGGTGCTTGCTTCCTGGCTTCCACTTGCAGGGTCACTGGCTGGTGTGGTGGCATCAGCAGGCTTTGATGCGAGGTATGGCTTCACGTTTTTTGCTGGAACCCACTTGATTCCTTCACCTGTGGAAACACATGCAAACCCCTTCCCCCACATTATAAGATTGTATGGTCCTTCTATTTTTCCTGAATCTAGATTTTTAATCAAAACTGGGGGGCGCTCTTTCAGTTTTGCTTTTTTGTTGTTCAAAAAATGTCTATAAATGGGGGGATCAGGCTCTTCTGCAGAGCTATTCAAAAAATTGTAGACATACAAAGCCTTGTTCAACCTCCTTTGAGGTGTGTCCTGGGCTTCTCCCCCTTTCTGTTGATCTAAAATGCGTTTTAGGGTTTGATGTGTTCTTTTTAGGGTACTTTTTTGCAGTTGTTTAAGATACGGTGAGCAAATACCACTATCTCTTACAGCCCTTCTTAGTTCTTTAATTTCGTGAGTGGGGATGGGAACCCACGTTTTAGGACTGTCAGGCTGTTGGCTAGCTGTCACAGGCTTAGCTAATAGACTAAGACTTTCATCTTTACAGATTTGGCGTCTTATTTCATGCCAATCTGTTAATTGAGAATAATCTGAGCACTTTGGAGGATTTTTTGATTCAGAAAGTAGCGCTAACAAACTCTCAGAACTCGTTTTCTCCTTATGGGTTGCAAGATCCCAGCCGCTCGCTGGCGGGACTCTGGGGCTCATTGCAAACAAATCTGGCTGCTTTTCAGGGTTTCCTGGTGTTAGATTTAAAGCATCAGCTCCGGTAGAGCGGCTCTCCGTCTCCCCTGCCATTGGAGCTGCACCATTGCCCTCCGTTCCCCCCCTGTTTGCGGCTTGTGAGGCGAGGCTGAGCTGCACGGAGGGATGTTGCTGGGCGGCGGTAGCCGAGGGATACAGCTGCACGGTGCCGGAGGGCCCCGGCGGGGGCGGCGATGGCACTGCCGATCTCCGCGGTGGCGGGCGAGGAGGCGGCGGGGCCGCGGGGGCCTGGCACCGTGACTCCGGCACGGCCGATCTCCGTGGCAGCGGGCGAGGAGGAGGCGGCGGGGCCGCGAGGGCCTGGCACTGTGACTCCGGCACGGCCGATCTCCGTGGCAGCGGGCGAGGGGGTGCGAGTGGCTGTATCGAAGGCGAGGTGAAAGCCGTGGGGGGCGGTGGCGGAGCTAGTTCCGTGAGCAGTGCTGTGGTTGGAGGAGTGTGAGCGTGCGTGGGTTGCGTCATCAGGTCAACGTGGCGGACTGTGATGGCCGCTGTCTGTGTGTCGGGGAGAGCGGGAGGTGGCAGGGCTGCCCCGTCGGCAGGAGATGATCCCGGGGCTGCGGGAGGCGGGAGGGCCGGCGTGGAGGCGGCGGGAGTATGTTGCGGTGGGGCCATGGCGAACGGTGGGCCAGTCGGCGGCTGGACCGCGGCGTGCTGCCGCTGGGAGTTTGCAGGCTGGGCTGGTGTGGCTGCCGGCGCGGCGGTGCCGGGAGACGGGGCTGGAGCAGCGGCAGGCACGGGAGAGGCAGCAGCCATCTGTGTAGGCGCTGCAGCGCTGGCACCAGGTGGCTCGGGGGGGTGGGGCGCTCCGTGTCCCACGGACGCGGACGGGACGTTGGCCACCACCGGCGCCGTGTCGGTGGCGGCGAGGGGGACCTGGGGGGGCTGGAAGAAGGGTCGCCGCCTGGCTTTGCGGGGGGCCGGCTATGATGGCGGCTACAGCCATAACAGGCGCGGCTGGGGGAGCGGTAGGACCCGTAGGTGGCAGGGGAGCAGCCGCTGGCCCCGCGGGGCTATCGGCGGGGGGCGGGGCCGCGAAGTCGCTGGAGCCGAGGGCGGGGACCGCGGGAGCCGGGACAGCAGGGACTAACGGGACCGTGGGGGTGGGGATGACGGGGGCGGTGGGGGGGGCGGTGGGGTCCGGTGGGGCAGGGGTGACCGGTGCAGGGACCGCGGTGGGGTGGGGCGGGGCGGCACGAGACAGCCGGTCCGCGGGTACCGGAGCCGTGAGGTCCGGCGGCGGGGCGGGGGCCGTGCCCGGTTGCAGGCTCGCGGCGGCAAGGGGGAGGCTCGCAGCAGGAGCGGGACCCGGCGGGGTGGCTGCTGCGGGCGGCGCCTTCGCAGCAAACAGCTCCACGAGCGCTCTGCAAGCCGGGACCAGCTCCGCGGCAGCCATATCCCGGCGGGAGATATTATTAAAGAGTTTAACCCCAACTGTGTCCCAGAAGTCTCTTGTAAAGACGGCTTGAACGGTCAGCATTTGGGAAATTAATCAGAGTCCATTCTAAGAGGTTTTTTAGCTCCTGTTTAGGTAATTGACTTGGACCGGAGCTTAGTAAATACTTAAGTTGCTTATAGAGATGTCTGTCATGGGCAGAGTGAGTTTGTCCCATTATTGACCAGTATGATACTCACCTAGATGTCGCAGGGGCAGGGTCCTTAATCAGAGGTCCGTCGTGGGGGGTGGTCAGGCTCTCCACACGGCGCTCAGGACGCTGCTGTTGGGTCCCTCCTCAGAGCTCCGGTTTCAGGCGTCGCTTGGCAACGGCTTTCCGTGCTCGGGACCTCGCAGGTGGGTCTGCACTCAAGAGCTCCAGTGCGGGCGGTGCTGAGCAATACCCGCCTGTGCTCGGGCGCGCGGCTGGGTCCCTCCGTAGAGCTCCGGTCTGCACTGCTTAGCAGCGTGGCCGTGCTCGAGGGGTGCCGCGGCAAACTTCCTCAAAGAGCTCCAGGTAGCCGCTGCGCAGCAGTGGCCGTCTGTGCTCGAGGACTGCCAGGCAATTTCCTCCCTCCGAGAGCTCCAGGTGATCGCTACGTAGTAACGGCTCCCCGTGCTCGAGGGCTGCCTCGGCAGAATTATAGAGCTCCGGCTTTTACGCTGCGCAGCAACGGTATGCCGTGCTCACAACACGTTCCAGGTGGCTATAACTGGTCATTTAGTTACCGTCCATGGAGAAGTCTCCCACAGGTGGAAAAAGCTGAATCGGGCCTTCAGTCACGTTTGGGCGCCAGTCTGTCGAAAGTGATCGGGATGAAGGTGTGGGTTCGGTCGTGCCCGGTTGGAGATGGACGGATGGAGACGAGAGATCTCTATAGGCAGGTCTTTGGAGCATGCAGTTTATTGCAAAGGGCGTGGGTACAGGGGCACTGCTTAGAGCTGCCAGCTGCAGCCCCAAGCAGGCCCAAGGTGTAGGAGAGAGAGAGATGAATCAAGAGTGCTAGAGCAAGAGGCTAAGAGAGTAAAGAGCAAGAGAGATGAATTAAGAGGAGAGCTGAATTAAGAAGAGCGAGGTCCTTGTTACAATACAATAAATCATCTTCTGTAGTGAATATTCTAATTCTCACTAGCCAATCTAATACAAGGTACAAATCCTATAGCATTTACATACAGCCTATAAGAGTTCTTACATTACCATAGAGTGTTACATTTTAACTTCTAAAAACTACTCCTTGGACCCCTTCTGCTGAGCTAGTAGGGTCTGCTCTGACCCTTGGACCTGTCTGCAAGCAGAGGGTATTGTTCAATCAAGAGGGGATTACCTTCAGCCGGCTATACCATTGTTTTCTAGTTGTTCAGTAACTAAGACTCTATATCTCAAAGATGGCCTTCATTTCGATGTCGCTTACAGTTTTCATATTCCCAGAATCTTTTGTTAGGCAATCATATTTATAAGGCTTTCCTGTTTCATCTTCCCCAACAATCCAGGGCTGCAAATCAGCGGCTTAGCAACTTGGACCCCCAGAGCGGCTCCTAGCTCGGTTGTGTATGCATCTGGATTTAACTTCTTAGCCGGCGTAGCGCCGGGCGTGCCTGCCCTGAGACTGCCTGGGTGTGATCCGCTGCCCTCCTTGGCGCTGGACTGTTCTGCGCAGTCGCAGAACCGAGCCATCGACCTTTTAATACAGCATCTGCCCTTCCTGACAGAGCTACTGAACCTATCCCGAAGGATGGAGGATCTGCTCAGCCTGCTAGAGCAGCGGATGCCCGAGGCACCCTGCCGTGCGGGGCGCGCTGCGCCCGCGCCGCCCGAGCCCCCCCCCGCCAGCCGTAGGAGACACGGCTCTGAGCCAAGAAACGGCGCGGCCGGCGGCGAAACCGGAAGCAGCGCTTGCGAGGGAAAACCCGGAAGCGGCGGCGGCCGCGGAGCGGCGGGCAGGGGCAGGCGGCGCCGGGCACGGCTGCAGAGAACGGGCCAGCAGCGGCAGCGTCCGCAGAGCGTGGGCCAGAGACGGCGGCACCGGACACGGCTGGGGAGCGTGAAACAGCAGCGGCGCAGAGCGCGGCCGGGGAGAGCAAAACAGCAGCGGAAGCGGCGACCGCGCCGAACGCGGCTGCTGTGCAAGAGGCAAGCGCGGCGCCGAACGCGGCCGTAGCCCCAGAGACAGTGGCAGCAGCCTCAGTACCGGCTCGGTCGGGACCAGCCAAGACAGCAACCCGTAAGGAAACTGCTGTTCAAACTGCAGAGCAGGCAACTGCAGTCTGTACTGTCTGTTCTGGCTCTAGCAAACTTAGCCAGAGTACCCCTCTCCGTCCATTTCTGCTCACTCCCAGCGTCTCTGAGTTGCCTTTGCCTGATGATTCCTCGTCAGGCAGTGAGGCAGATGAGGTTCTGGCCCCAGGTCGTCAGGTGGCTGTAGCCGCGCGGTGAAGGAAAAGGCTGCGCCGGTCTCGCCCCTAGACCTTTCAGGACTGCATGGTAATGAAAAGCGGAAAGAACTCTACTACTAGCATAAGTATGTAGTGGTTTGGTCTAAAATACTCATTACTGTTTATGCTTGCTAACCTATGACAAGTAGTAAAGTAGGTATGCTTTATTCCAGCGCTGGGACGCACGGGGGATCGCTCCTCCAAAATCATGCGTGCCGACAGCTGCATTCAGCTCGGTATTTATCCGGTTACAAGTTCCATATTCATTAAGTTTCCTAACAAACTTATACATATTCATCACCTAGCCCCGCCCAGCCTCGCTTCGTATTATAATGAACTCAAAAGTCATTTACATCCGCGTAGCGCTTTGCGCAGTGTTGTTTGGTGGTTGTGGTAGGGGTCTCCCGGGGGTCTTGTGATGAAGTCAGGGAGAGTCTTCTTCGTCTGAACTTTTCACCTTTCTCTCCTGCGCATGCTCTTTTATACCTTTGGCCTGGGTTTAAGCTTTGGCACTGGTTTGAGCTGGTTTTGGAATGAGGCAGGATGTCTGTCTGAGACTCCCGCTGGTCTTATCAGCAGTCTCTTATCTTTTTCTTCCTGCTCTGGTATGCTGACCAAGATAGATGCATTGTTCCTGACAAACGAATTCTTCTGCTCCCCATCTCCCTGATTCAGTCCCCCCTTTTCTAAAGAGTTAGTAAATTCTTTTACTAATACTTAAATTCTTTTCCTAATGAATTTTTTGGTAGGCATCTCTTAATGTTTTTCCGTTTGCGTTTGACAAAGTAGTTAGAACTGATAGCCTTTTTAGTACTCTATAGTTCCAAATAAGTAACGTGATAGACAGCGCGAGGCAGGTACTAACCAAGGTTAATAAGACAATGATGGGGTGACATAACGTATTTAGGATACCAGTTGTGGTACGTGACCACCCGAAAAGTGAGTCCCACCAGTTATGGCTTGCGTCTTGTTTTACTCTTTGCAAGATTCTGCTGATTTCTTGTGTGTCATAATGGACGGTGACTAAGGTCTTTTCCCCGTTTCTTTGGATTTCTCTCAAAATCTCCATGAGGTCCTGATGTTTCACTAATTGCTTTACTAATGTTAGGTCCATCCCAATAGGTGTGGGTAGCAATTTATGGTAAATGGTATAGACCTTATTAATTGATGAGATACGACTGGTGCTAAATACGAAAAGTCACACCCAACAATCCTGGCAAAATTACAAATACAAAAATTAGAGTGATTCCTGGCAGTTACATTTATAACATTGTTATCTATCATCATAGAAGTGCAGGTAGTTCTTAAGCACACACAGCCTTGACCAATATATACAAGTACAGTTTTTGGTGAAGTGTCTGGGTGGATCTCAAAGTGACATATGCCTTGTTCTGTATCAAGACATATGTCTCTGGCATCAAGTGTATTACTTTCACAGATAAATCCTTGTTGTTCCCGTGTAATGCAAGATTCTAGATTCACCGTTTGCCATTTTTCTCCTACCAACCGAGCCCATACTCTATGTTCAGAGGGGTAGAAAACTGTCCCTTTATGGTTTAATCCCAATGCGACAATAGGATGAATTACATAAACTGTGGCATTCCTTATCGTAAGGACAAAGGCAGTAGCTATGTTAGTCATTGGGTCATAGGTGAAATTTACCAAGGTCCACCAGGATTGGAGCTTTCTTTCTAATTTAGTAGCATTGTTCCAAACAGCCTCTCAGATTTCAATAGGAAATACACCTTCATTACCTTCTCTTATGATTAAGGAAGCTGTGGACTGCATCTATAATTGAGCTTGTATGCAGCTAAGGGCTAATGAGACATTGTCCTGAGCTGTGCCAAGTGTGTTTAATATCAGTTCGTGGTCTAGGTTGCTGATTTTCGCGAGGTCTGGGAGTATTTTTGAGACTTGCCACCGGCTGTTTCCTAATGCTAATAGGGAAGATTGTAGGGGTTGTTTTAATTTGGTCAGGTCACTGGTCGCTGTGGCCAATTTATTCATCAGTATCTCTGAATCAATCCCATTTATAACTCCCAGTCTTGTTCCTAGCATGCCAGTCAGGTCTCTCCGCATTCTGCCTTTGAGGGGTGTTTGCTTCTGCAGCCAGGCTGTCCACCCTTCAAGGGATGTTTGAATTAAAGGGGAGCAGGCTGGTTGGATTTCAGAAATGTTAATTTGCATTAGTAGTTCTACACACTTAAGAGACCATTCTGGGTTAAACAGCAGTAATTGTTGGCCTGTGTCCCTTACTACATCAGGGCCAATCTCATAAACCTTTGGCTCAGATTTAAGTGGTGTGACCTGGGTTTGGATCTGATTGCCAGAGTAGGTCGTAGTAGGCCTAGCCATGGCATTTATCTGGAATGTGAATGAGAGTCCATTACTGCCTTGGCCCCAAAGACAAACCACTTCAACAGTCTGTACTAATGTAAAATTATACCAACAATCTGCTTCACTTGAATAACTACAGATTTCACGGTGTTTGTCTGTAGGAGTAGTTGAGACACTGATTTGGGTTGCTTTTCTGTGAGTAGTCCCGTTAATCATTCGGCATCCAATCTTGATTTTTTCTCCTACAGTCCCCTGGAGCTGCCAAGTTCTTTGTTTTTCCCATTCTTGCTTTATATACACTTGGTTTCCGTGTATGACTTCAGTCAACAGGTTTAAATTTTTTAGATCAGAATATTTCCCCATGAGTCCAGTAACCCGCATAAAGGCTTGGGACCATATGTCTTTTCTCCTATGAATAACTTCCCAGCTGAAGGTTACAATTATAACTGTAAGAAAAACAATTTTCTGGGTTATACTTGGGTGCCAGCCTAACATTTTCATTGTGTTCGGGTAAACTTCAATTTCAGTTCATCATCCCCAGGGGTCACTTTCCAAGGGGTCTCTGGAGCCTTCTTTACCCGGGTATGGTGAATCCAGGCGCTCTGTTCTCTGATCTTAATCGCGGTGTAAGTGGTGAGGAGCACCTGGAATGGTCCTTCCCACTGTGGTTCCAGAGTCTTTTCTGTAAGAGACTTAACATATACATTATCTCCAGGCTGAATGCCATGTACAGGACCGTCCAAGCTGCGACTTCGAGTTCCAGCCACATGTTTTTCAATTTCTCTAAGCTGTTTATCTAGAGCAATCATGTAGGTGGTTAGCGTTTCTTCCCCTGTGGGAGTGTGTTTGTTTTGGTTCAGTCCGGGTCTCCCCTCTAAGTTCTTTAAGTTTGGTGTACCCCAGTTGGCGCCCCCCCTGTTTTATTAAAATCACCCTATGTGTCAGTTTTGTCTCCTCCCAGGGCCCTGTCTGCCACTCTGGCACCCCTCCCGAGTTTCTGGAAAGTTCTAGCCAGGGGGCCAGGTGATTGGTCCGGGGAAAGGAGTCCCTCCCTTCCCCTGTTACAGTTGCTTCCCTTACGTGTCCCTCGTTCTGTTTGCCACACCCTTCCCTTCCCTGGTTGGTTAATCTGTAATCCCTCCCTTGTTTCCCCCCCCCCAATAAAATCCCTTGCACGAGGTCTGCAGGTGCGCAGAATTGGGCACCCCCTGGTGGTTGAGGTCCCCCCGTTCGGAGGGCCAATAAACTTTCTGGATTTAACCCAACTCTGAGCCTGCCTCCTTTCCTCCGCTGTCTGCCTTCATCGCCGCGGTCCCTTGGAAGGACCCACGAGCCAGACCTCTGATCACTCCAATATCAGAGGCTGGCCCCCATAGCCTGCTGTGTCCTGAGCTGACCGGGCTGAGTGGGAACTGTTCCTAGAGGACACAAAGGCAGCTTGGCGCCCAAGCGTGGGGCCCCCCGCTTCCATCGGACCCCACGGAAGGGACTGATTGCTTCGGCAAGCGCGTCCTTGGGACGTCAAGCTACCCCAGTTGCAGCACGCTCCGTTCTAGTGAGCTGCGCTCCTGGGGGTGAGGACGGTAGCTTCGCCTACGCCAGTGGAGTCGTCCTCGGTGGAGGAACCGGTCACCTGGAGCTTGCCTGGACGCCAGTCAGGTAAGTATTTTTCCCGGGGGGGGGGGGGGGGGGGGGGAACTTACCTTGAAGCCAGGAAAGGCTTTCGGAGGGATCGGCACGGTCCCTGGCTCTCGAAGAGCCGAACGTAGGCTGCGCAGCCCCGGGACAAGTGCAGTTAGCTTGTCTCCGGTTGGTTTCTGGGAAACCGGCGTTCTAGGCTTGAAGTTTTTAGCTCCAGACGCTGTGCTGTCGGTGCTATGGGCGCTAAACTCTCCACAGCACAGAAGGGGGTATTTTTCCAAGTTGTGGGACTCCTTGAGGGTGGGGGGATAAGTTTTTCAAAGGCACGTTTAAAAAGGTTTATTTGGTGGTTGTTTCTGCACTTCCCTCAGTGCTCCCAGAATTCGGTTTTGAGCATTCCCTTTTGGAACGCCGTGGGAGCAAAATTGGCGCAATCAAATTCTGTCAAAGAGAAAGATTTGGAAAAATTTTCCTTTCTGTACTTGCAAATTAGATTGGCTTTAAATAAAATAAGGGAGAGGGAAGGACAAACAACCCCGAATTCCCCAGTTGTTACCCCTAAGCCGTCTCCCAAACCTGTGTCCCCTAAATTGGGCATCCTGAAGAGAGCAAACCGCGATGCGCAGGGCTGCTACCGACTCCCTGGCTCTCCTCGGGATTCCCGAAGCCCCCGCCCGGACAGTCCTGGCCAGACTGCCCGAGGCTCATCCCATTCCCCGACTTCCCCCGTTGTTAGACCCCGAGTTCGGTTTAGTTATTCAGAGAGTTTAGAAAATGACCTCCCTGCCCAAGGAGGACAAGATGGCGGGTGCCACATGGCAGAGACCCCCTCTTGCCCTCCCCCCCGTTCTTCACCCCGAAATCCCTTTCTCCCAAGTTCCAACCCCTTTCGCCTTGACCCCTCCTACTCCCAAGTTGGGTCCACCCCTCTTGCCCCTCCCACGTGTCACCAGTGCGCGCCCCCGTGCCCCGCCCCCAGAAATCGCGGTTCCATGTCCGGTTGCCACCCACTTCCTGCTTCCGGTTCCCACGCCTGTCCTTCCGGTTCCCACGGTGTCTGGCCGGAAGGGGGAGGGCCTGAGGACCGGAACCCGGAACTGGATCCCATTCCCTCAGCCACTCCGGTTTTTTATCAGAGGTCCCGGAGAGGAGGAACAACCCATGTCAACTGGGAACCCCTCTCCCACCAAACAATAAAGGAACTCTGCAAGGCGCAGAAGGAGTTTGGGAGAGAAAGCGAATATTTTTGCGGCCTTTTAAAGGCAAATCTCTCTGGAGCAGTAATGACGCCCTTCGATCTGCGTCAGCTTTTCTCATGCCTGTTTTCCTCAGCAGAGTTTCTGCTCTGGAAGGCGGCGTGGGAAAGGGAGCTCCGCAAACTCCTTCCAGCGCTCTTGCAAAGTTCTGATACGGCCGTTGATGCCGACAATCAGGAACTTATATTGGACCATCTAAGCGGCGAAGGAGATTGGGCTCTGGCGCCAAAGCAGGCTCATGGCCTGCCTTTGGAGGTCTTGCAACAGATCAAGGAAGCGGCCAGTAAGGCATTCCTTGGTCTGAGACCTGATGCGCCCGTGGAATCGTACTCGCGGGTCCGGCAGCAACCCACTGAGTTGTTCCTCAAATTTGTGGAAAGACTAACCCGGGCTGTAGAGTTGCAGGTCAAGCAGCCGGCGGCCAGGGAAGAGGTCATCGCAGAGATGGCTATGGTGAATGCCAATCCTCAATGCAAGGCAGCCATCCTGAGCCTCCCCCTGGACCCCCCGCCAACCATACAGGCTATGTTGGAAGTTTGCGCTGCAAAGGTGCCACACCTGCAACCTACCAGCTCAGAGAGACAGTGGCCCAGAGGAACGGCCTCAGTGGGAACAGCAACGCATCGCCCTGCAGCGGATCAGAGGAAGACCACAGGCTCGAACACTAAACCACCTCCGACCACGAACAGCCAAAAGCGGACCCCGCAGGCCAGAAACACCTGCTTCCTATGTGACCTGCCTGGACATTGGACAAGGGACTGCCCGCTCAAGCGGCAGTTCCAGCAATTTCAAAAGGAACATGGACCTGGGGACAGGAGGGCCAACAGCAACAAAAAAACTGAATGGGGAGTGCGCGCCCGCCCCACGTGAAGACAAAAAAGGGACGGGACGCGAGGGGGAGGGGAAACTCAAAGAGGCAAAACTACCAGACACGATTTTACAACCGGATTTGACTTCCTTTTCTGATGGTTCTTTCAGGTTGCAGCTGTTGACACCGCTCCACCTAAAGACCAAAGAGTGGCATACCGCACCGGTAAGCACTGGTGGTGAGCTGTGGGCAGGAGACCAAGGCCCTGACAGGTATGTCATAGTCGGAAGTGTTACCTGCACACCACAAGAGATCGAAGTCGCTCCGGGACTAATGACATCTAGTCCCGAAGGACCCGTTCTCTGGCTGCGCTGTGTCCACCCACCTCTGTTCCTGCCCAGAGGGCAGACAGTTGCCCAGGCTATCCCTGTAGAAAGGCCACCCCCAATGGTGTGTGCCACACATGTTATAGGGACAGAGAAGCCTCGGGTAGGCTGCAAGGTCAACAGAGGGGAGGACGTCCTGCACCTCAGAGGGCTTTTAGACACAGGGGCAGATGTGATGATCATTCCCACACGGGAATGGCCAGCACATTGGGAATTGCAGAACGTGGCTGGACACGTGCAAGGTGTTGGGGGCATTCAATTGGCCAAACAATCAAAGAGCATCGTGCAAATCAAGGGACCGAGCGGACAATTGGCAAACATACGTCCGTTCGTATTAGACTACAAGGAACCCCTCTTGGGGAGAGACCTCATGCAGCAGTGGGGAGTCACAATTGACCTACCTGACCCCCCGAAAAATTTTTGGGTTGCGGCCACTGAAGAGCGCCCTACTCAAAAACTGAATTGGAAAACTGATCAGCCCGTTTGGGTAGAACAGTGGTCGCTCTATGGTGAGAAGTTGAAGGAGCTCGAGAAGCTCGTGGAGGAGCAACTTGAAAAGGGGAATATCGTGGAATCCAACAGCCCGTGGAATTCCCCTGTCTTTGTTATCAAAAAGCCTAACAAAGACAAATGGCGGCTCCTCCAGGACCTTCGTCAAATTAACAATGTTATTGAGGACATGGGCTCTCTCCAACCAGGGATGCCATCCCCAACGATGCTCCCTCAAAATTGGAATCTGGCAGTAATTGACATCAAAGACTGCTTTTTCCAAATTCCCCTGCACCCTGACCATGCCCCGCGTTTTGCCTTCTCGATTCCTGTTATCAATCGAGAAGCCCCAAGGAAAAGATACCATTGGAAGGTGTTGCCACAGGGTATGAAGAACAGCCCGACCATCTGCCAATGGTATGTCTCTTCCTTGCTTGCCCCAGTTTGCGCAGCAGCAAAAGAGGCCATCATCTTCCATTATATGGATGATGTCCTCGTGTGTGCCCCCGACAATGACATGCTTGCCAGTGTGCTCGACCTGACAATCAGTGCATTGGTTGCTGCAGGGTTCGAGCTCCAAGAGGGAAAGATTCAACGGATGCCACCTTGGAAGTACCTGGGCCTAGAAATTACGAAGCGGACCATTGTGCCGCAAAAATTGGCTATCAATACCAACATCAAGACTCTGGCAGATGTCCACCAGCTGTGTGGGTCTTTAAATTGGGTGAGGCCATGGCTAGGTCTGTCCACCGAAGACCTAGCCCCCCTTTTTGATTTACTAAAAGGGGGAGAGGAGCTTAGTTCTCCCCGGACACTCACCCCAGAGGCGCAAACAGCTCTGGAGAGGGTGCAACATCTAATGTCCACCAGGCAGGCAAGCAGGTATAGGCCTGACTTGCCATTCAAGTTCATCATCGTGGGTAATCTGCCACACTTGCACGGGGTTGTCTTCCAATGGGAAGACAAGAAGAGCAAAGAGGACCAGGACCGGAGGGATCCCCTCTTAATCATAGAGTGGGTATTTCTCAGTCACCATCGGTCCAAGAGGATGACACAGCCACAAGAGCTGATGGCTGAACTGATCCGGAAGGCTAGGATCCGGATCAGAGAGTTATCAGGATGTGACTTCAACTGCATCCACGTGCCAATTAGGACAAAAACGGGCCAAATTACTAAGGCGATGTTGGAGAGTCTGCTTCAAGATTGTGAAGCATTGCAGTTTGCTCTGGAGGGCTACACAGGCCAAATTTCCTTGCATAGGCCAGCCCACAAAATTTTCAATTCGGAAATTCAATTCGAGTTAAATATAATAAGTGTTCGGAGCAATGAACCTCTAAAGGCCTTGACAGTTTTTACCGACGCGTCCGGGGCGTCCCATAAGTCCGTGGTGACTTGGAAAAACGCCCAAACTCAGCGGTGGGAGACTGACATCAAAGAGGTGAAAGGATCGCCTCAGGTTGCTGAGTTGGACGCAGTCGTCAGGGCTTTCGAAAGGTTCCCCGAACCCCTAAATTTGGTAACAGACTCTGCATATGTTGCAGGGGTAGTCTCCAGAGCCGAGCACGCCATTTTGCATGAAGTCTCCAACATGGCCTTGTATGAGTTGCTCTCAAAGTTAATAAATCTGGTCTCCCACCGAGAGCAACCATTTTACGTGATGCACGTCAGGTCACACACGGACCTGCCCGGGTTCATCGCAGAAGGCAACAGGAGGGCAGATGCCCTCGCTGCGCCAGCTGCGATGGCCCCGACTCCAAACGTGTTTGAGCAGGCCAAAATCAGCCATCAGCTGTTCCATCAGAATGCTCCTGCCCTAGTTCGTCAATTCGATCTAAAGCACGACCAGGCCAGGGCGATTGTGGCTGCCTGTCCAGAATGCCACCAGCTAGCTCTTCCTGCCATTGGTACTGGCGCAAACCCCCGTGGACTTAACAGCTGCGAAGTGTGGCAGATGGACGTGACACATGTTGCTTCGTTCGGCAGAATGAAGTACGTACATGTGTCAATTGATACCTTCTTGGGAGCAGTTTTTGCCTCTGCCCACACAGGGGAAAAGGCTAGCAATGTCCAAAAGCACCTAGTGCAGGCATTCGCTACCCTGGGCATCCCCAAAGTCATCAAAACGGACAATGGCCCAGCGTATACATCCAAGGAGTTCAGGAGCTTCCTGCAGCAATGGGGAATAGAACACAAGACTGGCATCCCTTATTCCCCGACAGGTCAAGCCATTGTAGAGAGGGCCCACCAAAACATCAAAAGAATGCTCCAGGGCCAGTGCTCCTCCAAAAAGCTAGAGTCACCTGCTGTCAGGCTTTCAAAGGCATTGTTCACCCTAAATTTCCTCAACTGTGCCTTTGAGAACCTAAACCCACCAATCGTGCGGCACTTTGGGCGGTCTCAGCGGTTGCAAATGAAAGAAAGGTCTCCGGTGTTGGTTAAGGACCCAGAGACTAGGGAGATACAAGGGCCTTATGAACTAGTTACCTGGGGGAAAAGGTACGCATGTGTATCCACCCCCGAGGGCCCTAGGTGGATCCCATCAAAGTGGGTGAAACCGTGTATCTCCCAGACCGTCAGGAAGGGAAATCAAATACCCCCAAAGACCGGGGTAGACTAGTCGTGTGCCTCTCTGAACCTCAGGCCCCAAGTTTATCCCAATTACTATCCTCAGTTTCAACCTTATTTTTCTAAGTTTTGTTTTAGTTTGGAGACATCAGAGATGGGTCCTGTGCCGTCAATCCGAGCCGTCGCCGAGGTTCTGCAGATCGTCATCACCCCGCAGATGCTCCCATGGCTTGTGTCTTCGTGGATAGTTCCTCAACCAGCAGCCAATGTATGGTCAGTTCTAGCGCGTACCATGGGTCAGGACCACATATGCCTATCCACCACTGCGGCCCAAAACCCCATGGCTACGTGTCTAGTGGGGATCCCTCTCGAGCAAGAATTTACTTCTCTTCCCGAAAAGCTCGAGCCCATGCAAGCTTCGATGACGCCTTCCCAGACCACCAAATCATCAAATACGGGTAGGGCCTCTGTTGCCAAGCCGCCTGTCAACTTGCACCGTCCCCGGGTACCTTATCGGAGACGGCCCCCGTTCAGCTGGCACCGCAGGGGAAAGCGTGACACCAACAACCCCCTTGAAAAATGGCTGCCCCGGCTCCCAAGGGCCAGTAGCGAGCCCCAGGAATTAGACCTCCTGGGGTCATACCCGGCTCGCTACTGCGTCCAGTTTCAGTTCGGGCTGTCCCCAGATCTGGAGGCTTTTAAGATCATTGCCCCAAATCACCGGGAGTACAAAGCAGCCAAATGGTGCCTGGCCGTCAGTAAAGTGACCACTGAAAATCCTCACCGGTCACGCCTGAAAAGGTTACCCCGGGGACTGTTCCTCATTTGCGGCGACAGGGCGTGGGCAGGCATCCCCTCTCGCCTATTAGGAGGCCCATGCACAATAGGCCGTTTGACGCTGCTGACACCCAACCAAACAGTAGTCAGTAATTGGGAGAAGAAAACATACCAAACCTCCAAATTGGCAATCAAAAAATGTGAATTGGCCGAACTGGACCAGAATTGTGATTCAGAAATAATCCATTGGTCCAGACCAAAAGGGGTTGCAATCACCGTGCTCTTGCCATGGGTGGCTGCAGCCAAAGCTTTAGGGGAATTAGGCCACTTAGAATGTTGGGTCGCCAAGCAAGCGAACCTTACTTCAAGCGCCCTAAGTGACCTCTTAAAAGATGAGGAACTGACCAGACAAACCACCCTACAAAATAGGGCGGCCATTGACTTCCTACTCCTCCTCCATGATCACCGGTGTGAGGAGTTCGAAGGACTATGCTGCCTCAATCTATCATCGAGGGCTGAGAACGTCCACAAGACCATCGATAAGATGCAGGCCATGGTGAAGCAGATTCAAAGGGAAACTGGTGACTGGCTCGGCAGCATCTTCAGCGGATGGGGGTTATCTGGGTGGACTAGATTCATTCTCCGAACCGGACTGATCTTGTTTTTTATTCTCTTAGTTGTCATAATTATGTTCGGGCTGCTGAAAAGACTGCTAACCAACATGATTATGAGTTATCCTCCCCTGCAGAAATCAACCAAGCAGAGCTCCCCAAAGACTTTGAACTCAAGCCTATGGCCCCGGAGATGACGTGGTTCGGGGACCTGTACCCAGACTCAGAGTACTGTCCCCAACCCGAATTCATGTCATCTTGAAAAAACAAAAAAGGAGGACATGTGGGAGTGTGTTTGTTTTGGTTCAGTCTGGGTCTCCCCTCTAAGTTCTTTGTTTGGTGTACCCCAGTTGGCGCCCCCCCTGTTTTATTAAAATCACCCTATGTGTCAGTTTTGTCTCCTCCCAGGGCCCTGTCTGTCACTCTGGCACCCCTCCCGCGTTTCTGGAAAGTTCTAGCCAGGGGGCCAGGTGACTGGTCCGGGGAAAGGAGTCCCTCCCTTCCCCTGTTACAGTTGCTTCCCTTACGTGTCCCTCGTTCTGTTTGCCACACCCTTCCCTTCCCTGGTTGGTTAATCTGTAATCCCTCCCTTGTCTCCCCCCCCCCCAATAAAATCCCTTGTATGAGGTCTGCAGGTGCTCAGAATTGGGCACCCCCTGGTGGTTGAGGTCCCCCCATTCGGAGGGCCAATAAACTTTCTGGATTTAACCCAACTCTGAGCCTGCCTCCTTTCCTCCACTGTCTGCCTTCATCGCCACGGTCCCTTGGAAGGACCCACGAGCCAGACCTCTGATCACTCCAATATCAGAGGCTGGCCCCCATAGCCTGCTGTGTCCCGAGCTGACCGGGCTGAGTGGGAACTGTTCCTAGAGGACACAAAGGCATTCCCCTATTTGGGTAGATATTCCTTTCTGTACCCCATATGGTCTCCCATAAAGTATTTCAAAGGGACTTAACTTCTCCTTAATTCTGGGCTTGGTCCGAATTCGTAACAATGCAAGTGGAAGAGATTGGGGCCAGGGGAGGTTAGCTTTTTGCCCTAATCTCACAATTTGCTGTTTAATCATATGGTTCATTTTCTCTACTTGGCCACTCGACTGGGGATGGTATGGAGTGTGGAGTTCCCAGTCTATGCCTAAATGTCGGCTAGTTTGTTGTACCACCCTTGAAGTAAAATGTGGTCCCCTATCTGAGGACATTGTGGCTGGAACTCTGAAGTGCGGTATTATTTCTTGTAGTAACACCTTGGTTACTTCTCGAGCCTTAGCGGTCCTAGTAGGAAAAGCTTCTGTCCATCCTGAAAAAGTATCTGTTAGCACTAATAAATATCGATACCCCCCTTTTCTTGGAAGTTCTGTGAAATCAATTTGCCACTGCTGTCCTGGCCCATGGCCTCTCCCAATCTGGCCCATTTTTGGTTTGGGGGTATTTTTGGGATTAGTCTGGAGGCAAAGGTTGCATTGTCGAGTTACTTGCATAACAGTTTTGTATAAGTTTCTGGCGATAATTTTCTCAATTAAGTAGTTTTATAAGGCATTTGTTCCCCAGTGTGTTTTCTGGTGTTCCTCTCTAACTATGGCCTATAGCAAATGAGAGGGAATAACTACTTTTCTTCCTGCAGTGATAGCCCATCCCTCTTGGTTAAATGTTCTCTTTTCATCTTTAATCAATTTCTTGTCTTTTTTATTATATGTTGGCTTACTCTCTAGGGAAAGTTGTCCATCTGGGATCAAGGCTCCAGTTGTTGTTATTTCACCTTTTGCTGCTTCTTTTGCCTCTCTGTCCACCAGTTCATTCCCTTCTTCCAATTCTGAGCTCACCTTTTGATGTGCCCTTATGTGCATGATTGCTACCTTCTCAGGTAGCTGGACTGCTTCCAGCAGCCGCATTATTTCTTGTGCATGTTTGATGTTCTTTCCATGCGAATTTAACAGTCCTCTTTCTTTCCAAATGGCCCCGTGTGCGTGCACAACTCCAAACGCATACCTTGAGTCTGTATAGATGTTTATTTTCTTTCCTTTTGCCATCTCTAAGGCACGGGTTAGGGCGATTATTTCAGCCTTCTGCGCAGAGGTGTTTGTTGGCAGGGGTCCGGATTCTATCACCTCCCGGCAGGTGGTAACTGCATACCCAGCATGTCGCTTTCCACTGATGATGTAGCTGCTCCCATCAGTAAACCAGGTCTCTGTGTTGTCTAAAGGGGTATCCTTTAGATCCGGGCGGCTGGAGTAGGTGGCCTCGATAGTCTCCAGGCAATCATGGCGTACCGGTTCCCCTTGATTTCCACTGAGAAAGGAAGCTGGGTTGACAATGTTAGTTACCACTATTTCTACATCATCTTGTTCCACCATGATGGCTTGATATTTCAGGAACCTTTGTGGGGAGAGCCAGTGCCCACCTTTCACTTCCAGCACCGCAGACACCGTGTGGGATACCAGTACAGTCATTCTCTGACCCAAGGTGAACTTGCATGCTTCCTGGATGTTTAGCACGACTGCTGCAACAGCTCTGAGGCACCCAGGCCATCCTTTGGCTGCTGCATCTAGCTGCTTAGAGAAATAAGCAACTGCCCATCGGTATGGGCCCAGGTCCTGTGCTAGTATTCCCAGGGCGATCCCTTGCTTCTCATGGGAAAATAGAAAGAATGGCTTACTCACGTCTGGGAGTCCTAGAGCTGGAGCTGACATGAGGGCATTCTTTAGCTGGCTGAAGGCCCACGTGGCCTCCTTTGTCCACTGGAGATCTCTGCTTTCCTTTGTAATGAGTTCATATAGTGGTTTCACGAGCAGCCCATAATTGTAAATCCACAGTCTGCACCACCCTGTCATCCCCAGAAAAGTCCATAACTCTTTCACTGTCTGGGGTTTTGGGGTTTGGCATATGGCTTCTTTGCGATCTTGCCCCAAAGTTTGTTGTCCAGCACTGACTTCATAGCCCAGATAGATCACTTTCTGTTTCACCACCTGAGCCTTTTTCTTAGATACCCTGTACCCTTGGAGTCCCAGGAAGTTTAAGAGGCTTACCATCCAGGCTATGCAAGATTCCTCTGTTTGGGTAGCTATTAGGAGATCATCCACGTACTGCAATAGCTTCCCTTCTCCTGGTGGGGCTTCCCAGGACTCTATGTCTTTTGCGAGCTGTTCTCCAAACAAGGTGGGACTGTTCTTAAATCCCTGAGGCAACACCGTCCCTGTAAGCTGGGTTTTGTGCCCACTCTTAGGGCTTTCCCATTCAAATGCAAAAATTTTCTGGCTGGCTTCATGGAGAGGGAGGCAAAAGAAGGCATCTTTTAGATCTAAAACGGTAAACCAAGTTAGCTGTGGTGTTAAACATGTTAACAGAGTGTAAGGGTTTGCCACCACAGGATAGAGGTCCTCAGTTATCTTGTTAACAGCCCGTAAATCCTGTACCACCCGGTAAGACCCATCAGGTTTACGGACAGGCAGGATAGGAGTATTAAAATCAGATTGGCACTCTTTTAACAATCCTAACTGTAAGAATTTTTCAATTATTGGGCCAATTCCTTCCCTGTCTTCCCTTTTAAGGGGATACTGGTCATTTACCTCCAGAATAACTTCCCCATTCCTAAAAATAATGGTTGCTTGTAATTGTTCTAATAAATCTCTTCCCAAGAGTGCTTTTGGAGAATTGGGTAAATATAGAAACTTGTGAATACCCCATTGTTTCCCGATTTTATCTTTCAATGGCTTACAAAAATAAGCTTTTTCGGATTGGCCAGTTGCTCCATGTACCACAATATAGTTATCCTCCACAGGCATTAAAGCTTTATTTAAAACTGAATATGCTGCCCCTGTATCCCCCAAAAATTCTATTTCTTTTTCCTTGTCCCCTAGCTTCATTATAACCAGTGGATCTGCTAGGGTGGAATCTCCCAGTCCTCTTCAATCTTCTTTCACATGTGCAACCACCCTCCCCCTTCCTCGGTTTCCTCTGTTCTGGCGGTCTTCTTGTCTTCTTTCTGGGCACTCATTTTTCCAATGGCCGGACCTTCCACAAATCGCACATTGGTCTCTACCTAGCCGGGGTGGGCCTTGTCTGGGAGGTCCTCGTCTGGGGGGTCCTTGTCTAAGTTTTCCTCTATTCCCTTCTTCTACTACTGCTACTAATGTCCTCATCCCTTGCTTGTAACTTTCTTCTCGATTACTGAATACCCTCCAAGCTGCATCTAATAGAGTTTCCAGGTTCCTCCCTTCTGGCCCCTGAAGTTTCTGCAATTTACGTCTGATATCTCCTGTGGATTGCCCTAGAAACAAAGATACCAGCTGTTGTACCCCTACCTCGGTCCCAGGATCCAGCAATGTGTTACGGCGCATTGCATCCCTCAGACGATCCAGGAATTCGGATGGTGACTCGGAAGGACCCTGTCTTATTGCGTACAAAGCTGACCAGTTTAGGGTGTTGGGAATAGCCTTTTCCACCCCTTTTGCTATCCATTCTTGATAACCTTATAATTTCTTTAATTCAGCTGTTCTATTCGGATTCCAGTGTGGTTCCTGGAGTGGGAAGTAATCTTTTACATCTAATTGTTGCGTTTTGTAATAATCCTCTGCCAAGTCTCGAGCTGTTTTCAAAACTAACTGTCTTTCTGTCTCTGTTAGTCCACCCAATAATAATTGTATATCAGACCAATCTGGATTATGCTGTTTAATTATAAGTCGCAAGCGCTCAGCAGTACCCGCTGGATCATTTCGGTAATTTTTGGCAATATTATACCATGCATCTAGGTCAGCAGTAGAGAAAGGTACTCTAATCAACATTGTATCCCCATCAGGTGCCACCGCCTCTCTCAGGGGTGCCATCAGTACCTGTTTCCTGGTTCGGGACGAGACAGGGCTGCCCAGGGGAGAGGGGGTTGGCGCTGGTGTTCCTTCCGAGTCCGCATCCTCTTCCTGTCTCCTAAGGGGAGGCTTAAGCAAATCGGTTAATTCATCATCATCTTGTCCCTGAGCTGCTGCTTGATAGACTTTGTCTGACCTTGTGCATCTGTGGCCTATGCTGCACGACGAACAGCAGCGCTTAATTCTTCTTTGGCCCTTTTTATTCTCTTTTTCCAGAGCTAACACCATAGGATCACTGGGGGGTTTGATTCCACAATCTCTCTGCCATTCAGGGTGTTTTCGGAGAGAGAAAAATGCATCAGCGTAGGAAACTTCTTCCCATTTACCTTCCCGCCTCAGAAACAGCATTAGCTGAAGCAAAGTATTATAATCTAAAGTTCCATTAGATGGCCATTTGGCTTCATTTTCTAATTTATACAGTGGCCACCACGGGGTACAATATTTTATAAGGGTTCTTTTATTTTCTGTGCCTCCAGCTCCTACTATCTCCTTCCAATGGGCTAGAATACAGCCGAGCGGGCTTGCTCTGGGGATTACTTTGTCTGGTTCCCATCCTATTTGAGCTTACTCAAATACTGTGCCACCCCCTTCGGGTCACCTGTATCCTATGCCTTTTGCCAAGCCGGTTTTGCTGCTTGAAATCTTCTTCTTTTTTTTTTTTTTTTGCCTTTCCGACTTCCACAAAATCTGCACTGAGCTTACACCTGCACACAAAGCAGGGAGTCCCTTCTATCACTCGAGCAGATAGGACACATGAAGGAGAGAGTTTTTTCCCCTAGTGTTATCTTGTTTCCACCCAAATCTTTCTTCACACTCTCTCACAGTTTTTTCCCAATTTTCTTCACGAACCTCCCAAACCTTAGGCATCAAATGTGACTTCCCACACACAATCTTTAAAATCTCAGGCTCAAAATACAAACTTTACACTGCATTAATACCCATGCAACCTGCCACCCTCCCGTTGAATAAAAGGTTCTGATACATCCACAAGAACAAGCTATTCCACGTACTCTTTCAGACTCTAAATTCTCTGCTGCTGGTTGTTCTCAATCAAAAGCCACTAATCTTCCTGCAGAGGTTCTCCCTGTCAAGATTCCAAATTCAACAAGCAAGCACCCTCCCAAACAAATGTCTCAATATCACACTCTCAAACAACACATGGCAACACGCACGCTTCCCGTTTTACAAACGAATAGGCGACCTAATACACATCCACACCCATAAAAGCAGTCCGACAACAACCAATGTCTGCACAGACATATAAGCAACACAACAACATTCAAACCAGCTACTAGTAGCAAAAATGTTCGCAACACTCGCTTGTAATAGTTTCAGGGTCCCGCTTATATTTTCCCAACACAGTAACAAGTTCCAGCGGGACTCCACCTGGAATCACCCGATCCGCCCTCAGGATCGCTAGCGGCCGCCCTATCGGTCGGCGATTCCCCCTTGCCGGCTCCGTAGCTGGTTGCTTGCAAGCCCCACCTTTACCCTCACAGGGACTGTGCTGTGCGTGGGACGTCTCCTCACGGCTTACCAGCAACCCTGGCCACGCGTACGACTTACAGGCACCCTAAATGCAAAACATACCATTTGTCCGCAGCTTTAGCAGGTTGTTGTCTGTCTGCTGCAGTGAGTGAGCTGAGGGGAGGAGATCCTCCAGGAAAGCCCTGGGGCGCGCCTAGGATGTCCGCTCCTCAGCCGATCCTGCAGCCGGACAGAGTTTCTCCTGGCTGGCTCGCCAAATGAAAAGCGAAAAGAATTCCACTACTAGAATAAGTAGTAAAGTAGGTATGCTTTATTCCAGCGCTGGGACACACGGGGGATCGCTTCTCCAAAGTCATGCGTGCCGACAGCTGCATTCAGCTTGGTATTTATCAGGTTACAAGTTCCATATTCATTAAGTTTCCTAACAAACTCATACATATTCATCACCTAGCCCCGCCCAGCCTCGCTTCATATTATAATGAACTCAAAAGTCATTTACATCCGCATAGCGCTGGCTCAGTGTTATTTGGTGGTTGTGGTAGGGGTCTCTCGGGTGTCTTGTGATGAAGTCAGGGAGAGTCTTCTTCGTCTGAACTTTTCACCTTTCTCTCCTGCGCATGCTCTTTTATACCTTTGGCCTGGGTTTAAGCTTTGGCACTGGTTTGAGCTGGTTTTGGGATGAGGCAGGATGTCTGTCTGAGACTCCCGCTGGTCTTATCAGCAGTCTCTTATCTTTTTCTTCCTGCTCTGGTATGCTGACCAAGCTAGATGCATTGTTCCTGACAAACGAATTCTTCTGCTCCCCATCCCCCTGATTCAGTAACAGTGCGTCTGACCCACTACAGTTGCTATTTAGAGTCAGTTAAGATGCGAGCTTTGGAGGAGGGTGACTGGAGGTCATTAGAAACCCTTGGAATGCCAAATAGATTTGAGGATTCTGGGGGTAACGGGGGAGCTGTTACACTCCATCCGCAAGCTGTGCCAGAAGTTCAGGATGGTAATGCTTCCCCAAAAGGGGAGATCCAAGCTTTCCCGGTGTATAAAGCTCTCCCAGATTCAGGGGAGCATGACAAGCATGAGGTAATTGCTTGGAAAGTTGCCCAGGACCTCCAATCCAAGGTGGCACAATATGGGCAAGGTTCTGCTGAGGTTATGCAGATAATAAGGGTGATAAATACAGATTTGCTTTCTCCATTTGATATCAGACACTTAGCTCAAATTCTATTTCAACCTGCACAGTTTACAGTTTTTGAGAAAACCTGGAGAAAGCTGGGCAGCAAGGCTGCATTAGCAAATATGCAGCTCCCTGCTGCCGATCCTAGACGGACAGCAGGAATGGATGCTTTGATGGGGACTGGTCCCTTCTCTGATCCCAGTCTACAGGGTAACTTGTCCTCTAGCGTCCTGCAGCAAGCTCAACAGGTCGGCATGGCTGCCCTGTTGAAAACCATAGAGTTATCTGCGCCCAGAAAGCGATATACTGAAATAGTTCAAGGGAAATCCGAGTCATTCCTCTCCTTTGTAGAGAAAGTCGCTGCTTCTCTCGAGAAGCAGGTTGAGGATGACAGGTTAAGACAGATGTTGTTAAGGCAGTTAGTGAGAAATAACGCAAACAAGGAGTGCAGAAAAATCATAGATGCCTTACCAGGGGACCCTGAGGTAACAGACATGGTTGAGGCCTGTACTAAGGTGGGATCTGTGAACCAGTAAAGGTCTGCTTTGGCTGTGTTCCTGCAGCCTGTTCACGCATCTTCTGGTCGTGAACCAAAGCCACCAAAACAGGCGAAAAAATGGAAGTGGCCTAAGCCGAGACAAAAAGAGAACACACCGATCCCCCAGTGCAAGAGGTGTGGCAGGCCAGGGCATTGCTCGGACTACTGTAGATCCCAGACTCATGCCAATGGTCGGCCGTTGTCGGGAAACTTCTGCTGGGGTGCAAGGAGGGGGAATTGCTCTCTGATGCAGTCACTCCCCCAGAGAGTGGCACAGGTACAGGCCCAGGCCTACCCAGCCACCCTGGAGACGGCACCCAGGGATCAGATGGGTTTGACGTTCACACTGCAGCCACAGTCGTCTTCGACTCTAGCGGTATTTATAAGGTTCCCTTGGATGCATATGGACCCTTAGCCCAGGGATCCAGTGCAATGCTGGTGGGAAAATCTGATGTTGCCCATCAAGGAATCTTAGTGCACTCAGGAGTTATTGACGCTGACTTTAAAGGTCAGATTTGCACTATGGTCTCCACGCAAAAACCCCCTGTAACTATTCCTGAAAAGACCTGCCTTGCTAAATTAGTGCCTTTTGAGTCTTGTGTCCCCAGGATAGAACAAACTCACGAAGATAACGGCAGTGGATCTACGGGACTTCCGCAGGCCTTCTGGGCTGCAGACATCTCTGATCAAAGGCCACAGATGACATGTACCCTGATCCTGCTGAACACCCGTCTACCCCAGATTCAGCTTCGAGGTTTGATTGATACAGGTGCTGATGTAACTATCATCTCCTTCTCTGCATGGCCTCCCTCATGGCCTTTAGCCCCTGTGGGATTGGCCATCGCAGGATTAGGAGGAACCACACAGAGCTATTTAAGCAAACGGCCTGTGATGGTGAGGGACTCAGAGGGGCACACAGCTACATTTAGGCCTTATGTTTCTACCAGTCCCTTAACCTTTGGGGACCAGATGTGTTGGCAGCTTGGGGCGTACAGATTGGGACAAATTTTTTGCAGGGGTCACTGTGCGTAAGGGCGCACAGCATCCTACACTGCCTTTGCAGTGGCTGACTAACACACCAATCTTTGAGCCGCAGTGGCCCCTACCAAAAGAGAAGTTAGACACCCTTCATCAGCTGGTTCAGGAACAGTTACAACAGGGGCACCTTGAACCTTCTACTGGCCCCTGGAACACTCCTGTTTTCATAATTAAGAAGAAATCAGGGAAATGGAGATTATTGCAGGACCTCCGGAAAGTTAATGCAGTAATGGAAGGTATGGGGGCATTGCAGCCTGGCATGCCCTCTCCCACCATGATTCCTTCGGGGTGGGACATCCTGATAATTGATTTGAAGGATTGTTTTTTCACAATTCCTTTGCATCCTGATGACAAACCAAAATTTGCCTTTACTGTGCCTGCCATTAACAATGCTGAACCTGCTAAGAGATACCAATGGAAGGTCCTCCCTCAAGGGATGAGGAACAGCCCAATTATCTGTCAGTGGTATGTCGCCCAAGCTTTAGCCGGAGTTAGCAAGCAGTTTCCTGATGCATGCTGCTACCATTACATGGATGATATCCTGGTGGCAGCGTCCACTCGGGACGAGCTGCTGAGAATACAGCCTCAGCTGCTCGCTGCTCTGCATGCCTATGGATTAGAGGTAGCTCTGGAGAAAGTTCAATAGCATCCTCCTTGGAAATATTTAGGAGTGAAAATTTTGGACCAAACTATCCAACGCCAAGAGGTGCAATTCCCGGATTCGATTAAAACCTTGAATGATGCTCAGAAGCTGTTGGGTGTCATCAATTGGTTACGACCTTATTTAGGCCTAACTGCAAAGCAACTTTCCCCACTTTTTAATACATTAAAAGGGGATCCTGGTCTGAATTCACCTCGGGAGTTGACTCCGGAGGCGCGACAGGCGCTGCAGGAGGTCCAACGGGCTGTTTTGCGCTCGTCAGGTTTATCGAGTGGATCCCTCCATTGCTATCACTGTTTTCATTACTATTCCAGACCTCCATCCTACAGGTATCATTGGCCAGTGGAATGCACAATGGCATGATCCTTTGCATATCCTAGAATGGGTCTTTTTGCCTCACCAGCCGAAAAGGACTGTGACCACAGTGTTTGAATTGGTCACTTCTCTGATAATCAAATGCCATCAACGGTGTTTGCAACTGATGGCTGCGGATCCTGCAGTAATTGTCATTCCGATCTCAAAGGAATACTTTGAGTGGAGCCTCATCCATAGTGCTCCTTTGCAAAGCGAGCTGCAAAACTTTTCAGGGCAGATCACTTACCATCTGCCCAGCCATAAATTACTGCAGTTGGCAAAATAGACGGTGCTTTCCTTGAAGCCGAGAAATAGCCGAGTACTGGTGCAAGGACCCACCATCTTTACGGATGGTTGAGGGAAATCTGGGAAAGTCATTGTTACCTGGAAGGAGGGATCGGAATGGCAGGTGCTGAAGGAACACGAGTCAGTCTCTGCTCAGTTAGTTGAATTAAGGGCTGTTACCATGGCTTTTCAGCGATTCTCACAGGAACCTTTGAATTTGGTTACTGACTCTGCTTATGTAGCAGATATCACCCAACACTTAGATTGTTCACTTCTGAAGGAGGTGAACAATGTGGCTCTGTTTTCGCTGTTGCAAACCTTGTGGTCTGCAATTCAGGCTCGAGTGCATTTGTATTACGTTCTGCACATTCGAAGCCACACCAATTTACCAGGGTTTCTAACAGAAGGCAATGCCAGGGCTGACATGCTGGCCAACCCTGTGTGGGTAGGGTCTCAGCCTGACAAAATTGCACAAGCCAAGGCATCGCACGGTTTCTTCCATCAAAGTGCACATACCCTGCAGAAGCAGTTTCATTTAACGCCAACCGAGACGCACGGCATTGTCAGCGCTTGTGCTGACTGTCATGGACTCGCTGCGCCTTTGCCAGCGGGGGGAAACCCCAGAGGGCTAAAAGCCTTGCAGATTTGGCAAACGGATGTAACTCACATCCCAGAATTTGTTCGGCTGAAATATGTGCATGTGTCTATTGACACTTTCTCCTCGGCTATGTGGGCTACTGGTCACACTGGAGAGAAGGGCCATGCTGTCATTGCCCATTGGAAATTGGCTTTCTCAGTCCTGGGTGTGCCAGCTTCTGTGAAAACCGATAATGGTCCTGCCTACACCTCGGAGAAGACGTGGAAGTTTTTACACCTATGGGGTGTAGACCATGCCTTTGGTATCCCAAATTCTCCTACTGGCCAAGCCATTGTTGAACGCGCTCATGGTACCTTGAAGCGTGTTTTGGGCAAGCAGAAAAGGGGAATGCATGGAGAAACCCCACAGAGCCGACTAGCAAAAGCTTTGTATACAATTAATCACCTTACAGTACCACAAAATTCAAATAATCCTGTTATTCTGAATCATTTTCTCTCATTGCAGTCTGCAGGTGAGAGACAGCTGCCCCGGGCAAAAGTCTGGGTGCAGAATTTACTCACTAACCAGTGGGAAGGCCCACATGAGCTTATCGTTTGGGGTCATGGGTATGCTTGCGTTTCCACAGATACTGGGGTACAGTGGCTACCTTCAAAATGCGTTCGCCCTGCCCTACGGCACCAGAGGCAGAACAGGCAACCTCTGAATGATGACCAGAACGCCAATCATCCAAATGGCAACCAGAATGTAGATCATCAGCCTAATGACTCTTCTGATGATGACCAGGATGTCAACCATCAGGCAGATGGTCCTTCTACAAGCAGAGACTGGGATGGTCCTTCCACAAGCAGAGACTGAACTTTAAATTTCTTGTTATGGAGTCAGATAGTTAAAGCCCTAAGGACATATTTAGAATTAATAACTGATGTAGATTTCTATTTAGGATTAATAGTAGAGTTGTTATCTTATAAAACAAAAAGGGGGAATTGTAGGTACAAAAATGCTGCTAGCGAGGATTTTCTTGTTATTTTCTAAGTCCGTGAGAGACTTTTCTCTCTCACAGAAGAGGTAGCAGGGAATGGAAACAACCAAGCCACCTGCAACTTTGAAAAGTCTTGTTTATGGTATAGTAGAAAATATTTTGACAATGCATGTTTTAGGATTTTAGCCAATCACCCCCAAGGGGTGGCTGGTCCTTTGTCCAATTAGACTATGAAGAAAAAAGTATAAAACTTGCTGCACAATTCCTGCCTGCTGGATCTTCTCTCCTCCTCCTCCCTATGGCTGCGGGACACGGTGACATACCGTAGGAACCAGGCCTGCGGTAATATTTTGCAGCTTGTTCAAGGTCACACAGAGATAGCTTTTTTTTTGCAGCTGCAGCGGGGGGGGAAGAGGCACCCGGCTTGCTGCCTTTCCAGTCAGCTTTTGGCCAGTGGTTCTGCTTCTTTTTCTCCAGAGAGAGACTGAGAGTTGAATTTTTTTTTTTCCTTCCCTGGAATTTCGGATTTTCTCCCTTTTCCACTGGACTGCTTCAATATTAGAACACATCAGGAGGACTTTTCATCTAGTGCAGAGGGCCTGGCCCTGGGCCAAGCCCCAGCTCCGAGGAGACCAAAGGGAGGACTCTAACACTTTCCCAGGTTTTTTCTCCACAGCAAGAGATTTTATTATTTAGCATTATTTTCCTTTTCCCATGTGTTTGTTAAATAATTAGTTTTATGTCTTTCATTTTCCTTCAAGGAAAATTTATTTTTCCCAAACCTGGTGGGGGAGGGGTGGTTGTGCCTTCCCTCAGAGGATATATTTTTAAATTTGGCCAAACAGGAACAAATTTAGTAGCGCCCAGCTGCATGGCTCGAAGGAAAGTGAAAAAACCTGTAGTAATTACATTCTTTGTTTGAACTTACTTATCCTGTGTTGGGGTAAAGTAGTCACCATGTTGGCTGAGTTCATAATGTGTCTCTGGCTTGATGTACTCATGTCTTTTTGGTCCTTAGGCTTCATTGAGGTACTAGTGCTTTTTTGGTCCCTAGGGTCTTTTGCCTGTCCACAACTTGCTCCAATCTTGTCCCTGATATGTAAATTTTACAGAGAAGGGAGATGAATCAGGATTTCTATCTTGCTGTGCTAGGTGATAATGATTTATAAGAAGATGACAGAGGTACAGGTAGCTGTTTGAAGTGTGTATGATAAGTGGTTTCTCCGTCCTAACCCCAGTCCGAGCTTCAGGAGCCTGCTTTGGGAATTTATTAGTAATTGTACCCAGATTTTGAGAAGAGGAGGAGACGGGGTTTCCCTACCCTTTAAATTTGATAGGTTATCTTTTGACAATGTTCAGGATCCCCTGGATATTAAAGAGATCACTCTCCTGGTATTTAATCTAGTAATCTTCCTCTATGTGGTTTGCAGCTTGTCTAGAATGAGAGCTCAGATTTCCAGGGTGACTGCTGAGACACCTGACCCAGAGGTGGAACATCCTGAGTGGTGTGGGGAATGGGAGGATATGGGCAAAATCCTGAAGAAATTCTCTGACCCAATGGTTTGCAATTTCCCCCCTGAACAAGTTCAGAAACCAGCTGAGGTGGCGAAATATCTGAAAGAGAAATACAATGACAATTCTAATGAGAACAAGCTCCTTGCAATATGTTGGGCTTTGGCATATGCCTATCACACACTGCAGCATGTAATGGTAGAGAGGCAGGAACATAAATCAGCAAAACCTGCAGACACCCCAGTCACTCAGGCTGCAGATAAACCAGACAGCAAGCCCAAACCAGATGGAGAGTCTAAGCCATTGAAAGTGGCTCCTGTCACGAGGAAAAAACACACAACCAAAACTGATCGCCCAGTGAAAGATGAGGAAGATGCCAGGGAAGGAACCTCAAAAGCCATCAACTGACTCAGGCACAGAAACCATTACTGAGTCCATGTCCATAAAGGACCTTCACAGCTTAAGAAAGGACTACACCCGACGGTCTGATGAATCCATAAGTTGGATGGTCCGTATTTGGGATGCTGCAGGTGATGATTTCATGCTGGACGGGTCTGAAGCGAGGCATTTGGGATCCCTGTCACATGATCCAGTGATCGACCAAGCGATGATAAGGGAGGCTGACTCTGCCAGTCTCTGGAGACGGGTTTTGACCGGCGTGATTGAAAGATATATGTGTGGAGATGATCTCTACATGCAGCAAACCCCGTGGAAGACCATAGAACAAGGGATCCAACGCCTGAGAGAAGTAGGGGTGGAAGAGGTTGTCTTCAAAAATGACCCAGGACTGAGGAGCCTAGACCGGGCCAGAGTTATTCCATACATGTGGCAAAAACTCATACAACTTGGGCCACCAGAATGCGCTTCTGCTTTAGCAATAATGAAACCGAATTACGGTGCAAATGAGACTGCGCGGGATATGGCAGTGAAGTGCCTAACATATGCAGATTTCATGCATAGCCCAACACATGCAAGAATTGCAGCTGTGGAAACACATATGCAGAAAATGGAAGATAAGATGGAGAAGAATCACCAGGAGATTAAAGAGTGCCTTCTCCGCGGACGTTCCCCAGAGAGAAGGAACATCCTATGAAGTGAGCTGTGGAAATTCCTGTGTGACAGTGGGGAAGACGTGAAGAGGTGGGGTGGACAACCCACCTCTGCTCTGGCAGCACGAGTGCGTGAATTGAAGGAGCGCAAGTCTCAGAAAGGAAGTTCTACCAAAAAGGAAGCAGATCCAGTTGCCTGTAGCCAAACTGCTGGAAATGATGGAAAAGACAATGGCATGTTCGATTCCCATGAAGGAACCTCTAAGATGCAGGCCCAGGGAAAGAGGGATAACCAGGCATAGAGGGGCCCTGCTTCTAGCCAGGTAGAGGTTAGGGAAAACCGTGTTTTTTGGACTGTGTGGATTCGTTGGCCTGGTACATCAGAACCACAAAAATATGATGCCTTGGTTGACACTGGTGCACAGTGTACAGTAATCCCATCACAACATGTGGGGGTAGAATCTGTTTCTGTTGCTGGTGTAACAGGTGGATCACAAGATTTGACCTTGGTGGAAGCTGAGGTGAGCCTGACCGGAAATGAGTGGAAGAAATATCTCATTGGGACTGGTCCAGAGGCCCCGTGCATTTTGGGCATAGACTTCCTCCGGAACGGGTATTTCAGAGACCCAAAGGGACTCAAGTGGGCTTTTGGAATAGCTGCTGTGGAGACAGAGGGCATTAAGCAATTGAACACCTTGACGGGACTATCAGAGAACCCATCTACAGTTGGCCTTCTGAAGGTGGAAGAACAAAGAGTACCAACTGCTACCTCGACAGTGCATGACCGACAGTACCGGACAACTCGAGGTGCTGTGATTCACATCCACAAGATGATCCGTGAGCTGGAGAGCCAAGGGGTGGTCAGCAAGACCCACTCAGCCTTCAACAGTCCCATTTGGCCTGTGTGCAAATCGGAAGGAGAATGGAGATTGACTGTGGACTATCGTGCCTTGAATGAAGTGACTCCACTGCTGAGCGCTGCTGTGCCGGACATGTTGGAGCTCCAGTACGAGCTGGAGTTGAAAGCAGCAAAGTGGTATGCCACTATTGACATCGCCAATGCATTTTTCTCCATTCCTCTGGCAGCAGAGTGCAGGCCTCAGTTTGCTTTCACCTGGAGGGGTGTGCAGTACACCTGTAACCGACTGCCCCAGGGGTGGAAGCACAGTCCCACCATCTGCCATGGACTGATCCAGACTGCACTAGAAAAGGGTGAGGCTCCAGAACATCTGCAGTACATTGATGACATCATTGTGTGGGGGAACACCACAACAGAAGTGTTTGAGAAAGGAGAGAAAATTATCCGGATTCTCCTGGAAGCTGGTTTCGCCATCAAGAGTAAAGTCAAGGGACCTGCCCGAGAGATCCAGTTCCTGGGAGTGAAATGGCAAGATGCATGGCATCAGATTCCTGCCATGGTTGTCAATAAGATCACAGCAGTATCTCCACCAACCAACAAGAAGTAGACACAAGCTTTCCTAGGTGCCATAGGCTTTTGGAGGATGCATATTCCTGAGTACAGCCAGATTGTGAGTCCTCTTTACCTGGTTACCCACGAGGAGAACGATTTCCATTGGAGCCCTGAACAGCAACAAGCTATTGCCCAAATCAAGCAGGAAATCGCTCACGCCGTAGCCCTTGGCCCAGTCAGGACAGGACCCGAAGTGAAGAATGTGCTCGAATATGCTGCCGGGAGCCATGGTCTGTCCTGCAGCCTTTGGCAGAAGGGGTCTGGTGAGACTTGAGGTTGACCTCTGGGATTTTGGACCCGACGCTACACAGGGTCTGAAGCCAACTACACCCCAGCAGAAAAGTAAATCCTGGCAGCCTATGAAGGAATCCAAGCCACCTCAGAGGTAATTGGCACTGAGGCACAACTCCTCCTGGCACCCCGACTGCTGGTGCTGGGGTGGATGTTTAAAGCAGAGGTTCCCTCTACCCACCACGCCACCAATGCCACATGGAGCAAATGGATTGCTCTCCTCACACAGCACCTGTATCGGAAAACTGAATCACCCTGGGATTTTGGAAATAATGATAAACTGGCCTGATGGTGAAAACTTTGGTCTCACTGATGAAGAAGAACAAGTGACACGCGCTGAAGAAGCTCCACCATACAACCAACTGCCATCAGAAGACACACGCTATGCTCTTTTCACCGATGGTTCTTGTCGCATCGTAGGGATGAAACAAAAGTGGAAAGCAGCCATATGGAGTCCCACACAACGGGTTGCCGCAGCTACTGAAGGCAAGGTGGATCAAGCCAACTCGCTGAACTCAAAGCTGTTCAACTAGCCCTGGACATTGCTGAAAGAGAGAAGTGGTCAAAGCTCTACCTCTACACTGATTCATGGATGGTAGCCAATGCTCTATGGGGATGGCTGGAAAAGTGGGAAAAAGCTAATTGGCAGCGTAGGGGAAAACCAATCTGGGCTGCTGAAGAGTGGAAAAACATCGCTGCCTGAGTAAGAAAGCTGGTTCTGAAAGTCCTCCATGTAGATGCCCATGTCCCCAAGAGTAGGGCTAAGGTAGTACACCAAAACAACAAGCAGGTAGATCAGGCTGCAAAGATAGAAGTGTCACAGGTAGACTTGGACTGGAAACACAAGGGAGAGTTGTTCCTAGCTCAATGGGCCCATGATGCCTCAGGTCATCAAGGCAGAGATGCCACCTATAGGTGGGCACGAGATCAAGGGGTGGATCTAACCATGGATAGTATCTTCCAGGTTATCCATGACTGTGAGACGCGCTGCAATCAAGCAGGCCAAGCGGGTGAAGCCCCTGTGGTATGGTGGGCGGTGGTCCAAATACAAGTATGGGGAGGCCTGGCAGATTGATTACATCACACTGCCTCAAACACGCCAAGGCAAGCGCTATGTGTTCACGATGGTAGAAGCCACCACAGGATGGTTGGAGACCTACCCGGTGCCTCACGCTTCTGCCCGGAACACCATCCTGGGCCTCGAAAACAAGTCCTTTGGAGGCATGGGTCCCCTGAGAGAATTGAAGCTGACAATGGGACTCATTTTAAGAATAGCCTTATTAACACCTTGGCTAGACAACATGGCATTAAGTGGGTGTACCATATCTCATAACATGCAGCAGCTGCAGGCAAAGTGGAACGGTGCAATGGATTGTTGAAAACCACTTTGAAGGCACTAGGTGGGGGAACTTTCAAAAATTGGGAACAGCATCTAGCAAAGGCCACCTGGTTAGTTAACACCCGAGGTTCCACCAATAGAGCTGGTCCAGCCCAGTCTGAATCCCTGCATACAGTAGATGGAGATAAGGTCCCAGTAGTGCATGTCAGAGGTCTGTTAGGAAAGACTGTGTGGATGAATTCTGCCCCAAGTACAGACAAACCCATCCGTGGGGTTGTTTTTGCTCAGGGACCTGGTTGCACATGGTGGGTAATGCAGAAAGATGGAACAACACATTGTGTACCACAGGGAGATCTGACTGTTGTGTGAAAACCACCTGTAGTGTGAAATGCTTGTATACCCCTGCTTGCTGAGTGTCACTGTCCCTCTTCGTACATAGCTGTGTATATATATATATGTATGTATTAATGTGTGTGTGTAGAGTTAGAATATCTTAGTTTGGGCATTGAGCCAACAATATGGGATAAGGGGTGGAATGTCTTGGGGTGACCTTATGATGTGTATCCCATATCGCTGCCCTATGCCCGAAATTAATTTTTGTGCCTTTCTATGCCTCTAAACTGAGCCTTAGGGGGGAACGAAAAACTGAGCAAAACTTTTTCAAAGCAGTTTGCAGCTTGTTCAATGTCACACAGAGATAGCAACTTTTTTTTCTCTCAGCTGCGGCAGGGTAGGGAGGAAGTTCCCGGCTTGCTGCTTCCTGAGTCAGTTTTTTGGCCAGTTGTTCCGCTGCTTTTTCTCCAAAGAAAGACTGAGATTTGAATTTTTTTTTCCTTCCCTGGAATTTCAGATTTTCTCCCTTTTCTGCTGGACTGCTTCAATATCGGAAGACATCGGGAGGACTTTCCACCGAGCACAGAGGGCCTGGCCCTGGGCCAAGCCCCAGATCCGTGGAGACCAAAGGGAGGACTCTTAACACTTTCCCAGGTTTTTTCTCCACAGTGAGAGATTTTATTATTTAGCATTATTTTCCTTCTCCTGTGTGTTTGGTAAATAAATAGTTTTTATCTCCTTCACTTTCCTTTGAGGAAAATTTATTTTTCCCAAACCTGGTTGGGGAGGGGTGGTGACCTGCCTTCCCTCAGAGGATATATATCTCAATTTGGCCAAACTGGTACATTGACAAAACAAGCATTTTTCTTCAGATATGTATCTGTTTAATAAATTCAGCCATCTAGTTATTAGTTAATTACTAACATTAATATCTTGCTAGCAATAAAAACTATGTTCTAAACTATTATTTAATTGGAACAAAGTACAAAAATTAAGGTCTATATTCAAATGCATGAAAGACAATCTTTTTCTCCTTTTAGGACTCTAGATAAAATCCTAAAAGTAGAAATAAATTTTGTATCATTTTAATTTGGTGTGGATTCAGGTTTTTATATTTCTTTGCAGCTTTATTGAAGCATGTCATACTCTTGCAATTAAACTTTGGAGATGTGTTTTTCTTGAAAAATGTCATAGCAAGACAATTATTAAATGGAGTTTCAAAGGTAGATTGCACTTCATGATAGAAAGTAGGGAGGAGAGGAAGATATGTTATACCCTCTGTCAGCAACTTTCATGGGATCTTATTGCAGCCCTAACATAGGCACTTGTATTTTCATTGTAGCTGGTGAAGCAGCTGTGGGGTTTTTTTCTTGCTGTTGACCACGTCCCTAATGTTCACTTCATCACTTCAAGACTGTAATCTTTAAATGTATTTTGTGTGGTTTTATGCTATAAGTTTCAGGACTGCTTCTGGTCTACAATGTAATAGTTGACTTACTGAGCAGCATAATTTACTGGAAATATATATGGCATATGAGACAGACAGCTATCTGATGTAAATATGTATTGTATGCATTTGTCTGTTGAAAAGACTGTCCTTGATTTAAGGTTGCTGTATAGTAGTGTTAATTTAGTTGTTTTTTGTCCAGTTACTGGAATATCCAGAACATTTCATGCATCTTTTTTTATCAAGTTTAAAGGATCAAAGAATGAGATGACGGTATTGTCAAGAGTAATGCTGCAGTACTACAAAAGAAATTACACTGGATAATTTGGAAAGTAAGAAATGTTTTTTTGGTGATTATTTATTTTGTTTTGTGCTTGTTTTCCTTTATTTTAAAAGGTTGTCTTTTGAAGATGCATTTTACAAAGTTATTTTGAATAGTGAAAAGTTGAACTTAAGATTACAATTTTTGATATTTTTATTATGAGAAGTTGGCTGATGATTCTTAGCACATTTTTCTCTTCTTTTTTTACTTGATGAAAAGCCAAATGCAATCCACAGTGCCTTTTATAGAATGCTTGACCATATCAGCAGTTTTTAACTGTATGCTTAATTTCTTATCAGATTACTGCAATATGATATCTATATGTATTATATAATGTATTTGAAGAAAAATAATATGAACAGTCCCCAATTTCGGGAAGTGGAATAGTAATAATAAACATATTATTTCTCCAGAACATAGCAAGGTATTAAAATAAGAACATTTCAAAAATCTACAGTAGTTTAGGGTTTTTTTTTAAAGTTTTTCTTCGTAAACTTCCCTGAACTGATATTTGCAGCAGGATTGATAACCCAGCTGAAATCCATTTACACCAATGCACGCAGCATGGGCAACAAACAGGAGGAACTGGAAGCCATGGTGCAGCAGGAAAACTATGACATAGTTGCCATCATGGAAACATGCACAACTGGAGTGCTGTAATGCATGGCTATAAATGCTTCAAGAAGGGATAGGCAAGGAAGGAAAGGCAGTGGGGTAGCCCTGTATGTTAGGGACTGTATCATTACCATCATTAAGCTCCAGAAAATCAAGAGAATTGAGTGTTTATGTGTAAGAATCAACTTGAGGCAGTTTGCTCTTGTCCTATCACTTGTTACCTGAGAGAAAAGACCAACCCTCACCTGGCAAAAACCTCCTTTCAGGTAGTTGTAGAGAGCAATAAGGTTGCCCCTGAGCCTTATTTTCTCCAAGTTAAACAACCCCAGCTCCCTCAGCTGCTTCTCATAAGACTTATGCTCCAGAACCTTCATCAGCTTCACTGCCCTTCTTTGGACACACTCCAGCACCTCACAGTCTTTCCTGTAGTGAGGAGCCCAAAACTGAACACAGTATTCGAGATATGGCCTAACCAGTGCTGAGTACAGGGGGACAATCACTTCCCTAGTCCTGCTGGCCCCACTATTACTGATGCAAGCCAAGGTGCCATTGCCCTCCTTGGCTACCTGGGCACACTGCCAGCTCATGTTCAGCTGGCTGTCAATCAGCATCCCCAGGTCCTTTTTTACCAGGCAGCTCCCAACCACTCTTCCCCAAGCCTGTAATATTGCATGGGGTTGTTGTGACCCAAGTGCAGGACCCAGCGCTTTGTATTGTTGAACTTCATACAATTGGCCCACTCATCCAACCTCTCCAGATCCCTCTGTAGAGCCTTCCTACCCTCCAGCAGATCAATATTCCTGCCCAACTTGGTGTTGTCTGCAAACTTACTGAGAGTACACTTGATCCCTTCATCCAGATAATCAAGAAAGATTGAACAGGACTGGCCCCAGCACTGAGCCTTGGGGAACACCACTTGTGACCAGCCACCAGCTGCATGCAACTCGATTCATGACCACTCCTTGGGCTCAGCCATTCAGCCACTTTTTTACCCAGCAAACAGTGCACCCATCCAAGCCATGAGCAGCCAGTTTCTCCAGGAGAATGCTGTGGGAGACAATGTCAAAGGCTTTACTAAGATCTGGGTAGACAACATCCACAGCCTTTCCCTCATCCACTAAGTGGGCCACCTCGTTATAGAAGGAGATGAGGTTGATCAAGCAGAACCTGACTTTCATGAACCCATGCTAGCTGGGGCTGATCCCCTGGTTGTTCTGCACATCCTGAGTGATCACACTCAAGATGATATGTTACCGATAAGTAAAGCTCTGTAAAGGGAAGGCTTTGTAAAATCATGGCTCAGGCCTGTTACTTCGGCTAAGTAGAAAAGGACTGTGGAAAAAAGACACAGCTGAATTAGGGGTAGAAAAACATGCTGGGTGACTGCCGCGTGCTCACATTGTGGTGTATGGTGGTTGGTTGAATTATGTTTGTTATGCCTTAAAACTATGTAAACTGATAACTGGCTAACTGCTTAAAAAGGCCAGGTTTTTGCAGTAACGGGCTCTCCTTTGCACCTGCCTGGGGGCTCTGCATCGCTCCTTATTGCAACAGCTGGCTCCTGAATGCGGAAGATCAACCTACAGCGAAGAGCAGTCCGTGACCTAGACTGAAGCCTGTGGACCCCAGGAGCAGCCCCAGGCAGCGGCCAAGCTGTTACGAACTGGTTTAAATCCAGAAAAGCAAAGAAAGCTAAGTCTCTGTGCATAAACTGGAAAGAACTTAGAAGGTTCAAAATATTCCCAGAAATGAGATTAAAACCAAATGAGGTTAGATGTTGATACCAAAAAATTGATGTATTTTATTTAATAGTAAAAGAGGCAAAGAGAAGGAAAGAGAAAAGAAAGAAAAAAAGAAATAGAAAAAGAAGTCTGCGTGGGGGGTGGGGGAACAGGGAGAGGTGACAGGGCCTAGGTGGAAGCATATCACCCATCTGAGGATCCCAACGACATCTTGTTGCTCCCCTCCATCTGGTCTTCTGGTGGTGAGGGTCCCCCGTCGCTGCCGTGGCCACACCACCACATGCCACCACACGCCAAAGAATACAGAATCCCAAGGATTAATATACGCTTTGTGCCAGGTGGGAAGGCCCACGTCTCCCTTGCAGGGGCTAGCTTGACACACTGTCCCTTGAAACACTGAGGGTCTGTTGCATCATCTCTGGTGCTCTGGTGCAGGGTCTGAGGACCCCTTTGGGGGGGCCTTTGATGGGCCATGTCACCCCCTTCTGCTGTGGATAAGCTTTCCCCTCCCTGGGTGAGGGCCCCTCAACTGGGCTCCTCTGCACAGTGGAGGATGTGCAGTCACTGCACCTCTGACCAGAGGCTTTTCCAAGATACCCAAATCCTCTCCTCCCCCCACCCTTTGGTGCTAGGGTCTGTTCAAACTTGGCAGCTGATAGCCCTGGGGCTGTGGTCTCCACCTTGGAGGTGTTAAGCTTGTGCTCCGTGAATGTCCCCAGCCCCTAGTTGTTACTTTATCTTATCTTCATCAGCGAGTGGTGTAAGGCCTCAGTCAGGGCCCCATTCAGGGTTCGGTACTCTTCTCTGTAGCTTTCATAATACAGTTTTAAAAGTCCTTCATGAAAATGTTTAAGTCCTAAACTATAATATTTGTCTCTGACACAAGCCCAGACACAGGACCCCAGTAGCGGCCCCAGGCAGCTCATTCTGACGGTGGACTCAGGCAGCGGACCAAGAAACCCCGAGCAATCCTCACCTTCACCTTACTATTCAGCAAGAGTATTCATCACTTTTAGGTGAGCTGCGGGTTTAATCATGGGTGCAAAGCTGTCACTTGAGCAAAAGCAGACTTTAGAGAATTTACAGCGGCTTTTACAACGGCAGAACAGAGACATTCCCGATGCTAAATTACTTGCTTTGCTAGATTGGATTTCCACACATGTAAAATACTTCCCCTGACCCAGTATTTATGAGCTAAATGCCTGGAAGGGAATTGGAAACAGACTTTTCGAAGTTGCGAGCGCTGGGGATGCATCTGCATCCAGGCATCTCACAACTTGGGGAATTCTTATAGCAACTCTTACAGAAACTAATGTAGATTCGCCTTCTCAGCTGCCCTTGGAGGCTGCCTCACTGCCTTCCCTGGTGGCCGCTTCCCACGATGAGGCATCCTACCCCGCATTGCAGACTCTCTTGGGTCCTAGAGCTCCTTTACTGCCTTCCCTCCCCACCACCGCCCCCCTCAACCCTTTTTTTGCGCTACCTACTTCTCCTACAGTACCTCCTTCGCTGCCTGTTCCCCCAACACAGGCTCCCCCTATGTCTGTGTCACTTTTGCCAAACCCCTCGGCCGATTTTGACCCTCCAGGCATGGACGCCCTCTGGCTCCTCAGAGCGGCCGGTAAAGGCCCCTCGGCCACCCCGGCTAGTCCCCCACCCTTACCGGGCTCCTGGAATGCTGCAGCTCCCCTGCCCCTCTCGGGCTCCCAGGCAATTCAGCCCCCCCCCCCCCCCCCCCCCAGCGCTCAAGCTGCTGGCCAGCTCCATCACTATGGCAACCCCTAGGCAGATCATTACTTTGGATAGTTATTCTGAATCACCCTGTCCTTCAGACCCAGCACCCTTAAATGCCCAGGCAGTACAGCTGTACCCTACATACAATCAGAACCGGGTCCCTTAATTTCTAACTGTGTATCCAGTAGTTTATGAGCAAGGTCGACCACCAGCTTACAAAGACGTAGAATATTCTGTTGTGAGACAGATGCACAGACTAGCGCAGGAGACTGGTGCATCTTCTGAACAGCTTATTGCTTACATAGAGACAATTAATTCTGCCTATGTTCTTATGCCTGCTGACTGGAAGAACATAATGAAAATGATTTTAACTATGACACAGTATATGGTTTGGTTCTTGGATTACCGGGAGTCCTGCATGGCTCAGGCAGGGCATCTGCAGCGAAGGAATCCTCCTGTGCTTGTCATTCAGTTAACCGGTGAAGGTGTGTATGCACACACCAGATCGCAGACAGATTATCCACGCAATATTTATTACCTCATTGCCAGCCTTTCTATTGCGGAGCTGCGACAGATTCCAATGATGGACAAGAATGCTAACATTTCTTATACTAGAATTCAACAGGGTCCCACTGAGCCATACACAACATTCATGGACAGGCTCCAGGCTGCCCTCTCCCAACAGGTTGATGATGAGGACACACGGAGAAATGTGTTGCAACAACTCCCGTTTGAGAATGCCAATGATGACTGTAAAAAAGCGCTCATATCTATTCGTAATCAGCGTACTTGTGATATAGTGGAAATTGTTAGGGCTTGCCAGAAAGTAGCTAGCCTGTCCCATAACGCTATCTCCCCCTCTGCGGCTTACCCAGCACATTTACAGAAAGCGTGAGGGAGCACTTGTTATCACTGTGGGTCTCCTGGTCACCTTAAAAAACACTTCCCTCTACTATAGCCAAAAAAAACGGTCTCCTTCCACTAGCAGTCCTACTATTAAGTGTCCCCTGTGCAAAAAGGGGTACCATTGGGCTAAGGATTGCAGCTCTCACCCTTCTGTGGAACATAAGCCTGCGGTTTCAGGAAACCAACCGCAGAGGACATGCTCGCACGCCCGGCAGAATCAAACAAATGCGAGCACAGCGTCTGGCAAGCCAGCTCGTCCCCGCAACCTCTGGAAGTGCCAGATTGGACCTGGCCACCAGGCAGTCAGTAACTCTGGAGACCACCTCGGTTCATTTAGTCCCTATGGGGGTATGGGGACCTATCATCAATAATATGCATGCCTTGCTAATTGGACACTCTTCTACCACTAAACTAGGACTTTTTGTGTTATCCCATGTCATCGACTCCGACTTTGAGGGTGAAATACAGATTATGCTCTGAATGCTCATGCCACCTTGCTTTATACCCATCAGCCAGCGACTGGAACAGCTTGTTCCATTTTGCAGCACAACCCCAGATGGAAAATGTAAGCGTGGCACTGCTGGCTTTGGCAGCACTGGCCAGCCTCAAATTTTTTGGACAAGCACTATCACAGCAGCTCAGCCAACCATGGTCTGCACTACAGATGATAAGAAATTCACAGGACTTGTTGATACCGGGGCTGATGTTTCCATTATCAGAAGCAGTGACTGTCCCAGTGACTGGCCCAAGGTTGACCCTGCCTCAACCCTGATTGGGGTAGGAGGGCTTCAACACCCTCGACAAAGTGCTCACCTTTGCCTTGTTCTCAGCCCTGACAGGCAAACTGCCTGCATTGCACCATTCATTGCTCCAGTACCATGTACATTATGGGGACGGGATGTCCTGGGACAGTTTGGAATCACTGTGAGCATAGACCCTGGTTCGCGTCAAACTCTTTTTCACAGGGGCCAATGAACAGCCGTTCCAAACACAAATACTGAACATATGTAAGCTCAAATGGAGGACTGATGCCTCTGTCTGGGTCTCTCAATGGCCCCTACGTCAGGAATGGCTACAGAACCTACAGCAGCTTGTAGGTGAACAGCTATGTCTTGGGCACATACAGCCATCCTTTAGCCCTTGGAACACTCCTGTATTCTGCATTCCCGAGAAAAGTGGTAAATGGAGACTGTTACATGACTTGTGGGCAGTAAATGCAGTCACTGAGCCAATGGGTGCCTTACAACCTGGACTTCCCACTCCAGTGATGATGCCTCTCGATTGGCCCCTCATCGTCATAGACTTAAAAGACTGCTTTTTTACCATTCCCTTGGACCCTGATGATGCACCTCGTTTTGCCTTTTCAGTGCTCACCCTGAACCATGCAGAGCCAATGAAAAGGTATCACTGGACCGTTCTGCCACAAGGCATGTGAAACAGCCCAACTATATGCCAGAGAATGGTGGACCTTACTCTGCAACCTGTGCACCGCCAATTTCCTGAGGCAACCGTATACCACTACATGGACAATATTTTACTTGCTGCTAAAGACCATTCTTTTTTGTGTTCCATACAGATGGCTTTCATTCAGGCAGTTCAAGCAGCTGACTTGGTCACTGCACCCGAGAAAGTGCAGCAGCAGACTCCGTGGCATTACCTAGGGTGGAAAATTACTCAGCAGACTATCTGCCCTCAGCCTGTAAAACTTTGTGTTAAGGATAACCTGACCTTAAATGATTTGCAGAAACTGTTAGGTTCCTTGAACTGGTTACATCCCATTTTAGGTTTATCCACTGAGCTTTTGCACCCCGTTTGCCTTACTCAAAGGTGACCCTGATCTCAACTCTTCCCGACAGCTAACTCCAGAGGCTAAGAAGGCCCTAGATCATTGTGCTCAGGCACTGGAAAATTGTCAGGGCTGGAGATGGGACCCTGATGAACCCATTTCTCTTGCTATAGTGGCTAGCAAGTTTGAACCTTTTGCTGTCTTGTTTCAGTGGTCTCCTAATGACAGTGATCCCTTGCATGTATTAGAGTGGCTATTTTTACCTCATACGGCGACAAAGACTATATGGACTATCAATGACATGTTTGCACAGCTAATCATGAAAGGCCGTGAGCGGCTGTAAACGCTCAATGGCCAGGATCTATTGCGGCTGGGTTGGGGTCTGTGGCTCAGACCCAGGAAGCCGTGACCAACCCAGAGAGGGTGTCCCGCAAGGGACAGTCTTCCAGAGGTCTACAGCGTTCCCTCAGCCATCAGGGTGCCTTCGCAGAAAGGTGCCTGTCTCAGCAGGCTGTCAACTCTCTAGTGATTTCAGGGAGAGATTTTCAGCTCTTGTTCTGCGATGCAAACACCAGGCTAGACCGGGAGGAGAGAGACAAGAGGCTTGTTTAGCAGTTCCGCATGAGGCAACTTTATTAGTCCGCACCCTGTGAAGGGGAGGCTAGGGACAAGTTCTCCAACTCAAAGGGGCAGAGGGCTAGATCTTATAGGGATACAAGGGTGGGTGTGAGAGGGTAGAAGCCAATGGGTTACAAGGAATCTGTGGGATATGCCCAGCCCTTGCCCTGGAGGGATCTCTGCTGAGACAAGAGATTTCGCAATGGCCCAGCAGGATTCCTTGAAAAGGCAACCACTTCTTGGGTCATGGCGAGGAAAAGTGGACCCACAATCCTTTGGGAGACCCTATGCAGATCTTTCTGTAACCCATTGGTCTGTCCCAGACCCTCTGTAACCCATTGGTCCCCTACTGATCCCCTGTAGCCCTATAAAAGGAAGCCCCCTGGCTCTGTGTGGGAGAGAGCTCGTCCCTGGCTTTCCGCTCCGCCGTGCCGCCAGTGCTGGGATTAAGAGCAAAGCAGTCTCTGACTGGCCTTTGGCTGAGATAACCTTTAATACCAATGAAGCAGCCTTGATTAAAAGCGAATGGGATGATTCTAATATGGATGGTTCCCACGGGGAGGGTGGCAAGAGAAAGGGAAAGGTAGCCCAAGAGGCCATAAGAGCTGCCAGTCCAATTGCCAAACACACGAGATGAAGGCAGATGAAAGGGGGAGAGAAGAGCCTATACCGGAAGTACCTCTGAGACAGGCTGTGGGAAATCAGGGAGTGATTTATATAAAGACACCGTTCTTCCCAGGGAACTACAGCAGTGGAAAAACTCGGTTAGGAGGTATGGGGAATTATAAAGTAGAATTGGGTTGTGAGCTGTTAAACCTGCCTGCAGAGGCACATGGCAGAACAAAGGAGCACATGGTGGTACACAGACGCTTGTCTCCAGTGGACCCTGGGGGGAGGAGGTGTCACACGGCAGACCTCTATGGAGAAGAGCCTGCCGGGAGCTGACGGACAGGTGAACAGTGAGTGACCACCCCATAAAAGGACATTGAGAAAGTGTGTTGCTGATGTGGCAACACGGGATAGGTCATGCCATATAAGGAAATACTGTGCCCTAGAAAAGTGTATAAAACCAGTTCATTCCTTTGAATAAATGATTCAGATTCCCTGCCAGTCTGGGTCTGTGATTCAGTCGCCGACAGGGAGGTACAAAGATGTAAGAAGCCAGAGGTCGGAAGCCGCGGCGGGACGGGGAGCTCGGATCCCCGGCGGGGGAAGAAGAACAGACATCAGCCAATATGGTTGAAAACTACACTCCGATTTATTAGCAGTCTAGAGGCACTTAAATAGTATACCAGCTTGTTAGCTCCTAAGTGGTTTACTTATCAGGACATATTTCTATTTCTACACAATCAGACTACATTGGCAGTCTTCCACAATCTTGTTATGTTCAAAGGAATCTTGCCCTTGCCTCCCTTATACTCCTAGATATCACACCTGCAAGTACGTTACTCCCTGAAATTTCTCAGGCTGGAACTGTTTTGCTTTTCACAGAGACTTTCCCACAGAAAGTGTCTCACACACTCAGGCCCAAAACCCTTCAGCTTAATAGCTTGCACAGCTCCTTTATTGATCCCAATAAATCCATTCTCCAACAAATTCCCTGTTTTTTCTTTTGTGCAAGCAAAGCTGGAGGGATTGCAGATGTAGTGATTTTGTATATTATCTACTGCAAGCATCGGGAGGCAGGGTGAACAAACTGCCAGTTCTACAGTAATCAAATGCTACACAAATAAAACTAGCTATAATTTTAAACTTAACAACTTTAACTATCCCTCTGAGTTGAGACCATCTTATTCTACAACTATATGGTTAATTGATGTAACCCACTGATCCATTAGTAAGAATGAAAAAATGATTAGAAAGACTTAAACAGCATAAACCTTTAAACCTTCCACAGTCGTGGCTGCGGCCTAATAGCAGAAGATCAATAGCTACTAAACTCTATATTATTACATGTCTAACATCAACAACACACACTTAACTTATTAAGCATTTGCAAGGTTATATTAAACTTAATGGCTACTTAGCTTTAACATCACTTACACTCTACACAACTTAAACTTAGCAGAACTTAAAGTTAACTTTACTTAAACTTAACTTTGCTTAAACTTAACAACACTTAAACTTAACATGAATTAACCTTAACACTACCTTAACGTTACACAACTTAACCTTATCACTTAAATTCTGCAGAACTCAAGCTTGACAGAAATTAAACTTAAAAGAACTTAACCTTAACAGAAATTAACAGAAATTAGAACTACTCTTATTTCGAGACATTCAAAAAAAGAAACAACTTTTCACTTTACTGCTGAGTTTGGTGTTATACTCAAGCTCCCTTATTACAACAATCACAGGGTATCTGAACTTGGCCTCTATGGACCACTAAGCCACAGTTGAGGCAGTCCTTGACATAGGGTAAAACCCTTATTCAGTGTCTATGGATAGAGGGCACAAAGGCCCTTTCAGGCTGTCCTCCTCAGGCGGATGCAGCTCTGGATCCGGGGTTGGCTCTGTTCACTGCAGGCTCTGCCGTAGCACGAGTCCAGCGGCTGGGTACCCACAGAGGTCCTGCTAGGGTAAGCACACACATGTACCCCTTGCCCGAATATCGAACCTCAGCGGGCCCCTGCCAAATCCCTGTAGCTGGGTGCCTATACATCACATAAAAAGGCCTGATTACTTTCCTTTTTGTTTCCACAATACCACTGTGGAGATAGGCAGGTGCGGCGTCATTATCCCCAAACAAGCACAAATAATTCAACACGTACAAGGCTTTTGCTAATTTTTCCTGCACATCTGAAATGTCTCTGAACTTGGCTAAATATAACTTTAGTGTCTGATTAGCACGCTCCACAATAGCTTGTCCTGTAGGTAAATGAGGGATTCCAGTGACGTGTCTCACACTCCACTGCTGGCAAAACTTTCGAAGCCGCTCGCTAACGTAGGCAGGACCGTTGTCTGTCTTGATCTGCTCCGGCACCCCATCACGGCAAAACAGCCAGTCAGATGTCGTATCACATGAAGGGCCTTTTCACCTGTCTGTGCTGATGCCCATATAAACTTGCTGCAAGTGTCTATAGTGACATGCACGTACCTCAGTCTGCCAAACTCAGGAGCATGGGTCACATCCATTTGCCATAGTTCATTTGGGCCCAGACCCCGGGGGTTGACCCCAATACGGAGACCCGGGCCATGATGACTGCATGTAGGACATGCCCGCACTATTCCTTTAGCTTCTTCCATGGTAATGTCAAATTGTCTGTGAAGGCCTCTGGCATTCTGGTGGAATGTGCTATGGGCTTCCCGTGCTTTTGCAAATTCACTTAATGGCATTGTCACAGAAACTAGCTGATCTGCATAGGCATTTCCTTTGCCCAGGCCCTCCGTCCACAGATGACTCCTGACATGTATTACGGCATAGGCACACGATCTCTGCCCAATAGCTGAATGAAGCTGGCGCAATAGTTCAAACAGACGCTTGTTGTTTATGTCTTTGATCCTAGCATCCTCTATCCGTTCCACAATGCCAGCAACATACAGCGAGTCCGTCACCACATTGAGCTTAACAGACAACCATCGTTTAAAGGCCCAGACCACTGCAGCTAATTCAAGGGTCTGCAAGGAGTCCCCAGGTTCAGCCTCTAGTATCTGATGACACCATTGTCCTTGAACTTGCCACGTCGCAGCTGCTCGCCGGGACTTCTTTCCAGCATCAGTGAACACAGTTACTGCTTCCTGCAGCGGAAGCTTGCTCCTTTTGGGAATCTGAATCCATGTATGCTGTGTCATCCATTTCAGTATCGGAGCCTTGAGTGATTGTACTTCAATCTGCTGGGCATTGCTTAGCAGGCTAATCTGCAAAGCTTGAGAGTTCAGTAGATACCACTCGAGCTCAGCTTTTTTCATTGGCAAGTAGATCGTTCCTGGCTCTTGCCCAGTGACTTGTATTATACGGGTGCGGCCTTTCTGTATCAGTTCTGCCACATTATCAATTTTCTCTTGCAATGTTGTTTTAGGCTGTAAGCTGGTAAACATCCATTCCAAGACCTTAATCTGCTCCCCCGGTTTCTTTTTGCACTGAGTCAGTGCACCAATAAGTTGCATCTCTCCATGGAGGATGGTGAAGTCGACTGGAATATCAGCATCCATGCGATCAACTGCCCTGTCTGCAATAACAGTACTAATACGCTGAATAGTCTCTACCTGTTCTGGTGTGGGCCGAACAGGCAGGGAAGGATCAGTCCCTTTCAGGAGGGGCCGCAGCACCTCCAGATCCTCGTTACTGATGCCGACAACAGGCCTAAGCCACTGCAGGTCACCCAAAAGTTTTTGTGCATCTTTCAAAGTTGTGAGATTAGTTTGAATTGTCACCTTCTGTGGCTTGATTTGTGACTCAGTAATACTCTACCCCAGATATTTCCAAACAGGTGTACGCTGAACCTTTTCGGGCGCAATGGTCAGGCCATACCGGTTCAGCTGTCGGGTGAGCATGAGCTCCTGTCGGGGGGTAATAGGGTCTGGTTGAGCGATCAGTATATCGTCCATATAGTGATAAATTATGGCCTTCGGCCATTGCTCTCGAACCAGCTTCAATGCAGCATCAACATACATCTGGCACAAGGTGGGACTGTTTTTCATCCCCTGTGGAAGTACTGTCCATTCATAGCTAGAAGCAGGTCCCTCCCTGTTTATTGCAGGGAGAGTAAAAGCAAAATGATGCATATCATCGGGATGCAATGGGATGGTAAAGAAACAGTCCTTTAAGTCCACTATTAACAAATGCCAATTCTCAGGCACAACTGCAGGATTGGGAAGGCCAGGCTGCAGGGCCCCCATAGCTTGCATCTGAGCATTAATAGCACGCAAGTCATGCAACAGCCAAAACTTCCCAGATTTTTTCATGACCACAAAGATGGGTGTATTCCACGGACTCGGGGACGGTCGCAAATGTCCCTGACTCAACTGTTCCTGCACTAGTGCATGAGCTTGCTTCAGACTTTCCTCTTTGAGCGGCCACTGCTCGATCCACACGGAAGCATTTGTAATCCAGTGCAAGGCTATCGGGAAAGTCAGTGCAGCGGCCGCTACCGAAAAGGCCTCTCAGTAGTCAGCACTGTCATACATGAAATCCCTATTTGTGCTTGGTCTTTGCATATTAAGTGCTTTAATTAATTTTGAGCTTAACATTTTTAAATTGAATGTTAAAATTAACCCATCAGCCCAGGTACACTAATCAAGTTTTTATGGTCTTCCTGTGTTTACTGTATACTTTTACAAGTGTTTTAAGATGTGTTGGATGTATTTTTTTTATGTTTTACTTGTATCTTGGTTTCAAGGCAGATTTTAAAAAAACCCCAGTTGCAACGGACAGCCCAGCCCCCATGGCCGTACCCTGTAGGCACCTGACCCTTGTCTCAACTAATATCACCCCTCTGACCAGGAGGAGCCATTGGTGGACGGAGATGGTCTGTCAAAGGGAGAGCACCAATCACCTTGAACAAAGGGGTGGGCTGTGGGCAGACTGTGGGCGGAGCAAAAGCTATAAAAGGGAGCAAAACAAAGACACGCCTCCTCATTCTCCCTTCCTCTCCAGCTTGCTAAGTTCAGTGCTGGAGAAACCTACCCCTTTTTAGGGGCTTTTAGAAATAGATTTCTTTTTGACCAGCCTAGACTGCAAGTTTTTTTTTCTCTACCTGAGGTTCAGAGCTGCCTTAAGCCTAAAGTTCCTGAATCCCTGCGCTCCTGGGGCATACTTCCTGAGCCACTAGGATCCCAAATTTTTATATTTTGTTAGTTTTTGCAATTTTTCAATTTTTCTGTTTTAATAAATTGTTTTAATTTCTACAAAGAGTTGTCTCATTCCTCACAACTCTTTTGGGGGCTCGGCCGGGATCCTATTTTTGCCCTAAAATCCAGGTATTTTGGTTAATTTTACTATTTTTGAATTTTTGCGATTTTTTTGGTTTTTTCTCCTTGGATTTTCTGGGCTCCCACAAGGATTACTGCAGTAGAGAAAGGACACCTCCGGTGGAGAAAGACTTGTGGTAAGGCTTGAACCCTTCTTAAAGGGAATTTAGTTAGGGACTTACCCTTTTTAAGGGCTACTAGGTTTTGGGGAACCTCCGAGTGGAATTCCTTTGCGAGAGTGTGTGTGTGGGGGTTGGCCGCCCCCAGTGTGTGTGTGAGTGTGCTTGAAAGGGTTCATTTTTAAGGGCACCACGAGGGATCACCCTTTTAGAGACACAGAGGGGAGGATCGAGTGTGGTGATCAGCCTTTCTGGGGGGAGGTTTCCACGTTTTAGGGGTGTGCGCAGCCCCAAATTCATTTTTATTAGTGTCTCAGTCTCCTCGGGTCCAGAACTGAGGAGAAACCTCATTTTAAACCCCTCCCTTTTTTTTTTTCTTTCGCCACGTGGTCGGCCGCCATTTTGAAATTTCGTGCCGCCGCGTGGTCGGCCGCCATTTTGAAATTTCGCGCCGCCGCGTGGTTGGCCGCCATTTTGAAATTTCGGGTTTCGGCAGGGGCAGCCGCCATTTTGTGTCCCTTTAATTTGAACTGCACCCCTTTGCTGTTCTAAATGCATGTGTGAACTTGTTTTAGCTGCACTCTTGTGGTCAGTGCTATCTAGCACCTTTATACTTCCTGTTAGTTTGGAGTGTTTGGGTTATTGGATTATAGTTGTAATTTGCTTTATCTGCTTTAATCATAAGACACTACTTTGATATTTTGAATTACTGTTTGTGTTATTCATTATAATCTTTTTCCTTTAATTCGGTTATAAATATTTTAAATTTATCTCTCCTTTGCTAATAAAGACAACTCTTGTTTCTTAAATCTTAAGTATTATATATATAGCCATCTAAATTTCAGTTATACTTTAAACAATTTCAATACACATTAATTATTCTTATTATAATTAAAGTTCTTTTTTTTGCACCATATTTGTTTCTCACCAGCCTGCCATATTTAATTTTCCCACAGATTTGCCATCATTCATTCCCTTATATATCTACTAACCCTGCTTGCTTTTCTCTACATTAGTTGTATTTTATTTTATGCTTTTAACTTTATTATCATTTTTTTTTATTGTGATAGTGTATTGAATTTAGGTTATTTTGTAATATTATTTCCTTATGCAATATTTTAATTGTTTTATATAATACAATACTTTGGTTTATTTAATTAGAAAAAAAAAAAAAAATTTTTTTCTTCTGCACAAGCTACTTGTTTGCTTCCCAGTAACAAAATGGGACAAGCAAATAGCAAAAGGAAAGACCTAATGAAGAAATACAAAATCTTCCCAGAGAGTCCATTAGGACAAATGCTCCTAAAGTGGGAAGAAAATCTTTTAACTAAAGAAAAAGACCAGTGCCAAATGATTAGGTACTGTGTTTTTAAGTGGCCAAAACATAGAATTAACAAAGATGGTCTCAGATGGCCCAAGTATGGGTCTTCTGAAAAATGGCTTTGTGAGGCTTTGCATTCTTATGTACATTACAAAGCTCCAAAACATTCTGATGAATTAGACTATGCTAAAATTTGGTTAAATTATTGGCAAAAACAAAATGAAGACCAAAGCAAAAAAATAGAATTGGAAGAGGAAACTAAATCTAATTCAATTGGACTTAATAAAAATTCAAACCAAATTTTTTCCATTGCAGAAGAACACAAACAGAAAGAAAAACAAAAACCTAAATTAAATAAACCAAAGTGGGACCCCCTAGACTACCTTCCTCCAGTAACTCCTCCAGAAAGGAGGGTCCAAATTGAACAAGAAAGGGTCCTTCCTTCATCAAGCCACCCAATCGAAAGGGACTCAGAAAATGAGAATGAAAGTGAAAAAGAAAATTCTGTTCCTTCCTGCTCTCACAAAAAGACAACCGGACAAAGGATTTCTTCTAGCCAGGATGGCCCAGCATCTTGCACTAGAAAGAAATCATTTAAAACACCTGACTGTCCCACCTGCCTTAGCACTCCCCATGAGTCTAAAATTTTACCTCTTAGGGAGGTACCCATGGGAAATGCTCAAGGAGGAATTGGTTATGTAGTTGTACCTCTAGCTTCATCTGAGGTACGGGAATTTAAAAAAGAAATGAAAAGCCTGATGGCTGACCCCATTGGTCTAGCTGACCAATTTGATCAATTCCTCGGCCCTAATATTTATAATTGGGGAGAGATACAATCCATCCTTCACTCCTTATTCACCATTGAGGAAAGAAAATTGATTAGAGCTGCAGGAGTGACAGTCTGGGACAGAGAAAATAATTCTAATCAGGGCCCAATTGGAGAACAAAAATTACCACTGACAGACCCTGAATGGAACCCAAATTCAGAAGAGGGCAGGAGGAACATGAAAGACTACAGAAATTTAATTATAAAATGGATTAGAGAAGCTGTTCCTCGAGTTAATAATATGAAAAAAGCATTTTGTGGGGAACAGGAAAAGGATGAGTCCCCAACAGCTTGGATGGCTCGGTTAAGGAATAACATTCAACTTTATTCTGTCATTGACTTAGACAGTGAGGGAGGCAAAACTATGCTAAAGGTACATTTTGTGCTTCACTCCTGGCCTGACATCAGAAAAAAATTGGAAAAATTGGAAAAATGGCCAGAGAGGGAACTAGATGAATTACTGGAGGAAGCCCAAAAAGTCTTTGTTAGGAGGGATGAAGAGAGGATGAAGGCTAAAAGCCGAATAATGAATAACAGTACTAGTGCTCCAATCCACAACCCTCCTACACAAAGAACTTTCCAAAGGGGCATCCCACAACAGCAAACCCAAATTTGTCCTCAGCAACAGCCACAGGTTTGTGCTTGCAATAAACAATCTACCTCAATTGTTCAAAGACCTGAGAGGTTAATTTGTACATACTGTAATAAACCAGGCCACGGGCAGTGGTACTGTTTTAAAAAGCAGAGAGACCAAGGAGCCCTTCAAATGGAGGGACAAATTTTGAACAACTGAAGGGGTCAGGGGCTTTATTCTCTGGGGCAAAAACATCTTAAAGAGCCCTTGATAAAATTAGAAGTTGGATCCCAGAGACAACAAGTGGAGTTTTTAGTGGACACAGGTGCTGAAAGAACCTGTGTCACTGAAACACCTCCAGGATGTTTTATTTCTCAAGATACATTAGATATATATGGTGCTAATGGTGAAAGCTTTGCTGTTCCTGTAATTAAAAATGTAACCCTTTCCATACAAGGACGTACCCATACAGGGGATGTGCTATACCTACCTCAAGCTGGGATCAATCTTTTAGGACGTGACTTCCAAATACCTCTGAGGGTTGGGGTGGTACCGCAGGGTGGAAAAATGACCACTAAATTGTTTGTTTTATCTTTAGTAGATGAGCAACACATTGACCCGGTAGTGTGGGCCAAACCTGGCAACCGGGGAAAAATGGACATCACACCTCTAACAATTGAGTTGCTCCCAAATAGCCAGCCAGTACGTGTACCACAATATCCCCTCTCCAAGGACAAAAGAAAGGGCCTGAAGCCTGTTATCATGGACTTATTACAAGATGGAATTCTTGAGACCTGCAAATCCAGTTACAACACTCCAATTTTGGCTGTCCAGAAACCAGATAAGTCATTCCGGCTTGTACAAGATCTGCGTGAGGTCAATAAGAGAGTCCAAACCAGGTATCCACTGGTGCAGGACCCCTATACACTCCTGAGTCGGGTACCCCCAGCACATGCCTGGTTCTCTGTTATTGACCTTAAAGATGCTTTCTGGTCATGTCCTCTAGATTCTCATTGCAGAGACATCTTTGCATTTACCTGGGAGGATCCAGACACTGGACGGAAGCAGCAGCTGCGCTGGACTCGCCTGCCTCAAGGTTACACCGAGGCACCCACACTCTTCGGCCAAGCGCTAGAAGATTTGCTAAGTTCCTTTTCTCCACCCGAAGGGATTCAGGTAACTCAGTACGTAGATGACCTGCTCCTCTCTGGGGAACAGGAGTCTACGGTAAGAACTGCTACAATTCAGTTACTGAATTTTCTAGGGAGGAACAGGCTGAGGGTGTCAAAATCTAAATTACAATTTGTGCTACAGGAGGTGAAGTATTTGGGACATCTAATTGGCCATGGCACAAAAAAACTCAGTGCTGAAAGAGTAGAAGGGATCCTAAATTTACCACCTCCAACTTCAAAACGAGAAATTCGGCAATTATTAGGCCTATTTGGATACTGCAGACTGTGGATTGATCAGTATTCACAATCTGCCAAATTTTTATATGAAAAACTAATGGAAGAAGAACCTTTTAATTGGACTAATTCAGACACACAAAAATTACAAAATCTGAAAGAGAAATTAACAAAAGCACCTGTTTTAAGCCTTCCTTCACTAGAAAAACCCTTCGATCTATTTGTTAATGTGGAGAAGGGAGTTGCCTATGGCGTCTTGACCCAGGAGTGGGGTGGAGTCAGGAAGCCAGTTGCTTTTCTTTCCAAATTACTAGATCCAGTGTCCAGAGGATGGCCCGTCTGCATCCAGTCCATCGCCGCAGCAGCCGTTCTGGTCTCGGAGAGTCAAAAACTCATTTTTGGTGGAGACTTGACAGTGCATACACCACACTCAATCAAAACCATTTTAGCTCACAGGGCTGCAGAGTGGTTAACTGACCCAAGAATAGTCAAATATGAAGCCATTCTCATGCACTCAGACCACCTGAGGCTAGTTGCGTGTACACACCAAAATCCAGCTCAATTTCTTTATGGGACCCCATCAGAAAAAGAAATTGAACACAATTGCATCGAGATAATTGACATCCAAACAAAAGTCAGAGAGGACCTGGTGGACTGTCCCCTCAATGAAGGGGAAATCCTCTTCATTGACGGGTCATCTCGAGTGGTGGATGGAAAACGATGCTCTGGCTATTCAGTGGTCAATGGACACCAAATGTGTGTGCTAGAAAAGGGCAGATTGCCACCGACCTGGTCAGCTCAGGTCTGTGAGCTCTATGCCCTAGAAAAAGCACTCCACCGACTAGCAGGAAGCATCGGGACCATTTACACTGACTCCAGATACGCTTATGGCGTAGTCCACACCTTTGGAAAAATCTGGTCCGAAAGGGGGTTCCTAAACACCAAAGGGAAAGATATCCTACATAAGGAATTGATCCTAAAAATTCTAAAAGCACTGCAACTGCCTCAGGTGATCTCAGTGGTGCATATTCCAGGTCATCAATCAGGAACCACAAAAGAAGCTCGAGGGAACAACCTAGCAGACTTGGCAGCAAAAGAAGCAGCAGTGGAAGAAGAGGTAAAAGTGATGGAAGTGAACCAACTTCCAACTAACACCACCACATCTGACACTATTCCACAAACTAACATTTTACCCACGCCCATTTTTACTGACCAGGAAAAACAAAAATTAGTTTTAATTGGTGCTAATGAGGATTCTCAAGGCCGCTGGTATTTACCAGATAAACGCCAAATTTTAAACAAAAATTCAACCCGAGAAATTCTACAAAATATCCACCAAAGCAATCATTGGGGTTCAAAGGCTCTAGCGGATCACTATCTCAGAACCTTTGGATGCACTGGTGTTTATGAAATAGCCAACCAAATAACCCGGGACTGTGTAATCTGTCAAAAAGTTAACAAAAAGGTAATGAAAAAGAACACGGGCGGAGGAATTGAATTAGCAATCAGGCCTTTCCAAAACATTCAAATTGACTTTACAGAAATGCCTCCTGTCCAGAGGTGGAAATACCTATTGGTAATCGTTGATCACCTTACCCACTGGGTGGAAGCTATTCCAACTGTCAATGCAACAGCCCAGACAGTGAGTAAGGTGATCCTCGAGCAAATTATCCCCCGTTATGGGATAGTCCACCGCATAGATTCAGATCGAGGTACTCATTTTACCTCCCAAATTGTACAACAATTGGCTCAGCAATTAGGAACAAATTGGACATTACACACCCCGTGGCATCCACAGAGCTCTGGGAGAGTGGAACGGATGAACCAGACAATCAAGAACACCCTCACAAAATTAATGCTGGAAACAAAATGGACTTGGGTAAAATGCCTTCCACTTGCTCTTCTTAGAATTAGGACACAGCCAAGATCTGATTTGGGTTGTTCACCATATGAGATGTTGTATGGATTACCCTACCTTGCTACACCACAAGAGCTAAATGTGAAAGAGTGTGGAAACACCAATGTACAACAATATGTACAGATAATTGCCAAAAATCTAGAGTTGCTAAGGGAAAGAGGTTTTCTACCACAAACTCCCCCACTTGATTTTAATTTACATCACATCAATCCAGGTGACTGGGTGTTAATAAAATCCTGGAAAGAAAAGTCATTAACCCCATCCTGGGAAGGTCCATTTCAGGTCCAGCTAACCACTGAAACAGCTGTCCGGACATTTGAAAAGGGCTGGACGCATGTCAAGAGGGTGAAGGGTCCAGTAACACCACCAATTGAAGAGAAGAAACCTCCAGACAAACCATCAAACTAAACACCCTGTTTGAAAGCTCCACTCAGCATCCCTCACTCCAAGTTAATAAAATCCTGTACTCCCAGTTCTTCCCCAGTTATACCTCAGTAATAAGTGCTAGCTACAAGTTGTTAAACTAAGTTAAAAATATTTTGCTGTTAATTCTGTTCTTTGTTATTCCCTTTTACAGATTCTGCCTTCACACAGCCATATTGTCACATCAACTGTATAGTAAGGCTCCATTTGAAGCCAGCATTCTCTTTCAATAACAGTCCAATCAGACTCCAAAATTACGGGCACGATAACTCTAATCTTTGACAAGGCCAACCCTAAAATAACCATGAGTTTCCAGAAGCCTGAGATCACTGAAGAACCATCTGAAGGTGAGAAGCCTAAAGAAAGGACTAAAGAAGCAAAGATGACAAGCCCCACCAGCAGAGGCAACCCAAATGCTGACAGCTCCTCTCGGGTATGCCTAAAGGGGAAAGTGAGCAACATCCTGCTACTAAGTGTCATCTGTCTCTGGGTCCTCTGGCCTCCCTTTACACAAGCAGCCGACAGCCGCTGTAACAGATGTTACAAGACTGTGTACCAGGCAGAAGGAGGCTCATTCCAAATTCGACACTTTTTCCGAGCACATACTTATGTTAATCCATCTTGTTACAACATAACAGGGTTGAGTATCTGCTCAGAAAAAGGTCACAAGTACTGGATTGGCAAAAACATTGGCACCCAAATACATAAGCAGAAGGGAGAGTGCCCCTCCCAAGACGATTGGCTCTGTTTCAATTTTAGATACATAACCAAGACAGAAGATTTGTTGAAAAGAAAGACCTATGACACTGACCTGATCCAAGAGGTGGTCATAGAAGAAAAGGAAAAACAAAAAGAAAACAATCCTTTGATGTCAAGGAAAAACTTATTTATTGACCTGGCAGAAAGGATTGGACAACAGCTAAATTTAACAAATTGCTGGGTGTGCGGAGGAACTTTAGAATCGGAGAGTTGGCCTTGGCGGGGAGTCAGTCTTGGACCCCCCGATTTACTCCGACTGAGTAATCTTTCCCCCACAACCCGACATGACAATGAAACCTGGCTGCTAAGCAATACTGTTATTGGAGAAGAATGCATCTGGAGGAAAGGAAGAAAATTTTTAGAAGAAGTTGGTGAGACAATATGCAAAAGGTACCTGGTAACTGATGGGCAAAAACACTGGTGGATACCTCAAGAACCAGATGTATTCTGGTCTGCAGAAAAGGTTAAAAACAAAAATTGCATTTTGAATCCTGTTAAAAAACTCTGGCAGTGCTGGGATCAAGGAAATCCATACTCTGTCCTGCCACAAATTTCCAAGTACTGGATCACAGCAGCAAGTATACAACCCCACTTCTGGGAAGCACCACAAGACCTCTATTGGATCTGTGGTAACCGAGCTTATTCCAACTTACCACCTCGCTGGAAAGGGAGCTGCACTCTTGGAGCCATTCAACCAAACTTCTTCCTACTTGCTGAAAATGCTGGAGCCCACCTTGGAATCTCCCTTTATGATGAACTTTTCCATACTAAGAGACATGTAATAGGAGGGACCCAGAGATGGGGAGAAGAAGAGTGGCCAGCCGAGAGGATCCTAGAGACTTATGGACCTGCAACATGGGCACAGGATGGGAGCTGGGGGTACCGAACTCCCATCTACATGCTAAACCGGATCATCAGACTGCAAGCACTAATTGAGGTAATCACTAATGAAACCTCTCTTGCTCTTGAACTACTTAACACACAGCAAGGGCAAACTCGAGCAGCCGTGTACCAAAATAGGCTGGCATTGGACTATTTACTAGCTGAAGAAGGTGGAGTATGCGGCAAGTTTAACACCTCAGACTGCTGCATCCATATTGATGATCACGGCGAAGCCATCACCAAGATTACCCAAAACATCAGGAAACTAGCCCACGTTCCAGTGCAGAAATGGCAGCCCTTGATCACTTCTGAATGATGGGAAAATATTTTCCAAGGACAATGGTGGAAGAAAGCTTTAATTATTGTTGGACTTTCCCTTACAGGACTTATTTTTCTCCCTTGTTTAATCCCTTCTTTCATCCGTCTAATCACCACTGCCGTTCAAAGCATGCCACTGATCCAGGACCTTCAAGGACAACAGCAGCGTCCACCATTCGCTCAAAAGATTATGCATATCAATAATAGTAACAATAAGAAAACTAGAAAGGAGAGAAAAATTGCCCAGCAAGTGTGGGACAGTTTTAAAGAGCTTGAATCTATCCCTGAAGAGTTATCCACCTCCACTTAAATGCAAAGACCAAAGATGTGAGCATAAGAGAAAAAGGGGGGACTTGTCATACATGAAATCCCTATTTGTGCTTGGTCTTTGCATATTAAGTGCTTTAATTAATTTTGAGCTTAACATTTTTAAATTGAATGTTAAAATTAACCCATCAGCCCAGGTACACTAATCAAGTTTTTATGGTCTTCCTGTGTTTACTGTATACTTTTACAAGTGTTTTAAGATGTGTTGGATGTATTTTTTTTATGTTTTACTTGTATCTTGGTTTCAAGGCAGATTTTAAAAAAACCCCAGTTGCAACGGACAGCCCAGCCCCCATGGCCGTACCCTGTAGGCACCTGACCCTTGTCTCAACTAATATCACCCCTCTGACCAGGAGGAGCCATTGGTGGACGGAGATGGTCTGTCAAAGGGAGAGCACCAATCACCTTGAACAAAGGGGTGGGCTGTGGGCAGACTGTGGGCGGAGCAAAAGCTATAAAAGGGAGCAAAACAAAGACACGCCTCCTCATTCTCCCTTCCTCTCCAGCTTGCTAAGTTCAGTGCTGGAGAAACCTACCCCTTTTTAGGGGCTTTTAGAAATAGATTTCTTTTTGACCAGCCTAGACTGCAAGTTTTTTTTTCTCTACCTGAGGTTCAGAGCTGCCTTAAGCCTAAAGTTCCTGAATCCCTGCGCTCCTGGGGCATACTTCCTGAGCCACTAGGATCCCAAATTTTTATATTTTGTTAGTTTTTGCAATTTTTCAATTTTTCTGTTTTAATAAATTGTTTTAATTTCTACAAAGAGTTGTCTCATTCCTCACAAGCACAAATCCCATCTGGTCAAGCACGTCTCTCCCTATTAAAGCATTAACCTTCTCGGGCAGAGGCATCACTGTAACAATAACAGATGCAGTGCGTCCATCTAGTATGACTTGAAGTCGCTCTCGGCTGCGCTGTACCGAAGCAGTGCCCCCGACACCTGCGACCCCCCCTATAGCTTGTTGAAGGGGCCAATGCGGAGGCCAGGACGAGTTGGCCACAATTGTTAGGTCAGCACCAGAGTCCAATAGTGCAGATAGCGTGATAGAATCACCATCACGAGTGAACACCACGGTAGCAACCGGTCTCTGAGCTAGTGGGAGAGTGAGAAGAGCAAGGCTCCCCGTTGAACCGAAGTTCCCGGTACCCCGCTCCGGCGTTCCCTCGGCTATGTCTGCAGCCAGGTGAGGCAGAGGGATTAACTGAGCGATCTTGCTATGTGCTGGGATGTGCCCAGGTGAAAAATGAGTTTGAGCCATGATGCAAATTTCCCCTTCATAGTCCTTATCAATTAGGCCGGGCAATAGAAAAAGTCCTCTCAGGCTACTAGAAGAGCGGCCTAACAGCAAAGCTCCATAACACTGTCCATTAATAGCCAGAGATCCTTTAATCCCAGTCGGAATTCTCTGGGGCCGGCCGTCGATTAAGGTCACATCTACTGCTGTTGCCAGGTCCAGGCCGAGGCTTCCTCGGGTTGCTGGCCGAAGGCAGCCGGCAGGTTGCAGGGAGCTGCGGAGACTGGCATCGCTACCGCAGGGGCCGCTGTTGGTGTCCACACGCCGCGACCCTTCGCGCTCGATCTCCCGTTTCCCGACTTCTTCAGGCAGGCTTCCGTGGAGTGAGTGTTGAGGCTGCAGACACGGCACCATAGTCGCTGGGCACGACACTGGCGTTTTCCGTGCCCTCTCCGGCCGCATAGGTAACACTTAACTTCATTAGAGATAACATAGCACCCATCTCTCGGTGCTTCTACTCCTTTCAGGGGGGCAAGGGCTGCAAAGGCTTGCGTGTGAGCTTGCAGGAGATCTTTCCCTACTGCCTTAACAGCTTCCACTAACATTGCCTGTGGCCCCACTGGCACACGGCTCATCCTATCTAGCATCAGCTCTACCGGTGCATCAGCAGGCAGGGTAACTAGGATGGACCGGGTGTACGAATTGCAATTCTCCATAACACACTGCCTCAGCAATGGCCCTTTCATAAATTCCTGTACATCCGAATTATGTATGGCATTAGTGACCCTATCAACAAAGCTGGAAAAGGATTCATCCCTGCCCTGTTTAATCAACAGATAGGAAGGCTGGAGGGGTGCTGTTTTTACAAAAGACATTGGCTGCCGGGCAAGTCTCATAGCCTCCAATAGTTTTTCAGGTCCCACTTGCACCTGCATTTCCACTCTGGCAAAGTGCCCAATGCCCATAAGCTGTTCTACCGTAACCCCATGTAAGGGGTCCTGAGCATCACGGTGGGTGTTAGCAGAGGTATCACAAAGGCGTTGCCAGTGCGCCTGCCACAGCATAACCTGTGAAGGGGTCATAATCATCCTTACTATAGTTTTAATATCCTCTGGGCAAAGAATGCCACAACCCCATACATAATTCAGCATCTGCTTGGCAGGCTCACTATGCAGGCCGGACTCATTGAGTGTGCCCTGCAGCTGAGGTAGCAGCTTCCAATTTACCGGACTATATTCTCCTACTACATTACCCCCAGCTGCTTGGTACATTACTGGAAAAGCAGCCACATCCCCGATCGCTTCGGGGATACCATAGTCTCCATTTTCAAGGGCCGTTTCTATGATCTTTTTCCAATCAACCCGAGTACACGCTAACGCAGGGGTGTTACAAGCACCGTGATCATTAGTTTCAGCAGGCTGTGGGTGACATCTACTGACCTCCGGGCTTAACTGTTTGTAGCCGGTATTCGATAGCTCAGCCTGCGTCTGCACCGGAGGTGCAGGAGGTGCGGTAGGTACGGCACCCGATGTCAGATCTGTAGGGGGTTTCACAGGCATGGAACACCCCACCGGCAGCGTGGGAACATAATCGCTCCCGAGCGTCATTACACCAGGCAGGGGATCACTGCCGCCTAATTGAGCTGTAGCAACTGCCGCTACCTGTTGCTCAACCCGATATTGTGTCAAACAAGTAAGGACCGCTCTCCACGGCTTCATTAACTTCCTGGCTTCCTTATTATCGTCAATAACCAAAAACCACAAGCAGTCACCATACTCCTTCCACTGCTGCTCCTGGAACTGCGATCCCGCTTCCCTAAAATACCCTCTTGCCATTCCAAACTCCACTAAGCGCACCAATTCCTTATTAAGGTTTATATCCTTAATTCCCTGCTTTTCTAAAAAGCATAAAAACACGTTAAAGGCTGCCTGAGTTTCCATGACCCACAAACCCGCGACTTAGCGCGAAACACAAACCGCATCCAAAGCGAATACCCCGTGTCTCTGTGCGAAACTATTACCTGCGGATAACCCGCGAACCCTCGTCCCGCGCGAACCGTACCCGCGATCAGCGCGGACCCACGCCTCAGTGCGAAAACAAAACCGCGGACGAACCGCGAACCGCAAACCGCGAACTAAAAACCGAAAAACCTGCAGACTACTCTGATACCACCCGCGCCTCCGCGCGCCCCACGTATCAGGGTACTGCCAGGCAAGCCTTTAGCAGCCAAGCGGCGAACCACCGATGTTAAGGTGGCCCAGGCTAGAGGTTGGCCACCCCTCCACGCCCGCATTAGGCTCCCGCCAGGGCAACGGGAATAAAATACCAGTCCCAGTCCAAAGTCCCGTACTCCGCGTTCCAAGTTCCGAAGTCGCTGTCCCAAGTTCGATGTTCCGAGTTCGGTGCGCCATGTTCGGTGTCCCTGTTAGGGCGCCAGATGTAAGAAGCCAGAAGTCGGAAGCCGCGGCGGGACGGGGAGCTTGGATCCCTGGCGGGGGGAGAAGAACAGACACCAGCCAATATGGTTGAAAACTACACTCCGATTTATTAGCAGTCTAGTATTACCGCAGGCCGGGTTCCTACGGTATAGCACCGTGTCCCGCAGCCATAGGGAGGAGGAGGAGGAGAAGATCCAGCAGGCAGGAGTTGTGCAGCAAGATTGATTTATTTAATTATTTTACAAACTCTTTTATAGACTTTTTTCTTCATAGCCTAATTGGACAAAGGGCCAGCCACCCCTTGGGGGTGATTGGCTAAAACCCTAAAACATCCATTGTCAAAATATTTTTCTACTATACCATAAACAAGACTTTTCAAGGTTGCAGGTGGCTTGGTTGTTTACATTCCCTGCTACCTCTTCTGTGAGAGAGAAAAGTCTCTCACGGACTTAGAAAATAACAAGAAAATCCTCGCTAGCAGCATTTTTGTAACTACAATTCCCCCTTTTTGTTTTATAAGAGAACAACTCTACTATTAATCCTAAATAGAAATCTACATCAGTTATTAATTCTAAATATGTCCTTAAGGCTTTAACTATCTGACTCCATAACAAGAAATTTAAAGTTCAGTCTCTGCTTGTAGAAGGGCCATCCCAGTCTCTGCTTGTAGAAGGACCATCTGCCTGATGGTTGACATCCTGGTCATCATCAGAAGAGTCATTAGGCTGATGATCTACATTCTGGTCGCCATTTGGATGATTGGCGTTCTGGTCATCATTCAGAGGTTGCCTGTTCTGCCTCTGGTGCCGTAGGGCAGGGCGAACGCATTTTGAAGGTAGCCACTGTACCCCAGTATCCGTGGAAACGCAAGCATACCCACGACCCCAAACGATAAGCTCATGTGGGCCTTCCCACTGGTTAGTGAGTAAATTCCGCACCCAGACTTTTGCCCGGGGCAGTTGTCTGTCGCCTGCAGACTGCAATGAGAAAAAATGATTCAGAATAACAGGATTATTTGAATTTTGTGGTACTGTAAGGTGATTAATTGTATACAAAGCTTTTGCTAGTCGGCTCTGTGGGGTTTCTCCATGCATTCCCCTTTTCTGTTTGTCCAAAACACGCTTCAAGGTACCATGAGCGCGTTCAACAATGGCTTGGCCAGTAGGAGAATGTGGGATACCAAAGGTATGGTCTACACCCCATAGGTGTAAAAACTGCCGCATCTTCTCCGAGGCGTAGGCAGGACCATTATCGGTTTTCACAGAAGCTGGCACACCCAGGACTGAGAAAGCCAATTTCCAATGGGCAATGACATCACGGCCCTTCTCTCCAGTGTGAGCAGTAGCCCACATAGCCGAGGAGAAAGTGTCAATAGACACGTGCACATATTTCAGCCGACCAAATTCTGGGATGTGAGTTACATCCGTTTGCCAAATCTGCAAGGCTTTTAGCCCTCTGGGGTTTACCCCCGCTGGCAAAGGCGCAGCGAGTCCATGACAGTCAGCACAAGCGCTGACAATGTCGCGCGCCTCGGTTGGCGTTAAATGAAACTGCTTCTGCAGGGTATGTGCACTTTGATGGAAGAAACCGTGCGATGCCTTGGCTTGTGCAATTTTGTCAGGCTGAGGCCCTACCCATGCAGGGTTTGCCAGCATGTCAGCCCTGGCATTGCCTTCCGTTAGAAAACCTGGTAAATTGGTGTGGCTTTGAATGTGCAGAATGTAATACGGATGCACTCGAGCCTGAATTGCAGACCACAAGGTTTGCAACAGCGAAAACAGAGCCGCATTATTCACCTCCTTCAGAAGGGAACAATCTAAGCGTTGGGTGATATCTGCTACATAAGCAGAGTCAGTAACCAAATTCAAAGGTTCCTGTGAGAATCGCTGAAAAGCCATGGTAACAGCCCTTAGTTCAACTAACTGAGCAGAGCCTGACTCGTGTTCCTTCAGCACCTGCCATTCCGATCCCTCCTTCCAGGTAACAATGACTTTCCCAGTTTTCCCTGAACCATCCGTAAAGATGGTGGGTCCTTGCACCGGCACTCGGCTATTTTTCGGCCGCAAGGAAACTACGGTCGATTTTGCCAACTGCAGTAATTTATGGCTGGGCAGATGGTAAGTGATCTGCCCTGAAAAGTTTTGAAGCGCGCTTTGCAAAGGAGCACTATGGATGAGGCTCCACTCAAAGTATTCCTTTGAGATTGGAATGACAATTACTGCAGGATCTGCAGCCATCAGTTGCAAACACCGTTGACGGCATTTGATTATCAGAGAAGCGACCAATTCAAACACTGTGGTCACAGTCCTTTTTGGCTGATGAGGCAAAAAGACCCATTCTAGGATATGCAAAGGATCAGGCCATTGTGCATTCCACTGGCCAATGATACCTGTAGGATGGAGGTCTGGAATAGTAATGAAAACAGTGATAGCAATGGAGGGATCCACTCGATAAACCTGGCGAGCGGAAACAGCCCGTTGGACCTCCTGCAGCGCTTGTCGCGCCTCCGGAGTCAACTCCCGAGGTGAATTCAGACCAGGATCCCCTTTTAATGTATTAAAAAGTGGGGAAAGTTGCTTTGCAGTTAGGCCTAAATAAGGTCGTAACCAATTGATGACACCCAACAGCTTCTGGGCATCATTCAAGGTTTTAATTGACTCTGGGAATTGCACCTCTTGGCGTTGGATAGTTTGGTCCAATATTCTCACTCCTAAATATTTCCAAGGAGGAAGCTGTTGAACTTTCTCTGGAGCTACCTCTAATCCATAGGCATGCAGAGCAGCGAGCAGCTGAGGCTGTATTCTCAGCAGCTCGTCCCGGGTGGACGCTGCCACCAGGATATCATCCATGTAATGGTAGCAGCGTGCATCAGGAAACTGCTTGCGAACTCTGGCTAAAGCTTGGGCGACATACCACTGACAGATAATTGGGCTGTTCCTCATCCCTTGAGGGAGGACCTTCCATTGGTATCTCTTAGCAGGTTCAGCATTGTTAATGGCAGGCACAGTAAAGGCAAATTTCGGTTTGTCATCAGGATGCAAAGGAATTGTGAAAAAACAATCCTTTAAATCAATGATCAGGATGTCCCACCCCGTAGGAATCATGGTGGGAGAGGGCATGCCAGGCTGCAATGCCCCCATACCTTCCATTACTGCATTAACTTTCCGGAGGTCCTGCAATAATCTCCATTTCCCTGATTTCTTCTTAATTACGAAAACAGGAGTGTTCCAGGGGCTAGTAGAAGGCTCAAGATGCCCCTGTTGTAACTGTTCCTGAACTAGCTGATGAAGGGCGTCTAACTTCTCTTTTGGTAGGGGCCACTGCGGCTCAAAGATTGGTGTGTTAGTCAGCCACCGCAAAGGCAGTGTAGGATACTGTGCGCCCTTACACACAGTGACCCCTGCTAAAAATTTGTCCCAATACGTACGCCCCAAGCTGCCAACGCATCCCGTCCCCAAAGGTTATGGGAAGTGGTAGCAACATAAGGCCTAATTGTAGCTGTGTGTCCCTCTGAATCCTTCACCACCACAGGCCGTTCACTTAAATAGCTCTGTGTGGTTCCTCCTAATCCTGCGATGGCCGATCCCACCGGGGCTAAAGGCCATGAGGGAGGCCACGCAGAGAAGGAGATGATGGTTACATCAGCACCCGTATCAATCAAACCTCGAAGCTGAATCCGGGGTGGTTGGGCGCTTGGCAGGACCAGGGTACATGTCATCTGTGGCCTTTGGTCAGAGATGTCTGCAGTCCAGAAGGCCTGCGGAAGTCCCGTAGATCCACTGCCGTTATCTTCCTGAGTTTGTTCTACCCTGGGGACACAAGACTTAAAAGGCACTAATTTAGCAAGGCAGGTCTTTTCAGGAATAGTTACAGGGGGTTTTTGCGTGGAGACCATAGCACAAATCTGGCCTTTAAAGTCAGCATCAATAACTCCTGAGTGCACTAAGATTCCTTGATGGGCAACATCAGGTTTTCCCACCAGCATCGCACTGGATCCCTGGGCTAAGGGTCCATATGCATCCAAGGGAACCTTATAAATACCGCTAGAGTCTAAGACAACTGCGGCTGCAGTGTGGACGTCAAACCCGTCTGATCCGTGGGGACCGTCTGATCCCTGGGTGCTGTCTCTAGGGTGGCTGGGTAGGCCTGTGCCTGTACCTGTGCCACTCTCTGGGGGAGCGACTGCATCGGAGAGCAATTCCCCCTCCTTGCACCCCGGTGGAAGTTTCCCGACAAAGGCCGACCATCGGCATGAGTCCGGGATCTACAGTAGCCCGTACAATGGCCTGGCCTGCCACACCTCTTGCACTGGGGGATCGGTGTGTTCTCTTTTTGGCTCGGCTTAGGCCGCTTCCGCTTCTTCACCTGTTTTGGTGGCTTTGGTTCACGACCAGAAGATGCGTGAACAGGCTGCAGGAACGCAGCCAAGGCAGACCTTTTCTGGTTCCCAGATCCCACCTTAGCACAGGCTTCGACCATGTCTGTTACCTCAGGGTCCCCTGGTAAGGCATCTATGATTTTTCTGCACTCCTCGTTTGCATTATCTCTCACTAACTGCCTTAACAACATCTGTCTTAACCCGTCATCCTCAACCTGCTTCTCAAGAAAAGCAGCGTCTTTCTCTACAAAAGAGAGGAATGACTCTGATTTGCCTTGAACTATTTCAGTATATCGCTTTCTGGGCGCAGACAACTCTATGGTTTTCAACAGGGCAGCCATGCCGACCTGTTGGGCTTGCTGCAGGATGCTAGAGGGCAAGTTACCCTGTAGACTGGGATCAGAGAAGGGACCAGTCCCCATCAAAGCATCCACTCCTGCTGTCTGTCTAGGATCAGCAGCAGGGAGCTGCATATTTGCTAATGCAGTCTTGCCGGCCAGCTTTCTCCAGGTTTTCTCAAAAACTGTAAATTGTACAGGTTGAAATAGAATTTGACCTAAGTGTCTGATATCAAATGGAGAAAGCAAATCCGTATTTATCACCCTTATTATCTGCATAACCTCAGCAGAACCTAGTCCATATTGTGCCACCTTGGATTGGAGGTCCTGGGCAACTTTCCAGGCAATTACCTCATGCTTGTCATGCTCTCCTGAATCTGGGAGAGCCCTATACACTGGGAAAGCTTGGATCTCCCCATTTGGGGAAGCATTACCATCCTGAACTTCTGGCACAGCTTGCGGATGGAGTGTAACAGCTCCCCCGTTACCCCCAGAATCCTCAGATCTATATGGCATTCCAAGGATTTCTAATGACCTCCAGTCACCCTCCTCCAAAGCTCGCATTTTAACTGACTCTAAGAAGCGATTGTTGTGGGTCGGACGCACTGTTACCGTGCAGTCCTGAAAGGTCCAGGGGCGAGACCGGCGCAGCCTTTTTCTTCGCCGTGCGGCTACAGCCGCCTGACGACCTGGGGCCAGCACCTCATCTGCCTCACTGCCTGATGAGGAATCATCAGGCAAAGGCAACTTTGGGGTGCTGGGAGTGAACAGAAATGTACGTGGAGGGGCACTTTGGCTAAGTTCGCTAGAGGCAGAACAGACAGGACAGACTGCAGCTGGCTGCGCGGCAGTTTTTGCACCAGTTTCTATACGGGAGGCCGTCTCGGCCAGCCCCGACCGAACTGGTACTGGAACCGCTGCCGCCGTCCCTGGGGCTACAGCTGCTCTCGGCGCCGCCGCCTCTGGCACAGCAGCTGCGTTCGGCGCGGTCGCCGCTGCCGCTGCTGTTTCGCGCTCCCCAGCCGCGCCCGGCGCTGCCGCCGCCGGCCCGTTCTCGGGGGTCGCTCTGGGTGCCGCTGCCCCTGCCCGCTGCTCCGCAGCCGCCGTCTCTGGCCGCGTCTCCGCAGCCGCTGCCGGGTTTTGCCGCGGCTGCGCCGCTTCCCGGTTCGCCGCCGGCCGCGCCGTTTCTCGGCTCGGAGCCGCATCTCCCGCGGATGGCGGGGGGGGCGCGGGCGGCGCGGGCGGCGCTGGTTCGGGCATTCGCCGATCTAGCAGGGTGAAGAGTTCCTCCAGCCTTCGGGATAAGTTTGGCAGCTCCATCAGCAAAGGCAAATGCTGCACTAAAAGGTCGATGGCTCGGTTCTGCGACTGCGCAGAACAGTCCAGCGCCAGGGAGGGCAGCGGACCACACCCAGGGAGTCCCGGGGCAGGCACGCCCGGCGCTACGCCGGCTAAGAAGTTAGATCCAGGTCCATACGGAACCGGGCTAGGAGCCTCTCTGGGCGTCCAAGTGGCTAAGCCGCTGATCTGAGGCCCTGGATAAGCCGTGGCCGCTGCCCAGCCGAACAGCAAGGCAGGCTGTGCGCCCTCCCGCTGCCCTGACCCCCCCGCCTCTGGCGGCGCGGGGTTCCTGGGGGCTGCGGAGTCCTGCGATTGTGCAGGGTGAGCCGGCGCAAGCTCTGCCTGTGGAGCCGGGGGGGTTTTTCTGAATCCATTATCATTTTCCCCGGAAACCCAGTCAACGGGGCCCCCCTCGGACATTCCTCCGTCACTCATCACCGAGATAGGCGAGCCAGCCCTGCTATCACAGTCAAGGTCTGTCAGCAGGAAAAATAATGAACGCCAGGTTTTGTATAATTCTAACGCTGCTGAGTCCCCAGTCGGGAGCTCCTGTCGGACAGCGCATCCGAGTTCCTGCCATAAGGCAAAGTCCAGGGCACTATCTCTGTCCATGGAAATCCCTTTTAAAGTAGCCCAGTCTAATAATTCCCGAACTGAGTTTTCAGGAATGGAGGTGCGCAATATGCTAAACACACCTTTCCAGACCAACATCGCAGCTTCGGTTTGTGAGCCGCTGTTTGCCATTTCTCAGTTCTGTCGGACCTCCCGGTCCCGGGGGCAAAGGGGAGCAGCGTACCTCTAGAGGGATTCGGCTTGGGTCGCAGTAGCAGGACACGTCAGAGAGTGCAGATCACGTCGGGCAGCACCAAATATTACCGCAGGCCTGGTTCCTACGGTATAGCACCGTGTCCCGCAGCCATAGGGAGGAGGAGGAGGAGAAGATCCAGCAGGCAGGAGTTGTGCAGCAAGATTGATTTCTTTAATTATTTTACAAACTCTTTTATAGACTTTTTTCTTCATAGCCTAATTGGACAAAGGGCCAGCCACCCCTTGGGGGTGATTGGCTAAAACCCTAAAACATCCATTGTCAAAATATTTTTCTACTATACCATAAACAAGACTTTTCAAGGTTGCAGGTGTCTGGGTTGTTTACATTCCCTGCTACCTCTTCTGTGAGAGAGAAAAGTCTCTCACGGACTTAGAAAATAACAAGAAAATCCTCGCTAGCAGCATTTTTGTAACTACAGTCTAGAGGCACTTAAATAGTATACCAGCTTGTTAGCTCCTAAGTGGCTTACTTATCAGGACATATTTCTATTTCTACACAATCAGACTACATTGGCAGTCTTCCACAATCTTGTTACGTTCAAAGGAATCTTGCCCTTGCCTCCCTTATACTCCTAGATATCACACCTGCAAGTACGTTACTCCCTGAAATTTCTCAGGCTGGAACTGTTTTGCTTTTCACAGAGACTTTCCCACAGAAAGTGTCTCACGCACTCAGGCCCAAAAACCCTTCAGCTTAATAGCTTGCACAGCTCCTTTATTGATCCCAATAAATCCATTCTCCAACACAAAGACAACCCTGAAAAGGTAGTTATGCATGTAGAAATGGCCATTAAAGCCCAAAACCCCAAAACCCAGATTGGGGTAACCTGAATGTTATGCTAGATGAATTATTAGATAGCACAAAAAAGGAGATGGTCAACAAGGCTGCTATGTCTGCTATAGAAGCTCAAATTGCAGCTGGGAATCTCCAAAGGTCAGTTAATGATATCTACCCCCTAGTAAACCCTGGCTGGGATTCCAATGTCCTAGCACAGATAGAAAAGTTGAAGCGGTACCAGAAATGGGTAGTCATTGGGTTAAAATGTGCCATTCTTAATGTGGTAGCTGGTGAGCCTACGGTACAAGGGACAAAGAGAGTCCGCTGGTGAGATAGTCCCTAGTACCAAAAGATCGTCCTCAGCTTAGGGTGACAAAAGCGGCTTCTCCCAGGATGCTTTGTCCTGCTATGTCAATGTACCCCATTTCTGCTTTCCTGGTTGGCCGCTGGCCTCTGTACTAGTTTGAAAACAAACCAGTGGGGGGCACTGAGTCAGAATAACAATTTAATGGGGAAATTAAAGAAAAGGAAAAAAAACTAAAAGAAAACACTGGTTCAAACTGACAGAGTCAAGATACAACCGGAGTCCCTGTTAGGCAGGGTGGTGGGAGCAATCTGGTAGAATGGTGACTGCAGTCCTCTGAAGCAGTGATCCTGTAGTAGAAGGGGTCTGCTCTTCCTCAGAAGGTCCTGTGGTGGCTATGTAGTTCCTGTCCACTGGAAATCCAGTGGGAAGGTTGTCTCTGGTGTTCAGAGTCCCAGATTATATCCACGATGGGATGCTTGGTTCCTCCCTCCGGGTGGAGCATCTCACAATGGGGTGATGAGTCATGAGGCCAAGTGTTGATGGGCTCATTAACAGAAGATGGTCCGGAGGGAGTTATCTCTGAGTCATGGGGCAAGTCATTGATGGCCCACTAACAGAAAGATAGTCTGGGGGGAGGAGTCAAGGAAACACTGCCCCACCTGATTTCAACAGCTCATGAGGATGGTAATAGAATACACCTCAACCCAGGACATTATCCACCCCTTATTCTATTACCATCTACATCATCCCAAATCAATACCTTCTTAAACTCTAAACACATATACATATATATATACAATGAAACCCTACACACTGTTCTCACCTAAGATTAGGTCTCCTTGTGGTACACAATGGGTTTCCCCATCTTTCTGCATTACCCACCAAGTGCAACCAGGTCCTTGAGCAAAGACAATCCCACGGATGGGTTTGCCTTTGCCTGAGATGGGATTAATCCAAACAGTCTTTCCCAAAAAACCTCTCAGGTGTACCACAGGGACTCTATCTCCATCCACTGTGTGCAAGGGTTCAGACTCGGCAAGACCAGCTCGATTGATGGACCCTCGGGTATTGACCATCCAGGTGGCCTTCGCTAAGTTCACTTCCCAATTGTTGAAGGTCCCCCCACCAAGTGCCTTTAGGGTGGTTTTAAGTAGTCCATTGCAGTGTTCAACTTTTCCAGAAGCTGGTGCATGATTAGGAATATGATATATCCATTGGATACCATGTTCTCTGGCCCAGGTGTTGATGAGGCTGTTCTTAAAATGAGTCCCGTTGTCTGACTCGATCCTGTCAGGGGTGCCATGTCTCCACAGGACTTGCCTTTCCAGGCCCAAGATGGTGTTCCGGGCTGTAACATGAGGCACAGGGTAGGTCTCCAGCCATCCAGTGGTTGCTTCAACCATGGTCAACACATAGCGCTTGACTTGGCGGGTTTGGGGAAGGGTGATGTAATCAACTTGCCAGGCTTCCCCATACCTGTACTTTGAGCATCGTCCACCGTACCACAGAGGCTTCACCCGCTTGGCCTGTTTGATTGCAGCACAGGTCTCACGACTGTGGATGACCTGTGAGATGCTGTCCATGGTAAGGTCCACCCCTCGGTCACGGGCCCATCGGTATGTTGCATCTCTCCCCTGATGACCAGAGGCATCATGGGCCCAACGAGCTAGGAATAATTCTCCCTTGTGCTGCCCGTCCAGATCCACCTGTGATACTTTCACCTTGGTAGCTCGGTCCACCTGCTCGTTGTTGCGATGTTCTTCATTAGCCCGACTCTTGGGTACGTGCTCACCCACGTGTCGAACATTCACGGTCAGCTTCTCTACTCGGGCGGCGACGTCCTGCCAAATCTCAGCGGCCCAGATGGGTTTCCCTCTGCGCTGCCAGTTGGCTTTTCTCCAGCGAACCAGCCATCCCCACAGAGCATTAGCTACCATCCACGAGTCGGTGTAGAGACAGAGCCTCGGCCACTTCTCTCGTTCAGCAATATCCAAAGCCAGCTGGACGGCTTTAAGCTCTGCAACCTGACTCGATCCACCTTGTCCCTCGGTAGCTTGTGCAACTTGTCGTGTGGGGCTCCATACTGCAGCTTTCCACTTCCAGTTAGGGCCTACAATTCAGCAGGAAACATCAGTGAAAAGGGCATAACGTCTTTCAGTCTCCGGTAGCTCATTATATGGTGGGGCTTCCTCAGCACAAGTCACTTGCTCTTCCTCTTCTTCAGAAGATAATCCAAAAGTCTCACCTTCAGGCCAGTTTGTTATAATTTCCAGAATCCCAGGGCGATTCGGGTTTCCAATACGGGCACGCTGTGTGATAAGAGCAATCCGTTTGCTCCATGTGGTATCGGTGGCGTGATGCGTGGAAGGAACCTTTCCCTTGAGCATCCAACCCAACACCGGTAGTGGGGGGGGGCCAGGAGGAGTTGTGCCTCTGTGCCGATTACTTCTGAGGGGGCTTGGACTCCTTCATTGGCCGCCAAGATTTCCTTCTCTGTGGGAGTGTAGTTGGCTTCAGACCCTTTGTAGCTTCCGCACCAGAATCCCAGTGGTTGGCCCCGAGTCTCACCAGGCACCTTCTGCCAGATACGTCAGGACAGGCCATTGTTCCTGGCTGCAGAGTAGAGCACGTTCTTCACCTCTGGTCCCTTCCTGACTGGGCCAAGGGCTCCAGCATGAGCGATTTCCTGTTTGATCTGGGCGAAGGCTTGCTGCTGTTCAGGGCCCCAGTGGAAATCGTTCTTCATGCGGGTATCCAGGTAAAGAGGACTCATAATCTGGCTGTACTCAGGAATGTGCATTCTCCAAAAACCTATGGCACCTAGGAAAGCTTGTGTTTCCTTCTTGTTGGTTGGTGGAGACATTGCTGTGATCTTATTGACAACCATGGCAGGAATCTGATGCCATGCATCTTGCCATTTCACTCCCAGGAACTGGATCTCTCGGGCAGGTCCCTGGACTTTGCTCCTTCTGATGGCAAAGCCGGCTTCCAGGAGAATTTGGATGATTTTCTCTCCTTTCTCAAATACTTCCTTTGCTGTGTTTCCCCATCACAATGATATCATCGATGTACTGCAGATGTTCTGAAGCCTCACCCTTTTCCAGTGCAGTCTGGATCAGTCCATGGCAAATGGTGGGACTGTGCTTCCACCCCTGGGGCAGTCGGTTCCAGGTGTATTGCACACCCTTCCAGGTGAAAGCAAACTGAGGCCTGCATTCTGCGGCCAAGGAAATGGAGAAGAAGGCATTGGCGATGTCAGTAGTGGCATACCACTTTGCTGCTTTGGACTCCAGCTCGTACTGAAGTTCCAACATGTCCGGCACAGCAGCGCTTAATGGTGGCGTGACCTCATTCAGGCCACGGTAATCCACCGTCAGACTCCATTCTCTGCTGGACTTACGTACTGGCCATATAGGGCTGTTGAAAGGTGAATGGGCCTTGCTGACCACCCCTTGGCTCTCCAGTTTACGAATCATCTCATGGATGGGAACCACAGAGTCTCTGTCGGTGCGGTATTGCCGACGGTGTACTGTTGCTGTGGCGATTGGTACCTGTTGTTCTTCAACTCTTAGCAGTCCCACGGCAGACGGGTCATCTGAGAGGCCAGGCAATGAATTCAGTTGCCTGATATCTTCTGTCTCCACAGCAGCTATCCCAAAAGCCCAACGATGTCCTTTTGGGTCCTTGAAATATCCATTTCTGAGATAGTCTATGCCAAGAATGCATGGGGCCTCCGGGCCAGTCACGATGGGGTGTTTCTGCCACTCGTTCCCAGTTAAACTCACTTCAGCTTCCAGTACAGTCAGCTGCTGGGATCCTCCTGTCACCCCACAAATAGAAATGGGTTCTGCTCCCACATACCTTGATGGCATCAGAGTACACTGAGCGCCAGTCTCAACCAAAGCCATGTATTTTTGTGGGTCAGATGTGCCAGGCCATTGGACCCACACAGTCCAAAGGACCCGATTATCCCTTTCCTCTACCTGGCTAGAGGCAGGGCCCCTCTATTCCTGGTTCTGGTGCATGTTGCTCCCTTCTGGTGAATACGTTCCTGAGGTCCCTTCAAGAGGATCGGTCATATTATCATTCTGGTACCGTCTGGAGTCCTGTGTGTGAGAGACCGGAGCAATGTTGACTCTAGATGCGCTTCTTGCGGTAGTTGTCCCTCTTTTTAGTTCATGTGCCCTGGCCGCTAAGGAGGAGGTGGGTTTTCCATGCCACTTACTCATGTCTTCTCCATGTTCCTGAAGGAAAAACCAGAGATTACCTTGTGGGGTGTATTCTCTCTCCCTGGTTGGGGGACACTGGCTCCTAATGGCAGAGACTCTTGTTGGTTCTGGTGAGATCTGGTAAATCTCTTCCTTAATTTCCTTTTTCAATTTCTGATGGCCTTCTTCAATCAAGCTCCGGACTTGCTCAGCCAAAAGACTTGTTTCCACTGATGAGACATGGGTGCGAAACGGGGCTGTGACGGTGTCCTCGTAAATCCTCAGCTTGTTCACCAAGACGCCCACCCTGTCCTCGCCTTCCCTCCATTGCAGCATTGCCAGGTAATGAGAGTATATCTCTGGTCCAAGGCGTGCGAAGCTCAACCAGATCTGTGATGTGCACTGGACACCATCTGGGCTCTTAGGAAATCTCTCGTCTTCTGAGAAAATGATCTCCAGCACAGCCAATTCCCTCAGACACCAGATACCTTGTTCCATTGTGCTCCATTTTCCTTGGTGCACCTGGAGGTCTTCTTTACAAAGGTACCTGTCCCTTACACTTGTAAGCAGTCGCCGCCAGAGGCTGAGAGTTTCTTGGGCTCTCCAGATCCCCTGGTCAATGATCACATCCCAGGACAGAGATCCCAGTTGCCTGGCCTCACTTCTGTCCAGAATGGTGTCATTGGCTGCAGCGTCCCAGAAGCGGAGCAGCCAGGTCAGGATGGACTCATTTGTCTGGCGGGTGAATTCCCTCCGCAGGTCACGCAGCTCACCCAGGGATAGTGACCGAGTGATGATCTCTGGCTCTGCCTCTTCTGCTGGGTGCGAAGGTCCTGCTGCATCCTTGTCAGTCACTATGCTGACTGATTTGCTTTTTGATTTCTTCTTCTGCACGGGGGCAACTGCAATCGGTTTAGTCTGTTCTGGTTCAGTGACAGTTTGCGTGGAGATGCTTACAGCTCCTTTGGTTTTTTTTCTCCTCTGTGTCAGTCTGCATGGACATGGACGCTGTTGTTTTGCATCTGGGTTCTTTCTCCTCTGTGTCAGTCTGCGTAGACATGGACCCTGTTGCTTTGCTTTTGGTTTCTTTCTCCTCTGTGACAGACTGCGTAGACATGGACACTGTTTCTTTGCGTTTGGTTCCTTTCTGTGTGGCAGTCTGTGTAGACATGGTATTTGTTGCTTTGCTCCTTTGTACCTCCTCCTCAAGCAGATGTTGCACCACACTAAGTAGTGTTTTGTTTCTAAGCATGGTGTACACAATGCAGGCCATAGACAAAAAAGAGAATAGAACTGACAAGAAGATTATACCATCCTTAACATCCAGAGGGAACTCAATATTTTCAAAAACTGCTGTGCCTGGCCTGAACGGCTGGAAGAAACCACTCTCTACTCCTCCCACCAGGGGCTGGGTGTGATTGATGAACAGATCCCAGACATAGGAGCCCAGACTAGGACAGCCAAACAAAATTGAGTATATATTCCGAATGGTATTCATCGCCTCGCAGGTTATTATGCTATAGACATAATAAACCAATAAAGCAATTCTCATACCAGTCCCTGGTTTTAACAGGAGTAACACAACAGGCAGGTAGTTCCCCATGTGAGGAAAACTATAGAGAGCAAGATACAGAACCCATGCAGACAAGCTGAGCACCATGGTGAATAGGTTTCTGTTAATACAAGATTGTAATTCTGACTTTCTCTCAGAGCAGGCCCCACATTGTGCACCAAATTATGTACTAGTTTGAAGACAAACCAGTGGGAAGCACCAAGTCAGAATAACAATTTAATGGAAATTAAAGAAAAGGAAAAAAAACTAAATGAAAACACTGGTTCAAACTGAAAAAGTCAGGATAGAACTTGAGTCCCTGTTAGGCAGGGTGGTGGTAGCAATCTGGTAGAATGGTGGCTGCAGTCCTCTGAAGCAGTGATCCTGTAGAAAAAAAGGGTCTGCTCCTCCTCAGAAGGTCCAGCAGTAGCTGTGTAGCTCCTGTCCTCTGGAAATCCAGTGGAGCCAGTGTCTTTGGTGTTCAGAGTCTCAGATTATATCCACGATGGGATGCTCGGTTCCTCCCTCTGGGTGGAGCATCTCACAATGGGGTGATGAGTCATGAGGCCAAGTGTTGATTAGGCTCATTAACAGAAGATGGTCCGGAGGGAGTTATCTCTGAGTCATGCGGCAGGACAATGATGGGCCATTAACAGCAAGATAGTCTGGGGGGAGGAGGCAAGGAAACACTGCCCCACCTGATTTCAGCAGTTCATGAGGATGGTAATAGAATACACTGCAATCCAGGGCAGCCTCCCAGCCCCTTTGTGCCTTATATGTCCTATGCCCCAGAAGGTTCTCCACTCCAGGTTCCCCCCATTGGCCTTTGCCCCTCACCACTCCCCCCGAGTTTACCCATTGGCTCCCATTCTCTAGTCCCGTCTGCATAGTGCCCCCGTGCCCTCAGATCATTGGTCTCTGATGCTTGATCTGCTCCCGTACTTAAACCTGGACCGTCCATTGTTCTTTGTCTTCGTCCCTGAAACCCTTCACGGTGTGGCTGCAATAAACCTCGTCTGTGGAACCCCATATGAGGACCCTTCCCAACTCTTTGTCATTGACCCATATTCTGGAGCTATCCGTACTTGTGTGTGTGTGTGAGTGTGTGGTGGTCCTGCCGAGTGGCTTCGCTAAGGAGACGCTTTTAGGAAGGTCGTGGCATCTCACGCTCCAGCACCGCAAAGCCGCAGCGCCCAGCTAGCGACAGAGTGGTGCCCGAACAGGAATTTCTTCAGACCATTCCTGAAAGCATCTCCAGCAGCCTGACATGCTGGAAGCAAGCCGCTTTCAGAGCAGCCATTTCCCCGAGGAAAGCTCTGAGTTTTTTCAGGGGCAGCCAACAATCTTCTTGGGAAGGAGAAGACCAGTCAGAGATTGACGGACCACCCTGAGAATTTCAGGTGACCCTTTGGTGAGTGTATTTCGGGTCACTTTTTATCCTTTTCATTATCCTCTTTTCTCTCGGGTGTTGGGAAGAGCACTGAGATGGGGGCTTTAACCCACTCGCAGCGGAAAGCCTTTCTCCAAGTTTTGGCAGCCTTTGTTCATGGGAATTTTTGTTTTGCAAAGGAAGATTTAAGGCATTTTGTTCATTGGTGGTTTAAGCAGTTTAGGGGAGATTTAAAGCATCTTGTTCCTTGGTTGTTTGTGTTGGGAAAAATTTATTCATTTTACAGGATAGTTGGAAAGTGTTTGAGGGTGTTGGGGATCGTTCGGGGAAAAATCCCTTCACTGCTTTCCTCTCCTAGCGTCCCTGAAACCTCTCCCCTGCCTCAGGAGAGATCGGGAGATGGATCCCTCCCAAAGGCGTAGGATTGCTACCGTCTTCCTGACATTTCCTGGTCTCCTCTGTTCTCTTCCCAGGACAGTAGTGGCCATGCTGCCCTGGGCTCTTCCCTAACCCTCCTACATATGCCCACCTACCTGGTTCTGTCCACCCCAGTTATCCCCCAAGATGGTGCTGGCCACGTGGCCAGCCCCACCATCTTATCTTCTCCCCTTACTCCAAGTTCTCCAGCCCTCACCCCAGCCACACAAAATGGCATTGGCCACCTGGCAGCGGTGGCGATTTCACAAACTCACGGGCCCTCCTCCTTTCCCAGCTTCTCCCCTGAATCACTGGGCGTGTCTGCGTCGGGACCGCCGCCCTCCACCAGGAATCCCCTTCTGGCTGCAGACCCCGCCTCTCCTTCCTGTGTTCCCACTCCCTCCATCAGTGGCTCCGCCCCTGGGAACCAACTCACTCTCAGTTCCCACACTACCAGGACCAGAAGTGGAGGTAGTGGCAACCGGAAGCATGCCGTCTTGTCGTCCACTGCTGCACCACATCAGGCTTCTCCGGTCTGCCAAAAACTCGGGACCCCTGCCAGGCACTCTCCTTCCTCTTTGGAAGAGTGTTGCAGTGGGGATACTGCAACACGCCTATATCAAACCAGGAGTCCCGTGGAAAAGAAACAAATATATATGGACGGATTCTTGCTAGATGTTTCAGAGATGTTTATTTCCCCAGCCGCATGGCCGGGCTCTGCTGAGGGACTCTTACAGTCAGGACCCGAGCTGCTTTGCCCGCGCAGGGGAACACAAACCAACCAATGGGGAACGAGGCTGAGCAGGGGCAGGGAAACCCCGTGCCTCCCTCAGGGCTACAGGGCGCGGGGGAGGGACCCCAACATCTCACCCGTTTTATTTTAATAAAAGGAGAATGAAGACAACTGGATAAACATAACAGGAACAGTTTCAAAACAAAACAAGCCACCCTCCTGAGTCTTTAAATGTCCAAACAAATTCTGTGGAACATCTCAGGGCTGACAGAAGGGAGACAGAACTCTCTGGACATGCCTGTGGGGAAACTGAGGCAGGAGAGGGTTTAATTTCTTTCCTCCCCCTTTTCATCCCCCCATCGGCATCGGAAAGGGATTTTTGGGGAAACAATTGGCAAAGGCAGGGGTTTGTGAGGGAAACCATGGATGAAAAAACAGATTGGGAATACACTGGGGGTAATAGGACATAGGGTAAAAGGGAAAGGTGGGATTAGGAAAGGGATACTGTAGGGGGGTTTACAATGGAGATATTGTCTAACATGACTACGATTTTTTGCATATATACTGCCTTTTACAGGAACACCATCAGGCCCAGTGACCTGCGACGCTTGTAACCCTTTTCTACCTTGTATGATTTTGAATTCCACCACCTCCCCATCTCCCAAGCTTGGGATGCATTTTTCAGGGTTATTCTTTTTAATAGCAGTTCTATGCATGAATATGTCTTGCTGGTTATCACATCTTGTTATAAAACCATAATTTTGTTTAACATTATACCATTTCACTGTCCCTAAGATCTTAGCTACCATGGTCTTTTCCTTTTTCCGAGTGGCTGCTGTTTTCTGTCTCGCTGTGTCTTTGCTCTCTCTTTCGGTCGCTCCCGTGTTGGAACTATCGGCGCGCTTTTCCCAGGGTCGCGTTTGGGGCCGCGCGTGCCGGGCCGGGCCGCGCCGCTCCGTTCTCCGTGCGTCGCCTCCTCTGCTCGCAGCTGCGTTGCCACTGCCAGGCGCTGCATCTCGGCCAGGCCCCCAAGCGATGACCCCCCCGTGCCCCGCTCCAGCGCGCGTTTCGGCTGGGCACAGCTCCACTCTGCCGCCAGCCGCCGCCCGCGCGCCGCCCCTCTCGTTCGGGCCCTCACGGGGCTCGCTCCACCACGCGCTGCGCGGGGCCGTGCAGGCACTGCCGGGCTGCGCCGCTCCTGCCGCGCCTCGCTCCGCCACCGACACTGCGGCCCGCGTGGCTCCGCCCGCGCACGGGAACCGTCTCGCTGCGGCTCGCAGAGCGCTCGGTGCACGTGGCCGAGGCCGCACGGTCCCTGAGCCAGGCTTCTCTTCGCCAGGACACAGCTGACATTGCTCAACAGGCTAAGTTATTAAATAATATTCACGAAAATATTCTTCCATCGGCATATATTTTGACTCAAATATTAACTGGGTCCAAACGGTCTTCCAAAAGCTCTTGGTAAGAATTAGATCCCAAGAAACATAGAAAAAGTTCTTAAACAACCATGCCAGGAAGTGTTTCAGTTCTTTCTGAGCTTGAATCAAGCTAAATTTTACAAATCGTTGTTAAAGAATCATTTTAAGTTTAAGATAAATGTCCATATGCGGCTCTGAAAGCCAAGAGTCTTCCCACGGTTCCTCCATAGTTTAGATATGGAATAGCAAAACAAAACCAAGAAGAAGAATCCAAAGTTTCCAGGGTTTACTCACACAAAGTCGCTTAGGGATCGGGGATCGTTCTGCCCTCAATTCACCACCATTATGTTGCAGTGGGGATACTGCAACACGCCTATATCAAACCAGGAGTCCCGTGGAAAAGAAACAAATATATACGGACGGATTCTTGCTAGATGTTTCAGAGATGTTTATTTCCCCAGCCGCATGGCCGGGCTCTGCTGAGGGACTCTTACAGTCAGGACCCGAGCTGCTTTGCCCGCGCAGGGGAACACAAACCAACCAATGGGGAACGAGGCTGAGCAGGGGCAGGGAAACCCCGTGCCTCCCTCAGGGCTACATGGCGCGGGGGAGGGACCCCAACAGAAGAGGAGAGCAGTGATCCCTCTGATTCCGACGCTGAGTCTGAGGATCACTGGGCTGGAGTGAAGAAGTGGGAAACCAGGGACAGTAACTGGGAACTGGCAAATAAGATCACGCCATATACCACCCCAGTTATTTATAAGAGGGGCAGGAGAAATCCCCACTGGGAACCCATCCCTTACCAACAGTTAAAAGAGCTATGCAAGGCTTGCAAGGAATATGGCCGGGAGTTGCCGTACTTTAAGAATCTGCTCCAGGTTACCTTCTCCACACATACCCTAGTACCCCACGACATTAAAAACATCATGTCGTGCCTCCTCTCTCCTGCGGAATATATGCTTTGGGAGAGAACTTGGAAGAAACAGTTAAAGGGGCTCATACAATCTTACAGAGGAGACAGTGCAAGGGCTCATTTAAACATCGAGCGCCTGAGTGGAGAAGGTAACTTTGAGCGCCCACAAGACTAAGGCCAAGACATTCCCAAGGCTGTTCTAAGAGATATTAAAAAAGTAGCGGAAGCAGCGCTGCTTCAAACCCCAGATGATGCCACTCCCACCCTGAACTTTTCAGATGTTAGACAAGGCACAGAGGAGTCTTTTACTGAATTTATTGACTGTCCAAAGGGTTCAATTGAGAGGCAGGTCAAGAACGCAGAGGCCCGCAGGGAACTGCTGAGAAACTTGGCTATGGCCAATGCAAATACAGAGTGTAAGAAAATTTTAAGGGCCCTCCCTCTCTACCCTGAGCCTACAATAGACCAGATGATTGAGGTCTGTGCCAAATTAACATCTACTGAGCACACAATAGCAATAGCAGTCTCAAAATGGGTGGCTGAAGCTTCGGTGGCATCATCCAAGGAAGAACAAAGATGCTTTAACTGTGGGGAGTTTGGACACTTTATTAAGGACTGCCAGGAACATCGTGTGGCCAAGGACTTTCATTGACCTGTGGGGCGCCCACCATCAGACTGCCCTGTGGTGGCCAGTTAGCCTGTGGTACAAGGGACAGAGAGAGTTCTCGGTAAGACAGACCCTAGTACCAGAGAGTTCTGTCTAGGTCACGGTGAGAAAAGAGGCCTCTCCCAGAATGCTTTGTTCTGTTATGGTAATCTACCCCAGTTCTGCTTCCCCGGTTGGCTGTTGGCCCCTCCGCCCCCTTGCTGCCTTATATGTTCCATGTTGCTGCCTGTTCTGAGCTTCCCCTCCCCCTCCCCAAGACACTTGCCTCTGCCATGTGCTCCGAGCTCCTTTGTTCTAAGCGCGGGCAAAACCAAATGTAACTCAAACTCTTTAGCAGTGTCTGATTGGCCAATTACCCCGGGTCCACCCCCAGTCCTCCCCTTCCCCCTTCTCCTAATAAAAGAGACGATCGAGGGAGGCCCTGCTCTCTCTTGGCTCAGCTATCTTCCTGTGAACACCTCTTGCTGTCTGTCTCATTTGAAAGCTTCTAACTGCAGGAAATTGAGCGAGCAGAGAGCTATATTTCTCCCTCTTTGCTTCTGCTGATGGTATTTGCTTTGCAGCTGATACAGGTACTGATTTTAGAGCTACTAAAGTGCTAGATTGCCCGTGTTACCTCTCTAGGCTGCTCGAGGCTTTCTAAGGCATTAAACCACTAGCCTAGCTGGTAAAAAGCTGAAAAGATACCATCCACAGTTCCATGCTGTAGATACAAAAATGCTGCTAGCGAGGATTTTCTTGTTATTTCCTAAGTCCGTGAGAGACTTTTCTCTCTCACAGAAGAGGTAGCAGGGAATGTAAACAACCCAGACACCTGCAACCTTGAAAAGTCTTGTTTATGGTATAGTAGAAAAATATTTTGACAATGGATGTTTTAGGATTTTAGCCAATCACCCCCAAGGGGTGGCTGGCCCTTTGTCCAATTAGGCTATGAAGAAAAAAGTCTATAAAAGAGTTTGTAAAATAATTAAATAAATCAATCTTGCTGCACAACTCCTGCCTGCTGGATCTTCTCCTCCTCCTCCTCCCTATGGCTGCGGGACACGGTGCTATACCGTAGGAACCAGGCCTGCGGTAATACCATGCCATAGAAAGTTCTCCACTCCAGGTTCCCCCCATTGGCCTCTGCCCTTCACCACTCCCCCAGACCCCCCCCCCACTGGCCCCCAATCCCTAGTCCTGCCTTTGTACCGCCCCCGTGCCCTCACATCATTGGTTCCTGGTGCTAGCCCCACTCCCATACTTAAGCCTGAGTTCTTCATTGTTCGGGGTCTTTGCCTCTAGAACCCTTCACAGTTTAGAAGCAATAAACTGCTCCTGTGGAAATCTATGCAAGATCCTTCCTGCCTCTTTGCTGTCAACCCATATTACTGAAGCTATCCATGCATTTGTGAGCGCAGGAGTGTAAGCTGCTGAGCCAGAGATAGCGATACATGGCGCCTGAACGTGGACTTCTTTGGACTGTCCCTGGGAGCGTCTCCAGCAGTTTTTTGCTGCTGGAAGCAAGTCGCCTTTCGGTGCAGCCATATCCCTGAAGAAAACTCCTGAATTTTATCAGGGGTCTCCGAGGGGGAGACTGATAATCTCCTCGGGAAAGGAGGAGACTGGTCTAGGAGTCAGCAAACCACCCCCCAAGATTTTCATTCAACCCTCTGGTCAGGTAATACAGGTCACTTTGTATCCTTTTTGTTTTTCTCTTTTGTCTTGGGTGTTGGGAAGAGAGGGAGATGGAGGCTGAGCTAGCCTGTCTCCTACGGGAAGCATTTCCCCAAGTTCTAAAAGCCCTTATTTGCAGGAATTTTCTCTTTTTAAAGGAAGATTTAATGCATTTTCTTAATTGGTTGTTTAAGCACATTAGGGGAAATTTAAAACGGCTTGTTCCTTGGCTGGTTGTGTTGGGAAAAATTTATTTGTTTTACCAGCTAGTTAGAAAGCTGTTGAGAATGTTGGGAACAGTTTGGAAAAAAATTCCTTGCCTGCTTCCTTCTCCCTGCATCCCTGATCCCTCTTCCCTGCCTCAAGAGAAACTGGGAGATGGATTCTGCTCGAGCGCACAGGGTTGCTACTGTCTCCCTGACGTCTCCAGGTCTCTTTTGTTCCCTGCCCAGGATGGCGCTGGCCAGGCTGTCCCAGGTTCTCCCCCAAACCTCTTGCCTGTACCCACTTTCCTGGTTCTCTCCACTTCAAATTTGCCCCAAGATGGTGTCGGCAGCATGACCAGCCCTGTCCTCCCATCTTCTCCCTTTGTTTTAAGTTCTCCTACCTCCACTCCAGTTACATAAGATGGCGGCAGCCACGTGGCTGTGGCGGTGGCCATTTTGCCCCCCCTCCCCCTGCATGCTCCTGCTTACGTTATCGTGCCCGGCCTCTCCTCCGTCCCTGGCCTCTCCCATGTGTCGATGGGCGTGTTTGTGTCGGGCCCCTCCCCCTCTGCCGGGAGTCCCCTCCCAGCCACAGACCCCGCCTCTTCGTCCTGTGTCCCTGCCCCCTCCATTGGTGGCTCTGCCCGTGGGAACCAACCCACCTCAAGTTCCCACGCACCCGGGACCGGAAGTGGGGGGGTGGATATCAGAAGGACACCATCTTGGCCACACCACACTGGGTGGCCACGGCTGGCCGGAAGCACCGCACCTCTGGCAGGCACTGTCTCTCGAATTCGGAGGAGGAAAGCAGTGACTTCTCAGATTCCAATGCTGAGCCTGACGATTACTGGGCTAGGGTGAGAAAGCAGGCAGCCAAAGATGGGAACTGGGAACTGGAAAATAAGGTCATGCCGTACCCTGCCCCAGTCACTTTTACGAGAGGAGGCAGGAATGCCCACTGGGAACACATACCTTACCAGCAGTTAAAAGAGCTATGTAAAGCTAGCAAGGACTATGGGTGGGGGTCACCCTGTTACAAAAAGGATAGGATATTGGATTTTAGAAGTAGTAAGGCTAAGGCTCTGCTAGGATGTAAGGCCTCAGGTGTAGAAATAGTTCTCTTGGGAAACAGGAATGGAATGTGCTGGGTGGGGAAGTAAGGAGTAGTGAATTAGCTGAGCATGGAGAACATGTCTAAAAGTAAATAGTTCTGGGTTGATATATGTTGCATGCAAGGGGGATTTCAGTGGTGGGAGTTCGTCGAGCATTATCTAAGACTAGACAACCATGCAGATGTATGGCTTAGGGTATGATTATCAATTGTTAATCCTTGTGATGTATGTTTTACTTTGAAAATTAAATTTTGTATGAGTGCCAATGTTTGAAACTGTATAAAGAGCTGAGTGAAACGATAGGCCTTCGGGAAGCCTGATTTGGGACACTAGTCCCCAGGTCCCCGGGCCCTGAATAAAGCACCGCATAAACTAACTCTCTGTTGGTTTGTGTTTGTGGTCGGTGGGCAACAGTTTTCTGGCGACCGCGGCAGGACTCCGGGGGTCGTAGGGGCGGTTCGCGGGGTGATCTGCTCCGTGCTGGCACCAGGTGATTTCTGGGGAGACATCAGCCCGTGCCCGACCCCGCATCCGACGGACAACCGTGAGGTAAGCCCACAAGGTGCTTTATTCCTTTTAAACCGGTGGTGGTAGCCTGCCCGGTAAGACGAGTCTCTACTCGCAGGGTTGGGGCATTGGTTTGGGATTATAAAGCCTAGGCGCTGGCCGTCAGACAGAGCGAAAGCTTTGCAGAGCCAGCCCTTGCTTCTCGCGGCGACGAGATAAGCAAGGAGGGAATTGGATATTGTGGTAATTGGTATTATTATTAGTCTGTGTGTTATTACTTGTGTGTGTTATTGTGTGGTTGTATACCTCTGGAATGATGCCGTTGCGGGTGTTTCGGGCTTTGTCAAGTTCAGATAAGGATATTCCGGAGGATTCTCCCCTCGGGTGTTTGCTAAGTCATTGGAAGGAGGGTAAATTGGGACGGGAGCTGCGGAAAAGAGAATTGATTGATTATTGTAATAAGGTATGGCCTGAGTATGAAACTGGGGGGATGCAGTGGCCGTGGAATGGCACTATTAATCCTGAAATTATAACCCCCATGATGCGGTATTTACGGGAAAATGAGAAGTGGGATGAGATACCCTATTTGGATTTGTTCTATCAGCTAATAGGGAAAAAGGACTGGCAGAGGAAATGTGGAATGATGGTGTTAGGAACGGAACCAGAGGAATGCGCGGGTTGTAAAGAACGAAGGGTACGGTTTTCTGAGCCTGAGGAGGATGTGTCTTTGTTGGTATCACCATCCGACCCAGTCAACCTCCCCCTCCCGGACTCGGATTCTTCGGAAGAGGAATCTGACTCCGAGGAAGGAGAGAGGGAACGATCCCGAACTCCCGAGCCCAGGGAGAGAGGGAGGGAACAATCTCGAACTCCGCTCTCCCAGCGTACTCGCAGAGGGCGTCTGGACAGGGGAAAAAGCGCTTCTCGAGCACATCTAATGGCCCCATTGCGAGAAGCAGTTGGACCAACAGGGGATCGGGTCAGAGTGAAAGTTCCGTTTTCCCCCAATGATTTAATAATTTGGAAGCAATCTGCAGGAGCTTATAGAGAAAATCCTGAAAAGGTGGCTCGGGTGGTGAAAATGGTAATAAAGACACAGAATCCGGACTGGAATGACCTACAGGTGTTGCTAGACTCGATAATGGATTCTACGGAAAAGGAGATGGTATTTAAAGCTATGTCTAATCGGGCAAGGGATATGATTCAGTTGCGAGCACCAGCACTACAAGGAATAGGGAATGTGAATGAAATAGTACCAAGGGAAGATCCAGAATGGAACCCTAATTCGGCAGAAGAGTATCATAGGTTGCAGGTTTATCAGGAGCTGTTGGTGGAAGGAATTCTGAGGGGAATCCCAAAGACTTTAAATTGGTCTAAGTTGTATGCGGTAAGACAGGATAAGATAGAGTCACCATCTGCGTTCTTGGAGAGGCTGAAAGAAATAGCGCGGAGGTATACAGACTTAGACGTGGAATCGGAGGCAGGAAAACTGCAAATGGCCTTGATATTTATGGGACAGTCACAGGAGGATATTAGGAGGAAGCTACAAAAGCTAGAAGGGAACGATACTCGGGACTTGGAGAAAATGCTTGAAGTAGCGTGGAAAGTGTATAATAATAGAGAGAAAGAGGCAGTGAAGAAGCAACAAGCAAGCATGTTGGCAGTGTTACAACAGGCAAGTCAGATGAATGTGAGAGGCCGGGGGAGGGGACGAGGCAGAGGAAACGGGGGCATGGGAAGAGGTGGTTTCGGAGGTTTTGTGAATCAGAATGTAGGGAACCAGATGAGGGGTAGGGGTAGAGGTAAATTGGGGCCCAATCAGTGCGCCCGATGCTTCGCCGAAGGTCATTGGAAGAATGAGTGCCCCCTCAATTTGGGGATGAGAACACCGACGAGTAACTTTCCAGGAAGGAATCCCATGAATCAGGGAATGAATGCGAATGATGGGTTAAACCCTTTCGCGCCAGGATCACAAGGTGTCGCTCAAGCCTTTATGATGGGGAGCTATCAAAATCAGAGCTGACTAGATAAAGATCTAAAGGTGGTCCTGGAAGTTGACGGGGGGCCCAGGGAATTTAGGGTAGATACAGGAGCCACTTTCTCTGCAGTCAATGAACAAATAGGACCGTTAAGTGATTCAGTTGTGAAAGTAGTAGGGGTGTCGGGGGAGGTGGTGGAGAGGTCATTCTTGCGGCCACTGGAAATCAAATTTGGAAACAAAGAATTGGATCACCAGTTTTTATATATGCCAAGCAGCCCGGAATGCTTGTTGGGGCGAGATTTATTATCGGCACTGGATGCAAAAATCATATTTGAGAAAGGGCGTGCTAAACTAGAAATCCCGGAGGGGAATCTGGCAAAACTTTTTGTGATTAAAGAGACAAAGACAGAGGAGATACCCCAGGAAATAGAGCAGGCAGTAGTCCCGTGGGTATGGGAAACAGGGACCCCGGGCAGATCCAGGGTAGCCGTTCCTGTGAAAATTGAATTAAAGGAAGGGGCACACCCGGTAAGAGTTCGACAGTACCCTATCAGTTTGGAAGCCAGGAAAGGAATTGCCCCAATGATCACGCAATTTATAGCATTAGGGATTTTACAAGAATGCGAATCGGAATTTAATACCCCAATCTTTCCGGTAAGGAAACCAAATGGGAAATACAGGTTGGTGCAGGACCTGAGAGCAGTAAATGCAATTGCCAAAGATATACACCCGGTGGTGGCCAATCCATATACATTGTTAACATCGATTTCTGAGAATTTTCAGTGGTTCACAGTGATTGATCTAAAAGACGCCTTCTTCTGCATCCCACTGGCCCCCGAGAGTCGACACATTTTCGCCTTCGAATGGGAAAGCCCAGACACTCGCCGCAAGCGACAGTTAACATGGACCAGGTTGCCTCAAGGATTTAAGTGTTCACCCACCATTTTTGGAAACCAGCTAGCAAAGGAGTTAGAGGAATGGAAAACTACCAAGGTAAAAGATTCTCCTTTTTCTTATGTTGTTTTACAATATGTGGACGATATACTCCTGGGAACAGAGGAGCGGGGACTGTGTTCAAAGTTAACAATTGAACTATTAAACATGTTGGGTCAAGCAGGATACCGAGTATCCAAGGAAAAAGCGCAGCTGGTGCAACGGAAGGTGATTTATCTGGGATGTGAAATATCACAAGGAGTCAGGAGAATAGGGGTGAACCGCATTCAAGCCATCTGTGCAATCCCTGTACCACGAAATAATCAGGAACTAAGATCTTTTCTAGGAATGGTCGGCTGGTGTCGCCTGTGGATTCCGAATTTCGGACTTATGGCCAAACCACTATATGAAACAATCAAGGAACCCGAATTCAAGTGGGGTAAGACACAGCACAAGGCCTTTCAGGAATTGAAGCAAGCACTCAAAGAGGCCCCCGCTCTGGGTCTGCCTGACCTGACAAAAGACTTTCAATTGTATGTGCATGAAAGGCAGAGATTAGCTTTAGGAGTACTCACACAGCGATTGGGGTCATGGAAGAGGCCCGTGGGGTACTTCTCGAAACAGCTAGACATGGTGAGCGGAGGGTGGCCAGGGTGTTTGCGAGCAGTGGCTGCTACGGTAATCCTAATTCAGGAGGCACGGAAACTGACACTGGGAAAACACATCACGGTATATGTACCTCACATGGTCATAGCCGTCTTGGAACAAAAAGGGGGGCATTGGCTCTCCTCCAGCAGAATGATGCAGTACCAGGCTCAGTTGCGGGAACAAGATGATGTTGAATTGAAAATAACCAACCATCTCAATCCAGCAGAATTCCTTAGGTCCACCCAAGAGGAAGGAGAACTGGAGCATGACTGCGTGGAGGTGATCGAACAAGTGTATGCCAGCCGTGAAGATCTGAAAGATGTCCCGATGGCAGATCCCAATGTGGAGCTGTTTACAGACGGATCCAGCTTCATGGAGCATGGAACCAGGTATGCAGGGTATGCTGTGGTGACACTCCAGGAAATAGTGGAAGCTAAAGCACTGCCTCCGGAAAGTTCAGCGCAAAAAGCAGAAGTATGGGCGTTGGTAAGGGCATTGGTCCTTAGTAGAGACAGGAAAGTGAACATTTGGACTGATTCAAAGTATGCATTTGGTGTAGTTCACATCCATGGGGCTCTGTGGAAAGAAAGAGGACTTTTGACCTCCCAAGGCTCACAGATCAAACATAAGGAAGTAATAATTCAGTTGTTGGAAGCTGTACACTTACCTAAAGCAGTAGCGATTATGCATGTCCGAGGTCATCAAGCAGACTCCGGGAAGGAATTTCAGGGGAATCGGATGGCAGATGAAGCTGCGAAAAGGGCAGCCAGATTGGTCTGGACTCAAATGGCTCTGATACCGACAAGAGAAAATCCCGCTGCACCTTATTTGGAAGAGAAACCGTGCTACTCTCCGGAGGATGAACGGTTGGCACAATTCACTGGAGCAAGAAGGAATGTTGTAGGATGGTATGTAACACCGGTCGGACAAGTTATACTGCCAGTGGGATTAATGAAAGTAGTCATGGAAACTGAGCATAACAAACTCCACTGTGGTGCAGAAGCATTGGTAGAACATCTAAAGAAAATAGTACTCTAATTCGATGATAACAATGGCCAAAAGAATAAATGCCACCTGCCCGATTTGCATTAAAAATAACCCGTTGGTTAGAAGACAGGTCCAAATGGGGAAAATACGTGTAGGGCCACAACCAGGGGATTACTGGCAAATAGATTTTTCCGAGTTACCAAAATCTCAGGCATACAAGTACTTACTAGTTTATGTGTGCACCTTTTCAGGATGGCCCGCAGCTTTCCCTTGCAGGACGAACCAGGCCAAGGAGGTAGTGAAAACCCTTCTCAAGGAAATTATTCCGAGGTTTGGGGTTCCTTTAGGAATATCATCAGATAGAGGACCACATTTTACTGCAGGAATCGTGCAGGAAGTTTCTACTATTCTGGGAATTCAGTGGCACTTACACACCCCCTGGAGACCTCAATCTAGTGGTCAGGTGGAACGAATGAATCAAACTCTGAAAAATCAAATTAAAAAGATTTGTCAAGAAGCTAAAATACAGTGGCCCCAAGCATTGCCTCTAGCCCTTCTGAGGATTAGGATTAAGCCACGAGAAAGGATAGGGGTAAGTCCGTATGAAATTTTGTACGGCAAACCATATCATGCTGTAACCTATCAAGGGGACCCACATGTAATTGGGGATCAGATGATTGTAAATTATGTTTTGTCTTTAAATAAGACCCTTGCAGCACTGAGATCCACGCTGGAGTGGAATCGACCGTTACCTCTGGACACTCCTGCTCACGACATTCACCCAGGAGACCAAGTTTATGTGAAGAACTGGTCGGTGGAGCCTCTGAAGGAAACATGGGACGGCCCCCATCAAGTGCTAATGACAACTTACACCGCCGTCAAGGTCGACGGGATCAACAGCTGGATCCATTACACACGGGTCAAAAAGGTCCCCTCCCGATGGTCGGTGGAACCCCTATCTCCCACAAGAATGGTGTTCAAAGCCAAAAATTAATGCTGTTGTTGTTACTCTTGAGTAAAATAATGATTGTTGAAACCTTTGTTAAGATCACAATACCTGAATCAAGGGTGTGGGTACCGGAGAATTCAAATGTAAATCTCACATGTTTGTTTGTCGATGACCAGGGAGCTGGATGGGACAGAGTCAGGGCACGATGGAAATGGATCACCAAGGATCAAATTCCAGATAAAGGAATAGAAACAGTCTGGGATGAGAACCAGCAAAAAGGTAGGACTACCCTGCAGATATCCAATGTAACAAAGGCCAGAACAGGAAAATATGCTTGTATAGTTTGGATAAAAATGAGTTATGATTATGGATTCATAAATCTTAACATTTTGAATATCTCCCAAACAGAACCGGAAAATAAGGTCCAGGTGACTCCCTCAAATGGGGAAGTAGACATGTGGGACGGACCTCCCCTCAAAATAAAATGTACTCATAAATTTGAGACAGGGTGTCAAAAACAGATTGGAATCAAATGGTGGAAATGGAACACGACACAGGAAATGTGGAATCCACAGGTACAAGGGACAAGTTGGTGGACGCAGGGAAATGAGAGCAGAGGATGGTTGAATATAACGAACTCAGAGATTGGTAGATCGGAGGGTAAATACCTTTGTGTTATCGTTTGTGGTGATAGTGGAGGTTATGGGCTCAGGAAGGTGGAAGTGGTCTTACAACAGGATCGAGGAATCGAGCCTGAATAGGAAATATATAACGCAAAGGAAGGGCAGGATTTGGTTTTAAGATGTAGGATACCAACTGAAAGCTACACTGAGTATGAATGGTGGTTTGGAGGACAGAACTTGGTGGCTCAAGGGAAATATCAAATTAGAAGAAAACCCCAAGAAATAGTGTTAGTAATTAAAGAGGTCCAGGAACAGCAAGATAATGGACAATACTGGTGTTGGGTTGATCGAGATGATTGGTGGGCAACCGGGATGATTAGTGTTTATGTTGAAAGAACAAGAGTGACTCGGCAGGTACCAGAGGATGAAATCCGAACCAAACCAGAGAATCTGATTGTGGGTTTAATTAGGGATTTTGGGCAAACACAAAATGTATCAGCAATCACTGCATGTCTGCCTTTGCCCCATGCGGCAGGAGATCCTATACCATGGGGAATTATACCAGCTCCAGACATGCCTGCATCTAATCGAACAGTTATCTTAAGTTGTGCCAAGGAGACTAGGATCCGAACCAAATTGGTTAATCAGACGAATGTGATAAAGAAACAATGGAGAGGCCCCGGGACTGAAGCCGAGTGTAATAAGCTCCCAAATGCCGTGTTCACCCCTATCGGACAATTTAATGGAATAGGATTCGGAGTGGGCTGGTGTGATTATCAAGAGAGACAAATACGGGAGGTCCAAGTAACAGAACAATATTTTGAAATAATATGCCAGAATGTTACAAACACAACTACCATGAAGCAATGGCAGACAATCTGGGGACCTAGTTTGTTAGAAACCTATAGTTACATAGGAACAGTTCAATGGTGTATTTATTGGAAGGGACGGAAAAACCAAACTTACTCAAAGACCTATCAAGAACAGGGTAGTTGGAGAAAAGATGCACCTGGAATGACCGATTGGAATTGCACTGAGGTCTTCACTTGTGACAGCCCAAGTGAGTCTGTGAGTCTACTGCCTGTAAAGGTACTTTTGAGATTTGGCTGTGAATGTAGGGGATATAACCACACGATAAAAGACAAAAATACAGAAGGAGAGTTAAACTGTAAAACTACATCAATCCGAGCTCCAGGAAATTTAGTTTGGGTAATGGGTCACGGACACTGGACCACTCATATGCCGGTAGATGGTCCAACTACACAAATTACTTTAGGAGTTCCAACTCTTTGTCCTTTTTGGAAATCGACAAAATTGACGGCCTCAGAAATACAAATGAGACATAAGCGAGATATAAGTCAGGAAATTGGGGACATAGGGTTAGAAGAAGGGGAAGATTGGCATGAACCTTCTTCAGGAGTTAAATTTGGGTGGGTATTAGAATCTCTCTTTGCACAAATATCATCATATCGAAACAGGGAAATGCTGTATAAATTGTTGGGGCAAACAGAAAGGTTGGCGGCTGTGACCAAGAAGGGATTCAAGGACTTAAATCTGCAGTTACAAGCTACGTCTAGGATGACAATTCAAAATCGGATGGCTTTAGATATGATATTGTTGAAGGAGCATGGCGTATGTGGATATCTGCATGGTAGAGATGAGCATTGCTGCATTCACATCCCGAATGTTACACAGGAAGTAGAAAAGGATATAAGTCAATTAGAACAGATTGAAGGAAAGGTGAATGATATTCAGAAAGAGGCAGAACATAATTGGGTTGGAGAACTGTTCAGCTCCCTGGGAATTCGGATGTCCGGGTGGATATCCTCAATTGTACAGTATGGAATCATGATTGTTATAATCATTTTAGTTGCCTTAATAGTATATAAGTGTCTTTTAGGAATGATTGTCAAGGAAGGTCAACACTCTCGGCGAATAATGAAGGCGATAATGCGAAGAGAAGTTCTGGCAGAACCAGCCACTCCACCTCCTGCTTATCGCGAAACAGCGACATGAATTGTTGAGCATCCTTGCGAACCCAGAAGAAGCTCGAAGGATGCTCAAAAGGGGGGACTTGTTACAAAAAGGATAGGATATTGGATTTTAGAAGTAGTAAGGCTAAGGCTCTGCTAGGATGTAAGGCCTCAGGTGTAGAAATAGTTCTCTTGGGAAACAGGAATGGAATGTGCTGGGTGGGGAAGTAAGGAGTAGTGAATTAGCTGAGCATGGAGAACATGTCTAAAAGTAAATAGTTCTGGGTTGATATATGTTGCATGCAAGGGGGATTTCAGTGGTGGGAGTTCGTCGAGCATTATCTAAGACTAGACAACCATGCAGATGTATGGCTTAGGGTATGATTATCAATTGTTAATCCTTGTGATGTATGTTTTACTTTGAAAATTAAATTTTGTATGAGTGCCAATGTTTGAAACTGTATAAAGAGCTGAGTGAAACGATAGGCCTTCGGGAAGCCTGATTTGGGACACTAGTCCCCAGGTCCCCGGGCCCTGAATAAAGCACCGCATAAACTAACTCTCTGTTGGTTTGTGTTTGTGGTCGGTGGGCAACAACCCTATTTTAAAAACCTGCTCCAAGTCTCTCTCTCCACCATCACCCTAGTGTCCCATGATATTAAAAACATTGTGTCATGCCTGCTCTCTCCCGCAGAGAATATGCTGTGGGAAAGGACATGGAAAAAACAATTAAGAGGGCTCCTACAAACATATCAAGGAGACTGCACTAAGGCTCATTTAACTATTGAACATTTATGCGAAGAGGGTAACTTTGAGCGCCCCCAGGACCAGGCCCAAGACATCCCCGAGGTTGTCCTAGGAGATATTAAAAAGGCAGCGGAGGCAGCCCTGCTCCAAACCCCAGATAATGCCACTCCCACTTTGAACTTTTCAGATGTTAGACAAGGCATAGAGGAGTCTTTTATTAAATTTATTGATCATTTAAAGAGTTCTATTGAGAGGCAGGTCGAGAATGCAGAAGCCTGCAAAGAGATTTTACATAGTTTGGCAATGGCCAATGCAAATACAGAGTGTAAGAAAATTTTAAGGGCCCTCCCTCTCAACCCTGAGCCCACAATAGAACAAATGATTGAAGCCTGTGCCAAACTAACATCCACAGAACACACAATAGCAATAGCAGTTTCAAAAGGGATGGCTGAAGCCTTAGTAGCATCATCCAAGGAAGAACAAAGATGATTTAACTGTGGGGAGTTTGGACACTTCATTAAGGACTTCCAGGAACATTGGGTGGCCAAGGACTTTCATCGACCAGTGGGATGCCCACTATTAGACTGCCCAACTTGTCAGCACCATCACCAGCTCCATTCGGGAAACAGCCAGCAAAGTGCGGTACAGCCCCGCATTACGACATCAAATGCCAAGCCGCCCAGCCCTGCCCTGCCTGCTGTCCCGAGGTTTCGGAGATAATTCCATATTATGCCTATGCAGACCAGGAGCTCCGGGTCTCCGAGGCATTCCAACAGAGCCAGGTGGGAACCCAACAGCAGCTGGTGAGTGCCCTTTCTATTCAGTTTGATAACGAGGGCATGTATAAAATCCCCATCAGACAATTCAGGCCGCCGAATGGCCCAAGAGATATTTTAATTACAGGAAATGGACTTTATGAGCCGGACGAACTTTATGTTACTCCAGAAGTCCAAGCCGTTGGCCCTCATGTTCTGGTTTGGCCTCTGAGAGAAGGCACAACCACCCCTCCCCCGCCAGGTTCGGGAAAAATAAATTTTCCTCAAAGGAAAGTGAAGGAGATAAAACTATTTATTTAACAAACACACAGGAAAAGGAAAATAATGCTAAATAATAAAATCTCTCGCTGTGGAGGAAAAACCTGGGAAAGTGTTAGAGTCCTCCCTTTGGTCTCCTCAGAGCTGGGGCTTGGCCCAAGGCCAGGCCCTCTGTGCCCGGTGGAAAGTCCTCCTGATGTGCTCTGATGTTGAAGCAGTGCAGTAGAAAAGGGAGAAAATCTGAAAGTCCAGGGAAGGAAAGACAAAGTTCAACTCTCAGTCTCTCTCCAGAGAAAAGGAAACTGAACAACTGCCCAAAAGCTGACTGGAAAAGCAGCAAGCCGGGTGCTTCCTCGCTTCCCTGCCGCAGCTGAAACAAGTCGCTATCTCTATGTGACCTTGAACAATCTGCAAACTGCTTTGAGAAAGTTTTGCTCAGTTTTTCTTTCCCCCTCTCAGGCTCAGTTTAAAGGCATAGAAAGGTACAAGAATTAATTTCTGGGCATAGGGCAGCGATATGGGATACAGATCATAAAGTCACCCCAAGACACCTCAAGATGATGTTTTTGTACCTGTTTCATGCAATAAGCCCCCTTGGTTTTTATACAAAGGAATGGCTATTGCCCAATTCTTTCTACTACCACATCCTAGAGACTGCATCCTGGAGAACCCAATGGCATGCTAGGTTGAGGTTGTGGGCCCAGATAAACCTATGATAGAGTGTGGTCTGCTTAACAGAGGTTCTGTTACAGTGGGGATTCTGTAACACGATTTATTAAACCAGGAGGCCTGTGGAAAAGAAGTATATATAGACAGATTCTTGATAGGTGTTTCAGAGAGATGTTTATTTCTCCAGCTGCATGGCCGGGGCTCTGCTGAGGAACTCTTACAGTCACAGGACCCGAGGGTCCTTGCCCGCACAGGGAAACACAAAACAACCAATGGGGAAGGAGGGAGGCTGACCAGGGGCTGGGGAAACCCCGTGTCTGTCCCCTCAGGGCCCCTCTCCCAGGGCTACATGGCAGGGGGAGGAGACCCCAACTTTTCACCCGTTTAACAAAAGAGATGTAAAACTTAATATTGAAAACAACAAGGACAGTTTCAAAACAAAACAAGCCACCCTCCTTAGTCTTTGAATGTCCAAACAGATTCTCTGGAACATCTTAAGGCTGACAGAAGGGAGACAGGACCCTCTGAGCATGCTTTGTGGGGAAACTGAGGCAGGAGAGGGTTTAATTTCTTCCCTCCCCCTTTTCATCCCCCACTCGGCACTGGAAAGGGATTTTTGGGGAAACAATTGGCAAAGGCAGGGGTTTGTGAGGGAAACCATGGATGAAAAAACGGATTGGGAATACACTGGGGGTAATAGGACATAGGGTAAAAGGGAAAGGTGGGAATAGGAAAGGCAGACTGTAGGGGGGGCTGATATAGGAGATATTGTCTAACATGACTACGATTTTTTGCATATATACTGCCTTTTACAGGAACACCATCAGGCCCAGTGACCTGCGATGCTTGTAACCCTTTTCTACCTTGTAAAATTTTGAATTCCACCACCTCTCTATCTCCCAAGCTTGGGATGCATTTTTCAGGGTGTTAATGGCCCATCATTGTCCTGCTGCATGACTCAGAGATAACTCCCTCGGGACTATCTTCTGTTAACGAGCCTCATCAACACTTGGCCTCATGACTCATTACGCTATTGTGAGATGCTCCACCCAGAGGGAGGAACCAAGCATCCCATTGTGGATATAATCTGGGACTCTGAGCACCAAAGATACTGGCTCCACTGGATTTCTGTTGGAAGCTGCGGCGGGACGGGGAGCTCGGATCCCCGGTGGGGGGAGAAGAACAGACACCAGCCAATATGGTTGAAAACTACACTCCGATCTATTAGCAGTCTCGAGGCACTTAAATAGTATACCAGCTTGTTAGCTTCTAAGTGGCTTACTTATCAGGACATATTTCTATTTCTACACAATCAGACTACATTGGCAGTCTTCCACAGTCTTGTTATGTTCAAAAGAATCTTGCCCTTGCCTCCCTTATACTCCTAGATATCACACCTGCAAGTACGTTACTCCCTGAAATTTCTCAGGCTGAAACTGTTTTGCTTTTCACAGAGACTTTCCCACGGAAAGTGTCTCATACACACAGGCCCAAAAACCTCCAGCTCAATAGCTTGCACAGCTCTTTTATTGATCCCAATAAATCCATTCTCCAACAAATTCCCTGTTTTTCTTTTGTGCAAGCAATGCTGGAGGGGTCACAGATGTAGTGACTTTGCATATTATCTACTGCAAGCATCGGGAGGCAAGGTGAACAAACTGCCAGTTCTACAGTAATCAAATGCTACACAAATAGAACTAGTTATAATTTTAAAGTAAACAACTTTAACTATCCCTCTAAGTTGAGACCGTCTTCTTCTAGAATTATGTGGTTAATTGATGTAACTCACTTATCTATTAGTGAAAGGAGAAAAATGATTAGAAAGACTTAAACAGCATTAACCTTTAAACTTTTCACAGCCATGGCTGCGGCCTAATAGCAGAAGATTAATAGCTACTTAACTCTATATTATTACATGTCTAATGTTAATGATACACACTTAACTTATTAATCTCTTAAACTTTACTCAACTTAACTTAGCAGAACTTAAAATTAACTTTACTTAAACTTAACATTGCTTAAACTTAACAACACTTAAACTTAACATGAATTAATCTTAACACAGCTTAAATGTTGTGCGACAACCTTATCACTTAAATTCTACAGAGGTTTAACCTTAACAGAACTTAAAATTAGCTTCACTTAACTTTGTCTAAACTTAACAACACTTAAACCTAGCACGAATTAGCCTTAACATTACTTAAACTTTACACAACTTAACTTTATTACCTAAATTCTGTAGAACTTAGACTTGACAGAACTTAAACTTAAAGAACTTAACCTTAACAGAAATTAACCTTAACATCACGTAAACTTAACAGAACTTAAATGTACTCTTATTTCAAGACATTCAAGAAAACAATTTTTTACTTTACTTCTGAGTTTGGTGTTATACTCAAAAACTTTTTGCAATATACCCAAAAATTCATGCAATTATTTTTTTTAGTTTTTTTCTTTGGAAAGAGTTTCCCGACACCCACCACCAGTCCCTAGCAACCACCCAGGGCAGCTGTTATTTTTGCCCCAGAGTCTCATTATTTCTCCGGCTATGGAGAGTGGTGGATCTGGCAAGTCTTTAGCTCCTTCACTCAGCCACGTCTCGGCCTCTCTCAAGGCTCCTCAGGACAGGTCTCAGAGTCGCAGCTGTTATGATAGTGACATCACCTTCCTCAGGAGCTGATGCTGACTGTGCTTTCTTGTTTCGGGGTCCTGTAGCATGGCACCACTTTGCTGGGCACCTCTCTGGTCAGTGATGTAGCAATGACTTGTCCCTGTTGTTGCAGGACATTCTGCAGTGTTGCAGTTCACGTTCGTTCCCAGAGCAGGAACTGTGAAGGGGTTGAGAACTGTAGGATACTGATGTAATGCTTTTGAACACAGGACATCTGCTGTAAAGACAACCTGCAAAATGCTTAGTATAGATAAGTTAGTAAGCTTTTTGATGACTTTTTGCATTACTTGTTGGTACTTCTCTTTCATTTGGGGCTGTTTCCGGGTCACCCCGGCCAGCTTTGGCATTGCAGGCGATGAAAGTGTAAAACCCGCACTGCTGCCAGCTGTCCTGCAGCTCAGCGCGGGGGGGTTACCCTCTGCCGCTTTTGGCCGGGCTGCTGCTTTCAGCACGGGCACCAGGGCTGCCGGTGTCTCTCTGGCCCGCCTGCGCCCCGCCCCCTGGATCTGGTGTCTGTGCTTCCGCTTTTGCGGCCATTACTCTTCCGGTCATCGGAGAGTTAACATCTGGCTCTGCCTAGTTTAGTAATTCTCGCAATGAGCTAACGCGCGCTGCTGTACTTTTAATGATTTTTCTCGCGGCCAGCCCGAAGGACCACGCTACCCTGGACTTTGCCACGGTATCTGGCTGCCTCTTTGCAAGTCCCGCGTCTGATACTTTCACGGAGCTGCTACAGCTCGCGCTGCCGCTCTCTACACTCTCTATGGCAACCGCAGCAACTGTCTTTTCTGTTTTTACTTCTGCAAGAGTACTGATTACTGCTCTCCAGGTGAATTTGGGAGCTCTTGTTTCTGTAGCTTTCATCTTAAATGATCTTGCATTAACCAGTTCCTTATAAAGGTTTATCTCTTTAATTCTCTGCTTTTCTAAAAAGCGAAAAAATACATTAAAGGCTGCCTGAGTTTCCATGACCGCGTCCAAAAACCCGCGACTCAGGGCGAAACACAAACCCCATCCAAAGCAAAAACCCCGCGTTTCTGCGCGAAATGATTACCTGCGGATAACTCGCGAACCCGCGTCCAGCGCGAGCCGTACCCGCGACCAGCTCGAACACAAAACCGCAGACAAACCGCAAACCGCGAACCAGTGCGAGCTGCGTACCACCCGCAAACTGTGTACCAAAAACCGTAAAACCTGCGGACTACTCTGATACCACCCGCGCCGCTGCGCGCCCCAAGTATCAGGGTACTGCAGCGTCCAGGCAAGCCTTTAGCAGCCAAGCGGCGAACCACCGATGTTAAGGTGGCCCAGGCTAGAGGTCGGTCCGACACTCCGCCCCCGCCTGCGCTGCTCCCGCACTGCATTAGGCCCCCGCCAGGGCAAAGGGATTAAAATACTAGTCCCAGTACAAAGTCCGAGTTCCACGTTCAGGTCCCGTGCTCTGCGTTCCAGGTTCCGAAGTCGGTGTTCCAAGATCGATGTTCCAAGTTCAGTGTCCCTGTTCGGGCGCCAGATGTCGGAAGCCGCGGCGGGACGGGGAGCTCGGATCCCCGGCAGGGGGAGAAGAACAGACACCAGCCAATATGGTTGAAAACTACACTCCGATCTATTAGCAGTCTCGAGGCACTTAAATAGTATACCAGCTTGATAGCTTCTAAGTGGCTTACTTATCAGGACATATTTCTATTTCTACACAATCAGACTACATTGGCAGTCTTCCACAGTCTTGTTATGTTCAAAAGAATCTTGCCCTTGCCTCCCTTATACTCCTAGATATCACACCTGCAAGTACGTTACTCCCTGAAATTTCTCAGGCTGAAACTGTTTTGCTTTTCACAGAGACTTTCCCACGGAAAGTGTCTCATACACACAGGCCCAAAAACCTCCAGCTCAATAGCTTGCACAGCTCTTTTATTGATCCCAATAAATCCATTCTCCAACAGATTTCCAGAGGACAGGAGCTACACAGCCACCGCTGGACTTTCTGAGGAAGACCAGACCCCTTCTACTACAGGATCACCTCTTCAGAGGATTGCAGCCATCATTCCACCAGACTGCTACCACTACCCTGCCTAATAGGGACTCAGGTTGTATCTTGACTCTGTCAGTGTTTTCTTTTACATTCTGTTCCTTTACTTTAATTTCCATTAAATTGTTATTCTGACTTGGTGCTTCCCACTGGTTTGTCTTCAAACTAGTACATAATTTGGCGCCCATAATGGGGCCTGCTCTGAGAGAAAGTCAGAATTACAATCTTGTATTAACAGAAACCTATTCACCATGGTGCTCAGCTTGTCTGCATGGGTTCTGTATCTTGCTCTCTATAGTTTTCCTCACATGGGGAACTACCTGCCTGTTGTGTTACTCCTGTTAAAACCAGGGACTGGTATGAGAATTGCTTTATTGGTTTATTATGTCTATAGCATAATAACCTGCGAGGCGATGAATACCATTCGGAATATATACTCAATTTTGTTTGGCTGTCCTAGTCTGGGCTCCTATGTCTGGGATCTGTTCATCAATCACACCCAGCCCCTGGTGGGAGGAGTAGAGAGTGGTTTCTTCCAGCCGTTCAGGCCAGGCACAGCAGTTTTTGAAAATATTGAGTTCCCTCTGGATGTTAAGGATGGTATAATCTTCTTGTCAGTTCTATTCTCTTTTTTGTCTATGGCCTGCATTGTGTACACCATGCTTAGAAACAGAACGCTAATTAGTGTGGTGCAACGTCTGCTTGAGGAGGAGGTAAAAAGGAGCAAAGCAGCAAATACCATGTCTACACAGACTGCCACACAGAAAGGAACCAAGAGCAAAGCAGCCGCATGCATCTCTACGCAGACTGTCATAGAGGAGAAAGGAACCAAACGCAAAGCAACAGTGTCCATCTCTACGCAGACTGTCACAGAGGAGAAAGGAAGAAAAGGCAAAGCAACAGGGTCCATCTCTACGCAGACTAACACAGAGGAGAAAGGAAACAAATACAAAACAACAGCGTCCATGGCTACGCAGACTGACTCAGAGGAGAAAGGAACCAAAAGCACTGTCAGCGTCCCCATGCAAACCACCACTGAACAAGAACAGCCCAAACCGATTGCAGTTGCCCCCGTGCAGAAGAAGAAATCAAAAAGCAAATCAGTCCGCATAGTGACTGATGAGGATGCAGCAGGACCTTCGCACCCAGCAGAAGAGGCAGAGCCAGAGATCATCACTCGGTCCCTATCCCTGGGTGAGCTGCGTGACCTGCGGAGGGAATTCACGCGCCAGACAAACGAGTCCATCATGACCTGGCTGCTCCGCTTCTGGGACCCTGCAGCCAATGACACCATTCTGGACTGAAGTGAGGCCAGGCAGCTGGGATCTCTGTCCCGGGATGTGGTCATTGACCAGGGGATCGGGAGAACCCAAGAAACTCTCAGCCTCTGGCGGCGACTGCTTACAAGTGTCAGGGACAGGTACCTTTGTAAAGAAGACCTCCAGGTGCACCAAGGGAAATGGAGCACAATGGAACAAGGTATCCGGTGCCTGAGGGAATTGGCTGTGCTGGAGATCATTTTCTCAGAAGACGAGAGATTTCCTAAGAGCCCAGATGGTGTCCAGCGCACATCACAGATGTGGTTGAGGTTCGCACGCCTTGGACCAGAGATATACTCCCGTTACCTGGCAACGCTGCAATGGAGGGAAGGTGAGGACAGGGTGGGCGTCTTGGTAAACAAGCTGAGGATTTACGAGGACACCGTCACAGCCCCGTTTCGCACCCATGTCTCATCCGTGGAAACAAGTCTTTCAGCTGAGCAAGTCCGGAGTTTGATTGAAGAAGGCCATCAGAAATTGAAAAAGGAGCTTAAGGAAGAGATTTATCACATCTCGCCAAAACCAACAAGAGTCTCTGCCATTAGGAGCCGGCGTCCCCCAACCAGGGAGAGAGGATACACGCCACGAGGTAATCTCTGGTTTTTCCTTCAGGAACATGGAGAAGACATGAGTAAGTGGCATGGAAAACCCACCTCCTCCTTAGCAGCCAAGGTACGTGAACTAAAAAGAGGGACAACTACCACAAGAAGTGCATCTAGAGTCAACGTTGCTACAGTCTCTCGCACACAGAACTCCAGACGGTACCAGAATGATAGTATGACTGATCCTCTTGAAGGGACCTCAGGAACATATTCACCAGAAGGGAGCAACATGCACCAGAACCAGGAATAGAGGGGCCCTGCCTCTAGCCAGGTAGAGGAAAGGGATAATCGGGTCTTTTGGACTGTGTGGGTCCGATGGCCTGGCACATCTGACCCACAAAAATACACGGCTTTGGTTGAGACAGGCGCTCAATGTACTCTGATGCCATCAAGGTATGTGGGAGCAGAACCCATTTCTATTTGTGGGGTGACAGGAGGATCCCAGCAGCTGACTGTACTGGAGGCTGAAGTGAGTTTAACTGGGAACGAGTGGCAGAAACACCCCATCGTGACTGGCCCGGAGGCCCCATGCATTCTTGGCATAGACTATCTCAGAAATGGATATTTCAAGGACCCAAAAGGACATCGTTGGGCTTTTGGGATAGCTGCTGTGGAGACAGAAGATATCAGACAACTGAATACATTGCCTGGCCTCTCAGATGACCCGTCTGCCGTGGGACTGCTAAGAGTTGAAGAACAACAGGTACCAATTGCCACAGCAACAGTACACCGTCAGCAATACCGCACCGACAGAGACTCTGTGGTTCCCGTCCATGAGATGATTCGTAAACTGGAGAGCCAAGGGGTGGTCAGCAAGGCCCATTCACCTTTCAACAGCCCTATATGGCCAGTGCGTAAGTCCAACGGAGAATGGAGACTGACGGTGGATTACCGTGGCCTGAATGAAGTCACACCACCATTGAGTGCTGCTGTGCTAGATATGTTGGAACTTCAGTACGAGCTGGAGTCCAAAGCAGCAAAGTGGTACTCCACTATTGACATTGCCAACGCCTTCTTCTCCATTCCTTTGGCAGCAGAATGCAGGCCCCAGTTTGCTGTCACCTGGAGGGGTGTGCAATACACCTGGAACTGACTGCCCCAGGGGTGGAAGCACAGTCCCACCATTTGCCATGGACTGATCCAGACTGCACTGGAAAAGGGTGAGGCCCCAGAACATCTGCAATACATCGACGACATCATCGTGTGGGGAAACACAGCAAAGGAAGTATTTGAGAAAGGAGAGAAAATCATCCAGATTCTCCTGGAAGCTGGCTTTGCCATCAAAAGGAGCAAAGTCAAGGGACCTGCCCAAGAGATCCAGTTCCTGGGAGTAAAGTGGCAAGATGGACAACGTCAGATTCCCACCGAGGTCATCAACAAGATCACTGCGATGTCTCCACTGACCAGCAAGAAGGAAACACAAGCTTTCCTAGGCGCCATAGGTTTTTGGAGAATGCACATTCCTGAGTACGGCCAGATTGTGAGCCCTCTCTACCTGGTTACCCGCAAGAAGAATGATTTCCACTGGGGCCCTGAACAGCAGCAAGCTTTTGCCCAGATCAAGCCGGAAATCGCTCATGCGGTAGCCCTTGGCCCAGTCAGGACAGGACCAGAGATGAAGAACGTGTTCTACTCTGCAGCCGGGAGCCATGGTCTTTCCTGGAGCCTCTGGCAGAAGGTGCCTGGTGAGACTCGTGGCCGACCACTGGGATTCTGGAGCCGAAGCTACAGAGGATCTGAAGCCAACTACACTCCCACAGAGAAGGAAATCTTGTCCGCCTATGAAGGAGTCCAAGCTGCCTCAGAGGTAATCGGCACAGAGGCACAACTCCTCCTGGCACCCCGACTACCAGTGCTGGGGTTGGATGTTCAAGGGAAAGGTTCCTTCCACGCATCACGCCACCGACACCACATGGAGCAAATGGATTGCTCTCATCACACAGCGTGCCCGTATTGGAAACCTGAATTGCCCTGGGATTCTGGAAATTATAACAAACTGGCCTGAAGGTGAGACTTTTGGATTATCTTCTGAAGAAGAGGAACAGCACGTGACTCATCCTGAGGAAGCCCCACCATATAATGAGCTACCGGAGACTGAAAGACGTTATGCCCTCTTCACTGATGGTTCCTGCCGAATTGTAGGCGCTAGCCAGAAGTGGAAAGCTACAGTATGGAGCCCCACACGACAAGTTGCACAAGCTACCGAGGGACAAGGTGGATCGAGTCAGGTTGCAGAGCTTAAAGCTGTCCAGCTGGCTTTGGATATTGCTGAACGAGAGAAGTGGCCGAGGCTCTGTCTCTACACCGACTCGTGGATGGTAGCTAATGCTCTGTGGGGATGGCTGGTTCGCTGGAGAAAAGCCAACTGGCAGCGCAGAGGGAAACCCATCTGGGCCGCTGAGATTTGGCAGGACATCGCCGCCCGAGTAGAGAAGCTGACCGTGAAGGTTCGACACGTGGGTGCGCACGTACCCAAGAGTCGGGCTAATGAAGAACATCGCAACAATGAGCAGGTGGACCGAGCTACCAAGGTGAAAATATCACAGGTGGATCTAGACTGGCAGCACAAGAGAGAATTATTCCTAGCTCGTTGGGCCCATGATGCCTCTGGTCATCAGGGGAGAGATGCAACATACCAATGGGCCCGTGACCGAGGGGTGGACCTTACCATGGACAGCATTTCACAGGTCATCCACAGCTGTGAGACCTGTGCTGCAATCAAACAGGCCAAGCGGTTGAAGCCTTTGTGGTACGGCAGACGATGGTCAAAGTACAGGTATGGGGAAGCCTGGCAAATTGATTACATCACCCTTCCCCAAACCCGCCAAGGCAAGCGCTACGTGTTGACCATGGTTGAAGCAACCACTGGATGGCTGGAGACCTACCCTGTGCCTCATGCTACAGCCCGGAATACCATCTTGGGCCTGGAAAAGCAAGTCCTGTGGAGACATGGCACCCCTGACAGGATCGAGTCAGACAACGGGACTCATTTTAAGAACAGCCTCATCAACCCCTGGGCCAGAGAACACGGTATTGAATGGATATATCACATTCCTTATCATGCACCAGCTGCCGGAAAAGTTGAACGCTGCAATGGACTACTTAAAACCACCCTAAAGGCACTTGGTGGGGGGACCTTCAACAATTGGGAAGTGAACTTAGCAAAGGCTACCTGGATGGTCAATACCCAAGGGTCCATCAATCGAGCTGGTCCTGCCGAGTCTGAACCCTTGCACACAGTGGATGGAGATAGAGTCCCTGTGGTACATCTGAGAGGTATTTTAGGAAAGACTGTTTGGATTAATCCCACCTCAGGCAAAGGCAAACCCATCCGTGGGATTGTCTTTGCTCAAGGACCTGGTTGCACTTGGTGGGTAATGCAAAAAGATGGGGAAACCCATTGTGTACCACAAGGAGACCTAATCTTAGGTGAGAACGGTGTGTAGGGTTTCATTGTATATATATATATATATATGTATGTGTGTTTAGAGTTTAAGAAGGTATTGATTTGGGATGATGTAGATGGTAATAGAATAAGGGGTGGATAATGTCCTGGGTTGAGGTGTATTCTATTACCATCCTCATGAGCTGTTGAAATCAGGTGGGGCAGTGTTTTCCTTGCCTCCTCCCCCCAGACTATCTTTCTGTTAATGGCCCATCATTGTCCTGCTGCATGACTCAGAGATAACTCCCTCCGGACCATCTTCTGTTAACGAACCTAATCAACACTTGGCCTCATGACTCATTACCCTATTGTGAGATGCTCCACCCAGAGGGAGGAACCAAGCATCCCATCGTGGATATAATCTGGGACTCTGAGCACCAAAGATACTGGCTCCACTGGATTTCCAGAGGACAGGAGCTACACAGCCACCGCTGAACTTTCTGAGGAAGAGCAGACCCCTTCTACTACAGGATCACCACTTCAGAGGACTGCAGCCACCATTCCACCAGACTGCTACCACTACCCTGCCTAATAGGGACTCAGGTTGTATCTTGACTCTGTCAGTGTTTTCTTTTACTTTCTTTTCCTTTTCTTTAATTTCCATTAAATTGTTATTCTGACTTGGTGCCTCTCACTGGTTTGTTTTCAAACTGGTACACCTAGTCTTAAAATCAAGAATCAAACACAGTTAGAAGGGAAAAAGGGATTTTACCTTGGTATTTATTTTAAGGATCCTTAGGTGCACCACGTCCAGGTGGAATGCACCGAAATGCACACTGCAATGCACACACACGATGGATCGAGTGTACCATTTTAGGTTTTACTAATTAGCATATCTATCAAAGATTCCCCAATGAGAGGCTCAAGTGAGCCCCCCTCCCCAAGGAACCTTCCCCTGGATGGTTCTATCTTAGTTTATAAAATGTGTTCTGTAGAGGACCTTGGTGTCTGGGACTTCTAAGATGTTTAGTCTCCTAGCTTAACAAAATAAGTCTAAAAATGTAGGCTAAAAGCCACTAAGAATACAAAAAAGGAATAAAAAGGTATATTAAAGGGGTATAAAAGAAAAGGCAAAAAATCATTATGGCATCATTTCCCCTCTTTTAGAGACTAACAGAACTACCTTGTCTAGTCTCTACTCTACTCTATATTACTCACAGAACCAGTTTACACAACTGGCTGTTCCACATGCTATTACACAGATGATGACTACAGTTACAGCTATTATAAATGATTCTTTTACCTAGGTTCAATTTGGTAACCATGAGGTGAAGGTGTCAAAAATTAGATCAAATTTTAAGGTGCCATTTCTGGAAGCCACTTTATGTAGACTTTGAGTTCCCTTCCATTAAAATGCCAATCAATGGCCAGTGACCACTCCCATCCATGGGTGATAACTGGGTACCGATCCAGCAATTGTTCTTATTAAGAACCTTGGACACATTTGGACCATAGTCTTATGTAAATCATGGGGTGAACCCTCAACCATGGTTACCAGTTGGGCAAACAGCAAACATGTAAAAAACAGTTTAAACTGCAGCCTTCTGATTTGTGTCAGTCTCTGTCTTCTTGGTGATTTCGGGAGCAGAAGCTTTCTTCACCCTGGAGTAGTGAATTCACAGTTTCTTGCCAACAACCTTGACTGCAGTAAAAGTGGTCAGCAAAACTTGGAATGGTCCCTTCCACTTGGCTTGCAAGGGGTCGCTGTCCCACCACTTGATGTAGACCCAGTCTCCAGGCTGGGCAGGTGTGTCCAATCCTATTGGTTTCGATAACACGATGAATCTCTGGAGCTTCTGCAAAGTGGAACTCAGAGCCATTAAATACTTCTGCAAATCATTTTTACCTCTCATATGAATTTCCCCGGGGATGTCTGGAACCTTTTATGGCCTGCCATATAATATTTCCTAGGGACTGATGTTGTCCCTTCGCCTTGGCTGTATGCAGACTCTCAGCAAGGCTATAGGCAGGGCTTGAACCCATGTCATGGATGTCTCTTGAATATCTTGCAAATCTGGGTTTTGGGGGTCTCATTCATGCGTTCAACTTTACTAATGCAGTTCTGTGCTTGCTGCATGACCTCTGGCATGCCCTCAATTATTACTGTATCCCACAGCCATAGGGAGGAGAGGAGAGAAGATCCAGCAGGCAGGAATTGTGAAGCAAGATTGATTTATTTAATTATTTTACAAAATTTTTAATAGACATTTTTCTTCATAGTCTAATTGGACAAAGGATCAGCCACACCCTGGGTTGATTGGCTAGAAATCCTAAAACATCCATTGTCAAAATATTTTTCTACTGCACCATAAACCAAGGTCTGGAAGGTCGCAGGTGTTCATAGTTTATAGAACTCTGCAAATGTCTTCGTGAGAGAGAAAAGTGTCTCACGGGCTTAGAAAGAAGCAGGAAAATTTCTTGCTAGCAGCAATATTTGTATCCACACTCGATCAGTGAGAGTCCAGCTGCGTTACTTCTGTGCATCGCAGAAACGACTTCGGCATCAGGATATGTGCTGCTGTGCACGCTCGGTGGCTTCTTTGCAGAGGAGACATGGCAGGAGCCAGTGATATAGGCTCACGTTAGTTCAGAGATAAAGGAAGAGAGAGGTGGTTTTGGTCTGGCTCCTAACAGGTTTATTGTCAGAAGTTTAGCAACCAGAACATAGCAATGATCTTAATCTGGGATCCCCCCGAGAGGCTTTCCCCTCAGTTTTCTAGGGGGTTTGAAAACCGCGGGGAAAGGGGTAAACAACCAATGAGTTACAAACCAGGGGGAGGATACAATTCAACAAGAACCAATGGGGGAAACCGAGAGGCAGGAGTTATAACAAAGAACCAGTGAACAACCGAGTAATCGAGAATTTTCCCGAACACGGGGAGGCAGCTTGGACCCGGGAGCAGCCCCAGGGGGATGTAGCTTAAGCTTCTGAGCCGCCCATCGACCCACCCTCCGAGTCTGTGTCTTGGGGAAACTCGATCCAGGGGAGGGTTTGGGATTGATTGGCATCTCACTGCCCCAGCCTCGCAGTGGGCTGGGTCATAGCAACACTTTACCACTTACCTGGGGCCTGTATGGTGTGTGCAGGTCCCAGGTAAGTCCCAAAATCCTGCTAACTTCCCCAACAACTGTTGCAACAAAATGTGGTCCCCTATCTGATGACATTCCCAAAGGAACCCCAAATCTTGGTATTATATGATTGAGCAAAGCTTTCGCTACTTCTTTTGCTGTGTTGGTGCGACAGGGGAAAGCCTCAGGCCATCTACTGAAGGTGTCAACTAGTACCAGTATATACCTGGATCCCTCTTTGTGAATACAAAAATGCTGCTAGCAAGAATTTTTCTTGCTTCTTTCTAAGTCCGTGGGATACTTTTCTCTCTCATGAAGGGATAAGCAGAAGTTCTATAAACTGAACACCTGCAACCTTGTAGAACTGTTTATGGTACAGTAGAAAACTATTTTGACAATGGATGTTTTAGGATTCTAGCCAATCACCCCAGGGGGTGGCTGATCCTTTGTCCAATTAGACTATGAAGAAAACAGTCTATAAAAAAGTTTGTAAAATAATTAAATAAATCAATCTTTCTGCACAATCCCTGCCTGCTGGATCTCTCCTCTCCTCCCTACGGCTGCAGGATACAGTAATACCTCTTTGCATGGCATCTCAGCAAAATCTATTTGCCAATAATCTCCCAGGAGATCTCCTGTCTTTGTCATTCCTAATACAACTCTCTTGCTTGTGTCAGGGTTGTTTTTACAGCAGGTTTCACACTTGCTTGTTACAGATTGTACAATATCAGTCATCCCTCTCCCTATTGATGCCATGAAGATTTTTGCCTTTTCTTTTATACCCCTGTTATACCTTTTTACAACTTCTGTATTCCTGGTGCTTTTTGCCTACATTCTTGGACTTGTTTGTTAAGCTAAGAGACTAAACATTTTAGAAGCTTCGTAGCTAGAGATCAGTGTGCCCCAGACCCCAAGGTCCTCTCCAGAACACATTCTGTAAACCAAGATAGAACCATCCAGGGGAAGGTTCCTTGGGAAGGGGGGCTCACTTGAGCCTCTCATTGGGGAATCTTTGATAGATATGCTAATTAGTAAAACCTATAATGTTATACCCAATGTTGGGGGGGAAGGAGGAACAGAGAGAGAGAGGCATAGATAGACTCGGCAGGGTGCATCTCGATGCATATGACCTGGACATGTAAACCTAAGGATCCTTAAAATAAATACCAAGGTAAAATCCCTTTTCCCCTTCTAACTGTGTGTGACTCTTGATTTTAAGACCAGGAAAAGGCATCAGTTGCTGGCGACAACGAAGGGACCCTGAAGACCTTGAAACTCGCAGTCTTGGGTTGGAAGACATCTTGCTTTGCCCCTTTCTTTGCAGGCAAATGACAGAGGGGCCGGAGCAACAATCTAAGACTGTGACCAGGACTTTAGGACCCAGCACGGAAAGGCAGAAGCACGGAAAGAGGTGAGTGAAAAGGGGATCAGTACTACTGAGACGGTGCTAGCACTAGGGAAGGAGATCTCCAAGGGGGTTGGAAATGTAATAAATAAGGGTATTTTGTTCATTGAAAAGAGCTGACACAGGCCACAAAGTACATAACAGGAAGTATCTTAACAAATCCATATGTAAAGGTTGTAAGTGTTGTAAGTGTACTATTGTTTAACCGCCCCTAAGCTCCAGGAAGAAAAGCAGGGGATACTAAATGACCAAATATGGAAAGGGTCACCCAGAGGACACTTGAAGAAGACTACTTGCCTTCATCCATCGACCACCAGAAGGCAGAAAACGACCCCCTAGCAACAAGCTCACACATGCACAAAGTACTTCCTTAAAGACACGTTAACAGGAAATGATCCTGCATAAAAGAAGGACTGAAACTTGCAACCGCGCGGCAGTTGGTGGAGCAGGGACTCCCGTGTCGCCCAGCGCTGATTTTGCTTATGCCTTGCTTGCTGTAATTAATAAATTCTCCAATTTAATTGAACCTTTTTGTCTGCCTCCGTCAATCACAATTTGGTGCCATGACTCGGATGGGGATGGTACGGTAAGACAGAGATATTGGGGAGGCGCCCCACCTCTGGTGGCCTCGGTATCCTCAGTCTTTACCTCGGTCCCACCGACGAACCTAAACTCAAGGCATTAAGCAAAGGGAACCGGTCGACCCCATAAACTTTGTGCACAGAAGTCCAGACGAAGAGGCTGGAAGCATGAGTATTTGCGGAAAAGGGTCGGGTATCCTGGAGTGTGGCGTGTGAGGGGGGGGCCGGTAGCCGGACTCCCCAAGCGAGTGTGGACCCTCAGTAGTGCGGTTCCCATTGCCCGCGAGGGCATGGGCCACGAACCAGGGGAAGCGAGTGATCGTGCAAAACAATTGAGAGCACTCCAGAAGATGGGACAGGGGAAAAGCAAGCCCTCTACCCCCATGAGATTTCCCCCAGTACCTGAAGATAGTCCACTGGGACTTATGTTAGATAATTGGAGGCAATATTCGAGTACAAAGGATAAAGATAAGGCCAAGATGATTTATTACTGTATAGAGGTCTGGGGAGGAAAACAGATATCACGAAGTGTTTTCTGGCCTGTATTTGGGTCCTACAAGGACTGGATGAGACAAGATTTAAATCTATGGGTAAATTCCAAAACCCCTTTTAATCAGGAGGAGAATGATTATGCAAAAATATGGATAGAGACCCCCGGGGTGTTCCTGTTTACCTATTTCAGCTGGTTGGGGGGGTCCGTGGCTCTGACCCAGGAAGAGGTGACTGGTCCGGAGGGATGGTCCCGGAAGGGATCGCCTTCCCGAGGCCCAGTGTCTTCCTCTCAGCTGCTGGCAAAGGAGGGCCCTTGCAGAGGCTATCAGCTCTTTAGTGATTATCAGCTCGTGATTCCAGCTCAGCTCTGCAGGGCATCCTCCAGGCCAAACCAGACCAGAGAGAGACGAGAGGCCCATGTGGCTGGTTCCGCACAGAGGTAGCTTTATTGGTGGTTCCCTCCGGCGAAGGGGAAAATCCAGGGACGAGCTCTCTCCCCCTCCGGCGAAGGGGCTTTCTTTTATAGGGATACAGGGGATCAGCAGGGGACCAATGGGTTACAGAGGGTCTGGGACAGACCAATGGGTTACAGAGGGTCTGGGACGGACCAATGGGTTACAGAGGGTCTGGGACGGACCAATGGGTTACAGAAAGATCTGCATAGTGTCTCTCAAAGGATTGTGGGTCCACTTTTCCTCGCCATGACCCAAGAAGCGGCTGCCCCTTTCAGGGAGTCCTGCTGGGCGATTGCAAAATCTCTTGTCTCAGCAGAGATCCCTCCAGGGCGAGGGCTGGGCATATCCCACAACTCCCCCTTCTGTATTTAAAAAGGCATTCCCAGCAGCCTTTTTGCAGCAACGTAGGAGGCAAGAGAACATAAGTAACACAATAATAATTACAATGAATACCCACAAAACTCCCTTAATCAAAGATGCAATCCATCCCGTTATTCCCCATCGTCCAAAAAGGTCTTTGACCCAGTCTAGGCTCTTATCTACTTTTAGGTCCTTTACTAGTTCTTGTAGTTTCTGGATGTTTGCCTGGATGGATGTTGAGTGTGAAGAAAGATTGAAGCAGCACATCCCTTCAAAGTCTTGGCAGCCATGTCCGTGGGCAAGCAGTAGGTAGTCTATCGCTGCTCGGTTCTGTAGGGTTGCGTGTCTGGTCGTCTCCTCATCTCTTAAAAGATCGCTCAAGGCGGCAGATGTCGCATTAGCTTGTTTGCTTAGCCAACACCCTAGGTGATTGATATCCCCAAGGGCCTTGAGTGCAGCTAACCAAGGGGTGAATACGGAAGCTGCAACTTGTCCTGCCTTATTCCAGTTGTAAATGTGGCTGTCACAGCTTTCGTCAAACTCAGAAAAGGATCTCTTTTGACGTGTTGATGTGTCTGTTTGTTTCCAATTATGTAACAATGTAATATTTGGGGTGAGAGTAGAAAGCTTGCCAAGGCTACAGGGGCCTCCTTGGAGGCGTGAGGGGATCCCGGCCCATACTCTGTCACCACAGATAAGAAAGACTCCCCGGGGCAACACTTTTGGGTGGAGAGTGGACACAGAGAGTACGTGGCTGGTGTAATTGCACCAATCTTGACTATTATAGGCTTTGTTAGATGGCGATATGTCTTTTCTGTATGTATTTTTTGCTTGGTCAATCCCTGGCCAGCGTTGGCTTTGTAGTCTAAAGTAAAATTTGACACAATATGTTGCTTTGGAGGACCCCAGCAGGTTTAATTCTTGGGGTTCATCTCGAGCATTTGGCAGAATCTTTGTCCACTCATCCCAAGTATCTACCGGGTTGGGCCTCTTACCTGTGGTGCGGAGGAGTTCTGAGTTAGTGATGGGCCAATCATCTGCTACTAAGGGAATTCCTACCAGGCACGTAGAGAGTGGGTTGTCTACGCTTCCCATGGACAGGCACAGATTGTCTTGATTGAGTGTCTTTGCTAAGGTCACCCAAACATTATGGCTAGGCTGTGGGACAAGCCAGCTGAAGGCGTGTGGCACGGCGAAGAACATCGAGGCAGCGGTGAGGACAGCATCAACGTAGATAAATTTCATCTTTGGGCGGGGATGGGGCTTCTGAGAGGGAATATAAGCAAGATTTGTTAGCTCTGTGGAGGGAGGGGAGGTTTTGGGGTTTAGGGAGGTTTGACAAAGGTTGAGGGAAGGGGGTATTTTGGAGTAACAAGGGGTGATAACATATAAACTAAGGATCAGTTTTTTCAGGCTGTGTCTGGTCTACGGCCTGACTTTTTGCTGTAGCTTCTTGTTCAGCTTTCTGTTTCGTCTGCTGCCGTGTGGTGGGACGATCTTTTTCCTGGTTGGTTGGCATCTGGCGACGTTTTCGTCTCCATGCCGAGCTGGTCTGGTTTTGGGGAGGTCCTGTATTTGTCTCAGGAGAGTTCTTTGTGTTTGTGGTAGCAGTGTTTGTAGGGCCTAAGTATGGTTTTATACTTTTTCCTGGGAACCACTTCGGGCCGGATGGTAGTTGGACACAGGCGTAGCCTCTCCCCCAGGTAATCAATTGGAAAGGCCCAGAGACCTGGTGTGATTCAGGGTCCTTTACCAGCACTGGAGGCTTCTCTGTGAGCTTAGCTTGGGTTGAATTTGAGAAGTGGCGGAGTACTGGGGGGTCAGGCTCTGACGATGTACCATTTAGGAAGTTAATGACATAGAGAGCCTTACAGAGTCTTTCAACAGGAGACAAGATTTCTGTTTCTCTCCGTTGCTGGTTGAGGACTCTTTTTAGGGTTTGGTGGGTCCTTTCTACAATGGATTGTCCTGTGGGATTGCTGGGTATGCCTGTCTTGTGTTTTATTCCCCATTGGTTGAAGAAATCTTTTAGCTTATGAGAGGTGTAGGCAGGCCCATTATCTGTTTTGATTTCTTCAGGGACTCCCAGGGTGGCGAAGGCAAGGAGGAAATGCTTGATGACGTGGACGGCACTTTCCCCTGCATGGGCTGATGCAAACACTGCCCCAGAAAATGTGTCAACTGACACGTGCACATATTTGGATCTCCCAAAGGATGGGAAGTGTGTTACATCAGTTTGCCACAATTGGCAGCTGTTCAGACCACGGGGGTTGACTCCGGTACCCATAGATGGTATTTGGTAGTTCTGGCAGTTCGGGCACGTTGCAATGATCGCTTTTGCTTGATCTTTTGAAAGCTTGAACATTCTGACGAGGGCCGGAATATTTTGGTGAAAAAATGCATGTGACAACTTCGCCTGGGCAAAGATGTCAGGGACGTTTGCAGTCTCTGCTGGCATGGCCAGTGCATCTGCTCTCCTGTTCCCTTCGGCAATGGGACCAGGGAGGTCGGTGTGTGACCTCACATGCATAATGTAGTAAGGCTGTTTTCTGTGTGAGATTAAATGGATTAATGTAGAGATCAATTGATATAATTTTTTGTTGGAGACCTCCTTTAGAAAAGCATGTTCAGCCCTCATAGCTATACCAGCGACATAAGCCGAATCAGTGACCAAATTAAAAGGTTCATCTTTAAACTTCTCAAAGGCTCTGACGACAGCTGCTAACTCAGCAATCTGTGGAGATCCCTCTACTATTTGGATATCAGATTCCCATTTTTGGGTATTGGGTTGTCTCCATGTCAGGACAGACCGATGTGACGAACCTGACCCATCGGTAAAGACGGTCAGAGCTTTAAGAGGTTTTCTACTTTGGATTAATTTTGGAATCAAATTAAAAGCTGCATCACGGTAGAAAAGTCTATGTTTTGGCATGTGAATGGAAATTTGGCCTGTGTAGCTATCTAGGGCTAACTGGAGGCTCTCATTGGTCTGGAGCAACAGCTTCAGATCTCCAGTGGTCAATGGCAAGTATATGCATGTGAACTCACACCCTGCAAGAGAGCGGAGACGAGTTCTGGCCTTTTTTATTAAATGTGCCATTACTTCTTGGAAGGTGGTTAATGTCTTTGTAGGTTGATGGCTTGTGAAGACCCATTCAAGTATTAGCAAAGGGTCTCTGAGTTTAGGGTCCCATTGGAAGATCAGTCCATGGAAACGGGGAGCTTTACCCAAAACTGCAAACTGAAGAGGCAGGCTGGGTTCAACGCGATGGGCTTGGCGTGAAGACAGGGCTTCCTGGACTTTGGCGATGGTACCTCGGGCTTCAGGTGTGAGGGCGCATGGAGAGTCCAAATCTTTGCTGCCATGGAGGAGGTTGAAGAGAGGAGCAAGGTCTTCTGTTGTGACTCCCAGTAGGGGGCGTATCCAATTTATGGATCCGCACAGGCTGTGTAAGTCCCTTAGGGTTTTAGGGTCCTTTTTGATGGCGAGTTGCTGGGGTACGATGGTTCTCTCCCGGATCTGGAGGCCGAGGTAAGTCCATGGGCTGGAGTGCTGCACTTTGTCCTCACGAATCTCAAATCCTGCTTCTTCTATGGCCTCAATTGTCTTTTTAAGAGTTCTGTCCAAGTAAGTTTTTTCTGATGCACAGATTAGTATGTCATCCATGTAGTGGTAAATGATTGCCTCTGGGAACAGGCTCCTGATGGGGGACAGAATGTGGGCGACGTACCACTGGCAGATGGTCGGGCTGTTCTTCATGCCTTGTGGGAGGACGAGCCAATGGTATCTTCTGAGTGGGGCTTCATCGTTAAGAGAGGGGATGGAGAAGGCGAACCGTGGTGCATCCTTGGGATGGAGCGGGATGTTAAAGAAACAGTCTTTAATGTCTATGATGGCAAGCAGCCAGTCTCGGGGCAGCATCGCTGGTGATGGCAGGCCGGGTTGGAGGGGGCCCATGTCTTCAATGACCTCATTGATCTTTCGTAGGTCATGGAGTAGTCTCCATTTGTTTGTGCCGGGCTTTTTCAGCACAAAGACAGGGGAATTCCAAGGGCTGGTGGTCTCGGTGATATGACCTTTGGCAAGTTGCTCTTCTACCAGGGCTTCCAGCGCGCTGAGTTTTTCTTTTTCAAGGGGCCACTGCCTTGTCCATTTTGGGTTGTCAGTCTTCCAGGTGAGCGGGGGAGTAGATGGCAGCGCGCGTTTCTCAGTGGCCCCAGTCAGAAATCCTGGCTGGGAATGGTAAGAGTGGCACCCCATTGGGATAGAAGGTCTCTGCCCCATAGGGTGATGGGGGCTCTTACCACGAATGGTCGGGTGGTCGCTATCTTGCCCTCAGGTCCTTCAATGACAACATTTTGTTTGCTTCTCATGGACACTGCAACTCCACCAATCCCGGAGATCATACCTGCCACGGGCTCCAGTTCCCAATTCCCTGGCCACTCGGAGCGGGCGATGATGGTCACGTCTGCTCCGGTGTCCAGCATCCCTGGGCGGTAGACCCTCTCTCCTTTACAGAACAAGCTGCACTCGATGGTTGGTTTATTTGAGCCCACAATTTCTATCCACATTGATGTAGGATTGAGAGGGAGCTGTTCTGGGCGGTTCTGTGGAAGTAAAAAGGCTTGGGCAATTGGTGTTCCCTGTGGGAGAAAGAAAGGTATGTCTGTGCAGCAAAGCTGGACAAGAATTTCTTGTCCAGGTTGCACTGTTTGTATCTCAGGTAATACAAAGAGTTGTTCTGGACCATGGATGGTATCGCTTAGGATAAGAATGTCCCATGGGCCGTCATGCGGTCCATACTTTCCTGTGGGAATACGATAAAAACGCTTGTCAACAAAGTTAAATGGCAGTGATGTTACCAGTTGGCGTCTGGTCCCGATCGGTAGCGCTCCGTGTGTTGGATCCTTTTCATGTGTTCTGGGATCGCCTGGGATGATGGTGCCGGGTGAGGTCCAGTTGTCTGCTCTCGGTGGTCCGATGTGGAGTTCACAGCCGGGGCGGGGTAGTGCGGCCTTTGATTTGTTGTCTGGGCGCGGGGCCTTGACACCGCGCTCCGATAGAAGTTTTTTGGACGCTGCTGGTGCTGTTGCTGTCTCTGGTGCCTTTGGTAGGCGGCACGACGGTCCTGGGTGGGTGACCTTTGTGGGCAGTCCTTTATAAAGTGTCCAAGTTCACCACAGTAGAAACAGCGGGTGTTCTCCTTAGAGACTGCTGCAGCAAATGCACCAGAAACTCCCTCTGTGATGCCCTTTACAACTGCTTGGGTCATTGTGTTCTCTGTGGATGTGTGTCTAGTACAGCTCTCTATCATTTGTTCTATTGTAGGTTCTGTGTCCATGGGTAGGGCCCTCAAGATATTCTTACATTGTTCATTAGCATTTACCATGGCAAGTTTGCCTAAAAGTTCCTTTCGTCCATCTGGACTTTCTATCTGTTTTTCTAAGCTAGCTTTTAAACGATCAACAAACTGAATGAAGCTTTCATTTGCTGACTGTTTGATGTTAGAGAAATATTGTGTAGGAACAGAATCATCAGGGGTAAGAAACAGTGATGTCTTAGCTGCAGTAGCTATGTCTTGTAATGCTACTTCAGGTAAGGTTGTAGCTTGATCTAGGGGTTTTTGGAGGTCACCTTCTCCAGCCAGTTGTTCTATTGTCCAATCTGTCTGATTTGCATCTTTAGCATAAGTGTTAGACAGTGTTTTTAAATGTCTTTTCCAATGTCTTTCCCATAACATATATTCAGCAGGGGAAAGGATGCAATTAATAAGGTTTTTAATATCATGTGGTACTAATGTATAGGCAGAGAAAGTGGCTTCCAAGAGGTTTCTAAAGAAATGTGACCCTCTCCCATGTTCTTTTGCTGCCTTGCAAAGCTCTTTGATTTCTTTGTATGGGATAGTTTCCCATATTTTTGTAGTTGGACCACCCCTCCTCCCTCTTCCTATAATGACTGGAAAGGCTGAAATTTTTTGAGCCAATTCCCAATCTCCCTCCCGGTTCGCTTCCCTGCGTGTCTGTGCCCATCGGTCCTCCGATTCAGAGTCAGAGCCACTGCTACTGTCATCTGAACAGGAGGAATAAGCTGTGGCAGGGCGGGGCTGGGATACAGGGGGCGTAGCGCGGCGTTTTTGAAATGCCGACTTTCCTTTACCTAGGTCGGGAATAGCGGGGGGTCGGGGGTGGTTTGAGGGGTGGGAGGGGGTCCCGTTATGGCAGCATGGGGGTGGAGAGGTTGTACAGCAGCAGGTCGTTTGGGGAGAGGTCGGGTTGCAGGTAGTGCCGGTTTCGCAATTCCATGTGGAGTCGGGATGGGCGAAAGGAGGGTGGGGGGGGGTGGTGGGCTCTAGCGCAGCAGCGGGGGGAATGGGGATTGCGCAAGAACCCGTGGTAGGGGGAGGGGGGGGTGCAGGGAGAGGGGGAACATCAGCAGGGATTGCGCAAGATGCAGCTGGGGAGGGGGGGAGCGGATGTGCCGGCGCCTGCCAGGGTCTATGGGCGATAGCCTGGGGCGGTGCCGCGGATAGCTGGGTCCCGCCAGCGGCGAGAGGGGCGGATGCTGGCGGGGGGCGTGACGCCTGTTCCGGGCCCCACAGTGCATGCGCGGGGCTCTGCGGGACGGGCCCCGTGTTGTACCATGGCTGCTCCGTGGGTGCAGGGGGGGGCAGCGGCGGCGGGGCGGCTCGCTGGGACGGGGCCGCCGTGCTGGGGTGGGGGGAGAACAGGGCCGCGTGTGGCAGGGATACGGCAGGAGGCTGGGACGCGGTGGGGTGGGGGGGGTCGGAGGCACCGCGGGCCGGTGCGAGAGGGGGAAGGGTGGTGCCGTGCGGGGAGGGCTGCGAGATACCAGGGGCACAGGGAGGCGGGGCTGGGGGCGGCTCAGGGGCATCCATCCCGGGAAGGGGGGATGGGTCTGGGATGGATCCCGCGCGCGCTGCCTGGGGGGTGGCAGCGGAACCGAGGGGGCGAGCGGGGGGGGGCGGGCCCGGGAGGACCGCCGGGAACAGGGGGTCGGGGAAGGGAAGCGGGGGGGCCGGCGCCCCGGCCGGGCCAGGGTCGGGGCGGCCGGCCGAGTCCGCGCTCTGGCTGGCCGTTTCCAGAGGCGGAGAGGGGGGGTGGGAGGGGGGAAGGGCAGATAAGGGCTTTGGCGGAGAGGGGGGTTTCGCACGACACGTTTTAACCAGTAAATGAAATAAAGGAATGAATTTGGAAACAGAGAGGTTTCCCGAGACTTGAGAAGAATACAGTTTGTTTCCCACACTGTCCCAGAATGAATCAGAAAGAACAGAATCTGTAGTAGCATCAGGGAAATTTAGAGCTATCCAGTTACTGAAAGATTTAAGCTTTTTCTTAGAAAGAATACCTTTAGAGAATTTAAAGTCAGATTTTAAGAGAAGATTCAGAAGAAAGGGGTATAGGTCTCTCTCAGAATGGGAAAGGCTGGGTTTAGCTTGCCTTTGTCCCATCTTAGTCCCTCCCTCAGCAGAAAAAGAGAAAAAAAAAAAAACCAAACCAAAAGTAAAATGCGCGCAAAAGAAGGAGAGCCCGAAACTTAAACTTACAAATCCTGTTTTCTGGTGGGGCTGGCTCCTGGAAAGGTCTGCTGGGGGGGTGGTCTGGCAGTTCGATCCTCAGGGACTTCAGTCCTTGGTGGGAGGTGAGGGTCTCGAACTGTCCTCGTCCAAAAGTCCTGCTAAAACGTAGGCCTATCTTCAGAGGGTCAGCACACGAACGGCTGGTTCTGTCTTGGTGATCAAGACGCAGCTCAGGCCAGGTCCGGGATCCGGGGGTCCCGGGGTCCAGGGCTGTTCGGGCGCCAGTTATTTCAGCTGGTTGGGGGGGTCCGTGGCTCTGACCCAGGAAGAGGTGACTGGTCCGGAGGGATGGTCCCGGAAGGGATCGCCTTCCCGAGGCCCAGTGTCTTCCTCTCAGCTGCTGGCAAAGGAGGGCCCTTGCAGAGGCTATCAGCTCTTTAGTGATTATCAGCTCGTGATTCCAGCTCAGCTCTGCAGGGCATCCTCCAGGCCAAACCAGACCAGAGAGAGACGAGAGGCCCGTGTGGCTGGTTCCGCACAGAGGTAGCTTTATTGTTGGTTCCCTCCGGCGAAGGGGAAAATCCAGGGACGAGCTCTCTCCCCCTCCGGCGAAGGGGCTTTCTTTTATAGGGATACAGGGGATCAGCAGGGGACCAATGGGTTACAGAGGGTCTGGGACAGACCAATGGGTTACAGAGGGTCTGGGACGGACCAATGGGTTACAGAGGGTCTGGGACGGACCAATGGGTTACAGAAAGATCTGCATAGTGTCTCTCAAAGGATTGTGGGTCCACTTTTCCTCGCCATGACCCAAGAAGCGGCTGCCCCTTTCAGGGAGTCCTGCTGGGCGATTGCAAAATCTCTTGTCTCAGCAGAGATCCCTCCAGGGCGAGGGCTGGGCATATCCCACATTTACCCTAAAGGAAAAATCTGAAGACTCTGGGGTAAGAAGAAAAGATAAAAAGAAGGAGGAAGTCCCATTGATTCCACCCCCCTATATACCTCCACAGGCCCGGCAAGCACCCCCACTCCCACTCCCTGATCAGCCCCTAGATGAAGAAGATGGGAATCCTGAACCCGAATGGGAGGGACCAATGACAAGGGGCAGAGCTAGACGTCATAACCTTTATCCATTAAGAGAGATGCCTATGGGGGGACCCCAACCAGGAATTGGCTTTATTTCAGTCCCCCTTAGCTCTGGAGATGTACAGGACTTTAAGAAGGAAATGGGGAACCTATTAGAAGACCCCCTGGGAGTTGCAGAGAAGCTAGATCAATTTTTAGGCCCTAATATATACACCTGGGATAAGTTGCAGTCAATTCTAAATATTCTTTTTACTGCAGAAGAAAAGAATGTGATTAGGTGAGCAGGAATGCGAATTTGGGATGCCCAACATGCCCAGGGCCCACAGGCAGATATCAAATGGCCTTTACAAAACCCTAATTAGGATCATCAGGATCAAGCACACAGAACTCATATGCAAGACTTAAGGACAATAGTTATACAAGGGGTCCGAGAGGCAGTACCAAGAGGACAAAACATTAATAAGGCCTTTAATGAGAGGCAGAGAAAGGAGGAAACTCCAACAGACTGGCTAGAAAGGGTAAGAAAGAATCTACAGCTGTATTCAGGCCTAGACCCAGATACACAGTTGGGTCAGGCACTTCTGAAAACCCAATTCGTAGCCAAATCATGGGATGACATCAGGAAAAAGTTAGAAAAGCTAGAAAACTGGCAAGAGAGAGGATTAGATGAATTATTGAGGGAAGCACAGAAAGTATATGTCAGAAGGGATGAAGAGAACCACAAGAGGCAAGTAAGAATGATGGTAGCAGCAGTGAGAGAGAGCAGAGAACAGGACTCTCCTCGCCAAATAGGGCAAACACCCAGAAGGGCCCCTAGGAATACGAAAGGAGATCTGAGAGTGGAAAGGAGAGAAGCAATCGTGTGCTTTTATTGTGGAGGAAAAGGACATATCAGAAGGGACTGTAGAAAGAGGATAAGAGATGAAAAGATGTTTAAGGAAGATTAGAGGGGTCAGGGGCTCTACTTACTGGGGACTCAGAAACACCCAGAGCCCTTGATAAAAATAAAAGTCGGTCCCCAGCGCGAGGAATTTGAATTCCTGGTAGATACGGGAGCGGAAAGATCAACTATCCAAGTTTTACCATCTGGATGTAAAGTTTCCCGAGACACCTTTTGAGGTTCCTGTTATTAAGGATGTCTTAATAGAGACTGAATCAAAAATAGGAATAGGAAACCTTTTGTTAGCACCAGAAACAGAGTATAATCTCATGGGTAGAGATCTAATAGTAGAATTAGGAATAAACCTAGAGGTAATTAATAAGGAATTGAGAATCAAACTATGCCCTCTTAGAGTAGAGGATGAAAAGAAGATTAACCCCGAGGTATGGTACACGCCTGACAGTGTGGGTCAACTAAACATTCCGCCCTTCTCTGTAACTATAAAAGATCCAGAAATTCCAATAAGGATTAAGCAGTATCCCATATCCTCAGAAGGGAAACGAGGACTAAAACCTGAAATAGACTGACTAATAAGCAAGGGACTCCTAGAGCCCTGTATGTCCCCTTTTAATACACCCATCTTACCAGTAAAGAAACCAGATGGATCCTATCGATTAGTACATGATTTAAGAGAAATTAATAAGAGGACAGTGGCCCGGTTCCCGGTGGTTGCTAACCCATACACCCTATTAAGTAGACTAGGGCCAGAAAATCACTGGTATAGTGTAATTGATTTAAAAGATGCATTTTGGGCCTGCCCCTTAGATGAAAATAGTAGGGATTATTTTGCCTTTGAATGGGAGGACCCAGATACTCATAGGCGACAACAATTGCGGTGGACTGTGCTGCCGCAAGGGTTCACAGAATCACCAAATTTATTTGGACAAGCATTAGAACAAATCCTCCAAGAATATCAAACAAAAGAAAACATTACTTTGATTCAGTATGTGGATGACTTCCTGATTGCAGGAAGAAAAGAAGAAGTTCGGGAGGAGAGCATTAAACTGTTAAACTTTTTAAGCTTGAAGGGAATAAAAGTATCAAAGGCAAAATTACAATTTGTAGAAGAAGAAGTAAAATATTTAGGCCATTATTTGAGTGAAGGAGAGAAGAAAATAGACCCCGAAAGAGTGAAAGGAATCCTCTCATTCCCACCACCAAGAAGCAAGAGACAAGTAAGGCAATTGCTAGGATTAGTAGGCTACTGTAAACAATAGATTGATAATTATAGTACCAAGGTCAAATTTCTGTACAACAAGCTCAGTCATGACGGGTTATTGAAATAGAGCAGAGAGGATGAACAGAGCTTAGAACAACTGCAACAGGATTTAATTAACGCTCCAGTACTAAGTTTACCTGATTTAAAAAGACCGTTTTATCTATTTGTAAACATTGAAAATGGGACAGCATATGGAGTATTAACTCAAGATTGGGCTAGGAGAAAGAAACTGGTAGGATACTTGTCAAAGCTATTAGATCCAGTAAGCAAGGGATGGCCTACATGCCTACAGGCAGTGGTAGCCTGTGCTCTCTTGGTAGAAGAAGCACGTAAAATAACTTTAAATGGAGAACTCAAGGTATTATCTCCACATAATATTAGGGGAATATTGCAACAAAAACCTGAAAAATGGATAACAGATTCGAGACTTTTAAAGTATGAAGAGATCTTATTAGATTCCCCAAAGCTAACACTAGAGGCCACTACACTACAAAATCCGGCCCAGTTCTTATACGGAGAACCAAATGAGAATAAATTAGCCCATGACTGTATGTTAACCATAGAAGAACAAACCAAAATCCGACCGGGCTTAGAAGAAGAAGAATTAGAAGAAGGGGAGAGGCTGTTTGTAGACAGATCTTCTCAGGTAATAGAGGGAAAGAGAGTATCTGGCTATGCAATCATTAAAGGGGAAGGGTCAGAAGTCTTAGAGTCAGGACCTCTAAGTAGATCCTGGTCAGCTCAAGCTTGTGAATTGTATGCAGTCTTACGGGCTCTGAAATTGCTAAAAAATAAAACAGGGACAATATATAGAGACTCCAAATATGCGTATAGAGTAGTACATACATTTGGAAAAATATGGGAAGAACGAGGGTTAATAAATTCTCAAGGAAAGGACTTAGTCCATCAGGAACTAATAAGACAGCTACTTCAAGCTTTACGGGAACCTAGAAGAATTGCTGTAGTACATCTTAGAGGTCACCAGAAAGGAATAAATTTTAGGAGTAGAGGTAATAAAGCAGCAGACCAAGAAGCAAAAAGGGCAGCACTTTTGGTTATACGGCAAGTTCAAGATAAGGACCAATCAGAGGAGAAATCCCCCAATAAAACTAGGCACATTTATAGCTTTACAGAACAAGAAAAAGAAAAACTATCACAAATGGGGTTAAAAGAAAATTCAGGAGGAGAATGGAAACTCCCAGATGGAAGAATAGTACTACCTAAATCAATAGCAGTAGAAATTTTACAAAGAATACATAGCCATACTCATTGGGGAACACAAGCACTGGCAGACCAATTTGCCGCCAAGTATATGTGTATTAGAATATATAATTTGGCAAAACAAATTGTTAAAGGCTGCATAACTTGCCTTAAAGTGAATAAGGCTTATTTAAGGGAACGCCCATTGGGAGAGAGACCACTAGCACACAGGCCCTTTGCTAATATACAACTAGATTTCATTGAATTGCCTAAAGCAAGAAGAAATAAATACTTATTAGTTATAGTAGACCATTTAACGCATTTTGTCGAAGCATTTCCCACAGCAAGGGCAACGGTACAGACAGTGGTCAAAGTCCTATTAGAAAATATTATCCCTAGATATGGAGTGACTGAGACTATTGACTCTGACCGGGGACCCCACTTTGTATCTAAAATTATCAAAAAAGTAATGGGAACTTAAACTACATCAATTCCAACCAGGAGACTGGGTATTGATAAAATCATGGAAAAAGACTTCACTAACTCCACAATGGGAAGGACCTTATCTTGTTTTACTCACTACAGAAACGGCAATAAGAACAGCTGAAAGAGGATAGACACATGCCAGCAGAATTAAAGGACCTGTGGAAAAACCATCACCCCAGTGGCAAGTGACCAGTCCTCCTGGGGACTTAAAACTAAAAATTCAAAGAAAAAACTGTAGATGAACAAATACCAAATTGAGTATTTACCTAATCCATATTTTACTGATGATGGACTAATCTGTAATGATGATGTTAAAATAAGGTGTAGAAATTTAACTGTGAGTGTTATCCTTTTGTTTGTTGTATTTGTATAGTGTGTAGGGAAAAGTGGTGGAGTCACTGTTGAAGGGGAACTCCACCTAGAGGAGTTTGTACCCCTTGCTGGGAATCCCAGCGAAAGATTACTGATTGGACTTTAACATATAAAATATCAAAAGGAGAATTAAAAAAAAAAAAAAAAAAAAAAAAAGGATCAGAGGAATGGTGGGAAATATTTACAAAAGGAATCAATCCCAACTATTATTGCTACCATTCTAATGAACCAATCCCTTTTATAGCCAAAATCATTGATAGCACATGTCGCAAACACCTGAGGGGAGTCCGGTGCAATACCCCAGGAGTCAAGAGACATAACTGGAACTCCTATATTAAGAGGCAAGAAATCCGACAGGCTCAATCCCAAGGACTTCCTGAAGAATACCCCTGCTGCCGAGAAGATGGTACCCCTCGTGGCTCGAAGCAACCGAGTCGACGAGCGAGGCAGAGGAGTAAAAAGCTGTGGAAAAAAGAACCCCTGTATTGGGATACTAGAGCAATGCTTGCGTAACTGCCTCAGGAGTGGGACTAGAAAGCCTCAGTGTGACCCGTGACATGTGAAAGGGGGAAAGACACCACCAAATTATAGTAACCAAATAACGATTACCAGCGTAATATTTTTCTACTAATCATGCTTTGCTTAATTAAATTGAACGGGGTTGAGACTTTAGAAGAGACACACTTTCCGCACAAACCCTTTAAATGGTCATTAGTTAGGTTAAGTGATAATATGATACTACAAACAAATACCACTGTGGGGGCACCAAGTTTTCGAGTGGGATTATGTGATCTAACGGCTATTGAACATTGTGGAAAAGTACTAAACCTAACAGGATTTTATATGTGTCCAACCACTAATCGAGGGAAATCATACTGTAACTATCCAAGAGAATATTTCTGTGGATATTGGGGGTGCGAGACAATAGCCTCCGACTGGATCCCGGGAGGGGGACCAGACAAATCCCTGAAAGCTGGGTTCGGGCCCGTAGGTTGCACTAAGCCACGAAGAGGACTTTCTGGAGAGACGACATATATAGAGACCTGTTCCTTTATATATATAAATATAACGCAACCCACTAATCCAGATTGGTTACTGGGAAAAATCTGGGGAATCAGACACTGGGAACCCGGGAAAGATAGAGGAAACCTAATAATGATTAAGAAAGAACGCGCACCCCCTGATCCAGAACTAGTTGGACCAAACCAGGGTCTAGGGGAATTAGAGGAAATAGACAATATAAACAAAACTCAGCAGGTTGGTAATATAACAATCACTCCCCAGAGCGAGAATCCAACTGATGTTAAAATGGGTTTAGAGTATAGTGCTCTATGGAAGGTCATGCAAGCTAGTTATGGTATAATAAATAAGACCAATCCAGAGTTAACTAAAGAATGCTGGTTATGTTACAACATCAGGCCGCCTTTTTATGAAGGAATAGGTGTGACTGCAAAGGCTAAAAGAATTAATGGCACAAACCCAGCACAATGTCTTTAGAAACAGAGAAAGGAATCAATTCAAGGGCTGACTTTGTCTCAAGTAACTGAGAAAGGAAGATGTATAGGAAACGTTCCAAAACATAAAGAACATTTGTGTGAGGTAAAGATATCACCTAAAGAAGATGAGAGACCCGTGGATTGGTTGCTCCCAGCCGCAAATACTAAATGGGTATGTAACAATATAGGAATCACACCCTGCCTTTCGCTCAAACTATTTAATTACACCCACGATTACTGTATTCAAGTGTCCATCATACCCCGAATCACATATCATCCTAGTGAATACATATACCAACAACACACCATAACAGCAGATCATCACCTAGTAAAAAGAGAACCTTTTACTGCACTAACCATAGCAACCCTTCTCACTATAGGAGGAGTTGGGGCGGGAACAGGAGTAACATCCTTAGTCAACCAGCAAAAAGAGTTAAGAGCACTAAGAGTCTCAGTAGATGAAGATCTAAGCCGAATAGAACAAGCAATTGATGGCCTAGTAAAGTCAGAAAGATCTCTATCAGAAGTAGTCCTACAAAATAGGAGGGGATTAGACTTATTATTCCTTCAGCAGGGAGGACTGTGTGTAGCACTCAAAGAAGAATGTTGTGCCTACGCAGACCACACTGGGGTAGTGATAGACACCATGACTGAACTAAGAAAACGGCTAGAACAACAGAAAAGAGAAAGAGAGGCACAACAGAGCTGGTATGAATCCTGGTTTAATCATTCACCCTGGTTAACCACTTTGTTATCTACCATCGCGGAGCCTCTAATTCTGTTAGTCCTAAGACTCACATTTGGGCCGTGTATATTCAATAAGTTGATCTCCATAGTAAAAAGACGCTTAGAAGTAACACATCTAATGCTCCTTAGGGCTAAATACCAGCAGATACCAGAAAATCATGAAGAAGAAATGTTAGAATTAGCTAGACAAGAGCTAAAAAGATTCAATGAACAAAAATGAACAAGAGAAAAAGGGGGGATTGTAATGAATAAGGGTATTTTGTTCATTGAAAAGAGCTGACACAGGCTACAAAGTACATAACAGGAAGTATCTTAACAAATCCATATGTAAAGGTTGTAAGTGTTGTAAGTGAACTATTGTTTAACCGCCCCTAAGCTCCAGGAAGAAAAGCAGGGGATACTAAATGACCAAATATGGAAAGGGTCACCCAGAGGACACTTGAAGAAGACTACTTGCCTCCATCCATCGACCACCAGAAGGCAGAAAACAACCCCCTAGCAACAAGCTCACACATGCGCAGAGTACTTCCTTAAAGACACGTTAACAGGAAATGATCCTGCATAAAAGAAGGACTGAAACTTGCAACTGCGCGGCAGTTGGTGGAGCGGGGACTCCCGTGTCGCCCAGCGCTGATTTTGCTTATGCCTTGCTTGCTGTAATTAATAAATTCTCCAATTTAATTGAACCTTTTTGTCTGCCTCCGTCAATCACAGGAAAGGTTGGGGGCATAAAAGCCCACAAAAGGAGAAAGCTTAAACCTTTCCCCTGCGAACTGTGGAAAGGAGGGGACGCCCTCTGTGGAGTCCACAGGAGCCTAGAGGCTGCACCCTACGCAGCCGCAGGAGTGGCTCAGAGGTTGATTGGTTGGTTGGTTGGTTGAGACGTTGGGAAGTTGAGGGTTCAAATCCTGTTGAGACCAGATTTTCACGCGCGCGCATTTACTGCTTGCTAAAACTAGTTGCTTTTTAGTGTTTTAAAGTGCTGTTTTGAAGTGTTTGTGTAGTAAGCTAGATAAACTGCCTGGGAAATCGGAATTTCAAGGCCAGATTGCAGGCTGAATTCCGGAGTTAAGAGCTTTCCTCTGGCAGAGTTTTCCTGTCTGTGAGAAAACATGGGCGGTGTGAATGAAAAAAATCCCTCCTAACAGCCCATTAGAGCTGATAATCAAACACTGGAAATGGCTGACAGGGCGAAAAACTACTTTGGACACCCGAGAATTGATCAGACTGTCCACACGGGTTTGGCCAACTTTAAAATTAAGTCAAGGAAATTGGCCTCGCTATGGGAGTTTGGAAAATAACATCATTAATGATCTGATGGTAGAATTTGAATCGTGCCTCAACCGGGCCAGGAGACACTTCAGAGACAGAGTCAGAGAAGCGGGTATTTGCTTTATTCGGCGCGCCGGGTGTGTGGGGATCTCTCCTCCAAACACACACCTGGTGCTCTCTACAACACAGTATTAAGGGTTAAATTATGAATATTCATCACATTCCTTGGGACAGGTGTGGTTATACAAATTATTTCTCAGAAGTCATTAGCATATGGGCCACGCATGCGCTGTGTGTCCTGGTGGTTGCACTGAGGAAGGCCTCTCCTCTTCCTCGGGGGTCTTTCTGATGAAGGCCAGTAGTCATCCTCACAGTGAACTTGTCACCTTTCTCCCTGGGCATGCGTAGTCCTTTGAGGAATGATTCAGCAATCTCTGAGATGATCCTTGTCCCCTCTATCTTGACAAGATTAGGGTGAATTTGGCTTCTCAGGCTTTGTAATTAACATCTTCTGTCTGAACTAACATTGCTGTCTCCCAATAGTTAACTTGTGCTTACATGAGTTAGTTATTGACTGCCCCTTCTTCAAATTGAGATCATTACGTAGGTTTGATGAACTAAGATATGCAGAACTTTTTACTATGTATCTGAACAGGGAAGAAACATATGTGGTAGGCAAAAGTAATATGGAAATGGCTTTGAGGAAGAGAAAGAGAAAGAAAAAGCCGCAGCAAGCTGACTCGTATACTAATACGGACAGAGAAATTGATATGACAGATACAGATATGGTAGCACCAGCTTTGCGCACCGGGAAGGGGGGTCTCCCCCCCCGGTTCAACCGCCAGGGCAGCCCTCACGGGGGGGGGTGGGGGAGCGGTGGCCCCGCCGCCGCCGCCACCGCCTCCGCCGGCGGGGCAGCCCGCACAAGTGGGGTCGGGGGATGGGGGAGCAGTGGCTCCCCCACTGCCGCCGCCGCCGCCGCTGTCCCCGCCGCTGTCCAAGCGGGGGCAGGGGAGGGGGCAGGCTGCCGGATCCAAGCCGGAGGAGCGGCGCGGGGCCCCCCCACCCCCAGACTCGTCAGGGGCGGAGGGAGAGTGCAGAGGTAGGAGAGATGCGGGTATGCCACCGCCCCCTGACCGCCCCAGAGGCAGAGAAGAAGCAGGTATGCCACCGCCCCCTGACATTTCCAGAGGCAGGGAAGGGGTGGATTGGCCGCCGCCCCCTGACCGCCCCAGAGGCAGAGCCGGGGAAGGGGGAGGGGAAGGGGCAGTCTGGCCGCCTTTCCCGGAGTACCCTGGACACAGAAATGAAGGTAGAAATGGCCACGGGCAATTGCGGCGGCATTCCCCAATACAGAGGACCACAAGTTTCCGAGCCAGAGACAGGAGGAACCGCTCGCTCTCCCCATCCTGCGGCACAGGCAGTGTTAAAGCTGAGGGCAGATGGGATGGCCCCGACCCAGGCGGCTCTTACAGAGCTAGGGACGGGACAACCTGCTTACAGCCCCTGCCTCCCTACCCCTCCACTGCCGCAAAGAGCGAGACAGTTCCTGATCAACATTTGCCTGGAACAAGTTTTAAAACCAATGAACCAATTTCAATTAAAAGTAAATGGGATGATTTTGATACAGATGGTTCTCACGGGGAGGGTGGTAGAAGAAGGGGCAAGATAGCCCGAGAAGCTATGAGAGCAGTCAGTCCCGTTGCTAAACACACAAGGTCCAAAACCGATAAAGGGGGGGGAGAAGAACTTGTATTAGAAGCACCTCTGAGACAGGCTGTGGGAAATCAAGGAGTTATTTATATAAAAGCACCATTTTCTCTCGGAGAATTACAGCAGTGGAAAAACTCAATTGGGAAGTACAGGGACAACCCAGAGAGAGTAGCTATGCATGTAGAAATGGCCATAAAATCCCAAAACCCACATTGGGGTGATCTAAATGTTATGCTAGATGAATTATTGGATAAAACAGAGAGAGGAATGGTCAACACGCTGCTATATCTGCTATAGAAACTCAAATTGCAACTGGGAGTCTTCAAGGGTCAGTTAATGATATCTATCCCCTAGCAAACCCTAACTGGGATCCTAATGTCCCAGAACAGATGGAAAAGCTGAAGCGATACCAGAAATGTATGGTTGTTGAGTTAATAACATATTCTGTGTTAAATACTCTAAAAGGTAAACTGAGTCAAGACACTGTGGATGTGATTGGAGCTATAGGGGTAAGTGAAACAAGGCCTTTTCTCCAACCTTTAAAATTTAAATTGGGAAAACACTGGGTCACTCACCAGTTCCTGTATATGCCAAATTCCCCAATGCCATTATTGGGCAGAGATTTATTGGAAAAATTGGAAGCAGAAATTAAGTTTTCCAAGGAGGGGGGAGTGAAAGTTATAATCCCAGAATCTAAAATTATCGAAGCAGCTACTATCCTTGTACAGGAATGGCATGGAAAAATTCCCAAAGAAGTTGAAGAGGCTGTCATTCAAATAGTGTGGGCCAATGATTCTCCTGAGAGATCCAAAAAAGCTGAACCTGTGAGTATCACACTCAAAGCAGGGGCTACACCAGTAAGACAAAGACAATATCCTCTGAAATTAGAAGCTTGTAAGGGATTGGTACCTGTGATTGAAAAGTTTCTCAAATTTGGGTTGTTAGTGGAGTGTGAATCCAGGTACAACACACTAATCTTGCCAGTAAAGAAAGCTGATGGTAAAAGCTACAGGTTGGTACAGGATTTGAGGGAAATCAACAAGATAACAGAGGATATACACCCAGTGGTAGCAAATCCTTACACACTTTTGACAACACTAACAAATGAATTAGGGTGGTTCACTGTTTTAGATCTCAAGGATGTCTTTTTCTGCATTCCTGTGCATAAGAATAGCCAAGAACTCTTTGCTTTTGAGTGGGACAATCCAGAAACAGGAAGGAAGACCCAGCTCACCTGGACAGTTTTATCACAAGGATTCAAAAACAGCCCAACCACATTCGGAAACCAGCTGGCAAAGGAGCTTGAGGACTGGAGGAAACAAGAACCAGGAGGAGCAGTTCTCCAGTATGTTGCTGACATCTTGATAGCAGCCAAGATGCGAGATGACTGTATGGAGCTCACTGTAAGTCTGTTGAACTTTTTGGGCCAAAGTGGGTATCGGGTCTCGAAAGAGAAGGCACAGGTTGCCAGGGAAACAGTAGTATACCTGGGCCTGGAAATTTTCCGTGGACATCGACAACTCAGCAGAGAGCGGAAGGAAGCCATCTGTCGACTTCCAGAGCCCCATACCGTAAGGGAGATACAGGCCTTCCTGGGAATGGTGGGTTGGTGTCGCCTGTGGATATCAAACTACGGTATACTGGTGAGACCTTTATATGAGGTCCTTAAAGCAGCTGAAAAGGGAGCAATTATGTGGACAGAGAATGCCAGGGCTCCATTTAAACAGCTGAAACATTCCTTGATGTCAGCCCCAGCTCTGGGGCTGCCGGACTTGACTAAACCTTTTGAACTCTTTGCACATGAGCGATGGAATGTTGTTCTGGGGGTACTGGCACAGCACCTTGGAGACCAGCGAAGAGCTGTGGCCTATTTCTCAAAACAACTAGACAATGTAGCCCAGGGTTGGCCAGGATGCTTGAAAGCTGTGGCAGCAACAGTCCTTCTGACACAGGAGGCCCGTAAATTCACCCTTGGGCAGCACATTGTCGTGTATGTACCCCATGCAGTGATAAATGTGCTGGAGCAAAAAGGGGAACACTGGCTCTCCCCTAGCAGAATGCTCAAATACCAATCTGTGTTCTTAGAACAGGACGATGTTACTCTAAAGACAACTTCTGTGATAAACCCTGCAATGTTTTTATCATCCACGTTACTTGACAGTGTGCCTGAGCATGATTGTTTGCAGACAATAGAGGATACTTATTCCAGCAGACCAGACCTGAAAGATGTTCCTTTGAAAGATCCAGACTGGGAATTGTACACTGATGGGAGCAGCTTCATGAGAAACGGTAGGAGGATGACCGGTTACGCCGTAACCACCTCAGATAAAATCATTGAGGCAAAAGCCTTGCCTCCAGATGTATCATCACAGAAAGCTGAACTCATTGCACTAATGAGAGCTCTAGAACTGAACGAGGGGAAGAAGGTGAACATATGGACTGATTCCAAATATGCCTTCAGTGTTGTGCATGCCCACAGAGCTATTTGGAAGGAACATGGCCTGCTGACTGCTCAAGGTAATGAGGTTAAGCATGATAAACAGATTCTTGCACTTTTACAGAGTATTTGGAAGCCTACGGAAGTGGCTATCATGCACTGCAAGGGTCATCAATAAGGGAAATCAGCCCTCGAACTGGGAAATCGTTTTGCTGATGAAACAGCCAGGGGGATTGCAGAAAAAGGCATTTTTGCAGTGGTACCACAGAAAGAGATAGATTTGTCATCATTTACCCCAAAATACAATCAGAGGGATCACAAATTAATTAAGTTCCTTAAAGCTGAAATCAAAGAAGGTGTGGGTGGGCTGTTACCCCGGTAGGACATGTCATAGTTCCACCCCTGACCCTTTGGGAAATAGCTCAACAAGAGCATGAAAGTATCCACTGGGGAGCAGAAAATCTTTTAAAACTTCTGAGGAAAGTAGTGATAGGGAGAGGGATGACTGATATTGTACAATCTGTAACAAGCCAGTGTGAAACCTGCTGTAAAAACAACCCTGACACAAGCAAGAGAGTTGTGTTAGGAGTGACAAAGACAGGAGATCTCCTGGGAGATTATTGGCAAATAGATTTTGCTGAGATGCCATGCAAAGAGGGATGCAGGTATATACTGGTACTGGTTGACACCTTCAGTGGATGGCCTGAGGCTTTCCCCTGTCGCACCAACACAGCAAAAGAAGTAGCGAAAGCTTTGCTCAACTATTTAATACCAAGATTTGGGGTTCCTTTGGGAATGTCATCAGATAGGGGACCACATTTTGTTGCAACAGTTGTTGGGGAAGTTAGCAGGATTTTGGGACTTACCTGGGACCTGCACACACCATACAGGCCCCAGGCAAGTGGCAAAGTTAAATGCATGAATGGGACCCTCAAAACCCAGATTTGCAAGATTTGTCAAGAGACATCCATGACATGGGTTCAAGCCCTGCCTATAGCCCTGCTGAGGGTCCGCATACAGCCAAGGCAAAGGGACAACATCAGTCCCTATGAAATATTTTATGGCAGGCCATACCAGGTTCCACATATCCCAGGGGACATTCATATGAGAGGTAAAAATGATTTGCAGAAATATTTAATGGCTCTGAATTCCACTTTGCAGAAGCTCCAGAAATTTGTCATGTTATCCAAACCAATAGGATTGGACACACCTGCTCATCCATTCCAGCCTGGAGACTGGGTCTACATCAAGTGGTGGGACAGCGACCCCTTGCAAGCCATGTGGAAGGGACCATTCCAAGTTTTGCTGACCACTTTTACTGCAGTCAAGGTTGCAGGAAAGGGACTGTGGATTCACTACTCCAGGGTGAAGAAAGCTTCTGCTCCTGAAATCACCAAGAAGACAGAGACTGATACAAAGCAGAAAGATGCAGTCTAAGCTGTTTTTTTGCATGTTTGCTGTTTGCCCAACTTGTAACCATGGTTCAGGGTTCACCCCATGATTTGCATAAGAAATTGGTCCAAAATATGTCCAAAATTCTTAATAAGAGCGATTGCTGGATCTGTACTCAGTTACCACCTCTAGATGGGAAGGGTCACTGGCCATTGATTAGCATTTTAATAGAAAAATTATGAAAGATTTGGATGAAATTTGGAAGGGAGCTCAAATTCTACATGAAGGGGCTTCTAGAAATAACACTTTAAAATTTGATCATATTTTTGATACCCTCACCTCATGGTTACCAAACTGGGCCTGGGTAAAAGAAATATTCATAATAGTTGTAATTGTAGTTATTATCTGTGTAATTTCCTGTGGAGCAGCCGGTTGTGTAAACCGGTTCTGCTGGTAAAAATAGAGTAAAGTAGAGTAGAGTAGAGACTAGACAAGATAGAGTTTTGTTAGTCTCTAAAAGGGGGGAAATGATGCCATGAAGATTTTTGCCTTTTCTTTTATACCCCTGTTATACCTTTTTACAACTTCTGTATTCCTGGTGCTTTTTGCCTACATTCTTGGACTTGTTTGTTAAGCTAAGAGACTAAACATTTTAGAAGCTTCGTAGCTAGAGATCAGTGTGCCCCAGACCCCAAGGTCCTCTCCAGAACACATTCTGTAAACCAAGATAGAACCATCCAGGGGAAGGTTCCTTGGGGAGGGGGGCTCACTCGAGCCTCTCATTGGGGAATCTTTGATAGATATGCTAATTAGTAAAACCTATAATGTTATACCCAATGTTGGTGGGGGGGAGGAGGAACAGAGAGAGAGAGACATAGATGGACTCGGCGGGGTGCATCTCGATGCATATGACCTGGACATGTACACCTAAGGATCCTTAAAATAAATACCAAGGTAAAATCCCTTTTCCCCTTCTAACTGTGTATGACTCTTGATTTTAAGACCAGGAAAAGGCATCACTATCACTACTTTCCTCAGATGTTTTAAAAGATTTTCTGTTCCCCAGTGGGTACTTTCATGCTCTTGCTGGGCTATTTCCCAAAGGATCAGGGGTGGAACTACGACTTGTCCTACTGTGGTAACAGCCTACCCACCTTCTTTTTTTTTTCCAGCCTTAAGGAACTTAATTAATTTGTTATCCCTCTGATTGTATTTTGGGGTAAATGATGACAGATCTATCTCTTTCTGTGGTACCACTGCAAAAATGCCTTTTTCTGCAATCCCCCTGGCTGTTTTGTCAGCAAAACGATTTCCCTGTTCAGGGGCTGTTTTCCCTTATTGATGACCCTTGCAATGCATGATAGCCACTTCCGCAGGCTTCCAAATACTCTGTAAAAGTGCAAGAATCTGTTTAGCATGCTTAACCTCATTACCTTGAGCAGTCAGCAGGCCATGTTCCTTCCAAATAGCTCTGTGGGCATGCACAACACTGAAGGCATATTTGGAATCAGTCCATATGTTCACCTTCTTCCCCTCGTTCAGTTCTAGAGCTCTCATTAGTGCAATGAGTTCAGCTTTCTGTGATGATACATCTGGAGGCAAGGCTTTTGCCTCAATGATTTTATCTGAGGTGGTTACGGCGTAACCGGTCATCCTCCTACCGTTTCTCATGAAGCTGCTCCCATCAGTGTACAATTCCCAGTCTGGATCTTTCAAAGGAACATCTTTCAGGTCTGGTCTGCTGGAATAAGTATCCTCTATTGTCTGCAAACAATCATTTTTAGGCACACTGTCAAGTAACATGGATTGTAGATATAAAAATGCTGCTAGCAAGGGTTTTCTTGCTATTTTCTAAGTCCGTGAGAGACTTTTCTCTCACACAGAAGAGGTAGCAGGGTATGGAAACAACCAAGACACCTGCAACCTTGAAAAGTCTTGTTTATGGTACAGTAGAAAAATATTTTGACAATGGATGTTTTAGGATTTTAGCCAATCACCCCAAGGGGTGGCTGGTCCTTTGTCCAATTAGACTATGAAGAAAAAAGTCTATAAGAGTTTGTAAAATAATTAAATAAATCAATCTTGATGCACAACTCCTGCCTTCTGGATCTTCTCTCCTCTCCTCCCTATGGCTGCGGGACACGGTGATATACCCTAGGGCCCAGGCCTGCGGTAATAATGGATGATAAAAACATCGCAGGGTTTACCACAGAAGTTGTCTTTAGAGTAACATCATCCTTTTCTAACAACACAGATTGATATTTGAGCATTCTGCTAGGGGAGAGCCAGTGTCCCCCCTTTTGCTCCAGCACATTAATCACTGCATGGGGTACATACACGACAATGTGCTGCCCAAGGGTGAATTTATGGGCCTCATGTATCAGAAGGACTGTTGCTGCCACAGCTTTCAAGCATCCTGCCTTCAAGTCTGCCTTCTGGGCTGCAGGGAATCTATATCTTCCATGACCTCATTCATCTTGCGAAGATCGTGGAGAAGTCCCCACCTATCTTTGCCAGGTTTCTTAATAACAAAGACAGGAGAGTTCCAAGGCCTGTTGGTCGGTACTATATGGCCTCTGGAAAGGTGCCCTTCCTCGAGGAACTCTAAAGTGTGCAGCTTTTCAGCTGAGAGGGACCACTGTTCTGCCCACACCAGACTATTGGTCTTCCATGTCAGCTGTGGGGTGGCATGCTCTGCAGTGGCCCCAACTAAAAATCCCAGGGTGGCTCGGGGATTTCTAATCGAGCCCCCATTGAGATAACAGGTCCCTGCCCCACAAGGTAATACCTGACCTGACCACGAAGGGCCTGATGGTGGCAACCTGACCTTCAGGTCCCTCCACAATGATATTATCTTTGCTCTGCATGGAGACTTCAGCACATTCAATCCCCAAGATGACTTTGTTGGCGGGAGTCAGTTTCCAGTCCCGCGGCCACTCGGAGTGTGCTATAATGGCGACATTGGCTTTGGTGTCTGCCATTCCTGGAAGATATAACATAGAACCTTGTCGGGGTCTCCTCCCCCTGCCATGTAGCCCTGGGAGAGGGGCCCTGAGGGGACAGACATGGGGTTTCCCGAGCCCCTGGTCAGCCTCCTTCCCCATTGGTTGTTTGTGTTTCCCTGCGCAGGCAAGGACCCTCGGGTTCCATGACTGTAAGAGTTCCTCGGCAGAGCCCCGGCCATGCGGCAGGAGAAATAAACATCTCTCTGAAACATCTATCAAGAATCTGTCCATATATATATTTCTTTCTCACGGGACTCCTGGCTTGATACATCGTGTTACAGAATCCCCACTGTAACAAATGGTGGGTAATTGAGAGCAGAACGATCCCCGATCCCTAAGCGACTGATGTGTGTGAGTAAATCCTAGAAACTTTGGATTCCTCTTCTTGTTTTTGTTTTGCTATTCCATATCTAAACTATGGAGGAACTGTGGGAAGACTCTTGGCTTTCAGAGCTGCATATGGATGATTTGCAAATATTAGCTTAATTCAAGCTCAAAAGGAACTGAAACATTTCCTTTCATGGTTGTTTAAGAACTTTTTCTATGTTTCCTTGGATTTAATTCTTACCAAAGACTTTTGGAACACCATTTGGACACAGTTAATTTTTGAGTCAAAATATATGCCGATGGAAGAATATTTTTATGAATATTATTTAATTACCGAGACTCTTGAGCAATGTCAGCTGTTTCCTGGCAAAGGGAAGCCTGTCTCAGGGACCATGTGACCCAGGCCACGTGGACCGAGCCCTCGGCGAGCAGCAGCGAGGCAGTTCCCACGCGCAGGTAGAGCCACGCGAGCCGCAGTGTCGGCGGAGGAGCAAGGCGCGGCGGGAGCGGTGCGACCCAGCGGTGCCCGCCCAGGCCCACGCAGCGCGTTGTGGAGCGAGCCCCGTGAACCCCCGACTGTCCGGAGTTGCAGTGTATTCTATTACCATCCTCATGAGCTGTTGAAATCAGGTGGGGCAGTGTTTCCTTGCCTCCTCCCCTCAGACTATCTTTCTGTTAATGGCCCATCATTGTCCTGCTGCATGACTCAGAGATAACTCCCTCCGGACTATCTTCTGTTAACGAGCCTCATCAACACTTGGCCTCATGACTCATTACCCCATTGTGAGATGCTCCACCCAGAGGGAGGAACCAAGCATCCCATTGTGGATATAATCTGGGACTCTGAGCACCAAAGTTACTGGCTCCACTGGATTTCCAGAGGACAGGAGCTACACAGCCACCGCTGGACCTTCTGAGGAGGAGCATACCTTTTTGCGACAGGATCACCACTTCAGAGGACTGCAGCCACCATTCTACCAGATTGTTACCACCACCCTGACTAACAGGGTGTCAGGTTGTATCCTGACTGTCAGTTTGAACCAGTGTTATCGGCCTTTATTTTTTTAATTTTTTTATTTTTTCCCCCCCTCCTTTTATTTCCCTATTAAATTGTTATTCTGACTTGGTGCCTCCCACTGTTTTGTTTTCAAACTAGTACATATTTTGGCGCCCAAGTGGGGCTGGCTGCTGAGAAAAGTCAGAATTACAATTTTGAATTGTAGAAGCCACCTACTCACTATGATGTTCAACATGCTTACATGGGTCTTGTACCTAGCTCTCTATTTTTTTCCGCACATGGGGAACTATCTGCCGATTGTAATGCTCCTGTGTAGACCAGGGAATGGTATAAAATTTTCTTTATTAGTCTATTGTGCCTACTGCATGATAACCTCCGAGACAATTAACATAATTCGGAATATATACTCAACTTTGTCTGCTTGTCCTGCTTCAGGCTGCTACATCTGGGGCCTCAACAATCATACCCAGCCCTTGGGGAGAGGATTAAAAAATGGTTTTTTCCAGCCTTTCAGACCAGACACAGCAGTTTTTAAAAATATTGAGTTCCCTCTGGATGTTAAGGATGGCATAATCTCCTTATCAGTTCTTTTTTCTTTTTTCTCTATGACCTGCACTGTGTACACCATGCTTAGGATCAGAGCTATGGCACAGCATCCTCAGGATGAGAGGGAAAAAAAGAGCCAAGCAAAAAGCACCATGTCTACACAGATTTTCGCAAAGAAGAAAGGAACCAAAAGCATAGTGACAGCATCCATGTCTACGCAGACTGTCACAGAGGAGAAAGAACCCAGACGCAAGACCACAGCGGCCATGTCCACGCAGACTGACACAGAGGAGAAAAAAAACCAAAGGAGCTGTAAGCATCTCCACACAAACCATCACTGAACCAGAACAGCCTAAACCGATTGCAGTTGCCCCCGTGCAGAAGAAATCCAAAAGCAAATCAGTTCGCATAGTGACTGACGAGGATACAGCAGGACCTTCACACCCAGCAGAAGAGGCAGAGCCAGAGATCATCACTCGGTTGCTATCCCTGGGTGAGCTGCACGACCTGTGGAGGGAATTCACCTGCCAGACAAATGAGTCCATCCTGACCTGGCTGCTCCGCTTCTGGGACACTGCAGCCAATGACACCATACTGGATGGAAGTGAGGCCAGGCAGATCTCTGTCCCGGGATGTGGTCATTGACCAGGGGATCGGGAGAACCCAAGAAACTCTCAGCCTCTGGCGGCGACTACTGACAAGTGTAAGGGACAGGTACCTTTGTAAAGAAGACCTCCAGGTGCACCAAGGAAAATGGAGCACAATGGAACAAGGTATCCGGTGTCTGAGGGAACTGGCTGTGCGGGAGATCATTTTCTCAGAAGACGAGAGATTTCCTAATGTCGCGGGTTGGGTTTGTAACTGGGCAGAAACACCAATTTAGTGTAGTGGTTTGGTCTAAAATACTCATTACTGTTTATCTTCTGTGAGATAAGAATAAGCAGGCACCAAACTTGAAAGAATATAAAGAAGTTTAGAAACAGACCTAAAAGAAGGGGAAAAAAAAATTATACCACCTTCAGAACTCTCCTCCTCCCCCCACCTTCCTCCCTTCTCCCACTGACAATGAAAAAAGACAACCCTTAAGATGTTCAGTCTGTTTACCACTTCCATAATAACCTTGCTCAGTCCATTTTGAAAGAGAAATCTCTTCTTGTTTGTGCGATGAAAACAGTATCACAACGAGACAGCCGCCCACTTCCAAATATTGTTCATTCCATTTAGGAAAAGGTCTCTCTGCTCGCTATGTGAGTCCCTTCCCCCGACTTGCAGCTTTTCCCACAACTGCTTTCAAGGGTCCACTCTTGAAGTTTTTTGGCGTACAATTTTAAGGTTGAGCCGTTCAGAAACAAGAACAGAGGCCCTTCTCCTTCCCTGGGAGCAAAGGGTCTTCCTCATCTTCATCTTTAGGACTATCTCTGGGAGCATCTCTAGGAACTGAGGTTTTCTCCTTTCCCATTTGGAGAAAAAGTCCGCATCTGGTCCATCTCTCCCTGTCCAAACTACTCATGAAATTACAGCAGAGTCAGCATCTGCCTATCTCAGCACAGGTGCTTTTGCTTACGAGTTGAACACTCCACCCCCCATATCTTCATGAAATTACAACGGGATACTCTGATATAGCTTCACAACAGACTTTCAGCTTTAAGCATCTCCTCTTTCTCGTCCCTCAGGTTTTCAGCTCTTCACAGCACTAAAAGGGTTAATCTCACCTTGGCCTTGCAGCTTTGCAGCTGGAATGTTGAATTTTTCTTATCGCAGTGGAGAGGGGGGAGAGCCGAGCCGCTCTGGCTGCCCACCGCAAGGCAGTGGGGGGGTTCCACGGCTGGAACAGGCCCATGACTCCAGGATGGCCGTGGCCCAGCCTGGCCTGGCCCAAGCAGGGCCTGGCCGGGCCCACTGGCCCCCACATGGGGCCCGCAGCCACCTGTCCCACCACCGGAAACGAGAGAGAGCTTGGGGGGGAAGTTTGTCTATTCTTAAGTGTGTATCACAGAGGCGGTCACAACTTGAAGTGGCTTAAAGAATTGTCCATAATCAAACTGGCCAGCTGATAGGTTCTATCAGGTCACAGAGGAAAGTGTAAGCACCCCTTAGCAAGGACATCCCTTCCGGGACTATGCATGCTAACTTATGACACCTAAGAGCCCTAGATGGCGTCCAGAGCACATCACAGATGTGGTTGAGGTTCGCACGCCTTGGACCAGAGATGTAGTCCCGTTACCTGGCAACGCTGTAATGGAGGGAAGGCGAGGACAGGGTGGGCGTCTTGGCCAACAAATTGAGAATTTACGAGGACACTGTCACAGTCCCGTTTCGCACCCATGTCTCATCTGTAGAAACAAGGCTGGAGGAACCAAGCATCCCATCGTGGATATAATCTGGGACTCTGAACACCAGAGACAACCTTCCCACTGGATTTCCAGAGGACAGGAGCTACATAGCCACCACTGGACCTTCTGAGGAGAAGCAGACCCTTTTTCTACAGGATCACCACTTCAGAGGACTGCAGCCACCATTCTACCAGACTGCTACCACCACCCTGACTAACAGGGTGCCAGGATGTATCCTGACTCTGTCAGTTTAACCCAGTGTTATCCGCCTTTATTTTTTTTTCCCCCCTCCTTTTATTTCCCGATTAAATTGTTATTCTGACTTGGTGTCTCCCACTAGTTTATTTTCAAACTAGTACACGGACTGAGAGGGGCAGCGTGCGGACGGCGGCTGGCCGTGGTGGAGCGGAACCGCGCCCAGCTGAGACGTGTGCTGAAGCAGGGCGCGGGTGAGCCGTGGCTCAGGGGCCCGGCCAAGACCTGGGTGCTGCGCCTGGCTGTGGAAGCGAAGCTGCGACCAGAGGAGGCGACGCGCAGAGAACTGGGCAGAGCGGCCCGGCCCAGCTCGCCTGGCCCTAAATGCGACTCCGGGAAGAGCGCGCAGGCACGAGCAGCTCCGGCAGCCCTGGCAGCCCCAGCAACTCCAGCAATTCCAACATGGGAGCGAGCAAAAGAGAAAGCAAGAAGGCAGCGAGACAGAAAAAAGCAGCCAGTCGGAAAACAGAAAAGATCTTAGTAGCCAAGGTTCTAGGAATAGTAAAATGGTATAATGTTAAAAAAAATTATGGTTTTATAACAAGATGCGACAACCAGCAAGACATATTCGTTCATAGAACTGCTATTAAAAAGAATAACTGTACCAGTCTGGAGACAAACCAGTGGGAAGCACCAAGTCAGAATAACCATTTAATGGAAATTAAAGAAAAGGAACAGAAAGTAAAAGAAAACACTGACAGAGTCAAGATACAACCTGAGTCCCTATAAGGCAGGGTAGTGGTAGCAGTCTGGTGGAATGGTGGCTGCAGTCCTCTGAAGTGCTGATCCTGTAGTAGAAGGGGTCTGCTCTTCCTCAGAAAGTCCAGCGGTGGCTGTGTAGCTCCTGTCCTCTGGAAATCCAGTGGAGCCAGTATCTTTGGTGCTCAGAGTCCCAGATTATATCCACGATGGGATGCTTGGTTCCTCCCTCTGGGTGAAGCATCTCACAATAGGGTAATGAGTCATGAGGCCAAGTGTTGATGAGGCTCGTTAACAGAAGATAGTCCGGAGGGAGTTATCTCTGAGTCATGCAGCAGGACAATGATGGGCCATTAACAGAAAGATAGTCTGGGGGGAGGAGGCAAGAAAAACACTGCCCCACCTGATTTCAACGGCTCATGAGGATGGTAATAGAATGCACCTCAACCCAGGACATTATCCACCCCTTATTCTATTACCATCTACATCATCCCAAATCAATACCTTCTTAAACTCTAAACACACATACATATATATATATACAATGAAACCCTACACACCATTCTCACCTAAGATTAGGTCTCCCTGTGGTACACAACAGGTTTCCCCATCTTTTTGCATTACCCACCAAGTGCAACCAGGTCCTTGAGTAAAGACAATCCCACGGATGGGTTTGCCTTTGCCTGAGGTGGGATTAATCCAAACAGTCTTTCCTAAAATACCTCTCAGGTGTACCACAGGGACTCTATCTCCATCCACTGTGTGCAAGGGTTCAGACTCGGCAGGACCAGCTCGATTGATGGTCCCTAGGGTATTGACAATACAGGTGGCCTTTGCTAAGTTCACTTCCCAATTTTTGAAGGTCCCCCCACCAAGTGCCTTTAGGGTGGTTTTAAGTAGTCCATTGCAGCGTTCAACTTTTCCGGCAGCTGGTGCATGATAAGGAATGTGATATATCCATTCGATACCGTGTTCTGTGGCCCAGGTGTTGATGAGGCTGTTCTTAAAATGAGTCCTGTTGTCTGACTTGATCCTGTCGGGGGTGCCATGTCTCCACAGGACTTGCTTTTCCAGGCCCAAGATGGTATTCCGGGCTGTAGCATGAGGCACAGGGTAGGTCTCCAGCCATCCAGTGGTTGCTTCAACCATGGTCAACACGTAGCGCTTGCCTTGGCGGGTTTGGGGAAGGGTGATGTAATCAACTTGCCTGGCTTCCCCATACCTGTAGTTTGAGCATCGTCCACCATACCACAGAGGCTTCACCCTCTTGGCCTGTTTGATTGCAGCACAGGTCACACAATTGTGGATGACCTGTGAGATGCTGTCCATAGTAAGGCCCACCCCTCGGTCACGGGCCCATTGGTATGTTGCATCTCTCCCCTGATGACCAGAGGCATCATGGGCCCAAAGCTAGGAATAATTCTCCCTTGTGCTGCCAGCCCAGATCCACCTGTGATACTTTCACCTTGGCAGCTCGGTCCACCTGCTCGTTGTTGCGATGTTCTTCATTAGCCCGACTCTTGAGTACGTGCGCATCCACGTGTCAAACCTTCACGGTCAGCTTCTCTACTCGGGCGGCGATGTCCTGCCAAATCTCAGCGGCCCAGATGGGTTTCCCTCTGCGCTGCCAGTTGGCTTTTCTCCAGCGAACCAGCCATCCCCACAGAGCATTAGCTACCATCCACGAGTCGGTGTAGAGATAGAGCCTCGGCCACTTCTCTTGTTCAGCAATATCCAAAGCCAGCTGGACAGCTTTAAGCTCTGCAACCTGACTCGATCCACCTTGTCCCTCGGTAGCTTGTGCAACTTGTCGTGTGGGGCTCCATACTGTAGCTTTCCACTTCCGGCTAGCACCTACGATTCAGCAGGAACCATCAGTGAAGAGGGCATAACGTCTTTCAGTCTCCGGTAGCTCATTATATGGTGGGGCTTCCTCAGGATGAGTCACGTGCTGTTCCTCTTCTTCAGAAGATAATCCAAAAGTCTCACCTTCAGGCCAGTTTGTTATAATTTCCAGAATCCCAGGGCGATTCAGGTTTCCAATACGGGCACGCTGTGTGATGAGAGCAATCCATTTGCTCCATGTGGTGTCGGTGGCGTGATGCCTGGAAGGAACCTTTCCCTTGAACATCCAACCCCAGCACTGGTAGTCGGGGTGCCAGGAGGAGTTGTGTCTCTGTGCCGATTACCTCTGAGGCAGCTTGGACTCCTTCATAGGCGGCCAAGATTTCCTTCTCTGTGGGAGTGTAGTTGGCTTCCGATCCTCTGTAGCTTCGGCTCCAGAATCCCAGTGGTCGGCCACAAGTCTCACCAGGCACCTTCTGCCAGAGGCTCCAGGAAAGACCATGGCTCCCGGCTGCAGAGTAGAGCACGTTCTTCACCTCTGGTCCTGTCCTGACTGGGCCAAGGGCTACCGCATGAGCGATTTCCGGCTTGATCTGGGCAAAAGCTTGCTGCTGTTCAGGGCCCCAGTGGAAATCATTCTTCTTGCGGGTAACCAGGTAGAGAGGGCTCACAATCTGGCTGTACTCAGGAATGTGCATTCTCCAAAAACCTATGGCGCCTAGGAAAGCTTGTGTTTCCTTCTTGCTGGTCGGTGGAGACATCGCAGTGATCTTGTTGATGACCTCGGTGGGAATCTGACGTCGTCCATCTTGCCACTTTACTCCCAGGAACTGGATCTCTTGGGCAGGTCCCTTGACTTTGCTCCTTTTGATGGCAAAGCCAGCTTCCAGGAGAATCTGGATGATTTTCTCTCCTTTCTCAAATACTTCCTTTGCTGTGTTTCCCCACACGATGATGTCGTCGATGTATTGCAGATGTTCTGGAGCCTCACCCTTTTCCAGTGCAGTCTGGATCAGTCCATGGCAAATGGTGGGACTGTGCTTCCACCCCTGGGGCAGTCGGTTCCAGGTGTATTGCACACCCCTCCAGGTGAAAGCAAACTGAGGCCTGCATTCTGCTGCCAAAGGAATGGAGAAGAAGGCGTTGGCAATGTCAATAGTGGAGTACCACTTTGCTGCTTTGGACTCCAGCTCGTACTGAAGTTCCAACATATCTAGCACAGCAGCACTCAATGGTGGTGTGACTTCATTCAGGCCACGGTAATCCACCGTCAGTCTCCATTCTCCGTTGGACTTACGCACTGGCCATATAGGGCTGTTGAAAGGTGAATGGGCCTTGCTGACCACCCCTTGGCTCTCCAGTTTACGAATCATCTCATGGACGGGAACCACAGAGTCTCTGTCGGTGCGGTATTGCCGACGGTGTACTGTTGCTGTGGCGATTGGTACCTGCTGTTCTTCAACTCTTAGCAGTCCCACGGCAGACGGGTCATCTGAGAGGCCAGGCAATGTACTCAGTTGTCTGATATCTTCTGTCTCCACAGCAGCTATCCCAAAAGCCCAACGATGTCCTTTTGGGTCCTTGAAATATCCATTTCTGAGATAGTCTATGCCAAGAATGCATGGGGCCTCCGGGCCAGTCACGATGGGGTGTTTCTGCCACTCTTTCCCAGTTAAACTCACTTCAGCTTCCAGTACAGTCAGCTGCTGGGATCCTCCTGTCACCCCACAAATAGAAATGGGTTCTGCTCCCACATACCTTGATGGCATCAGAGTACATTGAGCGCCTGTGTCAACCAAAGCCGTGTATTTTTGTGGGTCAGATGTGCCAGGCCATCGGACCCACACAGTCCAAAAGACCCGATTATCCCTCTCCTCTACCTGGCTAGAGGCAGGGCCCCTCTATTCCTGGTTCTGGTGCATGTTGCTCCCTTCCGGTGAATATGTTCCTGAGGTCCCTTCAAGAGGATCAGTCATACTATCATTCTGGTACCGTCTGGAGTTCTGTGTGCGAGAGACCGGAGCAATGTTGACTCTAGATGCGCTTCTTGTGGTAGTTGTCCCTCTTTTTAGTTCACGTACCTTGGCTGCTAAGGAGGAGGTGGGTTTTCCATGCCACTTACTCATGTCTTCTCCATGTTCCTGAAGGAAAAAACCAGAGATTACCTCGTGGCGTGTATCCTCTCTCCCTGGTTGGGGGGCGCCGGCTCCTAATGGCAGAGACTCTTGTTGGTTCTGGCGAGATGTGATAAATCTCTTCCTTAAGCTCCTTTTTCAATTTCTGATGGCCTTCTTCAATCAAGCTCCGGACTTGCTCAGCCAAAAGACTTGTTTCCACTGATGAGACATGGGTGCGAAACGGGGCTGTGACGGTGTCCTCGTAAATCCTCAGCTTGTTCACCAAGACGCCCACCCTGTCCTCACCTTCCCTCCATTGCAGCGTTGCCAGGTAACGGGAGTATATCTTTGGTCCAAGGCGTGCGAACCTCAACCACATCTGTGATGTGCACTGGACACCATCTGGGCTCTTAGGAAATCTCTCGTCTTCTGAGAAAATGATCTCCAGCACAGCCAATTCCCTCAGGCACCGGATACCTTGTTCCATTGTGCTCCATTTCCCTTGGTGCACCTGGAGGTCTTCTTTACAAAGGTACCTGTCCCTTACACTTGTAAGCAGTCGCCGCCAGAGGCTGAGAGTTTCTTGGGTTCTCCCGATCCCCTGGTCAATGACCACATCCCGGGACAGAGATCCCAGTTGCCTGGCCTCACTTCCGTCCAGAATGGTGTCATTGGCTGCAGCGTCCCAGAAGCGGAGCAGCCAGGTCAGGATGGACTCGTTCGTCTGGCGGGTGAATTCCCTCCGCAGGTCACGCAGCTCACCCAGGGATAGCGACCGAGTGATGATCTCTGGCTCTGCCTCTTCTGCTGGGTGCGAAGGTCCTGCTGCATCCTTGTCAGTCACTATGCGGACTGACTTGTTTTTAGATTTCTTCTTCTGAACGGGGGCAACTGCAATCGGCTTAGGCTGTTCTGGTTCAGTGATGGCTTGCGTGGGGATGCTGACAGTGCTTTTGGTTCCTTTCTCCTCTGTGTCAGTCTGCGTAGACATGGGCGCTGTTGTCTTGCGTCTGGCTTCTTTCTCCTCTGTGTCAGTCTGCGTAGAGATGGACACTGTTGTTTTGCGTTTGGTTCCTTTTTCCTTTGTCTCAGTCTGCGTAGACATGGACGCTGTTGTTTTGCATTTGGTTTCTTTCTTCTCTGCGACAGTCTGTGCAGACATGGTGTTTGTTGCTCTGCTCTTCTTCCCTCCCTCATCCTGAGGATGCTGTGCCATAGCTCTGATTCTGAGCATGGTGTACATGGTGCAGGCTGTACAGAGAAGACAGAGCAGAACTGACAGCAAGTTTATGCTATCTTTGACATCCAGAGGGAGTTCAATATTTTCAAAAACTGCTGTGCCGGGCCTGAAAGGCTGGAAGAAACCACTCTCTACTCCTCCCACCAGGGGCTGGGTGCGATTGTTGAGGAGATCCCAGAAACAGGAGCCCAGACTAGGACAGCCAAACAAAACTGAGTATATTTTCCGAATGGCATTCATCGCCTCGCAGGTTATTACGCTATAGACATAATAAACCGTTAAAGCAATTCTCATACCATTCCCAGGTTTTAACAGGAGTAATACTACAGGCAGGTAGTTCCCCATGTGAGGAAAGATATAGAGAGCAAGATACAGTACCCATGCAGACAAGCTGAGCACCATGGTGAATACAAAATTGTAATTCTGACTTTCTCTCAGAGCAGGCCTCACATTGGGCGCCAAATTATGTACTAGTTTGAAAACAAACCAGTGAGAGGCACCAAGTCAGAATAACCATTTAATGGAAATTAAAGAAAAGGAACAGAAAGTAAAAGAAAACACTGACAGAGTCAAGATACAACCTGAGTCCCTATTAGGCAGGGTAGTGGTAGCAGTCTGGTGGAATGGTGGCTGCAGTCCTCTGAAGTGCTGATCCTGTAGTAGAAGGGGTCTGCTCTTCCTCAGAAAGTCCAGCGGTGGCTGTGTAGCTCCTGTCCTCTGGAAATCCAGTGGAGCCAGTATCTTTGGTGCTCAGAGTCCCAGATTATATCCACGATGGGATGCTTGGTTCCTCCCTCTGGGTGAAGCATCTCACAATAGGGTAATGAGTCATGAGGCCAAGTGTTGATGAGGCTCGTTAACAGAAGATAGTCCGGAGGGAGTTATCTCTGAGTCATGCAGCAGGACAATGATGGGCCATTAACAGAAAGATAGTCTGGGGGGAGGAGGCAAGAAAAACACTGCCCCACCTGATTTCAACGGCTCATGAGGATGGTAATAGAATGCACCTCAACCCAGGACATTATCCACCCCTTATTCTATTACCATCTACATCATCCCAAATCAATACCTTCTTAAACTCTAAACACACATACATATATATATATACAATGAAACCCTACACACCATTCTCACCTAAGATTAGGTCTCCCTGTGGTACACAACAGGTTTCCCCATCTTTTTGCATTACCCACCAAGTGCAACCAGGTCCTTGAGTAAAGACAATCCCACGGATGGGTTTGCCTTTGCCTGAGGTGGGATTAATCCAAACAGTCTTTCCTAAAATACCTCTCAGGTGTACCACAGGGACTCTATCTCCATCCACTGTGTGCAAGGGTTCAGACTCGGCAGGACCAGCTCGATTGATGGTCCCTAGGGTATTGACAATACAGGTGGCCTTTGCTAAGTTCACTTCCCAATTTTTGAAGGTCCCCCCACCAAGTGCCTTTAGGGTGGTTTTAAGTAGTCCATTGCAGCGTTCAACTTTTCCGGCAGCTGGTGCATGATAAGGAATGTGATATATCCATTCGATACCGTGTTCTGTGGCCCAGGTGTTGATGAGGCTGTTCTTAAAATGAGTCCTGTTGTCTGACTTGATCCTGTCGGGGGTGCCATGTCTCCACAGGACTTGCTTTTCCAGGCCCAAGATGGTATTCCGGGCTGTAGCATGAGGCACAGGGTAGGTCTCCAGCCATCCAGTGGTTGCTTCAACCATGGTCAACACGTAGCGCTTGCCTTGGCGGGTTTGGGGAAGGGTGATGTAATCAACTTGCCTGGCTTCCCCATACCTGTAGTTTGAGCATCGTCCACCATACCACAGAGGCTTCACCCTCTTGGCCTGTTTGATTGCAGCACAGGTCACACAATTGTGGATGACCTGTGAGATGCTGTCCATAGTAAGGCCCACCCCTCGGTCACGGGCCCATTGGTATGTTGCATCTCTCCCCTGATGACCAGAGGCATCATGGGCCCAAAGCTAGGAATAATTCTCCCTTGTGCTGCCAGCCCAGATCCACCTGTGATACTTTCACCTTGGCAGCTCGGTCCACCTGCTCGTTGTTGCGATGTTCTTCATTAGCCCGACTCTTGAGTACGTGCGCATCCACGTGTCGAACCTTCACGGTCAGCTTCTCTACTCGGGCGGCGATGTCCTGCCAAATCTCAGCGGCCCAGATGGGTTTCCCTCTGCGCTGCCAGTTGGCTTTTCTCCAGCGAACCAGCCATCCCCACAGAGCATTAGCTACCATCCACGAGTCGGTGTAGAGATAGAGCCTCGGCCACTTCTCTTGTTCAGCAATATCCAAAGCCAGCTGGACAGCTTTAAGCTCTGCAACCTGACTCGATCCACCTTGTCCCTCGGTAGCTTGTGCAACTTGTCGTGTGGGGCTCCATACTGTAGCTTTCCACTTCCGGCTAGCACCTACGATTCAGCAGGAACCATCAGTGAAGAGGGCATAACGTCTTTCAGTCTCCGGTAGCTCATTATATGGTGGGGCTTCCTCAGGATGAGTCACGTGCTGTTCCTCTTCTTCAGAAGATAATCCAAAAGTCTCACCTTCAGGCCAGTTTGTTATAATTTCCAGAATCCCAGGGCGATTCAGGTTTCCAATACGGGCACGCTGTGTGATGAGAGCAATCCATTTGCTCCATGTGGTGTCGGTGGCGTGATGCCTGGAAGGAACCTTTCCCTTGAACATCCAACCCCAGCACTGGTAGTCGGGGTGCCAGGAGGAGTTGTGTCTCTGTGCCGATTACCTCTGAGGCAGCTTGGACTCCTTCATAGGCGGCCAAGATTTCCTTCTCTGTGGGAGTGTAGTTGGCTTCAGATCCTCTGTAGCTTCGGCTCCAGAATCCCAGTGGTCGGCCACGAGTCTCACCAGGCACCTTCTGCCAGAGGCTCCAGGAAAGACCATGGCTCCCGGCTGCAGAGTAGAGCACGTTCTTCACCTCTGGTCCTGTCCTGACTGGGCCAAGGGCTACCGCATGAGCGATTTCCGGCTTGATCTGGGCAAAAGCTTGCTGCTGTTCAGGGCCCCAGTGGAAATCATTCTTCTTGCGGGTAACCAGGTAGAGAGGGCTCACAATCTGGCTGTACTCAGGAATGTGCATTCTCCAAAAACCTATGGCGCCTAGGAAAGCTTGTGTTTCCTTCTTGCTGGTCGGTGGAGACATCGCAGTGATCTTGTTGATGACCTCGGTGGGAATCTGACGTCGTCCATCTTGCCACTTTACTCCCAGGAACTGGATCTCTTGGGCAGGTCCCTTGACTTTGCTCCTTTTGATGGCAAAGCCAGCTTCCAGGAGAATCTGGATGATTTTCTCTCCTTTCTCAAATACTTCCTTTGCTGTGTTTCCCCACACGATGATGTCGTCGATGTATTGCAGATGTTCTGGAGCCTCACCCTTTTCCAGTGCAGTCTGGATCAGTCCATGGCAAATGGTGGGACTGTGCTTCCACCCCTGGGGCAGTCGGTTCCAGGTGTATTGCACACCCCTCCAGGTGAAAGCAAACTGAGGCCTGCATTCTGCTGCCAAAGGAATGGAGAAGAAGGCGTTGGCAATGTCAATAGTGGAGTACCACTTTGCTGCTTTGGACTCCAGCTCGTACTGAAGTTCCAACATATCTAGCACAGCAGCACTCAATGGTGGTGTGACTTCATTCAGGCCACGGTAATCCACCGTCAGTCTCCATTCTCCGTTGGACTTACGCACTGGCCATATAGGGCTGTTGAAAGGTGAATGGGCCTTGCTGACCACCCCTTGGCTCTCCAGTTTACGAATCATCTCATGGACGGGAACCACAGAGTCTCTGTCGGTGCGGTATTGCCGACGGTGTACTGTTGCTGTGGCGATTGGTACCTGCTGTTCTTCAACTCTTAGCAGTCCCACGGCAGACGGGTCATCTGAGAGGCCAGGCAATGTACTCAGTTGTCTGATATCTTCTGTCTCCACAGCAGCTATCCCAAAAGCCCAACGATGTCCTTTTGGGTCCTTGAAATATCCATTTCTGAGATAGTCTATGCCAAGAATGCATGGGGCCTCCGGGCCAGTCACGATGGGGTGTTTCTGCCACTCTTTCCCAGTTAAACTCACTTCAGCTTCCAGTACAGTCAGCTGCTGGGATCCTCCTGTCACCCCACAAATAGAAATGGGTTCTGCTCCCACATACCTTGATGGCATCAGAGTACATTGAGCGCCTGTGTCAACCAAAGCCGTGTATTTTTGTGGGTCAGATGTGCCAGGCCATCGGACCCACACAGTCCAAAAGACCCGATTATCCCTCTCCTCTACCTGGCTAGAGGCAGGGCCCCTCTATTCCTGGTTCTGGTGCATGTTGCTCCCTTCCGGTGAATATGTTCCTGAGGTCCCTTCAAGAGGATCAGTCATACTATCATTCTGGTACCGTCTGGAGTTCTGTGTGCGAGAGACCGGAGCAATGTTGACTCTAGATGCGCTTCTTGTGGTAGTTGTCCCTCTTTTTAGTTCACGTACCTTGGCTGCTAAGGAGGAGGTGGGTTTTCCATGCCACTTACTCATGTCTTCTCCATGTTCCTGAAGGAAAAAACCAGAGATTACCTCGTGGCGTGTATCCTCTCTCCCTGGTTGGGGGGCGCCGGCTCCTAATGGCAGAGACTCTTGTTGGTTCTGGCGAGATGTGATAAATCTCTTCCTTAAGCTCCTTTTTCAATTTCTGATGGCCTTCTTCAATCAAGCTCCGGACTTGCTCAGCCAAAAGACTTGTTTCCACTGATGAGACATGGGTGCGAAACGGGGCTGTGACGGTGTCCTCGTAAATCCTCAGCTTGTTCACCAAGACGCCCACCCTGTCCTCACCTTCCCTCCATTGCAGCGTTGCCAGGTAACGGGAGTATATCTTTGGTCCAAGGCGTGCGAACCTCAACCACATCTGTGATGTGCACTGGACACCATCTGGGCTCTTAGGAAATCTCTCGTCTTCTGAGAAAATGATCTCCAGCACAGCCAATTCCCTCAGGCACCGGATACCTTGTTCCATTGTGCTCCATTTCCCTTGGTGCACCTGGAGGTCTTCTTTACAAAGGTACCTGTCCCTTACACTTGTAAGCAGTCGCCGCCAGAGGCTGAGAGTTTCTTGGGTTCTCCCGATCCCCTGGTCAATGACCACATCCCGGGACAGAGATCCCAGTTGCCTGGCCTCACTTCCGTCCAGAATGGTGTCATTGGCTGCAGCGTCCCAGAAGCGGAGCAGCCAGGTCAGGATGGACTCGTTCGTCTGGCGGGTGAATTCCCTCCGCAGGTCACGCAGCTCACCCAGGGATAGCGACCGAGTGATGATCTCTGGCTCTGCCTCTTCTGCTGGGTGCGAAGGTCCTGCTGCATCCTTGTCAGTCACTATGCGGACTGACTTGTTTTTAGATTTCTTCTTCTGAACGGGGGCAACTGCAATCGGCTTAGGCTGTTCTGGTTCAGTGATGGCTTGCGTGGGGATGCTGACAGTGCTTTTGGTTCCTTTCTCCTCTGTGTCAGTCTGCGTAGACATGGGCGCTGTTGTCTTGCGTCTGGCTTCTTTCTCCTCTGTGTCAGTCTGCGTAGAGATGGACACTGTTGTTTTGCGTTTGGTTCCTTTTTCCTTTGTCTCAGTCTGCGTAGACATGGACGCTGTTGTTTTGCATTTGGTTTCTTTCTTCTCTGCGACAGTCTGTGCAGACATGGTGTTTGTTGCTCTGCTCTTCTTCCCTCCCTCATCCTGAGGATGCTGTGCCATAGCTCTGATTCTGAGCATGGTGTACATGGTGCAGGCTGTACAGAGAAGACAGAGCAGAACTGACAGCAAGTTTATGCTATCTTTGACATCCAGAGGGAGTTCAATATTTTCAAAAACTGCTGTGCCGGGCCTGAAAGGCTGGAAGAAACCACTCTCTACTCCTCCCACCAGGGGCTGGGTGCGATTGTTGAGGAGATCCCAGAAACAGGAGCCCAGACTAGGACAGCCAAACAAAACTGAGTATATTTTCCGAATGGCATTCATCGCCTCGCAGGTTATTACGCTATAGACATAATAAACCGTTAAAGCAATTCTCATACCATTCCCAGGTTTTAACAGGAGTAATACTACAGGCAGGTAGTTCCCCATGTGAGGAAAGATATAGAGAGCAAGATACAGTACCCATGCAGACAAGCTGAGCACCATGGTGAATACAAAATTGTAATTCTGACTTTCTCTCAGAGCAGGCCTCACATTGGGCGCCAAATTATGTACTAGTTTGAAAACAAACCAGTGAGAGGCACCAAGTCAGAATAACCATTTAATGGAAATTAAAGAAAAGGAACAGAAAGTAAAAGAAAACACTGACAGAGTCAAGATACAACCTGAGTCCCTATTAGGCAGGGTAGTGGTAGCAGTCTGGTGGAATGGTGGCTGCAGTCCTCTGAAGTGCTGATCCTGTAGTAGAAGGGGTCTGCTCTTCCTCAGAAAGTCCAGCGGTGGCTGTGTAGCTCCTGTCCTCTGGAAATCCAGTGGAGCCAGTATCTTTGGTGCTCAGAGTCCCAGATTATATCCACGATGGGATGCTTGGTTCCTCCCTCTGGGTGAAGCATCTCACAATAGGGTAATGAGTCATGAGGCCAAGTGTTGATGAGGCTCGTTAACAGAAGATAGTCCGGAGGGAGTTATCTCTGAGTCATGCAGCAGGACAATGATGGGCCATTAACAGAAAGATAGTCTGGGGGGAGGAGGCAAGAAAAACACTGCCCCACCTGATTTCAACGGCTCATGAGGATGGTAATAGAATGCACCTCAACCCAGGACATTATCCACCCCTTATTCTATTACCATCTACATCATCCCAAATCAATACCTTCTTAAACTCTAAACACACATACATATATATATATACAATGAAACCCTACACACCATTCTCACCTAAGATTAGGTCTCCCTGTGGTACACAACAGGTTTCCCCATCTTTTTGCATTACCCACCAAGTGCAACCAGGTCCTTGAGTAAAGACAATCCCACGGATGGGTTTGCCTTTGCCTGAGGTGGGATTAATCCAAACAGTCTTTCCTAAAATACCTCTCAGGTGTACCACAGGGACTCTATCTCCATCCACTGTGTGCAAGGGTTCAGACTCGGCAGGACCAGCTCGATTGATGGTCCCTAGGGTATTGACAATACAGGTGGCCTTTGCTAAGTTCACTTCCCAATTTTTGAAGGTCCCCCCACCAAGTGCCTTTAGGGTGGTTTTAAGTAGTCCATTGCAGCGTTCAACTTTTCCGGCAGCTGGTGCATGATAAGGAATGTGATATATCCATTCGATACCGTGTTCTGTGGCCCAGGTGTTGATGAGGCTGTTCTTAAAATGAGTCCTGTTGTCTGACTTGATCCTGTCGGGGGTGCCATGTCTCCACAGGACTTGCTTTTCCAGGCCCAAGATGGTATTCCGGGCTGTAGCATGAGGCACAGGGTAGGTCTCCAGCCATCCAGTGGTTGCTTCAACCATGGTCAACACGTAGCGCTTGCCTTGGCGGGTTTGGGGAAGGGTGATGTAATCAACTTGCCTGGCTTCCCCATACCTGTAGTTTGAGCATCGTCCACCATACCACAGAGGCTTCACCCTCTTGGCCTGTTTGATTGCAGCACAGGTCACACAATTGTGGATGACCTGTGAGATGCTGTCCATAGTAAGGCCCACCCCTCGGTCACGGGCCCATTGGTATGTTGCATCTCTCCCCTGATGACCAGAGGCATCATGGGCCCAAAGCTAGGAATAATTCTCCCTTGTGCTGCCAGCCCAGATCCACCTGTGATACTTTCACCTTGGCAGCTCGGTCCACCTGCTCGTTGTTGCGATGTTCTTCATTAGCCCGACTCTTGAGTACGTGCGCATCCACGTGTCGAACCTTCACGGTCAGCTTCTCTACTCGGGCGGCGATGTCCTGCCAAATCTCAGCGGCCCAGATGGGTTTCCCTCTGCGCTGCCAGTTGGCTTTTCTCCAGCGAACCAGCCATCCCCACAGAGCATTAGCTACCATCCACGAGTCGGTGTAGAGATAGAGCCTCGGCCACTTCTCTTGTTCAGCAATATCCAAAGCCAGCTGGACAGCTTTAAGCTCTGCAACCTGACTCGATCCACCTTGTCCCTCGGTAGCTTGTGCAACTTGTCGTGTGGGGCTCCATACTGTAGCTTTCCACTTCCGGCTAGCACCTACGATTCAGCAGGAACCATCAGTGAAGAGGGCATAACGTCTTTCAGTCTCCGGTAGCTCATTATATGGTGGGGCTTCCTCAGGATGAGTCACGTGCTGTTCCTCTTCTTCAGAAGATAATCCAAAAGTCTCACCTTCAGGCCAGTTTGTTATAATTTCCAGAATCCCAGGGCGATTCAGGTTTCCAATACGGGCACGCTGTGTGATGAGAGCAATCCATTTGCTCCATGTGGTGTCGGTGGCGTGATGCCTGGAAGGAACCTTTCCCTTGAACATCCAACCCCAGCACTGGTAGTCGGGGTGCCAGGAGGAGTTGTGTCTCTGTGCCGATTACCTCTGAGGCAGCTTGGACTCCTTCATAGGCGGCCAAGATTTCCTTCTCTGTGGGAGTGTAGTTGGCTTCAGATCCTCTGTAGCTTCGGCTCCAGAATCCCAGTGGTCGGCCACGAGTCTCACCAGGCACCTTCTGCCAGAGGCTCCAGGAAAGACCATGGCTCCCGGCTGCAGAGTAGAGCACGTTCTTCACCTCTGGTCCTGTCCTGACTGGGCCAAGGGCTACCGCATGAGCGATTTCCGGCTTGATCTGGGCAAAAGCTTGCTGCTGTTCAGGGCCCCAGTGGAAATCATTCTTCTTGCGGGTAACCAGGTAGAGAGGGCTCACAATCTGGCTGTACTCAGGAATGTGCATTCTCCAAAAACCTATGGCGCCTAGGAAAGCTTGTGTTTCCTTCTTGCTGGTCGGTGGAGACATCGCAGTGATCTTGTTGATGACCTCGGTGGGAATCTGACGTCGTCCATCTTGCCACTTTACTCCCAGGAACTGGATCTCTTGGGCAGGTCCCTTGACTTTGCTCCTTTTGATGGCAAAGCCAGCTTCCAGGAGAATCTGGATGATTTTCTCTCCTTTCTCAAATACTTCCTTTGCTGTGTTTCCCCACACGATGATGTCGTCGATGTATTGCAGATGTTCTGGAGCCTCACCCTTTTCCAGTGCAGTCTGGATCAGTCCATGGCAAATGGTGGGACTGTGCTTCCACCCCTGGGGCAGTCGGTTCCAGGTGTATTGCACACCCCTCCAGGTGAAAGCAAACTGAGGCCTGCATTCTGCTGCCAAAGGAATGGAGAAGAAGGCGTTGGCAATGTCAATAGTGGAGTACCACTTTGCTGCTTTGGACTCCAGCTCGTACTGAAGTTCCAACATATCTAGCACAGCAGCACTCAATGGTGGTGTGACTTCATTCAGGCCACGGTAATCCACCGTCAGTCTCCATTCTCCGTTGGACTTACGCACTGGCCATATAGGGCTGTTGAAAGGTGAATGGGCCTTGCTGACCACCCCTTGGCTCTCCAGTTTACGAATCATCTCATGGACGGGAACCACAGAGTCTCTGTCGGTGCGGTATTGCCGACGGTGTACTGTTGCTGTGGCGATTGGTACCTGCTGTTCTTCAACTCTTAGCAGTCCCACGGCAGACGGGTCATCTGAGAGGCCAGGCAATGTACTCAGTTGTCTGATATCTTCTGTCTCCACAGCAGCTATCCCAAAAGCCCAACGATGTCCTTTTGGGTCCTTGAAATATCCATTTCTGAGATAGTCTATGCCAAGAATGCATGGGGCCTCCGGGCCAGTCACGATGGGGTGTTTCTGCCACTCTTTCCCAGTTAAACTCACTTCAGCTTCCAGTACAGTCAGCTGCTGGGATCCTCCTGTCACCCCACAAATAGAAATGGGTTCTGCTCCCACATACCTTGATGGCATCAGAGTACATTGAGCGCCTGTGTCAACCAAAGCCGTGTATTTTTGTGGGTCAGATGTGCCAGGCCATCGGACCCACACAGTCCAAAAGACCCGATTATCCCTCTCCTCTACCTGGCTAGAGGCAGGGCCCCTCTATTCCTGGTTCTGGTGCATGTTGCTCCCTTCCGGTGAATATGTTCCTGAGGTCCCTTCAAGAGGATCAGTCATACTATCATTCTGGTACCGTCTGGAGTTCTGTGTGCGAGAGACCGGAGCAATGTTGACTCTAGATGCGCTTCTTGTGGTAGTTGTCCCTCTTTTTAGTTCACGTACCTTGGCTGCTAAGGAGGAGGTGGGTTTTCCATGCCACTTACTCATGTCTTCTCCATGTTCCTGAAGGAAAAAACCAGAGATTACCTCGTGGCGTGTATCCTCTCTCCCTGGTTGGGGGGCGCCGGCTCCTAATGGCAGAGACTCTTGTTGGTTCTGGCGAGATGTGATAAATCTCTTCCTTAAGCTCCTTTTTCAATTTCTGATGGCCTTCTTCAATCAAGCTCCGGACTTGCTCAGCCAAAAGACTTGTTTCCACTGATGAGACATGGGTGCGAAACGGGGCTGTGACGGTGTCCTCGTAAATCCTCAGCTTGTTCACCAAGACGCCCACCCTGTCCTCACCTTCCCTCCATTGCAGCGTTGCCAGGTAACGGGAGTATATCTTTGGTCCAAGGCGTGCGAACCTCAACCACATCTGTGATGTGCACTGGACACCATCTGGGCTCTTAGGAAATCTCTCGTCTTCTGAGAAAATGATCTCCAGCACAGCCAATTCCCTCAGGCACCGGATACCTTGTTCCATTGTGCTCCATTTCCCTTGGTGCACCTGGAGGTCTTCTTTACAAAGGTACCTGTCCCTTACACTTGTAAGCAGTCGCCGCCAGAGGCTGAGAGTTTCTTGGGTTCTCCCGATCCCCTGGTCAATGACCACATCCCGGGACAGAGATCCCAGTTGCCTGGCCTCACTTCCGTCCAGAATGGTGTCATTGGCTGCAGCGTCCCAGAAGCGGAGCAGCCAGGTCAGGATGGACTCGTTCGTCTGGCGGGTGAATTCCCTCCGCAGGTCACGCAGCTCACCCAGGGATAGCGACCGAGTGATGATCTCTGGCTCTGCCTCTTCTGCTGGGTGCGAAGGTCCTGCTGCATCCTTGTCAGTCACTATGCGGACTGACTTGTTTTTAGATTTCTTCTTCTGAACGGGGGCAACTGCAATCGGCTTAGGCTGTTCTGGTTCAGTGATGGCTTGCGTGGGGATGCTGACAGTGCTTTTGGTTCCTTTCTCCTCTGTGTCAGTCTGCGTAGACATGGGCGCTGTTGTCTTGCGTCTGGCTTCTTTCTCCTCTGTGTCAGTCTGCGTAGAGATGGACACTGTTGTTTTGCGTTTGGTTCCTTTTTCCTTTGTCTCAGTCTGCGTAGACATGGACGCTGTTGTTTTGCATTTGGTTTCTTTCTTCTCTGCGACAGTCTGTGCAGACATGGTGTTTGTTGCTCTGCTCTTCTTCCCTCCCTCATCCTGAGGATGCTGTGCCATAGCTCTGATTCTGAGCATGGTGTACATGGTGCAGGCTGTACAGAGAAGACAGAGCAGAACTGACAGCAAGTTTATGCTATCTTTGACATCCAGAGGGAGTTCAATATTTTCAAAAACTGCTGTGCCGGGCCTGAAAGGCTGGAAGAAACCACTCTCTACTCCTCCCACCAGGGGCTGGGTGCGATTGTTGAGGAGATCCCAGAAACAGGAGCCCAGACTAGGACAGCCAAACAAAACTGAGTATATTTTCCGAATGGCATTCATCGCCTCGCAGGTTATTACGCTATAGACATAATAAACCGTTAAAGCAATTCTCATACCATTCCCAGGTTTTAACAGGAGTAATACTACAGGCAGGTAGTTCCCCATGTGAGGAAAGATATAGAGAGCAAGATACAGTACCCATGCAGACAAGCTGAGCACCATGCTGAATACAAAATTGTAATTCTGACTTTCTCTCAGAGCAGGCCTCACATTGGGCGCCAAATTATGTACTAGTTTGAAAACAAACCAGTGAGAGGCACCAAGTCAGAATAACCATTTAATGGAAATTAAAGAAAAGGAACAGAAAGTAAAAGAAAACACTGACAGAGTCAAGATACAACCTGAGTCCCTATTAGGCAGGGTAGTGGTAGCAGTCTGGTGGAATGGTGGCTGCAGTCCTCTGAAGTGCTGATCCTGTAGTAGAAGGGGTCTGCTCTTCCTCAGAAAGTCCAGCGGTGGCTGTGTAGCTCCTGTCCTCTGGAAATCCAGTGGAGCCAGTATCTTTGGTGCTCAGAGTCCCAGATTATATCCACGATGGGATGCTTGGTTCCTCCCTCTGGGTGAAGCATCTCACAATAGGGTAATGAGTCATGAGGCCAAGTGTTGATGAGGCTCGTTAACAGAAGATAGTCCGGAGGGAGTTATCTCTGAGTCATGCAGCAGGACAATGATGGGCCATTAACAGAAAGATAGTCTGGGGGGAGGAGGCAAGAAAAACACTGCCCCACCTGATTTCAACGGCTCATGAGGATGGTAATAGAATGCACCTCAACCCAGGACATTATCCACCCCTTATTCTATTACCATCTACATCATCCCAAATCAATACCTTCTTAAACTCTAAACACACATACATATATATATATACAATGAAACCCTACACACCATTCTCACCTAAGATTAGGTCTCCCTGTGGTACACAACAGGTTTCCCCATCTTTTTGCATTACCCACCAAGTGCAACCAGGTCCTTGAGTAAAGACAATCCCACGGATGGGTTTGCCTTTGCCTGAGGTGGGATTAATCCAAACAGTCTTTCCTAAAATACCTCTCAGGTGTACCACAGGGACTCTATCTCCATCCACTGTGTGCAAGGGTTCAGACTCGGCAGGACCAGCTCGATTGATGGTCCCTAGGGTATTGACAATACAGGTGGCCTTTGCTAAGTTCACTTCCCAATTTTTGAAGGTCCCCCCACCAAGTGCCTTTAGGGTGGTTTTAAGTAGTCCATTGCAGCGTTCAACTTTTCCGGCAGCTGGTGCATGATAAGGAATGTGATATATCCATTCGATACCGTGTTCTGTGGCCCAGGTGTTGATGAGGCTGTTCTTAAAATGAGTCCTGTTGTCTGACTTGATCCTGTCGGGGGTGCCATGTCTCCACAGGACTTGCTTTTCCAGGCCCAAGATGGTATTCCGGGCTGTAGCATGAGGCACAGGGTAGGTCTCCAGCCATCCAGTGGTTGCTTCAACCATGGTCAACACGTAGCGCTTGCCTTGGCGGGTTTGGGGAAGGGTGATGTAATCAACTTGCCTGGCTTCCCCATACCTGTAGTTTGAGCATCGTCCACCATACCACAGAGGCTTCACCCTCTTGGCCTGTTTGATTGCAGCACAGGTCACACAATTGTGGATGACCTGTGAGATGCTGTCCATAGTAAGGCCCACCCCTCGGTCACGGGCCCATTGGTATGTTGCATCTCTCCCCTGATGACCAGAGGCATCATGGGCCCAAAGCTAGGAATAATTCTCCCTTGTGCTGCCAGCCCAGATCCACCTGTGATACTTTCACCTTGGCAGCTCGGTCCACCTGCTCGTTGTTGCGATGTTCTTCATTAGCCCGACTCTTGAGTACGTGCGCATCCACGTGTCGAACCTTCACGGTCAGCTTCTCTACTCGGGCGGCGATGTCCTGCCAAATCTCAGCGGCCCAGATGGGTTTCCCTCTGCGCTGCCAGTTGGCTTTTCTCCAGCGAACCAGCCATCCCCACAGAGCATTAGCTACCATCCACGAGTCGGTGTAGAGATAGAGCCTCGGCCACTTCTCTTGTTCAGCAATATCCAAAGCCAGCTGGACAGCTTTAAGCTCTGCAACCTGACTCGATCCACCTTGTCCCTCGGTAGCTTGTGCAACTTGTCGTGTGGGGCTCCATACTGTAGCTTTCCACTTCCGGCTAGCACCTACGATTCAGCAGGAACCATCAGTGAAGAGGGCATAACGTCTTTCAGTCTCCGGTAGCTCATTATATGGTGGGGCTTCCTCAGGATGAGTCACGTGCTGTTCCTCTTCTTCAGAAGATAATCCAAAAGTCTCACCTTCAGGCCAGTTTGTTATAATTTCCAGAATCCCAGGGCGATTCAGGTTTCCAATACGGGCACGCTGTGTGATGAGAGCAATCCATTTGCTCCATGTGGTGTCGGTGGCGTGATGCCTGGAAGGAACCTTTCCCTTGAACATCCAACCCCAGCACTGGTAGTCGGGGTGCCAGGAGGAGTTGTGTCTCTGTGCCGATTACCTCTGAGGCAGCTTGGACTCCTTCATAGGCGGCCAAGATTTCCTTCTCTGTGGGAGTGTAGTTGGCTTCAGATCCTCTGTAGCTTCGGCTCCAGAATCCCAGTGGTCGGCCACGAGTCTCACCAGGCACCTTCTGCCAGAGGCTCCAGGAAAGACCATGGCTCCCGGCTGCAGAGTAGAGCACGTTCTTCACCTCTGGTCCTGTCCTGACTGGGCCAAGGGCTACCGCATGAGCGATTTCCGGCTTGATCTGGGCAAAAGCTTGCTGCTGTTCAGGGCCCCAGTGGAAATCATTCTTCTTGCGGGTAACCAGGTAGAGAGGGCTCACAATCTGGCTGTACTCAGGAATGTGCATTCTCCAAAAACCTATGGCGCCTAGGAAAGCTTGTGTTTCCTTCTTGCTGGTCGGTGGAGACATCGCAGTGATCTTGTTGATGACCTCGGTGGGAATCTGACGTCGTCCATCTTGCCACTTTACTCCCAGGAACTGGATCTCTTGGGCAGGTCCCTTGACTTTGCTCCTTTTGATGGCAAAGCCAGCTTCCAGGAGAATCTGGATGATTTTCTCTCCTTTCTCAAATACTTCCTTTGCTGTGTTTCCCCACACGATGATGTCGTCGATGTATTGCAGATGTTCTGGAGCCTCACCCTTTTCCAGTGCAGTCTGGATCAGTCCATGGCAAATGGTGGGACTGTGCTTCCACCCCTGGGGCAGTCGGTTCCAGGTGTATTGCACACCCCTCCAGGTGAAAGCAAACTGAGGCCTGCATTCTGCTGCCAAAGGAATGGAGAAGAAGGCGTTGGCAATGTCAATAGTGGAGTACCACTTTGCTGCTTTGGACTCCAGCTCGTACTGAAGTTCCAACATATCTAGCACAGCAGCACTCAATGGTGGTGTGACTTCATTCAGGCCACGGTAATCCACCGTCAGTCTCCATTCTCCGTTGGACTTACGCACTGGCCATATAGGGCTGTTGAAAGGTGAATGGGCCTTGCTGACCACCCCTTGGCTCTCCAGTTTACGAATCATCTCATGGACGGGAACCACAGAGTCTCTGTCGGTGCGGTATTGCCGACGGTGTACTGTTGCTGTGGCGATTGGTACCTGCTGTTCTTCAACTCTTAGCAGTCCCACGGCAGACGGGTCATCTGAGAGGCCAGGCAATGTACTCAGTTGTCTGATATCTTCTGTCTCCACAGCAGCTATCCCAAAAGCCCAACGATGTCCTTTTGGGTCCTTGAAATATCCATTTCTGAGATAGTCTATGCCAAGAATGCATGGGGCCTCCGGGCCAGTCACGATGGGGTGTTTCTGCCACTCTTTCCCAGTTAAACTCACTTCAGCTTCCAGTACAGTCAGCTGCTGGGATCCTCCTGTCACCCCACAAATAGAAATGGGTTCTGCTCCCACATACCTTGATGGCATCAGAGTACATTGAGCGCCTGTGTCAACCAAAGCCGTGTATTTTTGTGGGTCAGATGTGCCAGGCCATCGGACCCACACAGTCCAAAAGACCCGATTATCCCTCTCCTCTACCTGGCTAGAGGCAGGGCCCCTCTATTCCTGGTTCTGGTGCATGTTGCTCCCTTCCGGTGAATATGTTCCTGAGGTCCCTTCAAGAGGATCAGTCATACTATCATTCTGGTACCGTCTGGAGTTCTGTGTGCGAGAGACCGGAGCAATGTTGACTCTAGATGCGCTTCTTGTGGTAGTTGTCCCTCTTTTTAGTTCACGTACCTTGGCTGCTAAGGAGGAGGTGGGTTTTCCATGCCACTTACTCATGTCTTCTCCATGTTCCTGAAGGAAAAAACCAGAGATTACCTCGTGGCGTGTATCCTCTCTCCCTGGTTGGGGGGCGCCGGCTCCTAATGGCAGAGACTCTTGTTGGTTCTGGCGAGATGTGATAAATCTCTTCCTTAAGCTCCTTTTTCAATTTCTGATGGCCTTCTTCAATCAAGCTCCGGACTTGCTCAGCCAAAAGACTTGTTTCCACTGATGAGACATGGGTGCGAAACGGGGCTGTGACGGTGTCCTCGTAAATCCTCAGCTTGTTCACCAAGACGCCCACCCTGTCCTCACCTTCCCTCCATTGCAGCGTTGCCAGGTAACGGGAGTATATCTTTGGTCCAAGGCGTGCGAACCTCAACCACATCTGTGATGTGCACTGGACACCATCTGGGCTCTTAGGAAATCTCTCGTCTTCTGAGAAAATGATCTCCAGCACAGCCAATTCCCTCAGGCACCGGATACCTTGTTCCATTGTGCTCCATTTCCCTTGGTGCACCTGGAGGTCTTCTTTACAAAGGTACCTGTCCCTTACACTTGTAAGCAGTCGCCGCCAGAGGCTGAGAGTTTCTTGGGTTCTCCCGATCCCCTGGTCAATGACCACATCCCGGGACAGAGATCCCAGTTGCCTGGCCTCACTTCCGTCCAGAATGGTGTCATTGGCTGCAGCGTCCCAGAAGCGGAGCAGCCAGGTCAGGATGGACTCGTTCGTCTGGCGGGTGAATTCCCTCCGCAGGTCACGCAGCTCACCCAGGGATAGCGACCGAGTGATGATCTCTGGCTCTGCCTCTTCTGCTGGGTGCGAAGGTCCTGCTGCATCCTTGTCAGTCACTATGCGGACTGACTTGTTTTTAGATTTCTTCTTCTGAACGGGGGCAACTGCAATCGGCTTAGGCTGTTCTGGTTCAGTGATGGCTTGCGTGGGGATGCTGACAGTGCTTTTGGTTCCTTTCTCCTCTGTGTCAGTCTGCGTAGACATGGGCGCTGTTGTCTTGCGTCTGGCTTCTTTCTCCTCTGTGTCAGTCTGCGTAGAGATGGACACTGTTGTTTTGCGTTTGGTTCCTTTTTCCTTTGTCTCAGTCTGCGTAGACATGGACGCTGTTGTTTTGCATTTGGTTTCTTTCTTCTCTGCGACAGTCTGTGCAGACATGGTGTTTGTTGCTCTGCTCTTCTTCCCTCCCTCATCCTGAGGATGCTGTGCCATAGCTCTGATTCTGAGCATGGTGTACATGGTGCAGGCTGTACAGAGAAGACAGAGCAGAACTGACAGCAAGTTTATGCTATCTTTGACATCCAGAGGGAGTTCAATATTTTCAAAAACTGCTGTGCCGGGCCTGAAAGGCTGGAAGAAACCACTCTCTACTCCTCCCACCAGGGGCTGGGTGCGATTGTTGAGGAGATCCCAGAAACAGGAGCCCAGACTAGGACAGCCAAACAAAACTGAGTATATTTTCCGAATGGCATTCATCGCCTCGCAGGTTATTACGCTATAGACATAATAAACCGTTAAAGCAATTCTCATACCATTCCCAGGTTTTAACAGGAGTAATACTACAGGCAGGTAGTTCCCCATGTGAGGAAAGATATAGAGAGCAAGATACAGTACCCATGCAGACAAGCTGAGCACCATGGTGAATACAAAATTGTAATTCTGACTTTCTCTCAGAGCAGGCCTCACATTGGGCGCCAAATTATGTACTAGTTTGAAAACAAACCAGTGAGAGGCACCAAGTCAGAATAACCATTTAATGGAAATTAAAGAAAAGGAACAGAAAGTAAAAGAAAACACTGACAGAGTCAAGATACAACCTGAGTCCCTATTAGGCAGGGTAGTGGTAGCAGTCTGGTGGAATGGTGGCTGCAGTCCTCTGAAGTGCTGATCCTGTAGTAGAAGGGGTCTGCTCTTCCTCAGAAAGTCCAGCGGTGGCTGTGTAGCTCCTGTCCTCTGGAAATCCAGTGGAGCCAGTATCTTTGGTGCTCAGAGTCCCAGATTATATCCACGATGGGATGCTTGGTTCCTCCCTCTGGGTGAAGCATCTCACAATAGGGTAATGAGTCATGAGGCCAAGTGTTGATGAGGCTCGTTAACAGAAGATAGTCCGGAGGGAGTTATCTCTGAGTCATGCAGCAGGACAATGATGGGCCATTAACAGAAAGATAGTCTGGGGGGAGGAGGCAAGAAAAACACTGCCCCACCTGATTTCAACGGCTCATGAGGATGGTAATAGAATGCACCTCAACCCAGGACATTATCCACCCCTTATTCTATTACCATCTACATCATCCCAAATCAATACCTTCTTAAACTCTAAACACACATACATATATATATATACAATGAAACCCTACACACCATTCTCACCTAAGATTAGGTCTCCCTGTGGTACACAACAGGTTTCCCCATCTTTTTGCATTACCCACCAAGTGCAACCAGGTCCTTGAGTAAAGACAATCCCACGGATGGGTTTGCCTTTGCCTGAGGTGGGATTAATCCAAACAGTCTTTCCTAAAATACCTCTCAGGTGTACCACAGGGACTCTATCTCCATCCACTGTGTGCAAGGGTTCAGACTCGGCAGGACCAGCTCGATTGATGGTCCCTAGGGTATTGACAATACAGGTGGCCTTTGCTAAGTTCACTTCCCAATTTTTGAAGGTCCCCCCACCAAGTGCCTTTAGGGTGGTTTTAAGTAGTCCATTGCAGCGTTCAACTTTTCCGGCAGCTGGTGCATGATAAGGAATGTGATATATCCATTCGATACCGTGTTCTGTGGCCCAGGTGTTGATGAGGCTGTTCTTAAAATGAGTCCTGTTGTCTGACTTGATCCTGTCGGGGGTGCCATGTCTCCACAGGACTTGCTTTTCCAGGCCCAAGATGGTATTCCGGGCTGTAGCATGAGGCACAGGGTAGGTCTCCAGCCATCCAGTGGTTGCTTCAACCATGGTCAACACGTAGCGCTTGCCTTGGCGGGTTTGGGGAAGGGTGATGTAATCAACTTGCCTGGCTTCCCCATACCTGTAGTTTGAGCATCGTCCACCATACCACAGAGGCTTCACCCTCTTGGCCTGTTTGATTGCAGCACAGGTCACACAATTGTGGATGACCTGTGAGATGCTGTCCATAGTAAGGCCCACCCCTCGGTCACGGGCCCATTGGTATGTTGCATCTCTCCCCTGATGACCAGAGGCATCATGGGCCCAAAGCTAGGAATAATTCTCCCTTGTGCTGCCAGCCCAGATCCACCTGTGATACTTTCACCTTGGCAGCTCGGTCCACCTGCTCGTTGTTGCGATGTTCTTCATTAGCCCGACTCTTGAGTACGTGCGCATCCACGTGTCGAACCTTCACGGTCAGCTTCTCTACTCGGGCGGCGATGTCCTGCCAAATCTCAGCGGCCCAGATGGGTTTCCCTCTGCGCTGCCAGTTGGCTTTTCTCCAGCGAACCAGCCATCCCCACAGAGCATTAGCTACCATCCACGAGTCGGTGTAGAGATAGAGCCTCGGCCACTTCTCTTGTTCAGCAATATCCAAAGCCAGCTGGACAGCTTTAAGCTCTGCAACCTGACTCGATCCACCTTGTCCCTCGGTAGCTTGTGCAACTTGTCGTGTGGGGCTCCATACTGTAGCTTTCCACTTCCGGCTAGCACCTACGATTCAGCAGGAACCATCAGTGAAGAGGGCATAACGTCTTTCAGTCTCCGGTAGCTCATTATATGGTGGGGCTTCCTCAGGATGAGTCACGTGCTGTTCCTCTTCTTCAGAAGATAATCCAAAAGTCTCACCTTCAGGCCAGTTTGTTATAATTTCCAGAATCCCAGGGCGATTCAGGTTTCCAATACGGGCACGCTGTGTGATGAGAGCAATCCATTTGCTCCATGTGGTGTCGGTGGCGTGATGCCTGGAAGGAACCTTTCCCTTGAACATCCAACCCCAGCACTGGTAGTCGGGGTGCCAGGAGGAGTTGTGTCTCTGTGCCGATTACCTCTGAGGCAGCTTGGACTCCTTCATAGGCGGCCAAGATTTCCTTCTCTGTGGGAGTGTAGTTGGCTTCAGATCCTCTGTAGCTTCGGCTCCAGAATCCCAGTGGTCGGCCACGAGTCTCACCAGGCACCTTCTGCCAGAGGCTCCAGGAAAGACCATGGCTCCCGGCTGCAGAGTAGAGCACGTTCTTCACCTCTGGTCCTGTCCTGACTGGGCCAAGGGCTACCGCATGAGCGATTTCCGGCTTGATCTGGGCAAAAGCTTGCTGCTGTTCAGGGCCCCAGTGGAAATCATTCTTCTTGCGGGTAACCAGGTAGAGAGGGCTCACAATCTGGCTGTACTCAGGAATGTGCATTCTCCAAAAACCTATGGCGCCTAGGAAAGCTTGTGTTTCCTTCTTGCTGGTCGGTGGAGACATCGCAGTGATCTTGTTGATGACCTCGGTGGGAATCTGACGTCGTCCATCTTGCCACTTTACTCCCAGGAACTGGATCTCTTGGGCAGGTCCCTTGACTTTGCTCCTTTTGATGGCAAAGCCAGCTTCCAGGAGAATCTGGATGATTTTCTCTCCTTTCTCAAATACTTCCTTTGCTGTGTTTCCCCACACGATGATGTCGTCGATGTATTGCAGATGTTCTGGAGCCTCACCCTTTTCCAGTGCAGTCTGGATCAGTCCATGGCAAATGGTGGGACTGTGCTTCCACCCCTGGGGCAGTCGGTTCCAGGTGTATTGCACACCCCTCCAGGTGAAAGCAAACTGAGGCCTGCATTCTGCTGCCAAAGGAATGGAGAAGAAGGCGTTGGCAATGTCAATAGTGGAGTACCACTTTGCTGCTTTGGACTCCAGCTCGTACTGAAGTTCCAACATATCTAGCACAGCAGCACTCAATGGTGGTGTGACTTCATTCAGGCCACGGTAATCCACCGTCAGTCTCCATTCTCCGTTGGACTTACGCACTGGCCATATAGGGCTGTTGAAAGGTGAATGGGCCTTGCTGACCACCCCTTGGCTCTCCAGTTTACGAATCATCTCATGGACGGGAACCACAGAGTCTCTGTCGGTGCGGTATTGCCGACGGTGTACTGTTGCTGTGGCGATTGGTACCTGCTGTTCTTCAACTCTTAGCAGTCCCACGGCAGACGGGTCATCTGAGAGGCCAGGCAATGTACTCAGTTGTCTGATATCTTCTGTCTCCACAGCAGCTATCCCAAAAGCCCAACGATGTCCTTTTGGGTCCTTGAAATATCCATTTCTGAGATAGTCTATGCCAAGAATGCATGGGGCCTCCGGGCCAGTCACGATGGGGTGTTTCTGCCACTCTTTCCCAGTTAAACTCACTTCAGCTTCCAGTACAGTCAGCTGCTGGGATCCTCCTGTCACCCCACAAATAGAAATGGGTTCTGCTCCCACATACCTTGATGGCATCAGAGTACATTGAGCGCCTGTGTCAACCAAAGCCGTGTATTTTTGTGGGTCAGATGTGCCAGGCCATCGGACCCACACAGTCCAAAAGACCCGATTATCCCTCTCCTCTACCTGGCTAGAGGCAGGGCCCCTCTATTCCTGGTTCTGGTGCATGTTGCTCCCTTCCGGTGAATATGTTCCTGAGGTCCCTTCAAGAGGATCAGTCATACTATCATTCTGGTACCGTCTGGAGTTCTGTGTGCGAGAGACCGGAGCAATGTTGACTCTAGATGCGCTTCTTGTGGTAGTTGTCCCTCTTTTTAGTTCACGTACCTTGGCTGCTAAGGAGGAGGTGGGTTTTCCATGCCACTTACTCATGTCTTCTCCATGTTCCTGAAGGAAAAAACCAGAGATTACCTCGTGGCGTGTATCCTCTCTCCCTGGTTGGGGGGCGCCGGCTCCTAATGGCAGAGACTCTTGTTGGTTCTGGCGAGATGTGATAAATCTCTTCCTTAAGCTCCTTTTTCAATTTCTGATGGCCTTCTTCAATCAAGCTCCGGACTTGCTCAGCCAAAAGACTTGTTTCCACTGATGAGACATGGGTGCGAAACGGGGCTGTGACGGTGTCCTCGTAAATCCTCAGCTTGTTCACCAAGACGCCCACCCTGTCCTCACCTTCCCTCCATTGCAGCGTTGCCAGGTAACGGGAGTATATCTTTGGTCCAAGGCGTGCGAACCTCAACCACATCTGTGATGTGCACTGGACACCATCTGGGCTCTTAGGAAATCTCTCGTCTTCTGAGAAAATGATCTCCAGCACAGCCAATTCCCTCAGGCACCGGATACCTTGTTCCATTGTGCTCCATTTCCCTTGGTGCACCTGGAGGTCTTCTTTACAAAGGTACCTGTCCCTTACACTTGTAAGCAGTCGCCGCCAGAGGCTGAGAGTTTCTTGGGTTCTCCCGATCCCCTGGTCAATGACCACATCCCGGGACAGAGATCCCAGTTGCCTGGCCTCACTTCCGTCCAGAATGGTGTCATTGGCTGCAGCGTCCCAGAAGCGGAGCAGCCAGGTCAGGATGGACTCGTTCGTCTGGCGGGTGAATTCCCTCCGCAGGTCACGCAGCTCACCCAGGGATAGCGACCGAGTGATGATCTCTGGCTCTGCCTCTTCTGCTGGGTGCGAAGGTCCTGCTGCATCCTTGTCAGTCACTATGCGGACTGACTTGTTTTTAGATTTCTTCTTCTGAACGGGGGCAACTGCAATCGGCTTAGGCTGTTCTGGTTCAGTGATGGCTTGCGTGGGGATGCTGACAGTGCTTTTGGTTCCTTTCTCCTCTGTGTCAGTCTGCGTAGACATGGGCGCTGTTGTCTTGCGTCTGGCTTCTTTCTCCTCTGTGTCAGTCTGCGTAGAGATGGACACTGTTGTTTTGCGTTTGGTTCCTTTTTCCTTTGTCTCAGTCTGCGTAGACATGGACGCTGTTGTTTTGCATTTGGTTTCTTTCTTCTCTGCGACAGTCTGTGCAGACATGGTGTTTGTTGCTCTGCTCTTCTTCCCTCCCTCATCCTGAGGATGCTGTGCCATAGCTCTGATTCTGAGCATGGTGTACATGGTGCAGGCTGTACAGAGAAGACAGAGCAGAACTGACAGCAAGTTTATGCTATCTTTGACATCCAGAGGGAGTTCAATATTTTCAAAAACTGCTGTGCCGGGCCTGAAAGGCTGGAAGAAACCACTCTCTACTCCTCCCACCAGGGGCTGGGTGCGATTGTTGAGGAGATCCCAGAAACAGGAGCCCAGACTAGGACAGCCAAACAAAACTGAGTATATTTTCCGAATGGCATTCATCGCCTCGCAGGTTATTACGCTATAGACATAATAAACCGTTAAAGCAATTCTCATACCATTCCCAGGTTTTAACAGGAGTAATACTACAGGCAGGTAGTTCCCCATGTGAGGAAAGATATAGAGAGCAAGATACAGTACCCATGCAGACAAGCTGAGCACCATGGTGAATACAAAATTGTAATTCTGACTTTCTCTCAGAGCAGGCCTCACATTGGGCGCCAAATTATGTACTAGTTTGAAAACAAACCAGTGAGAGGCACCAAGTCAGAATAACCATTTAATGGAAATTAAAGAAAAGGAACAGAAAGTAAAAGAAAACACTGACAGAGTCAAGATACAACCTGAGTCCCTATTAGGCAGGGTAGTGGTAGCAGTCTGGTGGAATGGTGGCTGCAGTCCTCTGAAGTGCTGATCCTGTAGTAGAAGGGGTCTGCTCTTCCTCAGAAAGTCCAGCGGTGGCTGTGTAGCTCCTGTCCTCTGGAAATCCAGTGGAGCCAGTATCTTTGGTGCTCAGAGTCCCAGATTATATCCACGATGGGATGCTTGGTTCCTCCCTCTGGGTGAAGCATCTCACAATAGGGTAATGAGTCATGAGGCCAAGTGTTGATGAGGCTCGTTAACAGAAGATAGTCCGGAGGGAGTTATCTCTGAGTCATGCAGCAGGACAATGATGGGCCATTAACAGAAAGATAGTCTGGGGGGAGGAGGCAAGAAAAACACTGCCCCACCTGATTTCAACGGCTCATGAGGATGGTAATAGAATGCACCTCAACCCAGGACATTATCCACCCCTTATTCTATTACCATCTACATCATCCCAAATCAATACCTTCTTAAACTCTAAACACACATACATATATATATATACAATGAAACCCTACACACCATTCTCACCTAAGATTAGGTCTCCCTGTGGTACACAACAGGTTTCCCCATCTTTTTGCATTACCCACCAAGTGCAACCAGGTCCTTGAGTAAAGACAATCCCACGGATGGGTTTGCCTTTGCCTGAGGTGGGATTAATCCAAACAGTCTTTCCTAAAATACCTCTCAGGTGTACCACAGGGACTCTATCTCCATCCACTGTGTGCAAGGGTTCAGACTCGGCAGGACCAGCTCGATTGATGGTCCCTAGGGTATTGACAATACAGGTGGCCTTTGCTAAGTTCACTTCCCAATTTTTGAAGGTCCCCCCACCAAGTGCCTTTAGGGTGGTTTTAAGTAGTCCATTGCAGCGTTCAACTTTTCCGGCAGCTGGTGCATGATAAGGAATGTGATATATCCATTCGATACCGTGTTCTGTGGCCCAGGTGTTGATGAGGCTGTTCTTAAAATGAGTCCTGTTGTCTGACTTGATCCTGTCGGGGGTGCCATGTCTCCACAGGACTTGCTTTTCCAGGCCCAAGATGGTATTCCGGGCTGTAGCATGAGGCACAGGGTAGGTCTCCAGCCATCCAGTGGTTGCTTCAACCATGGTCAACACGTAGCGCTTGCCTTGGCGGGTTTGGGGAAGGGTGATGTAATCAACTTGCCTGGCTTCCCCATACCTGTAGTTTGAGCATCGTCCACCATACCACAGAGGCTTCACCCTCTTGGCCTGTTTGATTGCAGCACAGGTCACACAATTGTGGATGACCTGTGAGATGCTGTCCATAGTAAGGCCCACCCCTCGGTCACGGGCCCATTGGTATGTTGCATCTCTCCCCTGATGACCAGAGGCATCATGGGCCCAAAGCTAGGAATAATTCTCCCTTGTGCTGCCAGCCCAGATCCACCTGTGATACTTTCACCTTGGCAGCTCGGTCCACCTGCTCGTTGTTGCGATGTTCTTCATTAGCCCGACTCTTGAGTACGTGCGCATCCACGTGTCGAACCTTCACGGTCAGCTTCTCTACTCGGGCGGCGATGTCCTGCCAAATCTCAGCGGCCCAGATGGGTTTCCCTCTGCGCTGCCAGTTGGCTTTTCTCCAGCGAACCAGCCATCCCCACAGAGCATTAGCTACCATCCACGAGTCGGTGTAGAGATAGAGCCTCGGCCACTTCTCTTGTTCAGCAATATCCAAAGCCAGCTGGACAGCTTTAAGCTCTGCAACCTGACTCGATCCACCTTGTCCCTCGGTAGCTTGTGCAACTTGTCGTGTGGGGCTCCATACTGTAGCTTTCCACTTCCGGCTAGCACCTACGATTCAGCAGGAACCATCAGTGAAGAGGGCATAACGTCTTTCAGTCTCCGGTAGCTCATTATATGGTGGGGCTTCCTCAGGATGAGTCACGTGCTGTTCCTCTTCTTCAGAAGATAATCCAAAAGTCTCACCTTCAGGCCAGTTTGTTATAATTTCCAGAATCCCAGGGCGATTCAGGTTTCCAATACGGGCACGCTGTGTGATGAGAGCAATCCATTTGCTCCATGTGGTGTCGGTGGCGTGATGCCTGGAAGGAACCTTTCCCTTGAACATCCAACCCCAGCACTGGTAGTCGGGGTGCCAGGAGGAGTTGTGTCTCTGTGCCGATTACCTCTGAGGCAGCTTGGACTCCTTCATAGGCGGCCAAGATTTCCTTCTCTGTGGGAGTGTAGTTGGCTTCAGATCCTCTGTAGCTTCGGCTCCAGAATCCCAGTGGTCGGCCACGAGTCTCACCAGGCACCTTCTGCCAGAGGCTCCAGGAAAGACCATGGCTCCCGGCTGCAGAGTAGAGCACGTTCTTCACCTCTGGTCCTGTCCTGACTGGGCCAAGGGCTACCGCATGAGCGATTTCCGGCTTGATCTGGGCAAAAGCTTGCTGCTGTTCAGGGCCCCAGTGGAAATCATTCTTCTTGCGGGTAACCAGGTAGAGAGGGCTCACAATCTGGCTGTACTCAGGAATGTGCATTCTCCAAAAACCTATGGCGCCTAGGAAAGCTTGTGTTTCCTTCTTGCTGGTCGGTGGAGACATCGCAGTGATCTTGTTGATGACCTCGGTGGGAATCTGACGTCGTCCATCTTGCCACTTTACTCCCAGGAACTGGATCTCTTGGGCAGGTCCCTTGACTTTGCTCCTTTTGATGGCAAAGCCAGCTTCCAGGAGAATCTGGATGATTTTCTCTCCTTTCTCAAATACTTCCTTTGCTGTGTTTCCCCACACGATGATGTCGTCGATGTATTGCAGATGTTCTGGAGCCTCACCCTTTTCCAGTGCAGTCTGGATCAGTCCATGGCAAATGGTGGGACTGTGCTTCCACCCCTGGGGCAGTCGGTTCCAGGTGTATTGCACACCCCTCCAGGTGAAAGCAAACTGAGGCCTGCATTCTGCTGCCAAAGGAATGGAGAAGAAGGCGTTGGCAATGTCAATAGTGGAGTACCACTTTGCTGCTTTGGACTCCAGCTCGTACTGAAGTTCCAACATATCTAGCACAGCAGCACTCAATGGTGGTGTGACTTCATTCAGGCCACGGTAATCCACCGTCAGTCTCCATTCTCCGTTGGACTTACGCACTGGCCATATAGGGCTGTTGAAAGGTGAATGGGCCTTGCTGACCACCCCTTGGCTCTCCAGTTTACGAATCATCTCATGGACGGGAACCACAGAGTCTCTGTCGGTGCGGTATTGCCGACGGTGTACTGTTGCTGTGGCGATTGGTACCTGCTGTTCTTCAACTCTTAGCAGTCCCACGGCAGACGGGTCATCTGAGAGGCCAGGCAATGTACTCAGTTGTCTGATATCTTCTGTCTCCACAGCAGCTATCCCAAAAGCCCAACGATGTCCTTTTGGGTCCTTGAAATATCCATTTCTGAGATAGTCTATGCCAAGAATGCATGGGGCCTCCGGGCCAGTCACGATGGGGTGTTTCTGCCACTCTTTCCCAGTTAAACTCACTTCAGCTTCCAGTACAGTCAGCTGCTGGGATCCTCCTGTCACCCCACAAATAGAAATGGGTTCTGCTCCCACATACCTTGATGGCATCAGAGTACATTGAGCGCCTGTGTCAACCAAAGCCGTGTATTTTTGTGGGTCAGATGTGCCAGGCCATCGGACCCACACAGTCCAAAAGACCCGATTATCCCTCTCCTCTACCTGGCTAGAGGCAGGGCCCCTCTATTCCTGGTTCTGGTGCATGTTGCTCCCTTCCGGTGAATATGTTCCTGAGGTCCCTTCAAGAGGATCAGTCATACTATCATTCTGGTACCGTCTGGAGTTCTGTGTGCGAGAGACCGGAGCAATGTTGACTCTAGATGCGCTTCTTGTGGTAGTTGTCCCTCTTTTTAGTTCACGTACCTTGGCTGCTAAGGAGGAGGTGGGTTTTCCATGCCACTTACTCATGTCTTCTCCATGTTCCTGAAGGAAAAAACCAGAGATTACCTCGTGGCGTGTATCCTCTCTCCCTGGTTGGGGGGCGCCGGCTCCTAATGGCAGAGACTCTTGTTGGTTCTGGCGAGATGTGATAAATCTCTTCCTTAAGCTCCTTTTTCAATTTCTGATGGCCTTCTTCAATCAAGCTCCGGACTTGCTCAGCCAAAAGACTTGTTTCCACTGATGAGACATGGGTGCGAAACGGGGCTGTGACGGTGTCCTCGTAAATCCTCAGCTTGTTCACCAAGACGCCCACCCTGTCCTCACCTTCCCTCCATTGCAGCGTTGCCAGGTAACGGGAGTATATCTTTGGTCCAAGGCGTGCGAACCTCAACCACATCTGTGATGTGCACTGGACACCATCTGGGCTCTTAGGAAATCTCTCGTCTTCTGAGAAAATGATCTCCAGCACAGCCAATTCCCTCAGGCACCGGATACCTTGTTCCATTGTGCTCCATTTCCCTTGGTGCACCTGGAGGTCTTCTTTACAAAGGTACCTGTCCCTTACACTTGTAAGCAGTCGCCGCCAGAGGCTGAGAGTTTCTTGGGTTCTCCCGATCCCCTGGTCAATGACCACATCCCGGGACAGAGATCCCAGTTGCCTGGCCTCACTTCCGTCCAGAATGGTGTCATTGGCTGCAGCGTCCCAGAAGCGGAGCAGCCAGGTCAGGATGGACTCGTTCGTCTGGCGGGTGAATTCCCTCCGCAGGTCACGCAGCTCACCCAGGGATAGCGACCGAGTGATGATCTCTGGCTCTGCCTCTTCTGCTGGGTGCGAAGGTCCTGCTGCATCCTTGTCAGTCACTATGCGGACTGACTTGCTTTTAGATTTCTTCTTCTGAACGGGGGCAACTGCAATCGGCTTAGGCTGTTCTGGTTCAGTGATGGCTTGCGTGGGGATGCTGACAGTGCTTTTGGTTCCTTTCTCCTCTGTGTCAGTCTGCGTAGACATGGGCGCTGTTGTCTTGCGTCTGGCTTCTTTCTCCTCTGTGTCAGTCTGCGTAGAGATGGACACTGTTGTTTTGCGTTTGGTTCCTTTTTCCTTTGTCTCAGTCTGCGTAGACATGGACGCTGTTGTTTTGCATTTGGTTTCTTTCTTCTCTGCGACAGTCTGTGCAGACATGGTGTTTGTTGCTCTGCTCTTCTTCCCTCCCTCATCCTGAGGATGCTGTGCCATAGCTCTGATTCTGAGCATGGTGTACATGGTGCAGGCTGTACAGAGAAGACAGAGCAGAACTGACAGCAAGTTTATGCTATCTTTGACATCCAGAGGGAGTTCAATATTTTCAAAAACTGCTGTGCCGGGCCTGAAAGGCTGGAAGAAACCACTCTCTACTCCTCCCACCAGGGGCTGGGTGCGATTGTTGAGGAGATCCCAGAAACAGGAGCCCAGACTAGGACAGCCAAACAAAACTGAGTATATTTTCCGAATGGCATTCATCGCCTCGCAGGTTATTACGCTATAGACATAATAAACCGTTAAAGCAATTCTCATACCATTCCCAGGTTTTAACAGGAGTAATACTACAGGCAGGTAGTTCCCCATGTGAGGAAAGATATAGAGAGCAAGATACAGTACCCATGCAGACAAGCTGAGCACCATGGTGAATACAAAATTGTAATTCTGACTTTCTCTCAGAGCAGGCCTCACATTGGGCGCCAAATTATGTACTAGTTTGAAAACAAACCAGTGAGAGGCACCAAGTCAGAATAACCATTTAATGGAAATTAAAGAAAAGGAACAGAAAGTAAAAGAAAACACTGACAGAGTCAAGATACAACCTGAGTCCCTATTAGGCAGGGTAGTGGTAGCAGTCTGGTGGAATGGTGGCTGCAGTCCTCTGAAGTGCTGATCCTGTAGTAGAAGGGGTCTGCTCTTCCTCAGAAAGTCCAGCGGTGGCTGTGTAGCTCCTGTCCTCTGGAAATCCAGTGGAGCCAGTATCTTTGGTGCTCAGAGTCCCAGATTATATCCACGATGGGATGCTTGGTTCCTCCCTCTGGGTGAAGCATCTCACAATAGGGTAATGAGTCATGAGGCCAAGTGTTGATGAGGCTCGTTAACAGAAGATAGTCCGGAGGGAGTTATCTCTGAGTCATGCAGCAGGACAATGATGGGCCATTAACAGAAAGATAGTCTGGGGGGAGGAGGCAAGAAAAACACTGCCCCACCTGATTTCAACGGCTCATGAGGATGGTAATAGAATGCACCTCAACCCAGGACATTATCCACCCCTTATTCTATTACCATCTACATCATCCCAAATCAATACCTTCTTAAACTCTAAACACACATACATATATATATATACAATGAAACCCTACACACCATTCTCACCTAAGATTAGGTCTCCCTGTGGTACACAACAGGTTTCCCCATCTTTTTGCATTACCCACCAAGTGCAACCAGGTCCTTGAGTAAAGACAATCCCACGGATGGGTTTGCCTTTGCCTGAGGTGGGATTAATCCAAACAGTCTTTCCTAAAATACCTCTCAGGTGTACCACAGGGACTCTATCTCCATCCACTGTGTGCAAGGGTTCAGACTCGGCAGGACCAGCTCGATTGATGGTCCCTAGGGTATTGACAATACAGGTGGCCTTTGCTAAGTTCACTTCCCAATTTTTGAAGGTCCCCCCACCAAGTGCCTTTAGGGTGGTTTTAAGTAGTCCATTGCAGCGTTCAACTTTTCCGGCAGCTGGTGCATGATAAGGAATGTGATATATCCATTCGATACCGTGTTCTGTGGCCCAGGTGTTGATGAGGCTGTTCTTAAAATGAGTCCTGTTGTCTGACTTGATCCTGTCGGGGGTGCCATGTCTCCACAGGACTTGCTTTTCCAGGCCCAAGATGGTATTCCGGGCTGTAGCATGAGGCACAGGGTAGGTCTCCAGCCATCCAGTGGTTGCTTCAACCATGGTCAACACGTAGCGCTTGCCTTGGCGGGTTTGGGGAAGGGTGATGTAATCAACTTGCCTGGCTTCCCCATACCTGTAGTTTGAGCATCGTCCACCATACCACAGAGGCTTCACCCTCTTGGCCTGTTTGATTGCAGCACAGGTCACACAATTGTGGATGACCTGTGAGATGCTGTCCATAGTAAGGCCCACCCCTCGGTCACGGGCCCATTGGTATGTTGCATCTCTCCCCTGATGACCAGAGGCATCATGGGCCCAAAGCTAGGAATAATTCTCCCTTGTGCTGCCAGCCCAGATCCACCTGTGATACTTTCACCTTGGCAGCTCGGTCCACCTGCTCGTTGTTGCGATGTTCTTCATTAGCCCGACTCTTGAGTACGTGCGCATCCACGTGTCGAACCTTCACGGTCAGCTTCTCTACTCGGGCGGCGATGTCCTGCCAAATCTCAGCGGCCCAGATGGGTTTCCCTCTGCGCTGCCAGTTGGCTTTTCTCCAGCGAACCAGCCATCCCCACAGAGCATTAGCTACCATCCACGAGTCGGTGTAGAGATAGAGCCTCGGCCACTTCTCTTGTTCAGCAATATCCAAAGCCAGCTGGACAGCTTTAAGCTCTGCAACCTGACTCGATCCACCTTGTCCCTCGGTAGCTTGTGCAACTTGTCGTGTGGGGCTCCATACTGTAGCTTTCCACTTCCGGCTAGCACCTACGATTCAGCAGGAACCATCAGTGAAGAGGGCATAACGTCTTTCAGTCTCCGGTAGCTCATTATATGGTGGGGCTTCCTCAGGATGAGTCACGTGCTGTTCCTCTTCTTCAGAAGATAATCCAAAAGTCTCACCTTCAGGCCAGTTTGTTATAATTTCCAGAATCCCAGGGCGATTCAGGTTTCCAATACGGGCACGCTGTGTGATGAGAGCAATCCATTTGCTCCATGTGGTGTCGGTGGCGTGATGCCTGGAAGGAACCTTTCCCTTGAACATCCAACCCCAGCACTGGTAGTCGGGGTGCCAGGAGGAGTTGTGTCTCTGTGCCGATTACCTCTGAGGCAGCTTGGACTCCTTCATAGGCGGCCAAGATTTCCTTCTCTGTGGGAGTGTAGTTGGCTTCAGATCCTCTGTAGCTTCGGCTCCAGAATCCCAGTGGTCGGCCACGAGTCTCACCAGGCACCTTCTGCCAGAGGCTCCAGGAAAGACCATGGCTCCCGGCTGCAGAGTAGAGCACGTTCTTCACCTCTGGTCCTGTCCTGACTGGGCCAAGGGCTACCGCATGAGCGATTTCCGGCTTGATCTGGGCAAAAGCTTGCTGCTGTTCAGGGCCCCAGTGGAAATCATTCTTCTTGCGGGTAACCAGGTAGAGAGGGCTCACAATCTGGCTGTACTCAGGAATGTGCATTCTCCAAAAACCTATGGCGCCTAGGAAAGCTTGTGTTTCCTTCTTGCTGGTCGGTGGAGACATCGCAGTGATCTTGTTGATGACCTCGGTGGGAATCTGACGTCGTCCATCTTGCCACTTTACTCCCAGGAACTGGATCTCTTGGGCAGGTCCCTTGACTTTGCTCCTTTTGATGGCAAAGCCAGCTTCCAGGAGAATCTGGATGATTTTCTCTCCTTTCTCAAATACTTCCTTTGCTGTGTTTCCCCACACGATGATGTCGTCGATGTATTGCAGATGTTCTGGAGCCTCACCCTTTTCCAGTGCAGTCTGGATCAGTCCATGGCAAATGGTGGGACTGTGCTTCCACCCCTGGGGCAGTCGGTTCCAGGTGTATTGCACACCCCTCCAGGTGAAAGCAAACTGAGGCCTGCATTCTGCTGCCAAAGGAATGGAGAAGAAGGCGTTGGCAATGTCAATAGTGGAGTACCACTTTGCTGCTTTGGACTCCAGCTCGTACTGAAGTTCCAACATATCTAGCACAGCAGCACTCAATGGTGGTGTGACTTCATTCAGGCCACGGTAATCCACCGTCAGTCTCCATTCTCCGTTGGACTTACGCACTGGCCATATAGGGCTGTTGAAAGGTGAATGGGCCTTGCTGACCACCCCTTGGCTCTCCAGTTTACGAATCATCTCATGGACGGGAACCACAGAGTCTCTGTCGGTGCGGTATTGCCGACGGTGTACTGTTGCTGTGGCGATTGGTACCTGCTGTTCTTCAACTCTTAGCAGTCCCACGGCAGACGGGTCATCTGAGAGGCCAGGCAATGTACTCAGTTGTCTGATATCTTCTGTCTCCACAGCAGCTATCCCAAAAGCCCAACGATGTCCTTTTGGGTCCTTGAAATATCCATTTCTGAGATAGTCTATGCCAAGAATGCATGGGGCCTCCGGGCCAGTCACGATGGGGTGTTTCTGCCACTCTTTCCCAGTTAAACTCACTTCAGCTTCCAGTACAGTCAGCTGCTGGGATCCTCCTGTCACCCCACAAATAGAAATGGGTTCTGCTCCCACATACCTTGATGGCATCAGAGTACATTGAGCGCCTGTGTCAACCAAAGCCGTGTATTTTTGTGGGTCAGATGTGCCAGGCCATCGGACCCACACAGTCCAAAAGACCCGATTATCCCTCTCCTCTACCTGGCTAGAGGCAGGGCCCCTCTATTCCTGGTTCTGGTGCATGTTGCTCCCTTCCGGTGAATATGTTCCTGAGGTCCCTTCAAGAGGATCAGTCATACTATCATTCTGGTACCGTCTGGAGTTCTGTGTGCGAGAGACCGGAGCAATGTTGACTCTAGATGCGCTTCTTGTGGTAGTTGTCCCTCTTTTTAGTTCACGTACCTTGGCTGCTAAGGAGGAGGTGGGTTTTCCATGCCACTTACTCATGTCTTCTCCATGTTCCTGAAGGAAAAAACCAGAGATTACCTCGTGGCGTGTATCCTCTCTCCCTGGTTGGGGGGCGCCGGCTCCTAATGGCAGAGACTCTTGTTGGTTCTGGCGAGATGTGATAAATCTCTTCCTTAAGCTCCTTTTTCAATTTCTGATGGCCTTCTTCAATCAAGCTCCGGACTTGCTCAGCCAAAAGACTTGTTTCCACTGATGAGACATGGGTGCGAAACGGGGCTGTGACGGTGTCCTCGTAAATCCTCAGCTTGTTCACCAAGACGCCCACCCTGTCCTCACCTTCCCTCCATTGCAGCGTTGCCAGGTAACGGGAGTATATCTTTGGTCCAAGGCGTGCGAACCTCAACCACATCTGTGATGTGCACTGGACACCATCTGGGCTCTTAGGAAATCTCTCGTCTTCTGAGAAAATGATCTCCAGCACAGCCAATTCCCTCAGGCACCGGATACCTTGTTCCATTGTGCTCCATTTCCCTTGGTGCACCTGGAGGTCTTCTTTACAAAGGTACCTGTCCCTTACACTTGTAAGCAGTCGCCGCCAGAGGCTGAGAGTTTCTTGGGTTCTCCCGATCCCCTGGTCAATGACCACATCCCGGGACAGAGATCCCAGTTGCCTGGCCTCACTTCCGTCCAGAATGGTGTCATTGGCTGCAGCGTCCCAGAAGCGGAGCAGCCAGGTCAGGATGGACTCGTTCGTCTGGCGGGTGAATTCCCTCCGCAGGTCACGCAGCTCACCCAGGGATAGCGACCGAGTGATGATCTCTGGCTCTGCCTCTTCTGCTGGGTGCGAAGGTCCTGCTGCATCCTTGTCAGTCACTATGCGGACTGACTTGTTTTTAGATTTCTTCTTCTGAACGGGGGCAACTGCAATCGGCTTAGGCTGTTCTGGTTCAGTGATGGCTTGCGTGGGGATGCTGACAGTGCTTTTGGTTCCTTTCTCCTCTGTGTCAGTCTGCGTAGACATGGGCGCTGTTGTCTTGCGTCTGGCTTCTTTCTCCTCTGTGTCAGTCTGCGTAGAGATGGACACTGTTGTTTTGCGTTTGGTTCCTTTTTCCTTTGTCTCAGTCTGCGTAGACATGGACGCTGTTGTTTTGCATTTGGTTTCTTTCTTCTCTGCGACAGTCTGTGCAGACATGGTGTTTGTTGCTCTGCTCTTCTTCCCTCCCTCATCCTGAGGATGCTGTGCCATAGCTCTGATTCTGAGCATGGTGTACATGGTGCAGGCTGTACAGAGAAGACAGAGCAGAACTGACAGCAAGTTTATGCTATCTTTGACATCCAGAGGGAGTTCAATATTTTCAAAAACTGCTGTGCCGGGCCTGAAAGGCTGGAAGAAACCACTCTCTACTCCTCCCACCAGGGGCTGGGTGCGATTGTTGAGGAGATCCCAGAAACAGGAGCCCAGACTAGGACAGCCAAACAAAACTGAGTATATTTTCCGAATGGCATTCATCGCCTCGCAGGTTATTACGCTATAGACATAATAAACCGTTAAAGCAATTCTCATACCATTCCCAGGTTTTAACAGGAGTAATACTACAGGCAGGTAGTTCCCCATGTGAGGAAAGATATAGAGAGCAAGATACAGTACCCATGCAGACAAGCTGAGCACCATGGTGAATACAAAATTGTAATTCTGACTTTCTCTCAGAGCAGGCCTCACATTGGGCGCCAAATTATGTACTAGTTTGAAAACAAACCAGTGAGAGGCACCAAGTCAGAATAACCATTTAATGGAAATTAAAGAAAAGGAACAGAAAGTAAAAGAAAACACTGACAGAGTCAAGATACAACCTGAGTCCCTATTAGGCAGGGTAGTGGTAGCAGTCTGGTGGAATGGTGGCTGCAGTCCTCTGAAGTGCTGATCCTGTAGTAGAAGGGGTCTGCTCTTCCTCAGAAAGTCCAGCGGTGGCTGTGTAGCTCCTGTCCTCTGGAAATCCAGTGGAGCCAGTATCTTTGGTGCTCAGAGTCCCAGATTATATCCACGATGGGATGCTTGGTTCCTCCCTCTGGGTGAAGCATCTCACAATAGGGTAATGAGTCATGAGGCCAAGTGTTGATGAGGCTCGTTAACAGAAGATAGTCCGGAGGGAGTTATCTCTGAGTCATGCAGCAGGACAATGATGGGCCATTAACAGAAAGATAGTCTGGGGGGAGGAGGCAAGAAAAACACTGCCCCACCTGATTTCAACGGCTCATGAGGATGGTAATAGAATGCACCTCAACCCAGGACATTATCCACCCCTTATTCTATTACCATCTACATCATCCCAAATCAATACCTTCTTAAACTCTAAACACACATACATATATATATATACAATGAAACCCTACACACCATTCTCACCTAAGATTAGGTCTCCCTGTGGTACACAACAGGTTTCCCCATCTTTTTGCACTACCCACCAAGTGCAACCAGGTCCTTGAGTAAAGACAATCCCACGGATGGGTTTGCCTTTGCCTGAGGTGGGATTAATCCAAACAGTCTTTCCTAAAATACCTCTCAGGTGTACCACAGGGACTCTATCTCCATCCACTGTGTGCAAGGGTTCAGACTCGGCAGGACCAGCTCGATTGATGGTCCCTAGGGTATTGACAATACAGGTGGCCTTTGCTAAGTTCACTTCCCAATTTTTGAAGGTCCCCCCACCAAGTGCCTTTAGGGTGGTTTTAAGTAGTCCATTGCAGCGTTCAACTTTTCCGGCAGCTGGTGCATGATAAGGAATGTGATATATCCATTCGATACCGTGTTCTGTGGCCCAGGTGTTGATGAGGCTGTTCTTAAAATGAGTCCTGTTGTCTGACTTGATCCTGTCGGGGGTGCCATGTCTCCACAGGACTTGCTTTTCCAGGCCCAAGATGGTATTCCGGGCTGTAGCATGAGGCACAGGGTAGGTCTCCAGCCATCCAGTGGTTGCTTCAACCATGGTCAACACGTAGCGCTTGCCTTGGCGGGTTTGGGGAAGGGTGATGTAATCAACTTGCCTGGCTTCCCCATACCTGCAGTTTGAGCATCGTCCACCATACCACAGAGGCTTCACCCTCTTGGCCTGTTTGATTGCAGCACAGGTCACACAATTGTGGATGACCTGTGAGATGCTGTCCATAGTAAGGCCCACCCCTCGGTCACGGGCCCATTGGTATGTTGCATCTCTCCCCTGATGACCAGAGGCATCATGGGCCCAAAGCTAGGAATAATTCTCCCTTGTGCTGCCAGCCCAGATCCACCTGTGATACTTTCACCTTGGCAGCTCGGTCCACCTGCTCGTTGTTGCGATGTTCTTCATTAGCCCGACTCTTGAGTACGTGCGCATCCACGTGTCGAACCTTCACGGTCAGCTTCTCTACTCGGGCGGCGATGTCCTGCCAAATCTCAGCGGCCCAGATGGGTTTCCCTCTGCGCTGCCAGTTGGCTTTTCTCCAGCGAACCAGCCATCCCCACAGAGCATTAGCTACCATCCACGAGTCGGTGTAGAGATAGAGCCTCGGCCACTTCTCTTGTTCAGCAATATCCAAAGCCAGCTGGACAGCTTTAAGCTCTGCAACCTGACTCGATCCACCTTGTCCCTCGGTAGCTTGTGCAACTTGTCGTGTGGGGCTCCATACTGTAGCTTTCCACTTCCGGCTAGCACCTACGATTCAGCAGGAACCATCAGTGAAGAGGGCATAACGTCTTTCAGTCTCCGGTAGCTCATTATATGGTGGGGCTTCCTCAGGATGAGTCACGTGCTGTTCCTCTTCTTCAGAAGATAATCCAAAAGTCTCACCTTCAGGCCAGTTTGTTATAATTTCCAGAATCCCAGGGCGATTCAGGTTTCCAATACGGGCACGCTGTGTGATGAGAGCAATCCATTTGCTCCATGTGGTGTCGGTGGCGTGATGCCTGGAAGGAACCTTTCCCTTGAACATCCAACCCCAGCACTGGTAGTCGGGGTGCCAGGAGGAGTTGTGTCTCTGTGCCGATTACCTCTGAGGCAGCTTGGACTCCTTCATAGGCGGCCAAGATTTCCTTCTCTGTGGGAGTGTAGTTGGCTTCAGATCCTCTGTAGCTTCGGCTCCAGAATCCCAGTGGTCGGCCACGAGTCTCACCAGGCACCTTCTGCCAGAGGCTCCAGGAAAGACCATGGCTCCCGGCTGCAGAGTAGAGCACGTTCTTCACCTCTGGTCCTGTCCTGACTGGGCCAAGGGCTACCGCATGAGCGATTTCCGGCTTGATCTGGGCAAAAGCTTGCTGCTGTTCAGGGCCCCAGTGGAAATCATTCTTCTTGCGGGTAACCAGGTAGAGAGGGCTCACAATCTGGCTGTACTCAGGAATGTGCATTCTCCAAAAACCTATGGCGCCTAGGAAAGCTTGTGTTTCCTTCTTGCTGGTCGGTGGAGACATCGCAGTGATCTTGTTGATGACCTCGGTGGGAATCTGACGTCGTCCATCTTGCCACTTTACTCCCAGGAACTGGATCTCTTGGGCAGGTCCCTTGACTTTGCTCCTTTTGATGGCAAAGCCAGCTTCCAGGAGAATCTGGATGATTTTCTCTCCTTTCTCAAATACTTCCTTTGCTGTGTTTCCCCACACGATGATGTCGTCGATGTATTGCAGATGTTCTGGAGCCTCACCCTTTTCCAGTGCAGTCTGGATCAGTCCATGGCAAATGGTGGGACTGTGCTTCCACCCCTGGGGCAGTCGGTTCCAGGTGTATTGCACACCCCTCCAGGTGAAAGCAAACTGAGGCCTGCATTCTGCTGCCAAAGGAATGGAGAAGAAGGCGTTGGCAATGTCAATAGTGGAGTACCACTTTGCTGCTTTGGACTCCAGCTCGTACTGAAGTTCCAACATATCTAGCACAGCAGCACTCAATGGTGGTGTGACTTCATTCAGGCCACGGTAATCCACCGTCAGTCTCCATTCTCCGTTGGACTTACGCACTGGCCATATAGGGCTGTTGAAAGGTGAATGGGCCTTGCTGACCACCCCTTGGCTCTCCAGTTTACGAATCATCTCATGGACGGGAACCACAGAGTCTCTGTCGGTGCGGTATTGCCGACGGTGTACTGTTGCTGTGGCGATTGGTACCTGCTGTTCTTCAACTCTTAGCAGTCCCACGGCAGACGGGTCATCTGAGAGGCCAGGCAATGTACTCAGTTGTCTGATATCTTCTGTCTCCACAGCAGCTATCCCAAAAGCCCAACGATGTCCTTTTGGGTCCTTGAAATATCCATTTCTGAGATAGTCTATGCCAAGAATGCATGGGGCCTCCGGGCCAGTCACGATGGGGTGTTTCTGCCACTCTTTCCCAGTTAAACTCACTTCAGCTTCCAGTACAGTCAGCTGCTGGGATCCTCCTGTCACCCCACAAATAGAAATGGGTTCTGCTCCCACATACCTTGATGGCATCAGAGTACATTGAGCGCCTGTGTCAACCAAAGCCGTGTATTTTTGTGGGTCAGATGTGCCAGGCCATCGGACCCACACAGTCCAAAAGACCCGATTATCCCTCTCCTCTACCTGGCTAGAGGCAGGGCCCCTCTATTCCTGGTTCTGGTGCATGTTGCTCCCTTCCGGTGAATATGTTCCTGAGGTCCCTTCAAGAGGATCAGTCATACTATCATTCTGGTACCGTCTGGAGTTCTGTGTGCGAGAGACCGGAGCAATGTTGACTCTAGATGCGCTTCTTGTGGTAGTTGTCCCTCTTTTTAGTTCACGTACCTTGGCTGCTAAGGAGGAGGTGGGTTTTCCATGCCACTTACTCATGTCTTCTCCATGTTCCTGAAGGAAAAAACCAGAGATTACCTCGTGGCGTGTATCCTCTCTCCCTGGTTGGGGGGCGCCGGCTCCTAATGGCAGAGACTCTTGTTGGTTCTGGCGAGATGTGATAAATCTCTTCCTTAAGCTCCTTTTTCAATTTCTGATGGCCTTCTTCAATCAAGCTCCGGACTTGCTCAGCCAAAAGACTTGTTTCCACTGATGAGACATGGGTGCGAAACGGGGCTGTGACGGTGTCCTCGTAAATCCTCAGCTTGTTCACCAAGACGCCCACCCTGTCCTCACCTTCCCTCCATTGCAGCGTTGCCAGGTAACGGGAGTATATCTTTGGTCCAAGGCGTGCGAACCTCAACCACATCTGTGATGTGCACTGGACACCATCTGGGCTCTTAGGAAATCTCTCGTCTTCTGAGAAAATGATCTCCAGCACAGCCAATTCCCTCAGGCACCGGATACCTTGTTCCATTGTGCTCCATTTCCCTTGGTGCACCTGGAGGTCTTCTTTACAAAGGTACCTGTCCCTTACACTTGTAAGCAGTCGCCGCCAGAGGCTGAGAGTTTCTTGGGTTCTCCCGATCCCCTGGTCAATGACCACATCCCGGGACAGAGATCCCAGTTGCCTGGCCTCACTTCCGTCCAGAATGGTGTCATTGGCTGCAGCGTCCCAGAAGCGGAGCAGCCAGGTCAGGATGGACTCGTTCGTCTGGCGGGTGAATTCCCTCCGCAGGTCACGCAGCTCACCCAGGGATAGCGACCGAGTGATGATCTCTGGCTCTGCCTCTTCTGCTGGGTGCGAAGGTCCTGCTGCATCCTTGTCAGTCACTATGCGGACTGACTTGTTTTTAGATTTCTTCTTCTGAACGGGGGCAACTGCAATCGGCTTAGGCTGTTCTGGTTCAGTGATGGCTTGCGTGGGGATGCTGACAGTGCTTTTGGTTCCTTTCTCCTCTGTGTCAGTCTGCGTAGACATGGGCGCTGTTGTCTTGCGTCTGGCTTCTTTCTCCTCTGTGTCAGTCTGCGTAGAGATGGACACTGTTGTTTTGCGTTTGGTTCCTTTTTCCTTTGTCTCAGTCTGCGTAGACATGGACGCTGTTGTTTTGCATTTGGTTTCTTTCTTCTCTGCGACAGTCTGTGCAGACATGGTGTTTGTTGCTCTGCTCTTCTTCCCTCCCTCATCCTGAGGATGCTGTGCCATAGCTCTGATTCTGAGCATGGTGTACATGGTGCAGGCTGTACAGAGAAGACAGAGCAGAACTGACAGCAAGTTTATGCTATCTTTGACATCCAGAGGGAGTTCAATATTTTCAAAAACTGCTGTGCCGGGCCTGAAAGGCTGGAAGAAACCACTCTCTACTCCTCCCACCAGGGGCTGGGTGCGATTGTTGAGGAGATCCCAGAAACAGGAGCCCAGACTAGGACAGCCAAACAAAACTGAGTATATTTTCCGAATGGCATTCATCGCCTCGCAGGTTATTACGCTATAGACATAATAAACCGTTAAAGCAATTCTCATACCATTCCCAGGTTTTAACAGGAGTAATACTACAGGCAGGTAGTTCCCCATGTGAGGAAAGATATAGAGAGCAAGATACAGTACCCATGCAGACAAGCTGAGCACCATGGTGAATACAAAATTGTAATTCTGACTTTCTCTCAGAGCAGGCCTCACATTGGGCGCCAAATTATGTACTAGTTTGAAAACAAACCAGTGAGAGGCACCAAGTCAGAATAACCATTTAATGGAAATTAAAGAAAAGGAACAGAAAGTAAAAGAAAACACTGACAGAGTCAAGATACAACCTGAGTCCCTATTAGGCAGGGTAGTGGTAGCAGTCTGGTGGAATGGTGGCTGCAGTCCTCTGAAGTGCTGATCCTGTAGTAGAAGGGGTCTGCTCTTCCTCAGAAAGTCCAGCGGTGGCTGTGTAGCTCCTGTCCTCTGGAAATCCAGTGGAGCCAGTATCTTTGGTGCTCAGAGTCCCAGATTATATCCACGATGGGATGCTTGGTTCCTCCCTCTGGGTGAAGCATCTCACAATAGGGTAATGAGTCATGAGGCCAAGTGTTGATGAGGCTCGTTAACAGAAGATAGTCCGGAGGGAGTTATCTCTGAGTCATGCAGCAGGACAATGATGGGCCATTAACAGAAAGATAGTCTGGGGGGAGGAGGCAAGAAAAACACTGCCCCACCTGATTTCAACGGCTCATGAGGATGGTAATAGAATGCACCTCAACCCAGGACATTATCCACCCCTTATTCTATTACCATCTACATCATCCCAAATCAATACCTTCTTAAACTCTAAACACACATACATATATATATATACAATGAAACCCTACACACCATTCTCACCTAAGATTAGGTCTCCCTGTGGTACACAACAGGTTTCCCCATCTTTTTGCACTACCCACCAAGTGCAACCAGGTCCTTGAGTAAAGACAATCCCACGGATGGGTTTGCCTTTGCCTGAGGTGGGATTAATCCAAACAGTCTTTCCTAAAATACCTCTCAGGTGTACCACAGGGACTCTATCTCCATCCACTGTGTGCAAGGGTTCAGACTCGGCAGGACCAGCTCGATTGATGGTCCCTAGGGTATTGACAATACAGGTGGCCTTTGCTAAGTTCACTTCCCAATTTTTGAAGGTCCCCCCACCAAGTGCCTTTAGGGTGGTTTTAAGTAGTCCATTGCAGCGTTCAACTTTTCCGGCAGCTGGTGCATGATAAGGAATGTGATATATCCATTCGATACCGTGTTCTGTGGCCCAGGTGTTGATGAGGCTGTTCTTAAAATGAGTCCTGTTGTCTGACTTGATCCTGTCGGGGGTGCCATGTCTCCACAGGACTTGCTTTTCCAGGCCCAAGATGGTATTCCGGGCTGTAGCATGAGGCACAGGGTAGGTCTCCAGCCATCCAGTGGTTGCTTCAACCATGGTCAACACGTAGCGCTTGCCTTGGCGGGTTTGGGGAAGGGTGATGTAATCAACTTGCCTGGCTTCCCCATACCTGCAGTTTGAGCATCGTCCACCATACCACAGAGGCTTCACCCTCTTGGCCTGTTTGATTGCAGCACAGGTCACACAATTGTGGATGACCTGTGAGATGCTGTCCATAGTAAGGCCCACCCCTCGGTCACGGGCCCATTGGTATGTTGCATCTCTCCCCTGATGACCAGAGGCATCATGGGCCCAAAGCTAGGAATAATTCTCCCTTGTGCTGCCAGCCCAGATCCACCTGTGATACTTTCACCTTGGCAGCTCGGTCCACCTGCTCGTTGTTGCGATGTTCTTCATTAGCCCGACTCTTGAGTACGTGCGCATCCACGTGTCGAACCTTCACGGTCAGCTTCTCTACTCGGGCGGCGATGTCCTGCCAAATCTCAGCGGCCCAGATGGGTTTCCCTCTGCGCTGCCAGTTGGCTTTTCTCCAGCGAACCAGCCATCCCCACAGAGCATTAGCTACCATCCACGAGTCGGTGTAGAGATAGAGCCTCGGCCACTTCTCTTGTTCAGCAATATCCAAAGCCAGCTGGACAGCTTTAAGCTCTGCAACCTGACTCGATCCACCTTGTCCCTCGGTAGCTTGTGCAACTTGTCGTGTGGGGCTCCATACTGTAGCTTTCCACTTCCGGCTAGCACCTACGATTCAGCAGGAACCATCAGTGAAGAGGGCATAACGTCTTTCAGTCTCCGGTAGCTCATTATATGGTGGGGCTTCCTCAGGATGAGTCACGTGCTGTTCCTCTTCTTCAGAAGATAATCCAAAAGTCTCACCTTCAGGCCAGTTTGTTATAATTTCCAGAATCCCAGGGCGATTCAGGTTTCCAATACGGGCACGCTGTGTGATGAGAGCAATCCATTTGCTCCATGTGGTGTCGGTGGCGTGATGCCTGGAAGGAACCTTTCCCTTGAACATCCAACCCCAGCACTGGTAGTCGGGGTGCCAGGAGGAGTTGTGTCTCTGTGCCGATTACCTCTGAGGCAGCTTGGACTCCTTCATAGGCGGCCAAGATTTCCTTCTCTGTGGGAGTGTAGTTGGCTTCAGATCCTCTGTAGCTTCGGCTCCAGAATCCCAGTGGTCGGCCACGAGTCTCACCAGGCACCTTCTGCCAGAGGCTCCAGGAAAGACCATGGCTCCCGGCTGCAGAGTAGAGCACGTTCTTCACCTCTGGTCCTGTCCTGACTGGGCCAAGGGCTACCGCATGAGCGATTTCCGGCTTGATCTGGGCAAAAGCTTGCTGCTGTTCAGGGCCCCAGTGGAAATCATTCTTCTTGCGGGTAACCAGGTAGAGAGGGCTCACAATCTGGCTGTACTCAGGAATGTGCATTCTCCAAAAACCTATGGCGCCTAGGAAAGCTTGTGTTTCCTTCTTGCTGGTCGGTGGAGACATCGCAGTGATCTTGTTGATGACCTCGGTGGGAATCTGACGTCGTCCATCTTGCCACTTTACTCCCAGGAACTGGATCTCTTGGGCAGGTCCCTTGACTTTGCTCCTTTTGATGGCAAAGCCAGCTTCCAGGAGAATCTGGATGATTTTCTCTCCTTTCTCAAATACTTCCTTTGCTGTGTTTCCCCACACGATGATGTCGTCGATGTATTGCAGATGTTCTGGAGCCTCACCCTTTTCCAGTGCAGTCTGGATCAGTCCATGGCAAATGGTGGGACTGTGCTTCCACCCCTGGGGCAGTCGGTTCCAGGTGTATTGCACACCCCTCCAGGTGAAAGCAAACTGAGGCCTGCATTCTGCTGCCAAAGGAATGGAGAAGAAGGCGTTGGCAATGTCAATAGTGGAGTACCACTTTGCTGCTTTGGACTCCAGCTCGTACTGAAGTTCCAACATATCTAGCACAGCAGCACTCAATGGTGGTGTGACTTCATTCAGGCCACGGTAATCCACCGTCAGTCTCCATTCTCCGTTGGACTTACGCACTGGCCATATAGGGCTGTTGAAAGGTGAATGGGCCTTGCTGACCACCCCTTGGCTCTCCAGTTTACGAATCATCTCATGGACGGGAACCACAGAGTCTCTGTCGGTGCGGTATTGCCGACGGTGTACTGTTGCTGTGGCGATTGGTACCTGCTGTTCTTCAACTCTTAGCAGTCCCACGGCAGACGGGTCATCTGAGAGGCCAGGCAATGTACTCAGTTGTCTGATATCTTCTGTCTCCACAGCAGCTATCCCAAAAGCCCAACGATGTCCTTTTGGGTCCTTGAAATATCCATTTCTGAGATAGTCTATGCCAAGAATGCATGGGGCCTCCGGGCCAGTCACGATGGGGTGTTTCTGCCACTCTTTCCCAGTTAAACTCACTTCAGCTTCCAGTACAGTCAGCTGCTGGGATCCTCCTGTCACCCCACAAATAGAAATGGGTTCTGCTCCCACATACCTTGATGGCATCAGAGTACATTGAGCGCCTGTGTCAACCAAAGCCGTGTATTTTTGTGGGTCAGATGTGCCAGGCCATCGGACCCACACAGTCCAAAAGACCCGATTATCCCTCTCCTCTACCTGGCTAGAGGCAGGGCCCCTCTATTCCTGGTTCTGGTGCATGTTGCTCCCTTCCGGTGAATATGTTCCTGAGGTCCCTTCAAGAGGATCAGTCATACTATCATTCTGGTACCGTCTGGAGTTCTGTGTGCGAGAGACCGGAGCAATGTTGACTCTAGATGCGCTTCTTGTGGTAGTTGTCCCTCTTTTTAGTTCACGTACCTTGGCTGCTAAGGAGGAGGTGGGTTTTCCATGCCACTTACTCATGTCTTCTCCATGTTCCTGAAGGAAAAAACCAGAGATTACCTCGTGGCGTGTATCCTCTCTCCCTGGTTGGGGGGCGCCGGCTCCTAATGGCAGAGACTCTTGTTGGTTCTGGCGAGATGTGATAAATCTCTTCCTTAAGCTCCTTTTTCAATTTCTGATGGCCTTCTTCAATCAAGCTCCGGACTTGCTCAGCCAAAAGACTTGTTTCCACTGATGAGACATGGGTGCGAAACGGGGCTGTGACGGTGTCCTCGTAAATCCTCAGCTTGTTCACCAAGACGCCCACCCTGTCCTCACCTTCCCTCCATTGCAGCGTTGCCAGGTAACGGGAGTATATCTTTGGTCCAAGGCGTGCGAACCTCAACCACATCTGTGATGTGCACTGGACACCATCTGGGCTCTTAGGAAATCTCTCGTCTTCTGAGAAAATGATCTCCAGCACAGCCAATTCCCTCAGGCACCGGATACCTTGTTCCATTGTGCTCCATTTCCCTTGGTGCACCTGGAGGTCTTCTTTACAAAGGTACCTGTCCCTTACACTTGTAAGCAGTCGCCGCCAGAGGCTGAGAGTTTCTTGGGTTCTCCCGATCCCCTGGTCAATGACCACATCCCGGGACAGAGATCCCAGTTGCCTGGCCTCACTTCCGTCCAGAATGGTGTCATTGGCTGCAGCGTCCCAGAAGCGGAGCAGCCAGGTCAGGATGGACTCGTTCGTCTGGCGGGTGAATTCCCTCCGCAGGTCACGCAGCTCACCCAGGGATAGCGACCGAGTGATGATCTCTGGCTCTGCCTCTTCTGCTGGGTGCGAAGGTCCTGCTGCATCCTTGTCAGTCACTATGCGGACTGACTTGTTTTTAGATTTCTTCTTCTGAACGGGGGCAACTGCAATCGGCTTAGGCTGTTCTGGTTCAGTGATGGCTTGCGTGGGGATGCTGACAGTGCTTTTGGTTCCTTTCTCCTCTGTGTCAGTCTGCGTAGACATGGGCGCTGTTGTCTTGCGTCTGGCTTCTTTCTCCTCTGTGTCAGTCTGCGTAGAGATGGACACTGTTGTTTTGCGTTTGGTTCCTTTTTCCTTTGTCTCAGTCTGCGTAGACATGGACGCTGTTGTTTTGCATTTGGTTTCTTTCTTCTCTGCGACAGTCTGTGCAGACATGGTGTTTGTTGCTCTGCTCTTCTTCCCTCCCTCATCCTGAGGATGCTGTGCCATAGCTCTGATTCTGAGCATGGTGTACATGGTGCAGGCTGTACAGAGAAGACAGAGCAGAACTGACAGCAAGTTTATGCTATCTTTGACATCCAGAGGGAGTTCAATATTTTCAAAAACTGCTGTGCCGGGCCTGAAAGGCTGGAAGAAACCACTCTCTACTCCTCCCACCAGGGGCTGGGTGCGATTGTTGAGGAGATCCCAGAAACAGGAGCCCAGACTAGGACAGCCAAACAAAACTGAGTATATTTTCCGAATGGCATTCATCGCCTCGCAGGTTATTACGCTATAGACATAATAAACCGTTAAAGCAATTCTCATACCATTCCCAGGTTTTAACAGGAGTAATACTACAGGCAGGTAGTTCCCCATGTGAGGAAAGATATAGAGAGCAAGATACAGTACCCATGCAGACAAGCTGAGCACCGTGGTGAATACAAAATTGTAATTCTGACTTTCTCTCAGAGCAGGCCTCACATTGGGCGCCAAATTATGTACTAGTTTGAAAACAAACCAGTGAGAGGCACCAAGTCAGAATAACCATTTAATGGAAATTAAAGAAAAGGAACAGAAAGTAAAAGAAAACACTGACAGAGTCAAGATACAACCTGAGTCCCTATTAGGCAGGGTAGTGGTAGCAGTCTGGTGGAATGGTGGCTGCAGTCCTCTGAAGTGCTGATCCTGTAGTAGAAGGGGTCTGCTCTTCCTCAGAAAGTCCAGCGGTGGCTGTGTAGCTCCTGTCCTCTGGAAATCCAGTGGAGCCAGTATCTTTGGTGCTCAGAGTCCCAGATTATATCCACGATGGGATGCTTGGTTCCTCCCTCTGGGTGAAGCATCTCACAATAGGGTAATGAGTCATGAGGCCAAGTGTTGATGAGGCTCGTTAACAGAAGATAGTCCGGAGGGAGTTATCTCTGAGTCATGCAGCAGGACAATGATGGGCCATTAACAGAAAGATAGTCTGGGGGGAGGAGGCAAGAAAAACACTGCCCCACCTGATTTCAACGGCTCATGAGGATGGTAATAGAATGCACCTCAACCCAGGACATTATCCACCCCTTATTCTATTACCATCTACATCATCCCAAATCAATACCTTCTTAAACTCTAAACACACATACATATATATATATACAATGAAACCCTACACACCATTCTCACCTAAGATTAGGTCTCCCTGTGGTACACAACAGGTTTCCCCATCTTTTTGCATTACCCACCAAGTGCAACCAGGTCCTTGAGTAAAGACAATCCCACGGATGGGTTTGCCTTTGCCTGAGGTGGGATTAATCCAAACAGTCTTTCCTAAAATACCTCTCAGGTGTACCACAGGGACTCTATCTCCATCCACTGTGTGCAAGGGTTCAGACTCGGCAGGACCAGCTCGATTGATGGTCCCTAGGGTATTGACAATACAGGTGGCCTTTGCTAAGTTCACTTCCCAATTTTTGAAGGTCCCCCCACCAAGTGCCTTTAGGGTGGTTTTAAGTAGTCCATTGCAGCGTTCAACTTTTCCGGCAGCTGGTGCATGATAAGGAATGTGATATATCCATTCGATACCGTGTTCTGTGGCCCAGGTGTTGATGAGGCTGTTCTTAAAATGAGTCCTGTTGTCTGACTTGATCCTGTCGGGGGTGCCATGTCTCCACAGGACTTGCTTTTCCAGGCCCAAGATGGTATTCCGGGCTGTAGCATGAGGCACAGGGTAGGTCTCCAGCCATCCAGTGGTTGCTTCAACCATGGTCAACACGTAGCGCTTGCCTTGGCGGGTTTGGGGAAGGGTGATGTAATCAACTTGCCTGGCTTCCCCATACCTGTAGTTTGAGCATCGTCCACCATACCACAGAGGCTTCACCCTCTTGGCCTGTTTGATTGCAGCACAGGTCACACAATTGTGGATGACCTGTGAGATGCTGTCCATAGTAAGGCCCACCCCTCGGTCACGGGCCCATTGGTATGTTGCATCTCTCCCCTGATGACCAGAGGCATCATGGGCCCAAAGCTAGGAATAATTCTCCCTTGTGCTGCCAGCCCAGATCCACCTGTGATACTTTCACCTTGGCAGCTCGGTCCACCTGCTCGTTGTTGCGATGTTCTTCATTAGCCCGACTCTTGAGTACGTGCGCATCCACGTGTCGAACCTTCACGGTCAGCTTCTCTACTCGGGCGGCGATGTCCTGCCAAATCTCAGCGGCCCAGATGGGTTTCCCTCTGCGCTGCCAGTTGGCTTTTCTCCAGCGAACCAGCCATCCCCACAGAGCATTAGCTACCATCCACGAGTCGGTGTAGAGATAGAGCCTCGGCCACTTCTCTTGTTCAGCAATATCCAAAGCCAGCTGGACAGCTTTAAGCTCTGCAACCTGACTCGATCCACCTTGTCCCTCGGTAGCTTGTGCAACTTGTCGTGTGGGGCTCCATACTGTAGCTTTCCACTTCCGGCTAGCACCTACGATTCAGCAGGAACCATCAGTGAAGAGGGCATAACGTCTTTCAGTCTCCGGTAGCTCATTATATGGTGGGGCTTCCTCAGGATGAGTCACGTGCTGTTCCTCTTCTTCAGAAGATAATCCAAAAGTCTCACCTTCAGGCCAGTTTGTTATAATTTCCAGAATCCCAGGGCGATTCAGGTTTCCAATACGGGCACGCTGTGTGATGAGAGCAATCCATTTGCTCCATGTGGTGTCGGTGGCGTGATGCCTGGAAGGAACCTTTCCCTTGAACATCCAACCCCAGCACTGGTAGTCGGGGTGCCAGGAGGAGTTGTGTCTCTGTGCCGATTACCTCTGAGGCAGCTTGGACTCCTTCATAGGCGGCCAAGATTTCCTTCTCTGTGGGAGTGTAGTTGGCTTCAGATCCTCTGTAGCTTCGGCTCCAGAATCCCAGTGGTCGGCCACGAGTCTCACCAGGCACCTTCTGCCAGAGGCTCCAGGAAAGACCATGGCTCCCGGCTGCAGAGTAGAGCACGTTCTTCACCTCTGGTCCTGTCCTGACTGGGCCAAGGGCTACCGCATGAGCGATTTCCGGCTTGATCTGGGCAAAAGCTTGCTGCTGTTCAGGGCCCCAGTGGAAATCATTCTTCTTGCGGGTAACCAGGTAGAGAGGGCTCACAATCTGGCTGTACTCAGGAATGTGCATTCTCCAAAAACCTATGGCGCCTAGGAAAGCTTGTGTTTCCTTCTTGCTGGTCGGTGGAGACATCGCAGTGATCTTGTTGATGACCTCGGTGGGAATCTGACGTCGTCCATCTTGCCACTTTACTCCCAGGAACTGGATCTCTTGGGCAGGTCCCTTGACTTTGCTCCTTTTGATGGCAAAGCCAGCTTCCAGGAGAATCTGGATGATTTTCTCTCCTTTCTCAAATACTTCCTTTGCTGTGTTTCCCCACACGATGATGTCGTCGATGTATTGCAGATGTTCTGGAGCCTCACCCTTTTCCAGTGCAGTCTGGATCAGTCCATGGCAAATGGTGGGACTGTGCTTCCACCCCTGGGGCAGTCGGTTCCAGGTGTATTGCACACCCCTCCAGGTGAAAGCAAACTGAGGCCTGCATTCTGCTGCCAAAGGAATGGAGAAGAAGGCGTTGGCAATGTCAATAGTGGAGTACCACTTTGCTGCTTTGGACTCCAGCTCGTACTGAAGTTCCAACATATCTAGCACAGCAGCACTCAATGGTGGTGTGACTTCATTCAGGCCACGGTAATCCACCGTCAGTCTCCATTCTCCGTTGGACTTACGCACTGGCCATATAGGGCTGTTGAAAGGTGAATGGGCCTTGCTGACCACCCCTTGGCTCTCCAGTTTACGAATCATCTCATGGACGGGAACCACAGAGTCTCTGTCGGTGCGGTATTGCCGACGGTGTACTGTTGCTGTGGCGATTGGTACCTGCTGTTCTTCAACTCTTAGCAGTCCCACGGCAGACGGGTCATCTGAGAGGCCAGGCAATGTACTCAGTTGTCTGATATCTTCTGTCTCCACAGCAGCTATCCCAAAAGCCCAACGATGTCCTTTTGGGTCCTTGAAATATCCATTTCTGAGATAGTCTATGCCAAGAATGCATGGGGCCTCCGGGCCAGTCACGATGGGGTGTTTCTGCCACTCTTTCCCAGTTAAACTCACTTCAGCTTCCAGTACAGTCAGCTGCTGGGATCCTCCTGTCACCCCACAAATAGAAATGGGTTCTGCTCCCACATACCTTGATGGCATCAGAGTACATTGAGCGCCTGTGTCAACCAAAGCCGTGTATTTTTGTGGGTCAGATGTGCCAGGCCATCGGACCCACACAGTCCAAAAGACCCGATTATCCCTCTCCTCTACCTGGCTAGAGGCAGGGCCCCTCTATTCCTGGTTCTGGTGCATGTTGCTCCCTTCCGGTGAATATGTTCCTGAGGTCCCTTCAAGAGGATCAGTCATACTATCATTCTGGTACCGTCTGGAGTTCTGTGTGCGAGAGACCGGAGCAATGTTGACTCTAGATGCGCTTCTTGTGGTAGTTGTCCCTCTTTTTAGTTCACGTACCTTGGCTGCTAAGGAGGAGGTGGGTTTTCCATGCCACTTACTCATGTCTTCTCCATGTTCCTGAAGGAAAAAACCAGAGATTACCTCGTGGCGTGTATCCTCTCTCCCTGGTTGGGGGGCGCCGGCTCCTAATGGCAGAGACTCTTGTTGGTTCTGGCGAGATGTGATAAATCTCTTCCTTAAGCTCCTTTTTCAATTTCTGATGGCCTTCTTCAATCAAGCTCCGGACTTGCTCAGCCAAAAGACTTGTTTCCACTGATGAGACATGGGTGCGAAACGGGGCTGTGACGGTGTCCTCGTAAATCCTCAGCTTGTTCACCAAGACGCCCACCCTGTCCTCACCTTCCCTCCATTGCAGCGTTGCCAGGTAACGGGAGTATATCTTTGGTCCAAGGCGTGCGAACCTCAACCACATCTGTGATGTGCACTGGACACCATCTGGGCTCTTAGGAAATCTCTCGTCTTCTGAGAAAATGATCTCCAGCACAGCCAATTCCCTCAGGCACCGGATACCTTGTTCCATTGTGCTCCATTTCCCTTGGTGCACCTGGAGGTCTTCTTTACAAAGGTACCTGTCCCTTACACTTGTAAGCAGTCGCCGCCAGAGGCTGAGAGTTTCTTGGGTTCTCCCGATCCCCTGGTCAATGACCACATCCCGGGACAGAGATCCCAGTTGCCTGGCCTCACTTCCGTCCAGAATGGTGTCATTGGCTGCAGCGTCCCAGAAGCGGAGCAGCCAGGTCAGGATGGACTCGTTCGTCTGGCGGGTGAATTCCCTCCGCAGGTCACGCAGCTCACCCAGGGATAGCGACCGAGTGATGATCTCTGGCTCTGCCTCTTCTGCTGGGTGCGAAGGTCCTGCTGCATCCTTGTCAGTCACTATGCGGACTGACTTGTTTTTAGATTTCTTCTTCTGAACGGGGGCAACTGCAATCGGCTTAGGCTGTTCTGGTTCAGTGATGGCTTGCGTGGGGATGCTGACAGTGCTTTTGGTTCCTTTCTCCTCTGTGTCAGTCTGCGTAGACATGGGCGCTGTTGTCTTGCGTCTGGCTTCTTTCTCCTCTGTGTCAGTCTGCGTAGAGATGGACACTGTTGTTTTGCGTTTGGTTCCTTTTTCCTTTGTCTCAGTCTGCGTAGACATGGACGCTGTTGTTTTGCATTTGGTTTCTTTCTTCTCTGCGACAGTCTGTGCAGACATGGTGTTTGTTGCTCTGCTCTTCTTCCCTCCCTCATCCTGAGGATGCTGTGCCATAGCTCTGATTCTGAGCATGGTGTACATGGTGCAGGCTGTACAGAGAAGACAGAGCAGAACTGACAGCAAGTTTATGCTATCTTTGACATCCAGAGGGAGTTCAATATTTTCAAAAACTGCTGTGCCGGGCCTGAAAGGCTGGAAGAAACCACTCTCTACTCCTCCCACCAGGGGCTGGGTGCGATTGTTGAGGAGATCCCAGAAACAGGAGCCCAGACTAGGACAGCCAAACAAAACTGAGTATATTTTCCGAATGGCATTCATCGCCTCGCAGGTTATTACGCTATAGACATAATAAACCGTTAAAGCAATTCTCATACCATTCCCAGGTTTTAACAGGAGTAATACTACAGGCAGGTAGTTCCCCATGTGAGGAAAGATATAGAGAGCAAGATACAGTACCCATGCAGACAAGCTGAGCACCGTGGTGAATACAAAATTGTAATTCTGACTTTCTCTCAGAGCAGGCCTCACATTGGGCGCCAAATTATGTACTAGTTTGAAAACAAACCAGTGAGAGGCACCAAGTCAGAATAACCATTTAATGGAAATTAAAGAAAAGGAACAGAAAGTAAAAGAAAACACTGACAGAGTCAAGATACAACCTGAGTCCCTATTAGGCAGGGTAGTGGTAGCAGTCTGGTGGAATGGTGGCTGCAGTCCTCTGAAGTGCTGATCCTGTAGTAGAAGGGGTCTGCTCTTCCTCAGAAAGTCCAGCGGTGGCTGTGTAGCTCCTGTCCTCTGGAAATCCAGTGGAGCCAGTATCTTTGGTGCTCAGAGTCCCAGATTATATCCACGATGGGATGCTTGGTTCCTCCCTCTGGGTGAAGCATCTCACAATAGGGTAATGAGTCATGAGGCCAAGTGTTGATGAGGCTCGTTAACAGAAGATAGTCCGGAGGGAGTTATCTCTGAGTCATGCAGCAGGACAATGATGGGCCATTAACAGAAAGATAGTCTGGGGGGAGGAGGCAAGAAAAACACTGCCCCACCTGATTTCAACGGCTCATGAGGATGGTAATAGAATGCACCTCAACCCAGGACATTATCCACCCCTTATTCTATTACCATCTACATCATCCCAAATCAATACCTTCTTAAACTCTAAACACACATACATATATATATATACAATGAAACCCTACACACCATTCTCACCTAAGATTAGGTCTCCCTGTGGTACACAACAGGTTTCCCCATCTTTTTGCATTACCCACCAAGTGCAACCAGGTCCTTGAGTAAAGACAATCCCACGGATGGGTTTGCCTTTGCCTGAGGTGGGATTAATCCAAACAGTCTTTCCTAAAATACCTCTCAGGTGTACCACAGGGACTCTATCTCCATCCACTGTGTGCAAGGGTTCAGACTCGGCAGGACCAGCTCGATTGATGGTCCCTAGGGTATTGACAATACAGGTGGCCTTTGCTAAGTTCACTTCCCAATTTTTGAAGGTCCCCCCACCAAGTGCCTTTAGGGTGGTTTTAAGTAGTCCATTGCAGCGTTCAACTTTTCCGGCAGCTGGTGCATGATAAGGAATGTGATATATCCATTCGATACCGTGTTCTGTGGCCCAGGTGTTGATGAGGCTGTTCTTAAAATGAGTCCTGTTGTCTGACTTGATCCTGTCGGGGGTGCCATGTCTCCACAGGACTTGCTTTTCCAGGCCCAAGATGGTATTCCGGGCTGTAGCATGAGGCACAGGGTAGGTCTCCAGCCATCCAGTGGTTGCTTCAACCATGGTCAACACGTAGCGCTTGCCTTGGCGGGTTTGGGGAAGGGTGATGTAATCAACTTGCCTGGCTTCCCCATACCTGTAGTTTGAGCATCGTCCACCATACCACAGAGGCTTCACCCTCTTGGCCTGTTTGATTGCAGCACAGGTCACACAATTGTGGATGACCTGTGAGATGCTGTCCATAGTAAGGCCCACCCCTCGGTCACGGGCCCATTGGTATGTTGCATCTCTCCCCTGATGACCAGAGGCATCATGGGCCCAAAGCTAGGAATAATTCTCCCTTGTGCTGCCAGCCCAGATCCACCTGTGATACTTTCACCTTGGCAGCTCGGTCCACCTGCTCGTTGTTGCGATGTTCTTCATTAGCCCGACTCTTGAGTACGTGCGCATCCACGTGTCGAACCTTCACGGTCAGCTTCTCTACTCGGGCGGCGATGTCCTGCCAAATCTCAGCGGCCCAGATGGGTTTCCCTCTGCGCTGCCAGTTGGCTTTTCTCCAGCGAACCAGCCATCCCCACAGAGCATTAGCTACCATCCACGAGTCGGTGTAGAGATAGAGCCTCGGCCACTTCTCTTGTTCAGCAATATCCAAAGCCAGCTGGACAGCTTTAAGCTCTGCAACCTGACTCGATCCACCTTGTCCCTCGGTAGCTTGTGCAACTTGTCGTGTGGGGCTCCATACTGTAGCTTTCCACTTCCGGCTAGCACCTACGATTCAGCAGGAACCATCAGTGAAGAGGGCATAACGTCTTTCAGTCTCCGGTAGCTCATTATATGGTGGGGCTTCCTCAGGATGAGTCACGTGCTGTTCCTCTTCTTCAGAAGATAATCCAAAAGTCTCACCTTCAGGCCAGTTTGTTATAATTTCCAGAATCCCAGGGCGATTCAGGTTTCCAATACGGGCACGCTGTGTGATGAGAGCAATCCATTTGCTCCATGTGGTGTCGGTGGCGTGATGCCTGGAAGGAACCTTTCCCTTGAACATCCAACCCCAGCACTGGTAGTCGGGGTGCCAGGAGGAGTTGTGTCTCTGTGCCGATTACCTCTGAGGCAGCTTGGACTCCTTCATAGGCGGCCAAGATTTCCTTCTCTGTGGGAGTGTAGTTGGCTTCAGATCCTCTGTAGCTTCGGCTCCAGAATCCCAGTGGTCGGCCACGAGTCTCACCAGGCACCTTCTGCCAGAGGCTCCAGGAAAGACCATGGCTCCCGGCTGCAGAGTAGAGCACGTTCTTCACCTCTGGTCCTGTCCTGACTGGGCCAAGGGCTACCGCATGAGCGATTTCCGGCTTGATCTGGGCAAAAGCTTGCTGCTGTTCAGGGCCCCAGTGGAAATCATTCTTCTTGCGGGTAACCAGGTAGAGAGGGCTCACAATCTGGCTGTACTCAGGAATGTGCATTCTCCAAAAACCTATGGCGCCTAGGAAAGCTTGTGTTTCCTTCTTGCTGGTCGGTGGAGACATCGCAGTGATCTTGTTGATGACCTCGGTGGGAATCTGACGTCGTCCATCTTGCCACTTTACTCCCAGGAACTGGATCTCTTGGGCAGGTCCCTTGACTTTGCTCCTTTTGATGGCAAAGCCAGCTTCCAGGAGAATCTGGATGATTTTCTCTCCTTTCTCAAATACTTCCTTTGCTGTGTTTCCCCACACGATGATGTCGTCGATGTATTGCAGATGTTCTGGAGCCTCACCCTTTTCCAGTGCAGTCTGGATCAGTCCATGGCAAATGGTGGGACTGTGCTTCCACCCCTGGGGCAGTCGGTTCCAGGTGTATTGCACACCCCTCCAGGTGAAAGCAAACTGAGGCCTGCATTCTGCTGCCAAAGGAATGGAGAAGAAGGCGTTGGCAATGTCAATAGTGGAGTACCACTTTGCTGCTTTGGACTCCAGCTCGTACTGAAGTTCCAACATATCTAGCACAGCAGCACTCAATGGTGGTGTGACTTCATTCAGGCCACGGTAATCCACCGTCAGTCTCCATTCTCCGTTGGACTTACGCACTGGCCATATAGGGCTGTTGAAAGGTGAATGGGCCTTGCTGACCACCCCTTGGCTCTCCAGTTTACGAATCATCTCATGGACGGGAACCACAGAGTCTCTGTCGGTGCGGTATTGCCGACGGTGTACTGTTGCTGTGGCGATTGGTACCTGCTGTTCTTCAACTCTTAGCAGTCCCACGGCAGACGGGTCATCTGAGAGGCCAGGCAATGTACTCAGTTGTCTGATATCTTCTGTCTCCACAGCAGCTATCCCAAAAGCCCAACGATGTCCTTTTGGGTCCTTGAAATATCCATTTCTGAGATAGTCTATGCCAAGAATGCATGGGGCCTCCGGGCCAGTCACGATGGGGTGTTTCTGCCACTCTTTCCCAGTTAAACTCACTTCAGCTTCCAGTACAGTCAGCTGCTGGGATCCTCCTGTCACCCCACAAATAGAAATGGGTTCTGCTCCCACATACCTTGATGGCATCAGAGTACATTGAGCGCCTGTGTCAACCAAAGCCGTGTATTTTTGTGGGTCAGATGTGCCAGGCCATCGGACCCACACAGTCCAAAAGACCCGATTATCCCTCTCCTCTACCTGGCTAGAGGCAGGGCCCCTCTATTCCTGGTTCTGGTGCATGTTGCTCCCTTCCGGTGAATATGTTCCTGAGGTCCCTTCAAGAGGATCAGTCATACTATCATTCTGGTACCGTCTGGAGTTCTGTGTGCGAGAGACCGGAGCAATGTTGACTCTAGATGCGCTTCTTGTGGTAGTTGTCCCTCTTTTTAGTTCACGTACCTTGGCTGCTAAGGAGGAGGTGGGTTTTCCATGCCACTTACTCATGTCTTCTCCATGTTCCTGAAGGAAAAAACCAGAGATTACCTCGTGGCGTGTATCCTCTCTCCCTGGTTGGGGGGCGCCGGCTCCTAATGGCAGAGACTCTTGTTGGTTCTGGCGAGATGTGATAAATCTCTTCCTTAAGCTCCTTTTTCAATTTCTGATGGCCTTCTTCAATCAAGCTCCGGACTTGCTCAGCCAAAAGACTTGTTTCCACTGATGAGACATGGGTGCGAAACGGGGCTGTGACGGTGTCCTCGTAAATCCTCAGCTTGTTCACCAAGACGCCCACCCTGTCCTCACCTTCCCTCCATTGCAGCGTTGCCAGGTAACGGGAGTATATCTTTGGTCCAAGGCGTGCGAACCTCAACCACATCTGTGATGTGCACTGGACACCATCTGGGCTCTTAGGAAATCTCTCGTCTTCTGAGAAAATGATCTCCAGCACAGCCAATTCCCTCAGGCACCGGATACCTTGTTCCATTGTGCTCCATTTCCCTTGGTGCACCTGGAGGTCTTCTTTACAAAGGTACCTGTCCCTTACACTTGTAAGCAGTCGCCGCCAGAGGCTGAGAGTTTCTTGGGTTCTCCCGATCCCCTGGTCAATGACCACATCCCGGGACAGAGATCCCAGTTGCCTGGCCTCACTTCCGTCCAGAATGGTGTCATTGGCTGCAGCGTCCCAGAAGCGGAGCAGCCAGGTCAGGATGGACTCGTTCGTCTGGCGGGTGAATTCCCTCCGCAGGTCACGCAGCTCACCCAGGGATAGCGACCGAGTGATGATCTCTGGCTCTGCCTCTTCTGCTGGGTGCGAAGGTCCTGCTGCATCCTTGTCAGTCACTATGCGGACTGACTTGTTTTTAGATTTCTTCTTCTGAACGGGGGCAACTGCAATCGGCTTAGGCTGTTCTGGTTCAGTGATGGCTTGCGTGGGGATGCTGACAGTGCTTTTGGTTCCTTTCTCCTCTGTGTCAGTCTGCGTAGACATGGGCGCTGTTGTCTTGCGTCTGGCTTCTTTCTCCTCTGTGTCAGTCTGCGTAGAGATGGACACTGTTGTTTTGCGTTTGGTTCCTTTTTCCTTTGTCTCAGTCTGCGTAGACATGGACGCTGTTGTTTTGCATTTGGTTTCTTTCTTCTCTGCGACAGTCTGTGCAGACATGGTGTTTGTTGCTCTGCTCTTCTTCCCTCCCTCATCCTGAGGATGCTGTGCCATAGCTCTGATTCTGAGCATGGTGTACATGGTGCAGGCTGTACAGAGAAGACAGAGCAGAACTGACAGCAAGTTTATGCTATCTTTGACATCCAGAGGGAGTTCAATATTTTCAAAAACTGCTGTGCCGGGCCTGAAAGGCTGGAAGAAACCACTCTCTACTCCTCCCACCAGGGGCTGGGTGCGATTGTTGAGGAGATCCCAGAAACAGGAGCCCAGACTAGGACAGCCAAACAAAACTGAGTATATTTTCCGAATGGCATTCATCGCCTCGCAGGTTATTACGCTATAGACATAATAAACCGTTAAAGCAATTCTCATACCATTCCCAGGTTTTAACAGGAGTAATACTACAGGCAGGTAGTTCCCCATGTGAGGAAAGATATAGAGAGCAAGATACAGTACCCATGCAGACAAGCTGAGCACCGTGGTGAATACAAAATTGTAATTCTGACTTTCTCTCAGAGCAGGCCTCACATTGGGCGCCAAATTATGTACTAGTTTGAAAACAAACCAGTGAGAGGCACCAAGTCAGAATAACCATTTAATGGAAATTAAAGAAAAGGAACAGAAAGTAAAAGAAAACACTGACAGAGTCAAGATACAACCTGAGTCCCTATTAGGCAGGGTAGTGGTAGCAGTCTGGTGGAATGGTGGCTGCAGTCCTCTGAAGTGCTGATCCTGTAGTAGAAGGGGTCTGCTCTTCCTCAGAAAGTCCAGCGGTGGCTGTGTAGCTCCTGTCCTCTGGAAATCCAGTGGAGCCAGTATCTTTGGTGCTCAGAGTCCCAGATTATATCCACGATGGGATGCTTGGTTCCTCCCTCTGGGTGAAGCATCTCACAATAGGGTAATGAGTCATGAGGCCAAGTGTTGATGAGGCTCGTTAACAGAAGATGGTCCGGAGGGAGTTATCTCTGAGTCATGCAGCAGGACAATGATGGGCCATTAACAGAAAGATAGTCTGGGGGGAGGAGGCAAGAAAAACACTGCCCCACCTGATTTCAACGGCTCATGAGGATGGTAATAGAATGCACCTCAACCCAGGACATTATCCACCCCTTATTCTATTACCATCTACATCATCCCAAATCAATACCTTCTTAAACTCTAAACACACATACATATATATATATACAATGAAACCCTACACACCATTCTCACCTAAGATTAGGTCTCCCTGTGGTACACAACAGGTTTCCCCATCTTTTTGCATTACCCACCAAGTGCAACCAGGTCCTTGAGTAAAGACAATCCCACGGATGGGTTTGCCTTTGCCTGAGGTGGGATTAATCCAAACAGTCTTTCCTAAAATACCTCTCAGGTGTACCACAGGGACTCTATCTCCATCCACTGTGTGCAAGGGTTCAGACTCGGCAGGACCAGCTCGATTGATGGTCCCTAGGGTATTGACAATACAGGTGGCCTTTGCTAAGTTCACTTCCCAATTTTTGAAGGTCCCCCCACCAAGTGCCTTTAGGGTGGTTTTAAGTAGTCCATTGCAGCGTTCAACTTTTCCGGCAGCTGGTGCATGATAAGGAATGTGATATATCCATTCGATACCGTGTTCTGTGGCCCAGGTGTTGATGAGGCTGTTCTTAAAATGAGTCCTGTTGTCTGACTTGATCCTGTCGGGGGTGCCATGTCTCCACAGGACTTGCTTTTCCAGGCCCAAGATGGTATTCCGGGCTGTAGCATGAGGCACAGGGTAGGTCTCCAGCCATCCAGTGGTTGCTTCAACCATGGTCAACACGTAGCGCTTGCCTTGGCGGGTTTGGGGAAGGGTGATGTAATCAACTTGCCTGGCTTCCCCATACCTGTAGTTTGAGCATCGTCCACCATACCACAGAGGCTTCACCCTCTTGGCCTGTTTGATTGCAGCACAGGTCACACAATTGTGGATGACCTGTGAGATGCTGTCCATAGTAAGGCCCACCCCTCGGTCACGGGCCCATTGGTATGTTGCATCTCTCCCCTGATGACCAGAGGCATCATGGGCCCAAAGCTAGGAATAATTCTCCCTTGTGCTGCCAGCCCAGATCCACCTGTGATACTTTCACCTTGGCAGCTCGGTCCACCTGCTCGTTGTTGCGATGTTCTTCATTAGCCCGACTCTTGAGTACGTGCGCATCCACGTGTCGAACCTTCACGGTCAGCTTCTCTACTCGGGCGGCGATGTCCTGCCAAATCTCAGCGGCCCAGATGGGTTTCCCTCTGCGCTGCCAGTTGGCTTTTCTCCAGCGAACCAGCCATCCCCACAGAGCATTAGCTACCATCCACGAGTCGGTGTAGAGATAGAGCCTCGGCCACTTCTCTTGTTCAGCAATATCCAAAGCCAGCTGGACAGCTTTAAGCTCTGCAACCTGACTCGATCCACCTTGTCCCTCGGTAGCTTGTGCAACTTGTCGTGTGGGGCTCCATACTGTAGCTTTCCACTTCCGGCTAGCACCTACGATTCAGCAGGAACCATCAGTGAAGAGGGCATAACGTCTTTCAGTCTCCGGTAGCTCATTATATGGTGGGGCTTCCTCAGGATGAGTCACGTGCTGTTCCTCTTCTTCAGAAGATAATCCAAAAGTCTCACCTTCAGGCCAGTTTGTTATAATTTCCAGAATCCCAGGGCGATTCAGGTTTCCAATACGGGCACGCTGTGTGATGAGAGCAATCCATTTGCTCCATGTGGTGTCGGTGGCGTGATGCCTGGAAGGAACCTTTCCCTTGAACATCCAACCCCAGCACTGGTAGTCGGGGTGCCAGGAGGAGTTGTGTCTCTGTGCCGATTACCTCTGAGGCAGCTTGGACTCCTTCATAGGCGGCCAAGATTTCCTTCTCTGTGGGAGTGTAGTTGGCTTCAGATCCTCTGTAGCTTCGGCTCCAGAATCCCAGTGGTCGGCCACGAGTCTCACCAGGCACCTTCTGCCAGAGGCTCCAGGAAAGACCATGGCTCCCGGCTGCAGAGTAGAGCACGTTCTTCACCTCTGGTCCTGTCCTGACTGGGCCAAGGGCTACCGCATGAGCGATTTCCGGCTTGATCTGGGCAAAAGCTTGCTGCTGTTCAGGGCCCCAGTGGAAATCATTCTTCTTGCGGGTAACCAGGTAGAGAGGGCTCACAATCTGGCTGTACTCAGGAATGTGCATTCTCCAAAAACCTATGGCGCCTAGGAAAGCTTGTGTTTCCTTCTTGCTGGTCGGTGGAGACATCGCAGTGATCTTGTTGATGACCTCGGTGGGAATCTGACGTCGTCCATCTTGCCACTTTACTCCCAGGAACTGGATCTCTTGGGCAGGTCCCTTGACTTTGCTCCTTTTGATGGCAAAGCCAGCTTCCAGGAGAATCTGGATGATTTTCTCTCCTTTCTCAAATACTTCCTTTGCTGTGTTTCCCCACACGATGATGTCGTCGATGTATTGCAGATGTTCTGGAGCCTCACCCTTTTCCAGTGCAGTCTGGATCAGTCCATGGCAAATGGTGGGACTGTGCTTCCACCCCTGGGGCAGTCGGTTCCAGGTGTATTGCACACCCCTCCAGGTGAAAGCAAACTGAGGCCTGCATTCTGCTGCCAAAGGAATGGAGAAGAAGGCGTTGGCAATGTCAATAGTGGAGTACCACTTTGCTGCTTTGGACTCCAGCTCGTACTGAAGTTCCAACATATCTAGCACAGCAGCACTCAATGGTGGTGTGACTTCATTCAGGCCACGGTAATCCACCGTCAGTCTCCATTCTCCGTTGGACTTACGCACTGGCCATATAGGGCTGTTGAAAGGTGAATGGGCCTTGCTGACCACCCCTTGGCTCTCCAGTTTACGAATCATCTCATGGACGGGAACCACAGAGTCTCTGTCGGTGCGGTATTGCCGACGGTGTACTGTTGCTGTGGCGATTGGTACCTGCTGTTCTTCAACTCTTAGCAGTCCCACGGCAGACGGGTCATCTGAGAGGCCAGGCAATGTACTCAGTTGTCTGATATCTTCTGTCTCCACAGCAGCTATCCCAAAAGCCCAACGATGTCCTTTTGGGTCCTTGAAATATCCATTTCTGAGATAGTCTATGCCAAGAATGCATGGGGCCTCCGGGCCAGTCACGATGGGGTGTTTCTGCCACTCTTTCCCAGTTAAACTCACTTCAGCTTCCAGTACAGTCAGCTGCTGGGATCCTCCTGTCACCCCACAAATAGAAATGGGTTCTGCTCCCACATACCTTGATGGCATCAGAGTACATTGAGCGCCTGTGTCAACCAAAGCCGTGTATTTTTGTGGGTCAGATGTGCCAGGCCATCGGACCCACACAGTCCAAAAGACCCGATTATCCCTCTCCTCTACCTGGCTAGAGGCAGGGCCCCTCTATTCCTGGTTCTGGTGCATGTTGCTCCCTTCCGGTGAATATGTTCCTGAGGTCCCTTCAAGAGGATCAGTCATACTATCATTCTGGTACCGTCTGGAGTTCTGTGTGCGAGAGACCGGAGCAATGTTGACTCTAGATGCGCTTCTTGTGGTAGTTGTCCCTCTTTTTAGTTCACGTACCTTGGCTGCTAAGGAGGAGGTGGGTTTTCCATGCCACTTACTCATGTCTTCTCCATGTTCCTGAAGGAAAAAACCAGAGATTACCTCGTGGCGTGTATCCTCTCTCCCTGGTTGGGGGGCGCCGGCTCCTAATGGCAGAGACTCTTGTTGGTTCTGGCGAGATGTGATAAATCTCTTCCTTAAGCTCCTTTTTCAATTTCTGATGGCCTTCTTCAATCAAGCTCCGGACTTGCTCAGCCAAAAGACTTGTTTCCACTGATGAGACATGGGTGCGAAACGGGGCTGTGACGGTGTCCTCGTAAATCCTCAGCTTGTTCACCAAGACGCCCACCCTGTCCTCACCTTCCCTCCATTGCAGCGTTGCCAGGTAACGGGAGTATATCTTTGGTCCAAGGCGTGCGAACCTCAACCACATCTGTGATGTGCACTGGACACCATCTGGGCTCTTAGGAAATCTCTCGTCTTCTGAGAAAATGATCTCCAGCACAGCCAATTCCCTCAGGCACCGGATACCTTGTTCCATTGTGCTCCATTTCCCTTGGTGCACCTGGAGGTCTTCTTTACAAAGGTACCTGTCCCTGACACTTGTAAGCAGTCGCCGCCAGAGGCTGAGAGTTTCTTGGGTTCTCCCGATCCCCTGGTCAATGACCACATCCCGGGACAGAGATCCCAGTTGCCTGGCCTCACTTCCGTCCAGAATGGTGTCATTGGCTGCAGCGTCCCAGAAGCGGAGCAGCCAGGTCAGGATGGACTCGTTCGTCTGGCGGGTGAATTCCCTCCGCAGGTCACGCAGCTCACCCAGGGATAGCGACCGAGTGATGATCTCTGGCTCTGCCTCTTCTGCTGGGTGCGAAGGTCCTGCTGCATCCTTGTCAGTCACTATGCGGACTGACTTGCTTTTAGATTTCTTCTTCTGAACGGGGGCAACTGCAATCGGCTTAGGCTGTTCTGGTTCAGTGATGGCTTGCGTGGGGATGCTGACAGTGCTTTTGGTTCCTTTCTCCTCTGTGTCAGTCTGCGTAGACATGGGCGCTGTTGTCTTGCGTCTGGCTTCTTTCTCCTCTGTGTCAGTCTGCGTAGAGATGGACACTGTTGTTTTGCGTTTGGTTCCTTTTTCCTTTGTCTCAGTCTGCGTAGACATGGACGCTGTTGTTTTGCATTTGGTTTCTTTCTTCTCTGCGACAGTCTGTGCAGACATGGTGTTTGCTGCTCTGCTCTTCTTCCCTCCCTCATCCTGAGGATGCTGTGCCATAGCTCTGATTCTGAGCATGGTGTACATGGTGCAGGCTGTACAGAGAAGACAGAGTAGAACTGACAGCAAGTTTATGCTATCTTTGACATCCAGAGGGAGTTCAATATTTTCAAAAACTGCTGTGCCGGGCCTGAAAGGCTGGAAGAAACCACTCTCTACTCCTCCCACCAGGGGCTGGGTGCGATTGTTGAGGAGATCCCAGAAACAGGAGCCCAGACTAGGACAGCCAAACAAAACTGAGTATATTTTCCGAATGGCATTCATCGCCTCGCAGGTTATTACGCTATAGACATAATAAACCGTTAAAGCAATTCTCATACCATTCCCAGGTTTTAACAGGAGTAATACTACAGGCAGGTAGTTCCCCATGTGAGGAAAGATATAGAGAGCAAGATACAGTACCCATGCAGACAAGCTGAGCACCGTGGTGAATACAAAATTGTAATTCTGACTTTCTCTCAGAGCAGGCCTCACATTGGGCGCCAAATTATGTACTAGTTTGAAAACAAACCAGTGAGAGGCACCAAGTCAGAATAACCATTTAATGGAAATTAAAGAAAAGGAACAGAAAGTAAAAGAAAACACTGACAGAGTCAAGATACAACCTGAGTCCCTATTAGGCAGGGTAGTGGTAGCAGTCTGGTGGAATGGTGGCTGCAGTCCTCTGAAGTGCTGATCCTGTAGTAGAAGGGGTCTGCTCTTCCTCAGAAAGTCCAGCGGTGGCTGTGTAGCTCCTGTCCTCTGGAAATCCAGTGGAGCCAGTATCTTTGGTGCTCAGAGTCCCAGATTATATCCACGATGGGATGCTTGGTTCCTCCCTCTGGGTGAAGCATCTCACAATAGGGTAATGAGTCATGAGGCCAAGTGTTGATGAGGCTCGTTAACAGAAGATGGTCCGGAGGGAGTTATCTCTGAGTCATGCAGCAGGACAATGATGGGCCATTAACAGAAAGATAGTCTGGGGGGAGGAGGCAAGAAAAACACTGCCCCACCTGATTTCAACGGCTCATGAGGATGGTAATAGAATGCACCTCAACCCAGGACATTATCCACCCCTTATTCTATTACCATCTACATCATCCCAAATCAATACCTTCTTAAACTCTAAACACACATACATATATATATATACAATGAAACCCTACACACCATTCTCACCTAAGATTAGGTCTCCCTGTGGTACACAACAGGTTTCCCCATCTTTTTGCATTACCCACCAAGTGCAACCAGGTCCTTGAGTAAAGACAATCCCACGGATGGGTTTGCCTTTGCCTGAGGTGGGATTAATCCAAACAGTCTTTCCTAAAATACCTCTCAGGTGTACCACAGGGACTCTATCTCCATCCACTGTGTGCAAGGGTTCAGACTCGGCAGGACCAGCTCGATTGATGGTCCCTAGGGTATTGACAATACAGGTGGCCTTTGCTAAGTTCACTTCCCAATTTTTGAAGGTCCCCCCACCAAGTGCCTTTAGGGTGGTTTTAAGTAGTCCATTGCAGCGTTCAACTTTTCCGGCAGCTGGTGCATGATAAGGAATGTGATATATCCATTCGATACCGTGTTCTGTGGCCCAGGTGTTGATGAGGCTGTTCTTAAAATGAGTCCTGTTGTCTGACTTGATCCTGTCGGGGGTGCCATGTCTCCACAGGACTTGCTTTTCCAGGCCCAAGATGGTATTCCGGGCTGTAGCATGAGGCACAGGGTAGGTCTCCAGCCATCCAGTGGTTGCTTCAACCATGGTCAACACGTAGCGCTTGCCTTGGCGGGTTTGGGGAAGGGTGATGTAATCAACTTGCCTGGCTTCCCCATACCTGTAGTTTGAGCATCGTCCACCATACCACAGAGGCTTCACCCTCTTGGCCTGTTTGATTGCAGCACAGGTCACACAATTGTGGATGACCTGTGAGATGCTGTCCATAGTAAGGCCCACCCCTCGGTCACGGGCCCATTGGTATGTTGCATCTCTCCCCTGATGACCAGAGGCATCATGGGCCCAAAGCTAGGAATAATTCTCCCTTGTGCTGCCAGCCCAGATCCACCTGTGATACTTTCACCTTGGCAGCTCGGTTCACCTGCTCGTTGTTGCGATGTTCTTCATTAGCCCGACTCTTGAGTACGTGCGCATCCACGTGTCGAACCTTCACGGTCAGCTTCTCTACTCGGGCGGCGACGTCCTGCCAAATCTCAGCGGCCCAGATGGGTTTCCCTCTGCGCTGCCAGTTGGCTTTTCTCCAGCGAACCAGCCATCCCCACAGAGCATTAGCTACCATCCACGAGTCGGTGTAGAGATAGAGCCTCGGCCACTTCTCTTGTTCAGCAATATCCAAAGCCAGCTGGACAGCTTTAAGCTCTGCAACCTGACTCGATCCACCTTGTCCCTCGGTAGCTTGTGCAACTTGTCGTGTGGGGCTCCATACTGTAGCTTTCCACTTCCGGCTAGCACCTACGATTCAGCAGGAACCATCAGTGAAGAGGGCATAACGTCTTTCAGTCTCCGGTAGCTCATTATATGGTGGGGCTTCCTCAGGATGAGTCACGTGCTGTTCCTCTTCTTCAGAAGATAATCCAAAAGTCTCACCTTCAGGCCAGTTTGTTATAATTTCCAGAATCCCAGGGCGATTCAGGTTTCCAATACGGGCACGCTGTGTGATGAGAGCAATCCATTTGCTCCATGTGGTGTCGGTGGCGTGATGCGTGGAAGGAACCTTTCCCTTGAACATCCAACCCCAGCACTGGTAGTCGGGGTGCCAGGAGGAGTTGTGTCTCTGTGCCGATTACCTCTGAGGCAGCTTGGACTCCTTCATAGGCGGCCAAGATTTCCTTCTCTGTGGGAGTGTAGTTGGCTTCAGATCCTCTGTAGCTTCGGCTCCAGAATCCCAGTGGTCGGCCACGAGTCTCACCAGGCACCTTCTGCCAGAGGCTCCAGGAAAGACCATGGCTCCCGGCTGCAGAGTAGAGCACGTTCTTCACCTCTGGTCCTGTCCTGACTGGGCCAAGGGCTACCGCATGAGCGATTTCCGGCTTGATCTGGGCAAAAGCTTGCTGCTGTTCAGGGCCCCAGTGGAAATCATTCTTCTTGCGGGTAACCAGGTAGAGAGGGCTCACAATCTGGCTGTACTCAGGAATGTGCATTCTCCAAAAACCTATGGCGCCTAGGAAAGCTTGTGTTTCCTTCTTGCTGGTCGGTGGAGACATCGCAGTGATCTTGTTGATGACCTCGGTGGGAATCTGACGTCGTCCATCTTGCCACTTTACTCCCAGGAACTGGATCTCTTGGGCAGGTCCCTTGACTTTGCTCCTTTTGATGGCAAAGCCAGCTTCCAGGAGAATCTGGATGATTTTCTCTCCTTTCTCAAATACTTCCTTTGCTGTGTTTCCCCACACGATGATGTCGTCGATGTATTGCAGATGTTCTGGAGCCTCACCCTTTTCCAGTGCAGTCTGGATCAGTCCATGGCAAATGGTGGGACTGTGCTTCCACCCCTGGGGCAGTCGGTTCCAGGTGTATTGCACACCCCTCCAGGTGAAAGCAAACTGAGGCCTGCATTCTGCTGCCAAAGGAATGGAGAAGAAGGCGTTGGCAATGTCAATAGTGGAGTACCACTTTGCTGCTTTGGACTCCAGCTCGTACTGAAGTTCCAACATATCTAGCACAGCAGCACTCAATGGTGGTGTGACTTCATTCAGGCCACGGTAATCCACCGTCAGTCTCCATTCTCCGTTGGACTTACGCACTGGCCATATAGGGCTGTTGAAAGGTGAATGGGCCTTGCTGACCACCCCTTGGCTCTCCAGTTTACGAATCATCTCATGGACGGGAACCACAGAGTCTCTGTCGGTGCGGTATTGCCGACGGTGTACTGTTGCTGTGGCGATTGGTACCTGCTGTTCTTCAACTCTTAGCAGTCCCACGGCAGACGGGTCATCTGAGAGGCCAGGCAATGTACTCAGTTGTCTGATATCTTCTGTCTCCACAGCAGCTATCCCAAAAGCCCAACGATGTCCTTTTGGGTCCTTGAAATATCCATTTCTGAGATAGTCTATGCCAAGAATGCATGGGGCCTCCGGGCCAGTCACGATGGGGTGTTTCTGCCACTCTTTCCCAGTTAAACTCACTTCAGCTTCCAGTACAGTCAGCTGCTGGGATCCTCCTGTCACCCCACAAATAGAAATGGGTTCTGCTCCCACATACCTTGATGGCATCAGAGTACATTGAGCGCCTGTGTCAACCAAAGCCGTGTATTTTTGTGGGTCAGATGTGCCAGGCCATCGGACCCACACAGTCCAAAAGACCCGATTATCCCTCTCCTCTACCTGGCTAGAGGCAGGGCCCCTCTATTCCTGGTTCTGGTGCATGTTGCTCCCTTCCGGTGAATATGTTCCTGAGGTCCCTTCAAGAGGATCAGTCATACTATCATTCTGGTACCGTCTGGAGTTCTGTGTGCGAGAGACCGGAGCAATGTTGACTCTAGATGCGCTTCTTGTGGTAGTTGTCCCTCTTTTTAGTTCACGTACCTTGGCTGCTAAGGAGGAGGTGGGTTTTCCATGCCACTTACTCATGTCTTCTCCATGTTCCTGAAGGAAAAAACCAGAGATTACCTCGTGGCGTGTATCCTCTCTCCCTGGTTGGGGGGCGCCGGCTCCTAATGGCAGAGACTCTTGTTGGTTCTGGCGAGATGTGATAAATCTCTTCCTTAAGCTCCTTTTTCAATTTCTGATGGCCTTCTTCAATCAAGCTCCGGACTTGCTCAGCCAAAAGACTTGTTTCCACTGATGAGACATGGGTGCGAAACGGGGCTGTGACGGTGTCCTCGTAAATCCTCAGCTTGTTCACCAAGACGCCCACCCTGTCCTCACCTTCCCTCCATTGCAGCGTTGCCAGGTAACGGGAGTATATCTTTGGTCCAAGGCGTGCGAACCTCAACCACATCTGTGATGTGCACTGGACACCATCTGGGCTCTTAGGAAATCTCTCGTCTTCTGAGAAAATGATCTCCAGCACAGCCAATTCCCTCAGGCACCGGATACCTTGTTCCATTGTGCTCCATTTCCCTTGGTGCACCTGGAGGTCTTCTTTACAAAGGTACCTGTCCCTTACACTTGTAAGCAGTCGCCGCCAGAGGCTGAGAGTTTCTTGGGTTCTCCCGATCCCCTGGTCAATGACCACATCCCGGGACAGAGATCCCAGTTGCCTGGCCTCACTTCCGTCCAGAATGGTGTCATTGGCTGCAGCGTCCCAGAAGCGGAGCAGCCAGGTCAGGATGGACTCGTTCGTCTGGCGGGTGAATTCCCTCCGCAGGTCACGCAGCTCACCCAGGGATAGCGACCGAGTGATGATCTCTGGCTCTGCCTCTTCTGCTGGGTGCGAAGGTCCTGCTGCATCCTTGTCAGTCACTATGCGGACTGACTTGCTTTTAGATTTCTTCTTCTGAACGGGGGCAACTGCAATCGGCTTAGGCTGTTCTGGTTCAGTGATGGCTTGCGTGGGGATGCTGACAGTGCTTTTGGTTCCTTTCTCCTCTGTGTCAGTCTGCGTAGACATGGGCGCTGTTGTCTTGCGTCTGGCTTCTTTCTCCTCTGTGTCAGTCTGCGTAGAGATGGACACTGTTGTTTTGCGTTTGGTTCCTTTTTCCTTTGTCTCAGTCTGCGTAGACATGGACGCTGTTGTTTTGCATTTGGTTTCTTTCTTCTCTGCGACAGTCTGTGCAGACATGGTGTTTGCTGCTCTGCTCTTCTTCCCTCCCTCATCCTGAGGATGCTGTGCCATAGCTCTGATTCTGAGCATGGTGTACATGGTGCAGGCTGTACAGAGAAGACAGAGCAGAACTGACAGCAAGTTTATGCTATCTTTGACATCCAGAGGGAGTTCAATATTTTCAAAAACTGCTGTGCCGGGCCTGAAAGGCTGGAAGAAACCACTCTCTACTCCTCCCACCAGGGGCTGGGTGCGATTGTTGAGGAGATCCCAGAAACAGGAGCCCAGACTAGGACAGCCAAACAAAACTGAGTATATTTTCCGAATGGCATTCATCGCCTCGCAGGTTATTACGCTATAGACATAATAAACCGTTAAAGCAATTCTCATACCATTCCCAGGTTTTAACAGGAGTAATACTACAGGCAGGTAGTTCCCCATGTGAGGAAAGATATAGAGAGCAAGATACAGTACCCATGCAGACAAGCTGAGCACCGTGGTGAATACAAAATTGTAATTCTGACTTTCTCTCAGAGCAGGCCTCACATTGGGCGCCAAATTATGTACTAGTTTGAAAACAAACCAGTGAGAGGCACCAAGTCAGAATAACCATTTAATGGAAATTAAAGAAAAGGAACAGAAAGTAAAAGAAAACACTGACAGAGTCAAGATACAACCTGAGTCCCTATTAGGCAGGGTAGTGGTAGCAGTCTGGTGGAATGGTGGCTGCAGTCCTCTGAAGTGCTGATCCTGTAGTAGAAGGGGTCTGCTCTTCCTCAGAAAGTCCAGCGGTGGCTGTGTAGCTCCTGTCCTCTGGAAATCCAGTGGAGCCAGTATCTTTGGTGCTCAGAGTCCCAGATTATATCCACGATGGGATGCTTGGTTCCTCCCTCTGGGTGAAGCATCTCACAATAGGGTAATGAGTCATGAGGCCAAGTGTTGATGAGGCTCGTTAACAGAAGATAGTCCGGAGGGAGTTATCTCTGAGTCATGCAGCAGGACAATGATGGGCCATTAACAGAAAGATAGTCTGGGGGGAGGAGGCAAGAAAAACACTGCCCCACCTGATTTCAACGGCTCATGAGGATGGTAATAGAATGCACCTCAACCCAGGACATTATCCACCCCTTATTCTATTACCATCTACATCATCCCAAATCAATACCTTCTTAAACTCTAAACACACATACATATATATATATACAATGAAACCCTACACACCATTCTCACCTAAGATTAGGTCTCCCTGTGGTACACAACAGGTTTCCCCATCTTTTTGCATTACCCACCAAGTGCAACCAGGTCCTTGAGTAAAGACAATCCCACGGATGGGTTTGCCTTTGCCTGAGGTGGGATTAATCCAAACAGTCTTTCCTAAAATACCTCTCAGGTGTACCACAGGGACTCTATCTCCATCCACTGTGTGCAAGGGTTCAGACTCGGCAGGACCAGCTCGATTGATGGTCCCTAGGGTATTGACAATACAGGTGGCCTTTGCTAAGTTCACTTCCCAATTTTTGAAGGTCCCCCCACCAAGTGCCTTTAGGGTGGTTTTAAGTAGTCCATTGCAGCGTTCAACTTTTCCGGCAGCTGGTGCATGATAAGGAATGTGATATATCCATTCGATACCGTGTTCTGTGGCCCAGGTGTTGATGAGGCTGTTCTTAAAATGAGTCCTGTTGTCTGACTTGATCCTGTCGGGGGTGCCATGTCTCCACAGGACTTGCTTTTCCAGGCCCAAGATGGTATTCCGGGCTGTAGCATGAGGCACAGGGTAGGTCTCCAGCCATCCAGTGGTTGCTTCAACCATGGTCAACACGTAGCGCTTGCCTTGGCGGGTTTGGGGAAGGGTGATGTAATCAACTTGCCTGGCTTCCCCATACCTGTAGTTTGAGCATCGTCCACCATACCACAGAGGCTTCACCCTCTTGGCCTGTTTGATTGCAGCACAGGTCACACAATTGTGGATGACCTGTGAGATGCTGTCCATAGTAAGGCCCACCCCTCGGTCACGGGCCCATTGGTATGTTGCATCTCTCCCCTGATGACCAGAGGCATCATGGGCCCAAAGCTAGGAATAATTCTCCCTTGTGCTGCCAGCCCAGATCCACCTGTGATACTTTCACCTTGGCAGCTCGGTCCACCTGCTCGTTGTTGCGATGTTCTTCATTAGCCCGACTCTTGAGTACGTGCGCATCCACGTGTCGAACCTTCACGGTCAGCTTCTCTACTCGGGCGGCGACGTCCTGCCAAATCTCAGCGGCCCAGATGGGTTTCCCTCTGCGCTGCCAGTTGGCTTTTCTCCAGCGAACCAGCCATCCCCACAGAGCATTAGCTACCATCCACGAGTCGGTGTAGAGATAGAGCCTCGGCCACTTCTCTTGTTCAGCAATATCCAAAGCCAGCTGGACAGCTTTAAGCTCTGCAACCTGACTCGATCCACCTTGTCCCTCGGTAGCTTGTGCAACTTGTCGTGTGGGGCTCCATACTGTAGCTTTCCACTTCCGGCTAGCACCTACGATTCAGCAGGAACCATCAGTGAAGAGGGCATAACGTCTTTCAGTCTCCGGTAGCTCATTATATGGTGGGGCTTCCTCAGGATGAGTCACGTGCTGTTCCTCTTCTTCAGAAGATAATCCAAAAGTCTCACCTTCAGGCCAGTTTGTTATAATTTCCAGAATCCCAGGGCGATTCAGGTTTCCAATACGGGCACGCTGTGTGATGAGAGCAATCCATTTGCTCCATGTGGTGTCGGTGGCGTGATGCCTGGAAGGAACCTTTCCCTTGAACATCCAACCCCAGCACTGGTAGTCGGGGTGCCAGGAGGAGTTGTGTCTCTGTGCCGATTACCTCTGAGGCAGCTTGGACTCCTTCATAGGCGGCCAAGATTTCCTTCTCTGTGGGAGTGTAGTTGGCTTCAGATCCTCTGTAGCTTCGGCTCCAGAATCCCAGTGGTCGGCCACGAGTCTCACCAGGCACCTTCTGCCAGAGGCTCCAGGAAAGACCATGGCTCCCGGCTGCAGAGTAGAGCACGTTCTTCACCTCTGGTCCTGTCCTGACTGGGCCAAGGGCTACCGCATGAGCGATTTCCGGCTTGATCTGGGCAAAAGCTTGCTGCTGTTCAGGGCCCCAGTGGAAATCATTCTTCTTGCGGGTAACCAGGTAGAGAGGGCTCACAATCTGGCTGTACTCAGGAATGTGCATTCTCCAAAAACCTATGGCGCCTAGGAAAGCTTGTGTTTCCTTCTTGCTGGTCGGTGGAGACATCGCAGTGATCTTGTTGATGACCTCGGTGGGAATCTGACGTCGTCCATCTTGCCACTTTACTCCCAGGAACTGGATCTCTTGGGCAGGTCCCTTGACTTTGCTCCTTTTGATGGCAAAGCCAGCTTCCAGGAGAATCTGGATGATTTTCTCTCCTTTCTCAAATACTTCCTTTGCTGTGTTTCCCCACACGATGATGTCGTCGATGTATTGCAGATGTTCTGGAGCCTCACCCTTTTCCAGTGCAGTCTGGATCAGTCCATGGCAAATGGTGGGACTGTGCTTCCACCCCTGGGGCAGTCGGTTCCAGGTGTATTGCACACCCCTCCAGGTGAAAGCAAACTGAGGCCTGCATTCTGCTGCCAAAGGAATGGAGAAGAAGGCGTCGGCAATGTCAATAGTGGAGTACCACTTTGCTGCTTTGGACTCCAGCTCGTACTGAAGTTCCAACATATCTAGCACAGCAGCACTCAATGGTGGTGTGACTTCATTCAGGCCACGGTAATCCACCGTCAGTCTCCATTCTCCGTTGGACTTACGCACTGGCCATATAGGGCTGTTGAAAGGTGAATGGGCCTTGCTGACCACCCCTTGGCTCTCCAGTTTACGAATCATCTCATGGACGGGAACCACAGAGTCTCTGTCGGTGCGGTATTGCCGACGGTGTACTGTTGCTGTGGCGATTGGTACCTGCTGTTCTTCAACTCTTAGCAGTCCCACGGCAGACGGGTCATCTGAGAGGCCAGGCAATGTACTCAGTTGTCTGATATCTTCTGTCTCCACAGCAGCTATCCCAAAAGCCCAACGATGTCCTTTTGGGTCCTTGAAATATCCATTTCTGAGATAGTCTATGCCAAGAATGCATGGGGCCTCCGGGCCAGTCACGATGGGGTGTTTCTGCCACTCTTTCCCAGTTAAACTCACTTCAGCTTCCAGTACAGTCAGCTGCTGGGATCCTCCTGTCACCCCACAAATAGAAATGGGTTCTGCTCCCACATACCTTGATGGCATCAGAGTACATTGAGCGCCTGTGTCAACCAAAGCCGTGTATTTTTGTGGGTCAGATGTGCCAGGCCATCGGACCCACACAGTCCAAAAGACCCGATTATCCCTCTCCTCTACCTGGCTAGAGGCAGGGCCCCTCTATTCCTGGTTCTGGTGCATGTTGCTCCCTTCCGGTGAATATGTTCCTGAGGTCCCTTCAAGAGGATCAGTCATACTATCATTCTGGTACCGTCTGGAGTTCTGTGTGCGAGAGACCGGAGCAATGTTGACTCTAGATGCGCTTCTTGTGGTAGTTGTCCCTCTTTTTAGTTCACGTACCTTGGCTGCTAAGGAGGAGGTGGGTTTTCCATGCCACTTACTCATGTCTTCTCCATGTTCCTGAAGGAAAAAACCAGAGATTACCTCGTGGCGTGTATCCTCTCTCCCTGGTTGGGGGGCGCCGGCTCCTAATGGCAGAGACTCTTGTTGGTTCTGGCGAGATGTGATAAATCTCTTCCTTAAGCTCCTTTTTCAATTTCTGATGGCCTTCTTCAATCAAGCTCCGGACTTGCTCAGCCAAAAGACTTGTTTCCACTGATGAGACATGGGTGCGAAACGGGGCTGTGACGGTGTCCTCGTAAATCCTCAGCTTGTTCACCAAGACGCCCACCCTGTCCTCACCTTCCCTCCATTGCAGCGTTGCCAGGTAACGGGAGTATATCTTTGGTCCAAGGCGTGCGAACCTCAACCACATCTGTGATGTGCACTGGACACCATCTGGGCTCTTAGGAAATCTCTCGTCTTCTGAGAAAATGATCTCCAGCACAGCCAATTCCCTCAGGCACCGGATACCTTGTTCCATTGTGCTCCATTTCCCTTGGTGCACCTGGAGGTCTTCTTTACAAAGGTACCTGTCCCTTACACTTGTAAGCAGTCGCCGCCAGAGGCTGAGAGTTTCTTGGGTTCTCCCGATCCCCTGGTCAATGACCACATCCCGGGACAGAGATCCCAGTTGCCTGGCCTCACTTCCGTCCAGAATGGTGTCATTGGCTGCAGCGTCCCAGAAGCGGAGCAGCCAGGTCAGGATGGACTCGTTCGTCTGGCGGGTGAATTCCCTCCGCAGGTCACGCAGCTCACCCAGGGATAGCGACCGAGTGATGATCTCTGGCTCTGCCTCTTCTGCTGGGTGCGAAGGTCCTGCTGCATCCTTGTCAGTCACTATGCGGACTGACTTGCTTTTAGATTTCTTCTTCTGAACGGGGGCAACTGCAATCGGCTTAGGCTGTTCTGGTTCAGTGATGGCTTGCGTGGGGATGCTGACAGTGCTTTTGGTTCCTTTCTCCTCTGTGTCAGTCTGCGTAGACATGGGCGCTGTTGTCTTGCGTCTGGCTTCTTTCTCCTCTGTGTCAGTCTGCGTAGAGATGGACACTGTTGTTTTGCGTTTGGTTCCTTTTTCCTTTGTCTCAGTCTGCGTAGACATGGACGCTGTTGTTTTGCATTTGGTTTCTTTCTTCTCTGCGACAGTCTGTGCAGACATGGTGTTTGCTGCTCTGCTCTTCTTCCCTCCCTCATCCTGAGGATGCTGTGCCATAGCTCTGATTCTGAGCATGGTGTACATGGTGCAGGCTGTACAGAGAAGACAGAGCAGAACTGACAGCAAGTTTATGCTATCTTTGACATCCAGAGGGAGTTCAATATTTTCAAAAACTGCTGTGCCGGGCCTGAAAGGCTGGAAGAAACCACTCTCTACTCCTCCCACCAGGGGCTGGGTGCGATTGTTGAGGAGATCCCAGAAACAGGAGCCCAGACTAGGACAGCCAAACAAAACTGAGTATATTTTCCGAATGGCATTCATCGCCTCGCAGGTTATTACGCTATAGACATAATAAACCGTTAAAGCAATTCTCATACCATTCCCAGGTTTTAACAGGAGTAATACTACAGGCAGGTAGTTCCCCATGTGAGGAAAGATATAGAGAGCAAGATACAGTACCCATGCAGACAAGCTGAGCACCGTGGTGAATACAAAATTGTAATTCTGACTTTCTCTCAGAGCAGGCCTCACATTGGGCGCCAAATTATGTACTAGTTTGAAAACAAACCAGTGAGAGGCACCAAGTCAGAATAACCATTTAATGGAAATTAAAGAAAAGGAACAGAAAGTAAAAGAAAACACTGACAGAGTCAAGATACAACCTGAGTCCCTATTAGGCAGGGTAGTGGTAGCAGTCTGGTGGAATGGTGGCTGCAGTCCTCTGAAGTGCTGATCCTGTAGTAGAAGGGGTCTGCTCTTCCTCAGAAAGTCCAGCGGTGGCTGTGTAGCTCCTGTCCTCTGGAAATCCAGTGGAGCCAGTATCTTTGGTGCTCAGAGTCCCAGATTATATCCACGATGGGATGCTTGGTTCCTCCCTCTGGGTGAAGCATCTCACAATAGGGTAATGAGTCATGAGGCCAAGTGTTGATGAGGCTCGTTAACAGAAGATGGTCCGGAGGGAGTTATCTCTGAGTCATGCAGCAGGACAATGATGGGCCATTAACAGAAAGATAGTCTGGGGGGAGGAGGCAAGAAAAACACTGCCCCACCTGATTTCAACGGCTCATGAGGATGGTAATAGAATGCACCTCAACCCAGGACATTATCCACCCCTTATTCTATTACCATCTACATCATCCCAAATCAATACCTTCTTAAACTCTAAACACACATACATATATATATATACAATGAAACCCTACACACCATTCTCACCTAAGATTAGGTCTCCCTGTGGTACACAACAGGTTTCCCCATCTTTTTGCATTACCCACCAAGTGCAACCAGGTCCTTGAGTAAAGACAATCCCACGGATGGGTTTGCCTTTGCCTGAGGTGGGATTAATCCAAACAGTCTTTCCTAAAATACCTCTCAGGTGTACCACAGGGACTCTATCTCCATCCACTGTGTGCAAGGGTTCAGACTCGGCAGGACCAGCTCGATTGATGGTCCCTAGGGTATTGACAATACAGGTGGCCTTTGCTAAGTTCACTTCCCAATTTTTGAAGGTCCCCCCACCAAGTGCCTTTAGGGTGGTTTTAAGTAGTCCATTGCAGCGTTCAACTTTTCCGGCAGCTGGTGCATGATAAGGAATGTGATATATCCATTCGATACCGTGTTCTGTGGCCCAGGTGTTGATGAGGCTGTTCTTAAAATGAGTCCTGTTGTCTGACTTGATCCTGTCGGGGGTGCCATGTCTCCACAGGACTTGCTTTTCCAGGCCCAAGATGGTATTCCGGGCTGTAGCATGAGGCACAGGGTAGGTCTCCAGCCATCCAGTGGTTGCTTCAACCATGGTCAACACGTAGCGCTTGCCTTGGCGGGTTTGGGGAAGGGTGATGTAATCAACTTGCCTGGCTTCCCCATACCTGTAGTTTGAGCATCGTCCACCATACCACAGAGGCTTCACCCTCTTGGCCTGTTTGATTGCAGCACAGGTCACACAATTGTGGATGACCTGTGAGATGCTGTCCATAGTAAGGCCCACCCCTCGGTCACGGGCCCATTGGTATGTTGCATCTCTCCCCTGATGACCAGAGGCATCATGGGCCCAAAGCTAGGAATAATTCTCCCTTGTGCTGCCAGCCCAGATCCACCTGTGATACTTTCACCTTGGCAGCTCGGTCCACCTGCTCGTTGTTGCGATGTTCTTCATTAGCCCGACTCTTGAGTACGTGCGCATCCACGTGTCGAACCTTCACGGTCAGCTTCTCTACTCGGGCGGCGACGTCCTGCCAAATCTCAGCGGCCCAGATGGGTTTCCCTCTGCGCTGCCAGTTGGCTTTTCTCCAGCGAACCAGCCATCCCCACAGAGCATTAGCTACCATCCACGAGTCGGTGTAGAGATAGAGCCTCGGCCACTTCTCTTGTTCAGCAATATCCAAAGCCAGCTGGACAGCTTTAAGCTCTGCAACCTGACTCGATCCACCTTGTCCCTCGGTAGCTTGTGCAACTTGTCGTGTGGGGCTCCATACTGTAGCTTTCCACTTCCGGCTAGCACCTACGATTCAGCAGGAACCATCAGTGAAGAGGGCATAACGTCTTTCAGTCTCCGGTAGCTCATTATATGGTGGGGCTTCCTCAGGATGAGTCACGTGCTGTTCCTCTTCTTCAGAAGATAATCCAAAAGTCTCACCTTCAGGCCAGTTTGTTATAATTTCCAGAATCCCAGGGCGATTCAGGTTTCCAATACGGGCACGCTGTGTGATGAGAGCAATCCATTTGCTCCATGTGGTGTCGGTGGCGTGATGCCTGGAAGGAACCTTTCCCTTGAACATCCAACCCCAGCACTGGTAGTCGGGGTGCCAGGAGGAGTTGTGTCTCTGTGCCGATTACCTCTGAGGCAGCTTGGACTCCTTCATAGGCGGCCAAGATTTCCTTCTCTGTGGGAGTGTAGTTGGCTTCAGATCCTCTGTAGCTTCGGCTCCAGAATCCCAGTGGTCGGCCACGAGTCTCACCAGGCACCTTCTGCCAGAGGCTCCAGGAAAGACCATGGCTCCCGGCTGCAGAGTAGAGCACGTTCTTCACCTCTGGTCCTGTCCTGACTGGGCCAAGGGCTACCGCATGAGCGATTTCCGGCTTGATCTGGGCAAAAGCTTGCTGCTGTTCAGGGCCCCAGTGGAAATCATTCTTCTTGCGGGTAACCAGGTAGAGAGGGCTCACAATCTGGCTGTACTCAGGAATGTGCATTCTCCAAAAACCTATGGCGCCTAGGAAAGCTTGTGTTTCCTTCTTGCTGGTCGGTGGAGACATCGCAGTGATCTTGTTGATGACCTCGGTGGGAATCTGACGTCGTCCATCTTGCCACTTTACTCCCAGGAACTGGATCTCTTGGGCAGGTCCCTTGACTTTGCTCCTTTTGATGGCAAAGCCAGCTTCCAGGAGAATCTGGATGATTTTCTCTCCTTTCTCAAATACTTCCTTTGCTGTGTTTCCCCACACGATGATGTCGTCGATGTATTGCAGATGTTCTGGAGCCTCACCCTTTTCCAGTGCAGTCTGGATCAGTCCATGGCAAATGGTGGGACTGTGCTTCCACCCCTGGGGCAGTCGGTTCCAGGTGTATTTCACACCCCTCCAGGTGAAAGCAAACTGAGGCCTGCATTCTGCTGCCAAAGGAATGGAGAAGAAGGCGTTGGCAATGTCAATAGTGGAGTACCACTTTGCTGCTTTGGACTCCAGCTCGTACTGAAGTTCCAACATATCTAGCACAGCAGCACTCAATGGTGGTGTGACTTCATTCAGGCCACGGTAATCCACCGTCAGTCTCCATTCTCCGTTGGACTTACGCACTGGCCATATAGGGCTGTTGAAAGGTGAATGGGCCTTGCTGACCACCCCTTGGCTCTCCAGTTTACGAATCATCTCATGGACGGGAACCACAGAGTCTCTGTCGGTGCGGTATTGCCGACGGTGTACGGTTGCTGTGGCGATTGGTACCTGCTGTTCTTCAACTCTTAGCAGTCCCACGGCAGACGGGTCATCTGAGAGGCCAGGCAATGTACTCAGTTGTCTGATATCTTCTGTCTCCACAGCAGCTATCCCAAAAGCCCAACGATGTCCTTTTGGGTCCTTGAAATATCCATTTCTGAGATAGTCTATGCCAAGAATGCATGGGGCCTCCGGGCCAGTCACGATGGGGTGTTTCTGCCACTCTTTCCCAGTTAAACTCACTTCAGCTTCCAGTACAGTCAGCTGCTGGGATCCTCCTGTCACCCCACAAATAGAAATGGGTTCTGCTCCCACATACCTTGATGGCATCAGAGTACATTGAGCGCCTGTGTCAACCAAAGCCGTGTATTTTTGTGGGTCAGATGTGCCAGGCCATCGGACCCACACAGTCCAAAAGACCCGATTATCCCTCTCCTCTACCTGGCTAGAGGCAGGGCCCCTCTATTCCTGGTTCTGGTGCATGTTGCTCCCTTCCGGTGAATATGTTCCTGAGGTCCCTTCAAGAGGATCAGTCATACTATCATTCTGGTACCGTCTGGAGTTCTGTGTGCGAGAGACCGGAGCAATGTTGACTCTAGATGCGCTTCTTGTGGTAGTTGTCCCTCTTTTTAGTTCACGTACCTTGGCTGCTAAGGAGGAGGTGGGTTTTCCATGCCACTTACTCATGTCTTCTCCATGTTCCTGAAGGAAAAAACCAGAGATTACCTCGTGGCGTGTATCCTCTCTCCCTGGTTGGGGGGCGCCGGCTCCTAATGGCAGAGACTCTTGTTGGTTCTGGCGAGATGTGATAAATCTCTTCCTTAAGCTCCTTTTTCAATTTCTGATGGCCTTCTTCAATCAAGCTCCGGACTTGCTCAGCCAAAAGACTTGTTTCCACTGATGAGACATGGGTGCGAAACGGGGCTGTGACGGTGTCCTCGTAAATCCTCAGCTTGTTCACCAAGACGCCCACCCTGTCCTCACCTTCCCTCCATTGCAGCGTTGCCAGGTAACGGGAGTATATCTTTGGTCCAAGGCGTGCGAACCTCAACCACATCTGTGATGTGCACTGGACACCATCTGGGCTCTTAGGAAATCTCTCGTCTTCTGAGAAAATGATCTCCAGCACAGCCAATTCCCTCAGGCACCGGATACCTTGTTCCATTGTGCTCCATTTCCCTTGGTGCACCTGGAGGTCTTCTTTACAAAGGTACCTGTCCCTTACACTTGTAAGCAGTCGCCGCCAGAGGCTGAGAGTTTCTTGGGTTCTCCCGATCCCCTGGTCAATGACCACATCCCGGGACAGAGATCCCAGTTGCCTGGCCTCACTTCCGTCCAGAATGGTGTCATTGGCTGCAGCGTCCCAGAAGCGGAGCAGCCAGGTCAGGATGGACTCGTTCGTCTGGCGGGTGAATTCCCTCCGCAGGTCACGCAGCTCACCCAGGGATAGCGACCGAGTGATGATCTCTGGCTCTGCCTCTTCTGCTGGGTGCGAAGGTCCTGCTGCATCCTTGTCAGTCACTATGCGGACTGACTTGCTTTTAGATTTCTTCTTCTGAACGGGGGCAACTGCAATCGGCTTAGGCTGTTCTGGTTCAGTGATGGCTTGCGTGGGGATGCTGACAGTGCTTTTGGTTCCTTTCTCCTCTGTGTCAGTCTGCGTAGACATGGGCGCTGTTGTCTTGCGTCTGGCTTCTTTCTCCTCTGTGTCAGTCTGCGTAGAGATGGACACTGTTGTTTTGCGTTTGGTTCCTTTTTCCTTTGTCTCAGTCTGCGTAGACATGGACGCTGTTGTTTTGCATTTGGTTTCTTTCTTCTCTGCGACAGTCTGTGCAGACATGGTGTTTGCTGCTCTGCTCTTCTTCCCTCCCTCATCCTGAGGATGCTGTGCCATAGCTCTGATTCTGAGCATGGTGTACATGGTGCAGGCTGTACAGAGAAGACAGAGCAGAACTGACAGCAAGTTTATGCTATCTTTGACATCCAGAGGGAGTTCAATATTTTCAAAAACTGCTGTGCCGGGCCTGAAAGGCTGGAAGAAACCACTCTCTACTCCTCCCACCAGGGGCTGGGTGCGATTGTTGAGGAGATCCCAGAAACAGGAGCCCAGACTAGGACAGCCAAACAAAACTGAGTATATTTTCCGAATGGCATTCATCGCCTCGCAGGTTATTACGCTATAGACATAATAAACCGTTAAAGCAATTCTCATACCATTCCCAGGTTTTAACAGGAGTAATACTACAGGCAGGTAGTTCCCCATGTGAGGAAAGATATAGAGAGCAAGATACAGTACCCATGCAGACAAGCTGAGCACCGTGGTGAATACAAAATTGTAATTCTGACTTTCTCTCAGAGCAGGCCTCACATTGGGCGCCAAATTATGTACTAGTTTGAAAACAAACCAGTGAGAGGCACCAAGTCAGAATAACCATTTAATGGAAATTAAAGAAAAGGAACAGAAAGTAAAAGAAAACACTGACAGAGTCAAGATACAACCTGAGTCCCTATTAGGCAGGGTAGTGGTAGCAGTCTGGTGGAATGGTGGCTGCAGTCCTCTGAAGTGCTGATCCTGTAGTAGAAGGGGTCTGCTCTTCCTCAGAAAGTCCAGCGGTGGCTGTGTAGCTCCTGTCCTCTGGAAATCCAGTGGAGCCAGTATCTTTGGTGCTCAGAGTCCCAGATTATATCCACGATGGGATGCTTGGTTCCTCCCTCTGGGTGAAGCATCTCACAATAGGGTAATGAGTCATGAGGCCAAGTGTTGATGAGGCTCGTTAACAGAAGATGGTCCGGAGGGAGTTATCTCTGAGTCATGCAGCAGGACAATGATGGGCCATTAACAGAAAGATAGTCTGGGGGGAGGAGGCAAGAAAAACACTGCCCCACCTGATTTCAACGGCTCATGAGGATGGTAATAGAATACACCTCAACCCAGGACACTAGGAAAAGGCATCAGGCTGTATTGGGTCTGACTGGGGTAAAGTTTGCAGCCCTCACAGTGCTGTGCTTTGCATTAGCAACTGGAAGGCTGTTGATAACAGACCAGTGTTGTGGCTACTGCCGAGCAGCACTGTCCCTCTGCCATTCCCCATCAAAGGGATGGGAGTGGGCAAGATCGCGTGAGGGATCACAACCAGGCTAGCTGACCCAAATTATCCAAAGGGATATTCCATACCATATGACCTCAGCTAAGATATAAAAGCTGAGGGAGGGAGGAAGAAGGGGGGGGGGGGGGGAGGAATTTGTGATTCTTCAGTGTTTGCCTCCCGGAGAAACTATTATGTGTGCTGAAGCCCTGCTTCCTAGGAAGTGTCCGAACATCACTCACTGATGGGAAGTGGTAATTGACTTTTCCCTTCACTTATGCGTGCACAAGCTCTCACTTATTTTCTTTCTTGCACTGTAATAAACTGCCTTACCCAATGGTTGTTCTCCATCTTATTGTCTCCCCTATCCCACTGGGATAGAGCAGCTTAGAGGGTACCTGGCACCCAGACATGTTCAACGTGCTACATGGACAAATTATAATATGCATATAGTGACTGTATACTAACAACACGCTTGTAGAAATCAGGGGGCATATTGGGAGGAGTGATCCCCCATGCCTTCCAGGCGCTTAAATAAATGATGCCTTCTTTAACACAAAAAAACCTGGTGTTAAGTAGTCTTGTTCTAGTTTTCGGAAATTTGGTAACAGTAACTGGTGAGCCAGACTAGGAGATCAGCCCTGGAGCCTCAGCAAATCTGTGGTTGACAGGCCTCCAGCTGGCACTGAGGAATTCTTGGGGGGAACCCCTCGCCTTCGGATCATTAAGAGACTCAAGACAAGATCCCTTGGGTAAATAAAAGCCATTATTTAAATCTTGGGGTTATTGGCTAAGTTTCTGGTAACTCTGGAATTCCGGTAACTCTGGAATTCCAGTAACTCTGGTAACAGGGGGTTTGAGCCCCTGTCAGGGTGTCCTGGGTTGCAGTGTATTCTATTACCATCCTCACAAGCTGTTGGAATCAGGTGGGGCAGTGTTTCCTTGACTCCTCCCCCCAGACTATCTCTCTGTTAGTGGGCCATCAATGACTTGCCCCATGATTCATAGATAACTCCCTCCGGACTATCTTCTGTTAATGAGCCCATCAACACCTGGCCTCATGACTCATTACCCCATTGTGAGATGCTCCACCCAGAGGGAGGAACCAAGCATCCCATCGTGGATATAATCTGAGACTCTGAACACCAGAGACAACCTTCCCACTGGATTTCCAGAGGACAGGAGCTACATAGCCACCACTGGACCTTCTGAGGAAGAGCAGACCCTTTTTACAGGCTCACCGCTTCAGGAGGACTGCAGCCACCATTCTACCAGACTGCTACCACCACCTTGACTAACAGGGTGTCAGGTTGTATCCTGACTCTGTCAGTTTAAACCAGTGTTTTCTTTTAGTTTTTTTTCCTTTTCTTTAATTTCCCCATTAAATTGTTATTCTGACTTGGTGCCTCCCACTGGTTTGTTTTCAAACTAGTACACAGGGTTAGTCCCTGTACTGTCTGTTGGTAAGCTTACCAGGGGTTAAAGGCCCTCCAGGTCCAGGGGACCTGATAAGGGGCTTGATTCCCCTCTGAAAGATTTGTAGCCAGCTGAGTGGCTGTAGCTCCATGGTCATGCCTGGATAAGGGGCTTCAATCCCTCCTGGGAATTTAAAGCATTTTACCCAGCCAAGCATTTTGCCATAGTCTCATCTGTAGTAAAGAGGAAAGGAAAAAAAGGGGAGAGAAAAACTTATCTGTGCTGCGAAACTCCCGTACTGATTCAAAGGAATCTACTACTGCGAGGTAGGAGGGCTCTGCAAAGAGACCTGGAATGGTTGGATAGATGGGCAGAGTCCAGTAAGATGACGTTTAACAAGTCCAAGTGCAGAGTCCTGCATTTTGGCCACAATACCCCCCTGCAATGCTATAGGCTGGGGACAGTGTGGCTGGACAGTGCCCAGGCAGAAAGGGACCTGGGGGGGCTGGTCGACAGCTGATTGAACATGACGCAGCAGTGTGCCCTGGTGGCCAAGAAGGCCAACGGCATCCTGGCCTGTATCAGAAATAGGGTGGCCAGCAGCACCAGGGAAGTCATTCTTCCCCTGTGCTTGGCACTGGTGAGGCTGCACCTTGAGTACTGTGTCCAGTTCTGGGCCCCTCAGTTCAGGAAGGACGTTGAGATGCTTGAACATATCCGGAGGAGGGCAACAATGCTGGTGAAGGGTGACACTTTACCGTGCCGTAAATCGAGTCTCTCCTGATGGGAGAGAATTTGCTGAAAGTCCTTGCAAGGAGTTTAAAAGATAAAGCGAGACGTCTTCTGTAGTTTCAATGCTTCTAGATAGTTGTTTATTAAGTCTTATCAGCGGAACTCAGGCACTAGCATGACCCAAGTACAGCATAGAAGGAGGAAAAGTAGGAGTGAGAGCAATTATCAAGATTTACACAGCCTTTTAAAGACATTTTAACCAATAGTTACTAAAAACGTACATAATTTTTACTTTCTTACCAATTATTCAGTAACACGACTAAGAACTGCGGAATTTTCTATCCAATCAATCCAAACTACTTTTACTGCAGAATATGGAGTAGTAAAAGAAGGAGAAGAATGTGTAGAGAACAACAACTGTAGAGAAATGGCTGAGTGAACAGGGACGTGTACGTGCATAATCCAAGCTATATTAGTGAACTGTCCTTGACTAGGGAAAAAACAGAGGAGCAATGCTGATGTGGCAAGCCAACAGGATGTTGTGGAGGGGGATGCTGACCATAGAAAGAGAAAGACTTATGTTAGTTAGTCACGTGCATATTAATCTGTAACCAATCGCTTGCTATTAAAGGCTGCGTGAACAGTAGCTGTAACCTAATAGTATGGAGCTTGCTTACGCGTGCTTGAGGAATTAGAGTATAACTATGGGTCTGACAATAGAATAAACGGAGTTCCATCATATCTCTATGAGAAGCGTGGTTCATCCCAGCAGATCTCTGGCTATTAACAACAATCCTCCATTTTGTTATTTTTTACTCTTATCTATTTACTATAAAGAGAAGCCTAAAACCTCTAAATTTTTCACCCTGTGATAATCTTACATAGTAGTCTATCACCTAATTCACACCACTGTATTTTCTAGTTGTTGTCTGACTGTTGGTAATTTTTTCCAAGGTTTGAAGCTAAAACAGTGTTGTTCAGGGGGGTAAGAACCCTTCAAAACAGGCAGAGAAATATTCTCGGCACTCTGGGTTCCTACAAAGGGCTTGGAACACAAGCCCTATGAGGAATGACTGAGGGAGCTGGGGTTGTTTAGCCTGGAGAAAAGAAGACTCAGAGGTGACCTTATCACTCTCTACAACTACCTGAAATGTGGTTGTAGTCAGGTGGGAGTTGGTCTCTTTTTCCAGGCAACAACTGACAGAACAAGAGGACAGTCTCAAGCTGAGCCAAGGGAAATTTAGGTTGGATGTTAGGACGAGGCTTTTTACTGAAAGAGTGATAAAGTTTTGGAATCATCTGTCCAGGGAGGTGATGGAGTCACTGTCCCTGGATGTGTTTAAGAAATGATTGGATGTGGCACTCTGGGCCACAGTTTAGTTGAGGTGGTGTTAGGGCATGGGTTGGACTCGGTGATCTTGAAGGTCTCTTCCAAGCAAGTGATTCTGTGATTCTGTGATTCTGTGATACTCCACAGAAAGGTACTGTAAAGTTAAAACATAACTTTATTGGCCCAGCTGGGGGGAGCATGCAGGGGGTAACACCTCCATGTGCATGTCTGCCATGCTCATCTTACAGAGGTTATTTATATGCTTACAAGTCCAGCATCCACCCTTGTTTTGTTCATTTATCTAAACGTTGCAGTCCTAAGGGTTGGGGTCTTACATAACTTGTGGTTTCTTGTGCCGGTTTGGCCAAATTTAGAAATATATCCTCTGAGGGAAGGCAGGTCACCACCCCTCCCCCACCAGGTTCGGGGAAAATAAATTTTCCTCAAAGGAAAGTGAAAAAGATAAAACTATTTATTTAACAAACACACGGGAGAAGGAAAATAATGCTAAATAATAAAATCTCTCGCTGTGGAGGGAAAACCTGGGAAAGTGTTAGAGTCCTCCCTTTGGTCTCCTCAGAGCTGGGACTTGGCCCAGGGCCAGGCCCTCTGTGCTCAGTGGAAAGTCCTCCCGATGTGCTCTGATATTGAAGCAGTCCAGCAGAAAAGGGAGCAAATTTGAAATTCCAGGGAAAGAAAAAAAAGTTCAACTCTCAGTGTCTCTCTGGAGAAAAAGAAACTGAACAACTGGCCAAAAACTGACCTGGGAGCTGCAAGCTGGGTGCTTCCTCGCTCCCCTGCTGCAGCTGGGAAAAAAAAAGTGGCTACATCTGTGTCATGGGTTAGCAAGCATAGTCCCAGAAGTGATGTTCTTGCAAAGGGGTGCTTACAGCTTCCTCTGTGACTTGATAGAACCTATCAGCTGGCCAGTTTGAATATGGACAATTCTTTAAGCCACTTAAAGTTGTGACCACCTCTGTGATACACACTTAAGAATAGAACCCCCCCCCCCAGCTCTGTCTCGTTTCCGGTGCTGGGACAGGTGGCTGCGGGCCCCATGCGGGGGCCTGCGGGCCCGGCCCAGGACCTGCTCGGGCCAGGCCAGGCTGAGCCATGGCCATCCTGGAGCCGATGGGCCCTGTCCCACCTGCGAAAACCAGCCCCCCCCCCCCCCCCCCCCTCCCCCCCAGCCCAGTCCTGCTGTGGGCAGCCAGAGCGGCTGGGCTCCCCCCCTCTCCAGTTCGGCCAAGATTCAGCTAAAGCTGCATCCCTGTCCAGCAAGGATCATGTGACCAACAGCGATAAGCCACATTCCAGCTGCAAGGCCTGGGTGAGATTAACCCTTTTATTGCTGTGAAGAGCTGAAAACCTGAGGGAAGAGAAAGAGGAGATGCTTAAAGCTGAAATTCTGTTGTAAAGCTATGATATATCAGAGTACCCATTGTAATTTCATGAAGGCATGGGGGGTGGAGCATTCAACTTGTACTTGTGAGCAAAAGCACCTGAGCTGAGATAGGCAGATGCTGACACAGCTGTAATTTCATGAGAAGTTTGGACAGGGAGAGATGGAAGCGATGAGGACTTTTGCTCCAAATGGGAAAGGAGAAAACCTCAGTTCCTAGAGATGCTCCCAGAGACAGTCCTAAAGATGAAGATGAGGAAGAGCCTTTGCTCCCAGGGAAGGAGAAAGGCCTCTGTTCTTAGAGATGAAATGCTCCCAGAGATGGGTGAAGAGAACTTTTGTTTCTGAACGGCTCAACCTTAAAATTGTACGCCAAAAAACTTCAAGAGTGGACCCTTGAAAGCAGTTTTGGGAAAAGCTGCAAGTCGGGGGGAAGGGACTCACATGGGAGCAGAGAGCCAACCTTGGCGGCTGTCTCGTTGTGATAATGTTTTCATATCATGGGCAAGAGAGACTCCTCTTCCTAAATGGACTGAACAAGGTTATTATGGAAGTGGTAAACAGACTGAACATCTCAAGGGTTGTCTTCTTACATTGTCAGTTGGAGAAAGGAGGAAGGTGTGGGGAGGAGGAGAGTTTTGAAGGTGTGGTATGATTTTTTTTTCTTCTTTTAGGTCTATTAATAATCTTCTTTATATTCTTTCAAGTTTAGTGCCTGCTTTGCATTTCTCCTAATTCTTATCTCACAGAAGATAAACAATAATGAGTGTTTTAGACCAAACCACTACACTAAATTGTTGTTTCTGCCCAGTTACAAACCCAACCTGCTACACTCTGTGTGACCTTGAACAAGCTGCAAACTGCTTTGAAAAAGTTTTGCTCAGTTTTTCCTTCCCCCTGTCAGGCTCAGTTTAGAGGCATAGAAAGGCACAAGAATTCATTTCTGGGCATAGGGCAGCGATATGGGATATACATCATAAAGTCACCCCAAGACATTCCTTATCTTAGGATTACAAGCACGGCATGCTATTCTTATCTAATACATTCATCCCACATCTATTTTACTAATACACACTTAATTTTGCTATTACACACTTGCCATATTAGTTATACTTCATCTATAATTCTGTATTGATTATGTTCCTATTCTCTATTACATATAAAAATTACATTTTTCTACCCTTTGTGACAGATCTCCCATTTGTCATTAAAACAGCATTTAACATGTTTCTTCCTTCTTATGGCTTAGCCCACAGGGGCTAAGCCCTTGTTCTGCAAAAAAAGCAGTTAGTTGGACACATTAGCTCACATTCCTTTCTCTTATCATCTTAGTCCCCTCGGGTTTGTTTTTTCAAGAGCAGTTAAAGTTAGGCATAGTATTTAGTATTCGCTTATCATCTGAGAGGAACCTACCTGATTTTTTATTTATGCCTCAACATATGTTGCACAGGACGTGGGGAATTCTTATAGGGGATGTGTACGTGCTAGCAGCCCCGTCCCTGGGGACACTTTGCCTGGCAGTCAATCAGGGCAGAGAAAACTTCCATACTTAGGACCCTCCCCCACTGGCTGCTGGGGAAAATGCCCAGATGCCTGAGAAAAAATGCCCGCAAAGTCGGGCTGTGAGAGGGGCCTTAGCACATAAAAGTGGCTAGCTATGACACCACGGGAGCTATTTTTGCTTTTGGTTGCTTGGAGGGATCGGGGCTTGCTCAGAGGGATCGGGGCTTGCTCAGAGGGTCAACTTGGCCCTTCTTCCCCCGCCCTTGCTTTTCTCCCCTGTGGTCCTGTCTCCCTGCCCATGCCTGCCTCACCTTGCTTCACCATCTCCGTGAACCAGCTTGTCATCATGACGACCTCGTGCTCTGCTACCTCCTCGAGGCACGAGTCCGCAACCAGCCACCCTCTCTGTGTTCGCTGGGCGCCGCTACAACTAGCCTCCGCCACTTGTACCCAGCCGTGACTGCTGCCTCCGCTGTGTTTCCTGCTCTACCTGCTGCACCAACCTGCTATAGCACTAGCCCGTAGTGACCACCTTGCCACTGCACCTGCATCCAGCCACGACTGCCGCTGTCTCCACATTTCCCGCTTTGCCCGTGGCAACTAGCCCAGAGCACGAAGTCTCCGTGGCACCCAACCTGCAGCAGCCGCTGCCGCTGTTCGCAGCACGAGCCCACCTGTATCTGCAGCCGTCGTCCACAGCCGCCCATGCCCAGCCGCAACCACCGCCAGGGGCATGTTGCCGTTTGGAAAATCATACCCAGCCCACCACTAATCCCGCAGGCTCACCAGGGCTCACAGCCCACATGCTCTGCTCCATCTGCTGAGCCGACGCTGATGGAGAGCCGGGGTCCCTGCCTTCTGTTTCTTTCCCTCTCTCCTTTTCCCTCTCTGCTCCTTTTTCTATTCCCCTTTAGTAATACTTGCCCCTTTCCTATCAATAAATGGTTCTCAGATATAATATTGCCGTGTTTGCGCTTTATTTTCGCCTGAGAAATCTATCAAAAGATTCCCTCCCAACTCCCTTTATATAGCGGAACAGGACATCTGATATACAAGACTCCTTTAAACACAGGACTCCTTTAACATATGAAACATAGAATTCTTTTAACATAGGTGCTTTAGTATAAAGTATAGATTAGTAAAAGTTGGGTGTTGGCTGCTAAGCTTGACTGCAACTGCTTTTGCAAGACAAGAAGCCTAGCCCTGGAAAGCGGCTATGATGATAAGTGAATAGGAGATGCTATGCCTAACGCTAACTGCTCTTAAAAACAAACCCAAGTGGACTAGGATGACGAGGGAATTGAATGTGAGCTAATGGGTTTGGTTAACTGCTTGTCTGCAGAACAGGTGCCTAGCCCCTATGGGCTAAGCGATAAGAAGGAAGATTCATGCTAACTGCCATTTTAATGACAAATAGAGGAACTGTCACAAAAGAGTAAAATTGTAGTAAGAAAATAGGAACATAATCAATACACAATTTAAAAAAAAAGTTTAATGTAGCAACAAAGTGTAATAGTAGAATTAAGTATGTATTAGCAAAGTAGATATGATAAATGTATTAAGAATAGTGTGCTGTGTTTGTAACCCTAAGATAAGAAAACCGCAAAGTCATGTAAGACCCCCTAGGACTGTAACTCTAGATAAGTGACCAAAGCAAGAGTGAATGACGAACTTGTATACGTATAATGACATACCTGCAAATGTATAAAAAAACCTCTGTAAGATGACTATGTCGGACACACACATGGAGGTGTTAACCCCTGGGTGCTCTCGGCCTGGCCAATAAAGGTGTGCTTTACTTTACAGTACCTTGCTGTGGAGTAGATTCCTTTGAATCAGTTTGGCGAGCCAGCCAGGAGAAACTCCATCGGGCTGAGGGACCCTCCAAAGCCGGGACGGTCTAGCAGGCGCCTCTGGAGACTTCTCTGGATAGACCACCCATGCTCCGGTGGATCACCGCGGGGACGGACAAGATCCTGACATTAAGGTACGCAAACTAAAAAAGTACCCTTTACCTGGTTGCAACCTGACTTGTCAAAGTAATTGTCATAGGTTAACAAGCTGAGTCTCGGAAGTGATGTCTGTGCCAAGAGGTGCTTACAGCTTCCCCCCCGCCATGACCTATCAGATGGCCAGTTTGAATATGGACAATTCTTTAAGCCACTTAAAATTGTGACCACCTCTGTGATCCACACTTAAGAATAGACAAACTCCCCTCCAAGCTCTCTCTCGTTTCCGGTGCTTGGACAGGTGGCTGCGGGGCCCAAGTGGGGGCCAGTGGGCCCGGCCCCTGCTCGGGCCAGGCCGGGCTGGGCCACGGCTCCAGGATGAGCCCCCCTCAGCAGGGCTGTGGGAAGCCAGAGCGGCTTGGAACCCCCCCCCCCCCCCCCCTCCACTGAGGCCAAGATTTCAGCAAAGGCAGCACCGCTGTCCGGCAGAGGTCAGGTGACCAACAGCGATAAGCCACACAGCTGCAAGGCCAAGGTGAGATTAACCCTTTTAGTGCTGTGAAGAGCTGAAAACCTGAGGGAAGAGAAAGAGGAGATGCTTAAAGCTGAACGTCTGTTGTGAAGCTATGATATATCAGAGTATCCCGTTGTAATTTCATGAAGATATGGGGGGTGGAGTGTTCAACTCGTAAGCAAAAGCACCTGAGCTGAGATAGGCAGATGCTGACGCTGCTGTAATTTCATGAGTAGTTTGGACAGGGAGAGATGGACCAGATGCGGACTTTTTCTCCAAATGGGAAAGGAGAAAACCTCAGTTCCTAGAGATGCTCCCAGAGACAGTCCTAAAGATGAAGATGAGGAAGACCCTTTGCTCCCAGGGAAGGAGAAGGGCCTCTGTTTTTTTGTTTCTGAACGGCTCAACCTTAAAATTGTACACCAAAAAAATTCAAGAGTGGACCCTCGAAAGCAGTTGCGGGAAAAGCTGCAAGTCGGGGGAAGGGACTCACATCACCAGCAGAGAGACCTCTTCCTAAATGGACTGAACAATATTTGGAAGTGGGTGGCTGTCTTGGTGTGATAATGTTTTCATAGCACGAGCAAGGAGAGACTTCTCTTTCTAAATGGACTGAACAAGGTTATTATGGAAGTGGTAAACAGACTGAACATCTTAAGGGTTGTCTTTTTACATTGTCAGTGGGAGAAGGGAGGAAGGTGCGGGGAGGAGGAGAGTTCTGAAGGTATGGTATAATTTTTTTTTTTCCCTTCTTTTAGGTCTGTTAATAAACTTCTTTATATTCTTTCAAGTTTGGTGCCTGCTTTGCCTTTCTCCTAATTCTTATCTCACAGAAAATAAACAGTAATGAGTATTTTGGACCAAACCACTACACTAAATTGGTGTTTCTGCCCAGTTACAAACCCAACCCGCTATGGTCTAGCAGGCGCCTCTGGAGACTTCTCTGGATAGACCACCCGTGCTCAGGTGGATCACCATGGGGACAGACAAGATCCTGACGTTAAGGTACGCAAACTTTAAAGCACCCTTTACCTGCTTGTAACCTGACTTCTCAAAGTAATACACTCCGTAAGCCGTACGCTGGAGGTGGGTATATCGGGTTGCTAGCACCTTTTAAAATATACACGGGGAGTGTGGTATTGAGCCCCTGGGTGGGAGTACCACGTCGGGTCCCTCTTTGCAGAAATTTGGAAAATTGTATGTTTTGTTAATAATAAGCTCTGCCTTTTTACCTCTTTAACATAATTAAGGTTGCTTAGCTTATATGACTTTTGGTTTGTGCTTTTTTCCTCCTGATTACATTAATGAAATTTCTCTATGTTGTATGATGCTGGTATTGGAGCAGTCTTAGCAATAATTTTATTTTCTATTTTATTACTCTGTTGGCCACTGCCTTTGTTATTTCACATACTTCTGTTTCCTCAAACTGCATTCATGTTGTGGTCCGAATATGGGTTAGGGATTGGACTGGCAATTTTATTAATCCTTGTAATTTACTTTATCTAGACTTGCTTCAAACCATCTGCTGCTGTCCCTTGTGTGTGTGTTCCAGTTTGGCCAAATTTAGAAATATATCCTCTGAGAGAAGGCACAACTACCCCTTCCCCCCCCCCAGGTTCGGGAAAAAATAAATTTTCCTCGAAGGAAAGCAAAGAAGATAAAACTATTTATTTACCAAACACACGGGAAAAGGAAAATAAGGCTAAATAATAAAATGTTTCACTGTGGAGGAAAAAAACCTGGGAAAGTGTTAAGAGTCCTCCCTTTGGTCTCCTCGGCACTGGGGCTTGGGCCAGGGCCAGGCCCTCTGTGCCCGGTGGAAAGTCCTCCCGATGTGCTCTGAGGTTGAAAAAAAACAGTCCAGTATAAAAGGGAGAAAATCCGGAATTCCAGAGAAGGAAAAGCAAAGTCCAACTCTCAGTCTCTCTCTCCGGAGAACAAGAAGCTGAAACAACTGGCCAAAAGCTGACTGGAAAAGCAGCAAGCCGGGTGCTTCCTCGCTCCCCTGCCGCAGCTGGAAAAGAAAACCTGCTATCTCTGTGTGACCTTAAACAAGCTGCAAACTGCCCTGAAAAAGTTTTGCTCAGCTTTTTCCTTCCCCCTCTCAGGCTCAGTTTAGAGGCACAGAAAGGCACAAAAATTAATTTTGGGCATAGGCAGCGATATGGGATACACATCATAACGTCACCCCAAGACATTCCACCCCTTATCCCATATTGTTGGCTCAATGCCCAAACTAAGATATTCTAATTCTACACACACATTAATATATATATATATATACACAGCTATATACGAACAGTGACAGTGACAATCAGCAAGCAGGGGTATACAAGCATTTCACACAACAATCAGATCTCCCTGTGGTACACAACGTGTTGTTCCATCTTTCTGCATTACCCACCATGTGCAACCAGGTCCCTGAGCAAAGACAACCCCACGGGTGGGTTTGTCTGCACTCGAGGCAGAATTTATCCACACAGGCTTTCCTAACAGACCTCTGACATGCACTACTGGGACCTTATCTCCATCTGTTGTATGAAGGGATTCAGATTGGGCTGGAGCAGCTCTATTGGTGGAACCTCGGGTGTTAACTAACCAGGTGGCCTTTGCTAGATGCTGTTCCCAATTTTTGAAAGTTCCCCCACCTAGTGCCTTCAAAGTGGTTTTCAACAATCCATTGCACCGTTCCACTTTGCCTGCAGCTGGTGCATGGTAAGGGATGTGGTACACCCACTCAATGCCATGTTCTCTAGCCCAGGTGTTAATAAGGCTGTTCTTAAAATGAGTCCCATTGTCAGATTCAATTCTCTCAGGGGTACCGTGCCTCCAAAGGACTTGCTTTTCGAGGCCCAGGATGGTGTTCCGGGCAGTAGCGTGAGGCACAGGGTAGGTCTCCAGCCATCCAGTGGTGGCTTCTACCATTGTGAGCACATAGCGCTTGCCTTGGCGGGTTTGAGGCAGTGTGATGTAATCAATCTGCCAGGCCTCCCTATACTTGTATTTGGACCATCGCCCACCATACCACAGGGGCTTCACCCGCTTGGCCTGCTTGATCGCAGCGCATGTCTCACAGTCATGGATGACCTGGGAGATACTGTCCATGGTCAGATCCACCCCTCGATCTCGTGCCCACTTATAGGTGGCATCTCTGCCCTGATGGCCTGAGGCATCATGGGCCCATCGAGCTAGGAACAACTCTCCCTTGTGTTTCCAGTCCAAGTCTACCTGTGACACTTCTATCTTTGCAGCCTGATCTACCTGCCTGTTGTTTTGGTGTTCTTCATTACCCCTACTCTTGGGGACATGAGCATCTACATGGCGGACTTTCACAACCAGCTTTCTTACTCGGGCAGCAATGTTTTTCCACTCTTCAGCAGCCCAGATTGGTTTTCCCCTATGCTGCCAATTAGCTTTTTCCCACTTTTCTAACCATCCCCACAGAGCATTGGCTACCATCCATGAATCAGTGTAGAGGTAGAGCTTTGGCCACTTCTCCCTTTCAGCAATGTCCAGGGCTAGTTGAACAGCTTTGAGTTCAGCGAGTTGGCTTGATCCACCTTCTCCTTCAGTAGCTTCGGCAACCCGTCGTGTGGGACTCCATACGGCTGCTTTCCACTTTCGTTTCATCCCTACGATGCGACAAGAACCGTCGGTGAAAAGAGCGTAGTGTGTGTCTTCTGATGGCAGTTGGTTGTACGGTGGAGCTTCTTCAGCACGTGTCACTTGTTCTTCTTCATCAGTGAGACCAAAGTTTTCACCTTCTGGCCAGTTTGTGATTATTTCCAAAATCCCAGGGCGATTCAGTTTTCCGATACAGGCGCGCTGTGTGATGAGAGCAATCCATTTGCTCCATGTGGCATTGGTGGCATGGTGGGTAGAGGGAACCTCTGCTTTGAACATCCACCCCAGCACTGGTAGTCGGGGTGCCAGGAGGAGTTGTGCCTCAGTGCCAATTACCTCTGAGGCGGCTTGGATTCCTTCATAGGCTGCCAAGATTTCCTTCTCTGTTGGAGTGTAGTTGGCTTCAGACCCTTTTGTAGTTTCGGCTCCAGAATCCCAGTGGTCGACCTCGAGTCTCACCAGACACCTTCTGCCAAAGGCTCCAGGACAGGCCATGGCTCCCAGCTGCAGAGTAGAGCACGTTCTTCACTTCGGGTCCTGTCCTGACTGGGCCAAGGGCTACCGCATGAGCGATTTCCTGCTTGATTTGGGCAAAAGCTTGTTGCTGTTTGGGGCCCCAATGGAAATCGTTCTTCTTGCGGGTAACCAGGTAAAGAGGACTCACAATCTGGCTGTACTCAGGAATGTGCATCCTCCAAAAGCCTATGGCACCTAGGAAAGCTTGTGTTTCCTTCTTGTTGGTTGGTGGAGACATTGCAGTGATCTTATTGATGACCTCAGCGGGAATCTGACGCCGTCCATCTTGCCACTTCACTCCCAGGAACTGGATCTCTCGGGCAGGTCCCTTGACTTTGCTCTTCTTGATGGCGAAACCAGCTTCCAGGAGAATCCGGATAACTTTCTCTCCTTTCTCAAACACTTCTGTTGCGGTGTTCCCTCACACAATGATGTCATCAATGTACTGCAAATGTTCTGGAGCCTCACCCTTTTCTAGTGCAATCTGGATTAGTCCATGGCAGATGGTGGGACTGTGCTTCCACCCCTGGGGCAGTCGGTTCCAGGTGTACTGCACACCCCTCCAGGTGAAAGCAAACTGAGGCCTGCACTCTGCTGCTAAAGGAATGGAGAAAAATGCATTGGCAATGTCAATAGTAGCATACCACTTCGCTGCTTTGGACTCTAGCTCATACTGGAGCTCCAACATGTCCGGCACAGCAGCACTCAGTGGTGGAGTCACTTCATTCAAGGCACGATAGTCCACAGTCAATCTCCATTCTCCTTCAGATTTGCGCACAGGCCAAATGGGACTATTGAAGGGTGAGTGGGTCTTGCTGACCACCCCTTGGCTCTCCAGCTCACGGATCATCTTGTGGATAGGAATCACAGCATCTCGAGTTGTCCGGTACTGTCGGCGATGCACTGTCGAGGTAGCAATTGGTACTTTTTGTTCTTCCACCTTCAGAAGGCCAACTGCAGACGGGTTTTCTGATAGCCCAGGCAAAGAGTTCAATTGCTTACTGCCCTCTGTCTCCACAGCAGCTATTCCAAAAGCCCACTTGAGTCCCTTTGGGTCTCTAAAATACCCGTTCCGGAGGAAGTCTATGCCCAAAATGCACGGGGCCTCTGGGCCAGTCACAATGAGATGCTTCTTCCACTCAATTCCAGTCAGGCTCACCTCAGCTTCCACCAAGGTCAAATTTTGTGATCCACCTGTTACACCAGAAATAGAAACAGATTCTACCCCCACATGCTGCGATGGAATTATTGTACACTGCGCACCAGTGTCAACCAAGGCATCATATTTTTGTGGTTCTGATGTACCAGGCCAACGAATCCACACAGTCCAAAAAACGCGGTTTTCCCTGACCTCTACCTGGCTAGAGGCAGGGCCCCTCTATGCCTGGTTATCCTTCTTTCCCTGGGCCTGCATCTTAGAGGTTCCTTCATGGGAATTGGACATGCCATCCTCTTTTCCATCATTTCCAGCAGTTTGGCTACAGGCAACTGGAGCTACTTCCTTTTTGGTAGATCCTCCTTTCTGAGACTTGCGCTCCTTCAATTCACTCACTCGTGCTGCCAGAGCAGAAGTGGGTTGTCCACCCCACTTCCTCATGTTTTCCCCACTGTCACACAGGAAATTCCACAGCTCACTTCGTGGGATGTGCCTTCTCTCTGGGGAACGTCCGCGGAGAAGGCACTCTTTAATCTCCTGGAGACTCTTCTCCATCTTCTCTTCCATTTTCTGCATATGTGTTTCCACAGCTGCAATTCTTGCATGTGTTGGGCCATGCACAGAGTCTGCATATGCTCGGAGCTTCACTGCCATATCCTTCACAGTCTCATTCGCACCGTAGTCCAGTTTCATTATTGCTAAAGCAGAAGCGTATTCTGGTGGCCCAAGGTGTATGAGTTTTCGCCACATGTATGGAATAACTCTGGCCCGGTCTGGACTCCTCAATCCTGGGTCATTTGCAAAGACAACCTCTACCACCCCTAGTTCTCTCAGGCTTTGGATCCCTTGCTCTATGGTCTTCCATGGGGTTTGCTGCATGTAGAGATCATCTCCACACATATATCTTTCAGCCACGCCTGTTAAAACTCGTCTCCAGACACTGGTAGAATCAGCCCCCCTTTTCATCGCTTGGTCGATCACTGGATCATGTGACAGGGATCCCAAATGCCTCGCTTCAGCACCGTCCAGCATCACATCATCACCTGCCGCATCCCAAATACGGACCATCCAACTTATTAGGGATTCATCGGACCGTCGGGTGTAATCCTTTCTTAGGCTGTGAAGGTCCTTTATGGACATGGACTCAGTAATGGTTTCTGTGCCTGAGTCAGTTGGTGGTTTTGAGGTTCCTTCCCCTGCATCTTTTGAGGTTCCTTCCCCTGCATCATCATCATCTTTTACTGGGCGATCAGTTTTGGTGGTGTGCTTCTTCCTCGTGACAGGAGCCACTGTCAGTGGCTTAGACTCTCCATCTGGTTTGGGCTTGCTGTCTGGTTTATCTGCAGCCTGAGTGACTGGGGTATCTGCAGGCTTTGCTGATTTATCTTCCTGTCTCTCTACCATTACATGCTGCAGTGTGCGATAGGCATATGCCAAAGCCCAACATATTGCAAGGAGCTTGTTCTCATTAGAATTGTCATTGTATTTCTCTTTCAGATATTTTGCCACCTCAGCTGGTTTCTGAACTTGTTCAGGGGGAAACTTGCAAACCATTGGGTCAGAGAATTTCTTCAAGATTTGGCCCATATCCTCCCATTCCCCACACCACTCAGGATGTTCCACCTCTGGGTCAGGTGTCTCAGCAGTCACCCTGGAAATCTGAGCTCTTATTCTAGACAAGCTGCAAACCACATAGAGGAAGATTACCAGATTAAATACCAGGAGGGTGGTCTCTTTAATATCCTGGGGAAACTGAACATTCTCAAAAGATAACCTATCAAATTTAAAGGGAAGGGAAACCTCGTCTCCTCCTCCTCTAACAATCTGGGTGCAATTACTAATAAATTCCCAAAACAGGCTACTGAAGCTAGGACTGGGGTTAGGACGGAGAAACCACTTATCATACACACTCCGAACAGCTGCCCGTACCTCTGTCAACTTCTTATAAATCATTATCACCGAGCACAGGAACAGGGAAATCCTGATCTGTCTCCCTGCTCTGTAAAATTTACATATCAGGGACAAGATTTGAGCAAGTTGTGGTTAGGCAAACAACCCTAGGGACCAAAAAAAAACCAGTACCTCAATGAAGCCTAAGGACCAAAAAGACATGAGTACATCAAGCCAGAGAGACATTATGAACTCAACCACCATGGTGATTACTTTACCCCAACACAGAATAAGTAAATTCAAACCAAAATGTAATTAGCACCGTTTTTTCACTTTCCTTCGAGCCACGCAGTTGGGCGCCACTAAATTTGTTCCAGTTTGGCCAAATTTAGAAATATATCCTCTGAGAGAAGGCACAACTACCCCTTCCCCCCCCCCCAGGTTCGGGAAAAAATAAATTTTCCTCGAAGGAAAGCAAAGAAGATAAAACTATTTATTTACCAAACACACGGGAAAAGGAAAATAAGGCTAAATAATAAAATGTTTCACTGTGGAGGAAAAAAACCTGGGAAAGTGTTAAGAGTCCTCCCTTTGGTCTCCTCGGCGCTGGGGCTTGGGCCAGGGCCAGGCCCTCTGTGCCCGGTGGAAAGTCCTCCCGATGTGCTCTGAGGTTGAAAAAAAACAGTCCAGTATAAAAGGGAGAAAATCCGGAATTCCAGAGAAGGAAAAACAAAGTCCAACTCTCAGTCTCTCTCTCCGGAGAACAAGAAGCTGAAACAACTGGCCAAAAGCTGACTGGAAAAGCAGCAAGCCGGGTGCTTCCTCGCTCCCCTGCCGCAGCTGGAAAAGAAAACCTGCTATCTCTGTGTGACCTTAAACAAGCTGCAAGCTGCCCTGAAAAAGTTTTGCTCAGTTTTTTCCTTCCCCCTCTCAGGCTCAGTTTAGAGGCACAGAAAGGCACAAAAATTAATTTTGGGCATAGGCAGCGATATGGGATACACATCATAACGTCACCCCAAGACAGTGTGTTAGATGTTAATCGAGGAAACCCTGGCTGGGGTTTTGGAGGGGGCAGAGGAAAGAGTGTCCCCTTCATTGTGTGGACTGTTTGGAGAATGCCATCTGATACTCCTATGCATCCTAGGCAGTGTGGTTTTGCTGGCGAATTTGACTCAAAAGAGAGGATTTGTTGGTTTTGTCCAGGCTGCCAGAAGGACAAAACCTTTGATTCTGCAGGAAGGAATTAAGCTGGCTTTAGTTTGGAAGAAGGAATTTCAGAGGAACTGGCAGTATATATACTACAGGAGTCACTATTGAATGAGGTGATAAGTGAAGAAATACTGGAATTATTACAGGGACTGGACTTGATTGCATTAATTCAATAATAAGGAGCTTTATGGAAGGGCTCCCTTCTTCAGCCAAAGCAAGTTGTTTTTGAAAAACAACCCTTTCCCACTTGACACTTTATCGTGCCATAAATCGGGTCTCTCCTGATGGGAGAGAATTTGCTGAAAGTCCTTGCAAGGAGTTTAAAAGATAAAGCGAGACATCTTCTGTAGTTTCAATGCTTCCAGATAGTTGTTTATTAAGTCTTATCAGAGGAACTGAGCCACTAGCGTGACTGTCTTGGGGTGACCTTATGATGTGTATCCCATATTGCTGCCTATGCCCAGAAATTAATTCCTGTGCCTTTCTATGCCTCTAAACTGAGCCTGAGAGGGGGAAGGAAAAAAAACTGAGCAAAACTTTCTCAAAGCAGTTTGCAGCTTGTTCAAGGTCACACACAGATAGCAATTGGTTTTCCCCACTGCAGGAGGGGAGGGAGGAAGCACCCGGCTTGCTGCGCCCAGAACAGTTTTTTTGGCCAGTGGTTCAGCTGATTTGTTCTCCGGAGAGAGACTGAGAGTTGAATTTTTCCTTCCCTGGAATTTCGGATTTTCTCCCTTTTCTACTGGACTGCTTGATTGCTTTAACATCAGAACACATCAGGAGGACTTTCCACCGGACACAGAGGGCCTGGCCCTAGGCCAAGCCCCAGCTCTGAGGAGACCAAAGGGAGGACTCGAATGCTTTCCCAGGTTTTTCCTCCACAGCAAGAGATTTTATTATTTAGCATTATTTTCCTTTTCCCATGTGTTTGTTAAATAAATAGGTTTATCTTCTTCACTTTCCTTCAAGGAAAATTTATTTTTCCCAAACCTGGTGGGGAAGGGGTGGTTGTACCTTCTCTCAGAGGATATATTTCTAAATTTGGCCAAACCGGTACAGTGACCCAGGTACAGCATGGAAGGAGGAAAAGTAGGAGTGAGAGCGAGAGAGAGCAATTATCAAGATTTACACAGCCTTTTAAAGACATTTTAACCAATAGTTACTAAAAATGTACATTATTTTTACTTTCTTACCAATTATTAAGTAACATGAGTAGGAACTGCAGAATTTTCTATCCAATCAATCCAAACTACTTTTACTGCAGAACATGGAGTGGTAAAAGGAGAAGAAGGTTTAGAGAACAACAACAATCCTCCATTTTGATATTTTTTACTCTTATCTATTTACTACAAAGAGAAGCCCAAAACCTCTAAATTTTTCACCCTGTGACAATCTTACATAGTAGTCTATAACCTAATTCACACCACTGTATTTTCTAGTTCTTGTCTGACTGTTGGTAATTTTTTCCAAGGTTTAAAGCTATACCAGCGGTGTCCAGGGGGGTAAGAACCCTTCAAAACAGGCAGAGAAATATTCTCGGCACTCTGGGTTCCTACACCCACTTTTTGACCTCTGTTGGGGTGATAAACCCAATAACACTACCCTTTCTCTCCCCTTTTCCTCTCTTTACTATCACACCTCTGCAAAACATTTTTTTTTTTTTTTTTTTGTATTGGTGATAGAGAATGAATATGTGAGTGACTGAGACGCACGAATAAGTGCGAAGCAAGTGCGGAGCTCTGACCTGCGTTTCCTTTATCCCGCCAGGAACGAGCGAAGTGAGTCCCGAAGTGGTTGTGCGAGAGCAAAAGACACAACTGAGACACGCGAATAAGTGCAAAGCGAGTGGGAGCTGTAATTCGCGTTTCCAAAGCCCCGTGAGGGGAGCGGCCAGAGAAGAGCGCAGCGAGAGGAGAGTAAAATGGGAAACAAACAAAGCCAAGATTTAGTGGCCAAAAGCCCCTTAGGGAGCATACTAGCCCACTGGAAGGAAATCGGGGGAGCACCAGAGGAACCTATTAATAAAAAGACTCTTATCAAATATTGCAACCAGTGGTGGCCACTTTATAAACTTGAAGGAGGGGGAGAAATGGCCAGAAAATGGAACATTAAACTATAATACCTTATTGCAGCTCATCTTGTTTTTACGTAGAGAACAAAAATGGGATCAGGTGGTGTACGCTGACATGTTTTTTGAACTCAGGGACCACCCTGAATGGCAAAAAGAGTGTGGTATTAATTTAGCTCCCAGAGACCCTTTTATTTTAACTATAGAAAAGGATGATTTGGAACAGGGGATAGGAAGATTAACACGATGTTGCTCGGCTTGTTCCATAGGACAGCGCTGTTTAAAATATCAAAATAAACAGCCTGAGGAGAGAATTAAAGACTTTGTCAGTCCACCTGGGGCGGAAAGGGCGGGGGGGGGAGAATGGGCTTTCTCCCCCACCATCACCTGAAAGGTGCAGGCGGATGGAAAGAGGAAGACACAGGGCTTCCCCCTTACTATCATTTTCACCTCTGAGCGGGCGAACTCGGGGAAAACTTAGGGCCCATTCAGTTTCTCCTGAAAATCGGGTGACTTCTTGGGAGGTTTTGCAGGCCCCTCTGAAAGAGGCTGCTGAGCCCACAGGGCCGATATGGCTAAAAGTAAATTTTTCAATGGCAGATTTGGATAGCTGGAAAGAGACAGCTAGGAGGTATCATGATGATCCATCAGGAGTAGCTAAAAGGTTTGGAGGTTTTGTAAAAGCATTGGACCCGGACTGGGAGGATGTTGACTTAATGTCTGATGCATTAACTGATACAGAAAAGGAACTTGTTTTAAAGTCAGCCAGAACCCATGTTCAGGCACAGATTGCTGCACAAACTTTGCAGGGCATTGTAGATGATTATGTGTCCATGGTAAAGCCTAGATGGGACTAAACCCAGATCATTACCAAATATTTAAAAGGTACCAGGAGTGGATTAAATTTGGGTTGGAAAATGCAATACCTAAGTCTGTGAATTGGGGGATTCTATGCAATAAAAAGAAAAAAAATGCAACAGAAACTCCCACAGAATTTCTTGACAGGTTACGGGAAGCTATGAGAAAGTATACTACCCTGAAGCCCTCAGATGAACAGGGAAAGCAACAATTAATTTCTCTATACCTTGGGCAGTCCTCAGATGACATTCGAAAAAAGCTGCATAGGATGAAAACTGAGGACCAAAGGAACCTAGTGAAACTAATTGAAGAGGCATGGTAGGTATATCGAAACAGGGATCTCCTGGAAAAAAGGAAATGAAGTAAAACCATAGCAAATGCAATGATTGCAGCTCTGAGAGAACATGGGACTGGCAGCAGGGGGCCTTTTAAACCAAGGCCTGGGAGTATCCATGGACAAGTGGGGAGACAGCCTGGAGCAAGAAACCCTTTGCCTCAGCTTGCAATCAACCAATGCACTTTTTGTAAACAGGAAGGACATTGGAAACGAAATTGTCCACAAAACAAAAATAGTCCTTCAAATAATCCCCTTCCCTTACTTGCTGAGCTACAAGAAAACTGAAGGGTACCGGCAGATCCCCACCTAGCAGGACTGCTGGTTATAATTGAGCTGGGAAAACAAGGAAAACAATTAGAATTCTTAATCAACACAGGTGCTACTTATTCAGTATTAAACCAATGTTTGTCCTTACAGGATGAAACCTCTGTAAATGTAGTAGGGGCAACCGGCCAACGACAGAAAGCACACTTCCTGAAGTCACTCAAATACAAATTGGGGAAGACCATCAGCATACATAAATTCCTGTACATGCCAGATGCTCCAAAATCATTATTAGGCAGAGATTTGTTAGAAAAATTGGAAGCTACAATTGAATTCAAAGCTGGACAGGTGCAATTTAAAGTAAAAGATGACAAATTCACTGATATTTTAAGCCTTGCCCTAACAAGACCTGAAGTGAAGACTACAGTACCCCAAGAAATGTTAAATCAGGTATATCCTGGAGTATGGGCAAAAGGAAAACCCGGAAAAGCTAAAAATGCAGACCTGATTATAATTAAATTAAAACCTGGAATGAGACCAGTACATATAAAACAGTACCCCCTAAAATGAGAAGATTGTAAAGGTGTTAAACCAATTATTGATGACTTTTTAAAATACAACTTAATAATAGAATGTGAATCTGAATATAATACTCCAAACTTACCAATAAAAAAACCTGATGGGATAAATTATAGATTGGTCCAGGATCTAAGAGCCATCAATAAAATAACTGAAGATCTCCACCCCGTAGTTGCAAATCCATACATATTGCTAACCAAATTAAATTATAAACAAGTGCGGTTTACTGTTTTAGATTTAAAAGATGCCTTTTTCTGCCTGCCTCTGGCCCCGGACAGTCAAAAGCTTTTTGCCTTTGAGTGGGAGAACCCAGAAACAGGAAGGAAAACACAACTAACCTGGACCGTGTTACCACAAGGATTCAAAAACAGTCCAACTCTTTTTGGGAAACAACTAGCAAAGGATTTGGAGAAGTGGACATCACCAACGGGAACTGGAGTATTGTTGCAATATATGGATGATCTCCTGATTGCAACAGAAACGGATGAAGAGTGCAATGAATGGACAGTAAGTTTACTCAATTTCTTGGGACTTAAAGGATATAAAGTTTCTCAACAGAAAGCCCAAATCACAAGAAAACAAGTGATATATCTAGGATATATCATTTCGGGGGGACAACATGAGCTGGGACAAGACTGAAAGGAAGCCATCTGTCAAACTCCCCAACCACAGATGGTAAAAGAGCTTCGAACCTTTTTAGTGAAACATCAGCAACCTGGGATCCTGTGGTACACAACTGCTTAGAGACTATGGAGACCATTTATTCCAGCTGACCAGACCTGAAAGAAGCACCTTTAGAAGAGGCTGAGGAAACATGGTATACTGATGGAAGCAGCTTTGTCAGAAAAGGAACCCAGAAAGCAGGATATGCAATCACCACTACTAAAAAGGTAGTCGAAGCCCCACCCCTTCCAGCAGGTGACCCGATACAAGTGGGGGGAGGGGGTGGAAAGAGTGTCACATCCGTCCCGATTGCGTCCTTGTTGGAGCAGCTTCGGGGGGTGCCGCACAAACACACTCAGACACACTCTGACACACCGCAGTTGGTAGATACTCGCAGCCACTCACACACACAGAGACGGACAGCTCCTGCAACATCACTGGGGACAGAGAGGTGAGAGAGGTCCTTTGTATGGAGTTCCAAGGGGTTTATTGGGGTCCCTGCTCAAAGGGATCCAGGGATAAAGAACACAGAACACCGAGGGTTACAGGGTTTTATCCGGAGCGGCACTGGGGGCGGGCAGAACATCAGAGACCAATCTTCTGGGGGCCAAGGGGTGGAGAGTACATGGGGTGACAGAACAGGGACCACTGGGGAAGGTGAGGGGTGGAACAAGGGAACAGGAAACCAGTGGGGTATCAAGGTGTTCCAGTTTGGCCAAATTTAGAGATATATCCTCTGAGAGAAGGCACAACCACCCCTCCCCCACCAGGTTCGGGAAAAAATAAATTTTCCTCGAAGGAAAGTGAAGGAGATAAAACTATTTATTTAACAAACACACGGGAAGGAAAATAATGCTAAATAATAAAATCTCTCGCTGTGGAGAAAAAACCTGGGAAAGTGTTAGAGTCCTCCCTTTGGTCTCCTCGGAGCTGGGACTTGTCCCAGGGCCAGGCCCTCTGTGCTCAGTGGAAAGTCCTCCTGATGTGTTCTAATATTGAAGCAGTCCAGTGGAAAAGGGAGAAAATCCGAAATTCTAGGGAAGGAAAAAATAATTCAACTCTCAGTCTCTCTCCGGAGAAAAAGCAGCTGAACAACTGGCCAAAAGCTGACCAGGAAGCCGCAAGCAGGGTGCCTCCTCCCTCCCCCCTGCCGCAGCTGGAAAAAAAAACGCTATCTGTGTGTGACCTTGAACAAGCTGCAAATTGCTTTGAAAAAGTTTTGCTCAGTTTAGAGGCATAGAAATTAATTTCTGGGCATAGGCAGGGATATGGGATACACATCATAAGGTCACCCCAAGACACAAGGAAAGGAGAACTATCTAGAACATGGACTTAAAAAGGGTAAAAGGGGGTGGTCTTAGGCCTCTGAGCCTGCCCACCAGCGGACCACCGCTGTTTTGGGGCTCTGTGGCTCCTTGGTCACTCCTGCGGTGGATTCAACCACTGCAACATCTCCCCCTTCTTTACTTAAAAAGAAGGCTTTTCCCACAGCCCTCAACAAAAAACTCTTAAGACAACTAAAAAGAAATAAAACCAGAAAAATGATCAAAATTACCCAAAGGGCAGTTTTGATAATTGAGGCCACCCAACCTGACAGTCCCCACTTCCCCAGGAGTCCGTCAAACCATCCGCCTACATCCTTCTTTAGGTCTTTTATCTGGTCCTGCATCTTCTGGATCGTTGTGTGGATGCTCTGGCTATGCGAGGAAAGTTTGAAACAACAGAGTCCCTCAAACTCCTCACAGCCGTGGCTGTGTGCCAGTAACAGGAAGTCAATTGCAGCCCTGTTCTGGAGCGTGGCCTGCCTGGTGGTTTCCTCGTCTTCGAGGAGCTGGCTGAGTGCACTCGATGTTAAATTGGCTTGCTTGCCAAGCCAGCACTCAAGGTGACCAATATCGCCTAAGGCCTTGGCAGCCGTCACCCATGAAAAAAATAGGGATGCCATGGCCTTCTTTGTATGAAAGCAATCGACAATTTCACTATTACAATTTTCATCCAATTGTTGAATAGATCTTTTCTCACGGGCCAATTGAGTTCTGTTACGCCAATTGATAATTTGGGTTTTGTTGGGTGCTAGCAGGGTAAGCTTTCCAAGAGTGCACGGCCCTCCTCGAAGACAGGAAGGGATTCTAGCCCAAACCCTGTCTCCACAAATAAGAAAGACTCCCTGGGGGAGCACTCTGGATTCGATAGTGGACACCAACAGTGTGGGGCTGGTGTAATTGCACCAGTAGGCAGCATCATACTCTCTTTTCGTGGGGTTGACATCTTTGGTGTAACTCTTTTTGTGATGTGCCAATTTGAGCCACTCGGAGTTGATTAATTTGTATCTGAATTGGACACAATAAGTGGCTTTGGAGGACCCCAGTAAGGCCAATTCTTGGGGCTCCTCTGGTGCATGCGGCAGTATCTTCGTCCACTGGTCCCAGGTGTCCACCGGGTTGGGCCTCTTACTGGCAAAGGGGTAGTCGTTGGGCTGGAGGGGGATCCCCACCAGGCAGGTGGACAATGGGTCTTCCACACCAGTCATTGAAAGGCACATATGGTCTTGGTTAATGGCCTTGGCCAACGTGACCCAAATGTTGGCCTTCGGTTGCGGGATGATCTAAGCAACAACATATGGTGTTATGATGCAGGAGATCATGATGAGGCGGAGGTAGGTCTCCATCCTGGCGGAATGGGGTTTTCTGGGCAGGCTCCTCTGTGGGGTTGTAAATAAAGCTAACATAAATCAGGATCAAAAGCATTAAAAACCTTACAACTTGTTGGTTCCTCTTTTAACTTTTCCTTCCCCTCTCTTTTCCCCCTCTTCAAAAAAAAAGGCAAGTAAGGGGCTTAGGGAAAGTGAGGGATCATGGAGTGGGAAAGCACATGAGGGAAGGCAACAGGGGCACGCTGTCTGGAGGTGGCGCGAGTTAGTTGTTGCATTGGCCTGTCTACTCACGCCGACGTCTCCTCCAGGAAGCACTTGTCTTGTCTTGAAGTGGTGTTGTTTCTTGTGTTTTGTCTCTGGTCTCAGGGGTCACCGCTGATGGTCCTAGGTAGGGCTTTACATTTCTGCCCGGCACCCACTTCAGTCCTGTAGGGGTAGATAATAAGCTGGAAGAGCCCCTGAATCTGGTGGCTCTCTGGGTCTTTGATCAACACCGGCGGTTGCTCCTTCAATTTGGCCTGAATCAAATTGGTAAAGTGCCAGAATATGGGGGGGGTTGGCTCGGAAAATGAGCTATTCAAAAAATTTATTGTGAAGAGACCCTTACAGAGTCTCACAATGGGAGAGTTAACCTCTGTCCCTCCACGTTGTTGATCAAGGACCCTCTTAATGGTTTGATGGGCCCTTTTGACAATGGACTGTCCTGTGAGGGAATGGGGAATGCCCGTGGTGTGCCGGATGCCCCAAGTACTAAAAAATTCTTGCAGTTCTTTAGCGACATAGGCAGGACCATTATCCGTCTTGATTTCAGTGGGCACGCCCAGGGTGACAAAGGCGAGGAAAAAATGTTTGGTGACATCCTTTGCCTTTTCTCCCACATGGGCGGAGGCAAACATGGCCCCTGAGAAGGTGTCTATGGAGACGTGTACATATTTAAGTCTCCCAAATTGGGGAATGTGAGTCACGTCAGTTTGCCAGAGTTCACAGCTACCTAGGCCTCGGGGGTTTACCCCTAGGCCTAATGATGGGACGTGGTAGCTCTGGCAGCTGAGACATGTCACCACAATTGCCCTCGCTTGATCCCTGTGGAGATCAAACATCCTGATGAGGGTGGGAGCATTCTGGTGGAAAAATTGGTGGCTCAATTTTGCCTGTTGGAAAGTGTTGGGTACATTGGGTGTTAGTACTGGCATTGCCAAAGTGTCAGTTCTCCTGTTCCTTTCAGCAATGGGGCCTGGGAGATCAGTGTGCGACTGCACGTGTATCACATGAAAAGGTTGCTCTTGGTGGGAGAGGAGATAGACCAGTTTTGAGAGCAATTGGTACAGCTTTGGATTTGCAACATCCTTCAACAAGGCATGCTCCACTCTGGCAGTTACTCTAGCCACATAGGCCAAATCTGTGACCAGATCGAAGGGTTCCTGGAACCTCTCAAAAGCTCTAACCACAGCTGCTAGTTCTGCAATTTGTGGTGATCCTTCCACCACCTGGACAGCAGACTCCCACATCTGAGTCCAAGGATCCAGCCAAGTCATTACCGACTTATGGGATGCTCCTGAGCTGTCAGTAAAAACTTTTAGAGCCTTGAGTGGGGTTTTGCTTTGCAGTTGTTTTGGGGCCAAATTGAAAGTTGTGTTAAACAACTTATGTTTTGGTTTGTGACTAGAAATTTGGCCTGGGTAGCTGTCCAGAGAGAACTGGAGGTGCTTGTTTGTCTGGAGCAAATGCTCCAAGACACCAACAGTCAATGGTACATGAATGCAAGTGAAGTCGCACCCAGCAAGGGTACGGAGGCCAGCTCTGGCTCTCTTGATTAATTGAGCCATCAATTCCTGTGGCATGGTGATGGTCTTGGATGGCTGATGGAACAGAAAGATCCACTTTATGATCAAGAGGGGGTCTTTCTGTGCTGCGTCCCACTGAAAAATGAGTCCGTGGTAATGAGGAGAGTTACCCAAAATGATGTAGCTGAAGGGTAACCTTGGGTCTGTCTGGTGGGCCTGTCGAGAAGACAGGGTGAGCTGCACCTTACCAATGGACTCGCGGGCCTCTGCGGTGATGGTTCATGGCAAGTCCAGGTTCTCACATTCCTTCAGGAGATCCAACAGGGGAGCAAGGTTCTCCATCGTAACACCCAGAAGGGGACAGACCCAGTTGATGGAACCACTGAGTTGATGGAGGTCTCACAGGGTCCTTGGGTAGTCCCGGATGGTCAGCTGCTGGGGTACGACAGTCTGTTCGCTGATGTGGAGTCCCAGGTAGGTCCATGGGCAGGTGTGCTGGATCTTCTCAGGATGAACTTCAAATCCTGTCTTCTCAACAGCTTGGACAGTCTTTTCCAGTGTCAAGTCCAGTAATTGTTCCTCCGGTGCACATATCAGGATGTCATCCATATAGTGGAGGATTATTTATTTTGGGAATGTCTTCCAAATGGGGGACAGGACATGGGCAACGTACCACTGGCAGATGGTGGGTGAGTTCTTCATACCTTGCGGCAGAACTTGCCAGTGGTACTTGTGCATTGGGACTTGCCAGTTTATAGACAGAATGGAAAAGGCAAATCAGGGTGCATCACACGGGTGTAGGAGGATATTGAAAAAACAATCCTTCAGGTCTATAACGGCAAGCTTCCATTGGCAGGGCAGCATAGAGGGCGAGGGTAGGCTGGGTTGCAGGGGACCCATATCCTCAATTACCTCATTGATTTTACGGAGGTCGTGGAGGAGCCTCCACTTGTCCTTGCCTGGTTTCGTTAGCACAAAGACAGGAGAGTTCCAAGGACTATTAGATGGTACTATATGACCCTTGGAAAGCTGGTCCTCCACGAGGGACTCGAGAGTGCTCAATTTTTCTTGGGACAGAGGCCACTGGTCCACCCACACAGGGGTATCCGTCTTCCACGTGAGCCACAGGGTGTTGCGCTCTGCAGTGACCCTGACTAAAATTCCCGGGATGGTGGTGGGATTTCCAATCAAGTCCTCCACTGGGGTAAAAGATCCCTGCCCCAAAGTTTAAATCCTGAGTTGATGACAAATGGTGGGATGGACACAACGTGACCGTCCGGGCCCTTGATGATGATATTATTAGTACTCCACATGGAAGCTGCTGACCTCTCTATCCAGGTGATCCTCCCCTTTACCGGCTTCAAGCCCCGTTCTTTGGGCCACTCGGCACTGGAGACCATGGAGATATTGGCTCCAGTGTCGACCATTCTGGTCAGGGTGGCCGTGGAGTACCCATTGCACAGTCTGCAGTTTATAGTTGGTTTGCCCTGTCCCGCAATTTTCGCACACCATATGGACCGGCTCTGGCAGTTTGAGGGCCTGGTCTTGGGTCTTTTCCAGGTTACTTTCACCACAAAGGTGTTCCATAGTTAGATGGTTCTTGGTGGGATTCCTCTGATAGCATGAGAGGAGATCCCGGAGTAATCTCCTCCATGTTCTGTCGGGGTCCCTCCCCCTGCCATGTAGCCCTGGGAGCCCTGAGGGAGGCACGGGGTTTCCCTGCCCCTGGTCAGCCTCATTCCACATTGGTAGGTTTGTGTTTCCTGCGCGGGCAAAAAGGACCTCGGGTCCTGACTGTAGCAGTTCCTCGGCAGAGCCCCAGCCATGCGGCTGGAGAAATAAACGTCTGAAACTTCTATCAAGAATCCGTCTATATATATTTCTTTTCCACGGGACTCCTGGTTTGATATAGGTATGTTACAGTATCCCCACTGTAACATAATGGTGGAGATGCCGGGGAAGACACCGATCCCTGAGGAAATTCGTGAGTAAAAAGCCACTCTAGGCCTCTCTCTCTCATCTTGTTTTGGATATTCTCTCTGGACTATGGAAGAATCGTGGGAAATGGGGCTCTCTGAGCCACAGAAAAAAATGTATCTAGAAGTAAAAGGAATCCTTGAACAACAAAACAAAAAAGTATTGGAACCGGGAGATCTTGAACACTTTTTTATCTGGCTTTTCAAAGGGTTCCCCTATATTTCTCGAGACTTACTTTTTGATATCAAACCTCCTGGATCTTGTCAGGAGTGTTTCTGGAACGAGATCTGCGATAAGCTAAGGGATGGACTAGCGATAGAAGCTCTCCGTGGATCCTTTATAATCAGTGACGCTCTTCAGGAGCATTTGTATGGTCCCATTACCCTTAAAGCAGAAGATCATACTTCTCCCGTGGCCGAGACTGCGTGGCAGCCATCCCGGGAGAACATGACTGCAGCCGTGCCAGCAGAGGTGCCTGTGCTGGATGTGCCCGGCCCCCTCGGGAGTGCGCGCCTTATCGCGGACCCCATCCCTGTCTCGGGGTCCCCGGCCACGCGACCGCCAGTGAGGGAGCGATGCCGCAGGCGACGCGGGTGCCGTGGGCCATGAGCAGCCAGGAACCGGGGCTCGGCGTGGAAGCCCTCTCTGAGCATACGGCTCAGAGACCCCTGTGGAGGGAGAAGTGGCGATTTCCACAGCGACACGAGAAGCCATGCAGCGTAGCTCCGAGCCGAAACGGGGCAGCTCTCAAAGCAGCGTGGAGTTTGTGGAGCGGAACCACTCACAGGCCACGGAGCCAGCGGCGATGGCAGCATGGGGCCGCGCAGAGCCCAGACACACGCCAGAGCAGGGCCGCTCAGAGAGCAGAGAGCAGCCGCAACGCGGGGGCCTGACCGAGACGTCGGAGTCGGAGAGGCGGCAGCCACGCGGGACCAGCAGCCACGACAAACACGCAAGCACGTGATAGGAGAAGTTCTAGCAAAGAAAATCACAGGAACTGTGAAGTGGTACAATGTAAAAAACAACTATGGATTTATAACACGAGATGATACAGGGGAAGATTTATTCATCCATAGAACTGCCATTAAAAGGAATAACCCTAAAAATTACCTGCAAAGTGTAGGAGATGGGGAAGTTGTTCAATTTCATATAGTGCAAGGAAAGAAGGGTTTACAAGCAGCGAATGTTACTGGGCCTGGAGGTATTCCAGTCAAAGGCAGCCGTTATGCACAAAATTATAAACAATATCCATTCCAGCAATTTCCCTACCCACAGCCTAATTTCCCCTTTTACCCTATACCCAATATGAACCCTTTCCTAAGTTTACCCTATCCCCAGTTTATTCCTAATCCGTTTTTCACTCCATGGCTTCCTTATACAGTTCCATTTCCCTACAATTCCTCTCCGATGCCGATGGGGGGATGAAAAGGGGGAGGAAAGAAACCCTCTCCTGCCTCAGTTTCCCCACAGGCATGTCCAGAGAGTTCTGTCTCCCTTCTGTCAGCCCTAAGATGTTCCACAGAATCTGTTTGGACATTTAAAGACTCAGGAGGGTGGCTTGTTTTGTTTTGAAACTGTTCTTGTTATGTTTATCCAGTTGTCTTCATTCTCCTTTTATTAAAATAAAACGGGTGAAATGTCGGGGTCCCTCCCCCGCCCTGTAGCCCTGGGAGCCCTGAGGGAGGCACGGGGTTTCCCTGCCCCTGGTCAGCCTCGTTCCCCATTGGTTGGTTTGTGTTTCCTGCGCGGGCAAAAAGGACCTCGGGTCCTGACTGTAGCAGTTCCTCGGCAGAGCCCCGGCCATGCGGCTGGAGAAATAAACATCTCTGAAACTTCTATCAAGAATCCGTCTATATATATTTCTTTTCCACGGGACTCCTGGTTTGATATAGGTATGTTACAGTATCCCCACTGTAACAATGTTCTTTCCCACAGCAGGTATTCTACGGGGGAAAGGAGACACGACATGATGGACTTGATGTTGTGTGGAACCAGGGTGTTGGTGGTGAAGGTAGCCTGTACCAAGCTTTTAAAATAGGGGGAATTCCCTCCCAAACTCCTTGCCTGCCTTGCATAGCTTTTTTAGATGTGCGAATGGAAATGGCTCCCATCCGGGGTTCCCTGCCCTGTTATACAAAACTGGCTCAGCCATAAATCCCCCTTCTCCACCCACCTCCTGGTTCTCGCCACTCCTACTTCCGGCCCCAAGAGCATGGGAACCAGAATGGGCTGCATGGGAACCTGAAGTGGATTGGTTCCCAGGGGTGGAGCCACTGATGGAGGGGGCGGGAACTTAGGCGGAGCCCGTAGCTGGAAGGGGATTCACGGAGACAGGGGAGGGGCCTGACGCAGTTACACCCATTGACGTCACAAGGGGCAGAGACAAGAAGGAGCTGCACATTTCGGTGGAAAAATGGGACAAGGAAGGGGACAAAATGGCAGATCTGGCCATGAGGTCAGCGCCATTTTGCGGAGCAACCGGGGGGGACACTACTGGGAAAGAGGGCATAGGCTGAAAGGTTTGGGGAGAGCTCAGGGCAGCATGGGCAGTGCTGTCCTGAAAAGGGTGCTGAGGGGACCTAAAAGGGTCAGAGGGATGGTAGCACCTCTGCACTGAGTGGTGGGCTACACCTTTCAATCCCCCCCAGAAAGAGGTTAGTGGGGTGAGGAGCACAGGGAGAGGGCAGAGGCAGAGGGGCAACTTCAACAAAGGGATTCAAACTACCTGACGCTCCCAACTTGTTCCCCCCATCCTTAACTGATTTATAAATTAAAGCCAACAAAGGAAAAATCTTCCCCACCAAATCATCCCCATTTCTTTTTAAAACTGTTAACTTCTCCCTCACTTTATCACAGAACTCAAGCAATTTAACCGACTTAACCAAGACTTTAGGAAAAACTGAAAGATTCATTGCACAAAATGTTTTAAAAGACCCTTAGAAAACTTAAATTTTCCTGCTTTTAGGAAGCCCACAACTTGGATGTACACCTCTCTTTGGGGACAGGACAGCCTAGCACCCACCTTCCCCAAAAAAAACCTCACCCACCACCGAGAGGAAAGGGAAAAAAAAACCTCAAAGGCGCCCCCTGGAGCTTCACTCACCAAAACGCCGAGTCCCTGACTCTGAAGCTCTCACGGGAAAAAAAAGAAGCTCTCAGCAGGGTCTCCTGGCTTTGACTGGTCCCTGTCCCTGAGAGGAGCATCAGTCATCTCTCAGAACAGGTCCGATAAAACTCAGATCTGTCTTCAGAGGCACAGCTGCACCGAACACGAGCTCCTGACAGCCTCCAGCTGTCAGGGACGCTTTTTGGGACTCTCCTCAGAGGTCCCTGTTCGGGCGCCACGTGACACGATGCAAGTGGGGGGGTGGAAAGAGTGTCGCGTCCGTCCCGATCGCGTCCTTGTTGGAGCAGCTCCGGGGGGTGCCGCACAAACACACTCGGACACACTCTGGCACACCGCAGTTGGTAGATACTCGCAGCCACTCACACACACAGAGACGGACAGCTCCTGCAACGTCACTGGGGACAAAGAGGTGGGAGGGGTCCTTTGTATGGAGTTCCAAGGGGTTTATTGGGGTCCCTGCTCGAAGGGATCCAGGGATAAAGAACACAGAACACCGAGGGTTACGGGGTTTTATCCGGAGCGGCACCGGGGGCAGGCAGAACATCAGAGATCAATCTTCTGGGGGCCAAGGGGTGGAGAGTACATGGGGTGACAGAACAGTGACCACTGGGGAAGGCGAGGGGTGGAACAAGGGAACCGGAAACCAGTGGGGTATCAAGGAAAGGAGAACTATCTAGAACATGGACTTTAAAGGGGTAAAAGGGGGTGGTCTTAGGCCTCTGAGCCTGCCCATCAGCAGACTACAACTGTTTTGGGGCTCTGTGGCTCCTTGGTCACTCCTGTGGTGTACTCAACCACTGCAACAGCAGGAACTTCCGCACAAAAGGCAGAGATCATTAACATCTGGACTGATTCAAGATATGCATTCGGTGTGATGCACGCCCATGGAGCCGTATGGAAAGAGAGGGGACTTTTAACATCACATAGAAGACAAATTAAGCATGCAAAGGAAATCCTATGACTCTTGGATGCCATCAACCTACCCACACAAGTGGCAATCATGCATTGTAAGGGACACCAAAAAGGTAACACGGAACAGGAGATGGGAAACTGTAGGTACAAAAATGCTGCTAGCAAGGATTTTCTTGCTATTTTCTAAGTCCGTGAGAGACTTTTCTCTCTCACAGAAGAGGTAGCAGGGAATGTAAACAACCAAGCCACCTGCAACCTTCAAGAGTCTTGTTTATAGTATAGTAGAAAAATATTTTGACAATGGATGTTTTAGGATTTTAGCCAATCACCCCCAAGGGGTGGCTGGTCTTTGTCCAATTAGACTAAGAAGAAAAAAGTCTATAAAAGAGTTTGTAAAATAATTAAATAAATCAATCTTGCTGCACAATTCCTGCCTGCTGGATCTTCTCCTCCTCCTCCTCCCTATGGCTGCAGGACACAGTGATATACCGTAGGAACCAGGCCTGCGGTAATAGGAAACTGATTGGCAGACTTAGCTGCCAAAAAGGTGGCAGAAAAAGAACAGGTACAGGCATTGGCCCTGATACCAGACAGTAAGCCTATAACCTGGGACATGCACATGGAGGTGTTAACCCCTTCGTGCTCCCGGCCTGGCCAATAAATGTGTGCTTTACTTTACAGTACCGTACTGTGGAGTAGATTCCTTTGAATCACATCATCATAGCCCCTTCCACGGCTAGGCTTCTTGTCTTGCAAAAGTAGCTTGTTCTGCAGAAGCAGTTACGGTTAAGCATAGCAGCTAACACTTTTATTAATCTATACTTTATACTAAGGTGCTTGTATATTAAGGTGCTTATGTTAAAGGAGTTCTGTGTTTCAGTACTGTTCTGTGCCATGTTGCTGTAGGCCCCCCACGCAAGTGGTGCATGCTGAGCTCCCAGCACAGGCGAGAGCGGGCGGGCAGGCGGACCCCCCCGCCCTTCCCTCAGCAGCAGCTCAGATGTGGCGAAGTGCATGGCCGCCATCACCTTAGCCCTGAGTGATGGGGGAAGGAAAAAAGAACAAAGGAAAAAAATACATGTTTACAATACAGAAGCCCTACCCCGGCCCTGGCCGCCACCACCAACCCAAGCAGCTTCCCTGCCCCAAGCAGCACTCCCGACCACGCCTGGGCAGCCCCCTCCCCCATCTCTGCCATCCCCCCTGTGTCCGCTCCAGCCCAGAAAGCGCCATGGGAATTCTCTGCATCTGTCTGAAGTACCTGTTGAATTCACTTTCTGATGGTTGTTGCTTGTATTATCAAATATGGGGGTAGTTTATTCTAAAACTAAAGTGGGAGATGATATTCTGAATTCTCTGTTGAAATGTATATTGAACCACTGAGAAAAGATGGGAAGAAACCCGCTACTTAAGTCTCAACTGTACGGAAAATCATGATATTGTCAGGAAAATTAATCCACAACCAGAGGTTTATGCCCAAAAAGGAGACAGAGGAGCAGAGGAGTCCCATAGCTTTATTCATGAATAAAAGGAGAGGTCATGGGGCAATTTCCCATGGGGTCTCTCAAATTGCTAGAGGACACAGCCTCCTTTTTATCCTAATTTCCTGGCCTCATCTCCCTCTCTCTTTCCCCATTGGCTGAGGTACTTGAGAGGTACAGACTTCCTCAATCGCCTAATACAGGCCCCCTTCTAATGCATACCCTCCCCCCCTTTTTCTTCTTTTTCCTTGTGTCTCTGTTCTTTTTCTCTAAGTCCAGGGATTTAGTACAGCCATGGGTTGTGGAAGCTGACAGCTGTTCAGAAAGTCTCACAGACATAGACTTGGACACAATCGCTATATATCCTTGAGAACTTGATTTTACCCATGAGAAGCCTAGTATCAAAAAGAAGCGAGAAGCCATAAACAACTGTTGAAGAACGCACAGATGTGTTAGGGAGGCTGTTATTTACGTATAATTGTTTTTTAATGGGTGTTAGCTGCAAGTAACCAGTAGTTTTATGGGGTGTTAATGTGGAAGCCAATAGAGACATAGTACGACTGTCTAAACACTGTATAAAAGAGCCCTTATAGAAATAAAGGGCGCATTTACCATTGCCTGTGATGCCTTTTCCTGGTCTTAAAATCAAGAGTCATACATGGTTAGGAGGGGAAAAGGGATTTTACTTTGGTATTTATTTTAAGGATCCTTAGGTGCACACGTCCAGGTCATATGCATCAAAATGCACCCCTCAAAAATGCCCCAAAAGATTGGGTATAACATTATAGGTCTTACTAATTAGCATATCTATCAAAGATTCCCCAATGAGAGGCTCGAGTGAGCCCCCCTCCCCAAGGAACCTTCCCCTGGATGGTTCTATCTTGGTTTACAGAAATGTGTTCTGGAGAGGACCTTGGGGTCTGGGGCACACTGATCCCTAGCTACGAAACTTTTAAAATGTTTAGTCTCTCAGCTTGATAAACAAGTCCAAGAATGTAGGCAAAAAGCACTAAGAATACAGAAGTTGTAAAAAGGTATAACAGGGGTATAAAAGAAAAGGCAAAAAATCTTCATGGCATCATTTCCCCCCTTTTAGAGACTAACAAAACTCTACCTTGTCTAGTCTCTACTCTATTACTCTATTCTTTACTTGCAGAACCGGTTTACACAACCAGGCTATTACACAGATAATAACTACAATTACAACTATTATGAATATTTCTTTTACCCAGGCCCAGTTTGGTAACCATGAGGTGACGGTATCCAAAATATGATCAAAATTTAAGGTGTTATTTCTAGAAGCTACTTCATGTAGAATTTGAGTTCCCTTCCAAATTTCATCCAAATCTTTCTTAATTCTTCCAGTTTGGTCCACATAAGAGCAGCAAGAAGTATTGACAATAGCACATACACCACCTTGTGCAGCAAGTATGAAATTGAGAGCTATCCTGTTTTGCATAACAGCATGGGACAGACTGTCAACTTCTTCCTGTAAGGCTGAAATTGCATCTGCAGTATGCTGCTCAATACGTTCAATGACGGCTGAGATGTTTACAATTGGTCTCCAGTTCAACTACTCCGTAAGCAGGTACAAGGGCTCTGATTATGCTATGGAAAAGTGTGGAACGTTCAATGAGGGGATTAAGAGATCTTTTTCTCCTCATTTGGTTTTTCAAGATGGTCAAATATTGTTATATTTGGGACCACAGCCCCAATGGCACAAGCCTGGTCTTTGTTCGCGGGCATAACTTTCCAGGCGTTATTGCCACATATCCAATACAACCCTGTCCCAAAGGGGTGAGCCAGTCTCCACCCTGTTAATTTCATCTTTGCTGCAATTCTTGGGTCTATTATTTCCCTGAAATGGATCTTATGACAATATGAAGGAAGAATGACTTTTCCTGTGGTGTTTACAATTGCACAAGGAACCTTATAGTTTGCACACTCTACCAGGCCACTCAGGGTAATGGGGGGCAGAAGGGTGCTATTCATTGGTTCCCACGTTTCAGTGCGGTTCTCTTCCATTAAAATGCCAATCAATGGCCAGTGACCCCTCCCATCTAAGGGTGGTAACTGAGTACAGATCCAGCAATCGCTCTTATTAAGAATTTTGGACACATTTTGGACCACAGTCTTATGCAAATCATGGGGTGAACCCTGAACCATGGTTACCAGTTGGGCAAACAGCAAACATGTAAAAAACAGTTTAAACAGCAACTTTCTGATTTGTATCAGTCTCTGTCTTCTTGGTAGTTTCGGGAGCAGAAGCTTTCTTCACCCTGGAGTAGTGAATCCACAGTCCCTTGACAGCAACCTTGACCGCAGTAAAAGTGGTCAGCTGTGGGAGACAGAGGAGTAGAAACTCCTGCAATTAAAGGAGGCTTTGATTTACAACCCTGGAAGAGACTAGGTCTGGCTTAATTGACTGAGATTTATAGACTTTAAGCAAAAGGATTACAAACTTGTATTCCTATAATTATAAGTAAAATTGTACACTGGATGTTTTGGTGAAGGGTTTTAAAATATAATAGTGTGATTTTATAAAGTTTAAGGTAAGAATGTAGATGGTATGAGAGAGACATCTGTGTGTACGTGACATGAGAAGTTATTGGTCAAGACACAGCTGCATTGCAGTGAGAAGTGCCCCAGGCGATAGGTCATAAATCTAAAACAAAGTGTCGTTTTAAGTGCCTGTTGGATTAGAAAGTTATAAATTACGATGTAACCCTAAATCTTGTGACTAGTCGCCATTATTCGGAGGTATTGTAAAATCTCACGCCTTGGCTGATGCGTTTGTTATTTTAAACAATAAATTCGTGTAACTGCATAGTCCCATCCCTGAAAGTTATTTTCCTCCGACACGTGAACGCACAGGAAATTTGACAAGTGGTGCCCGGTGTGCGGCGGATTTATGGCGCAGAGGTCGGAGTCAGGATGAAGAGGATTCCCCCGGTTGACGTGAGCTTGAATTAACCAAACCCTGAAACGAAGGGTGATCCGGTGAAAGCTAAAGCTGAAAGGAAGCTTGACAGAGGGTCGCGGGCCAATTTCTCCCATAGCATGCCAGTAAGACAACTGTCTTCAATGTTGAGTGGAGGCAGGGACCGGGTAGGTTAAGAGATTGTAGGAACCCAGAGTGCCGAGAATATTTCTCTGCCTGTTTTGAAGGGTTCTTACCCCCCTGAACAACACTGTTTTAGCCTCAAACCTTGGAAAAAATTACCAACGGTCAGACAAGAACTAGAAAATACAGTGGTGTGAATTAGGTGATAGACTACTATGTCAGATTGTCACAGGGTGAAAAATTTAGAGGTTTTGGGCTTCTCTTTGTAGTAAACAGATAAGAGTAAAAAATATCAAAATGGAGGATTGTTGTTGTTCTCTAAACCTTCTTCTCCTTCTACTGCTCCATGTTCTGCAGTAAAAGTAGTTTGGAATGATTGGATAGAGAATTCCGCAGTTCCTAGTCTTGTTACTGAATAATTGGTAGAAAAGTGAAAATAATGTACATTTTTAGTAACCATTGGTTAAATTATCTTTAAAAGACTGTGTAAATCTTGATAAAGAGGTCTCACTTCTGCTTTTCTGTGCTCTATGCTGTACCTGGGTCACGCTAGTGGCTCTGTTCCTCTGATAAGACTTAATAAACAACTATCTGGAAGCATTGAAACTCAAGGAAAAGTCTCAATTTATCTTTTAAACTCCTTGCAAGGACTTTCAGTAAATTCTCTCCCATCCGGAGGGACTTGATTTACGGCATGGCTCAGTGTCAAGAGGTGGGTGAGAATATTTCAAAAGAACAAAGGGACGTTTATAGTAAGTTAGATGCCTTACTCAAGTTGCATTCTGAGCCTCTTCCCAGCAGGGAAGTGAAAGATTTATTTCTTTGGGTTTTCTGTAATTGCCCTGACGTTGACTTTGACCTTCTTCTTACTAAATCAGTTTGGAATGATATTGCAACTAGACTTTACGATCTTGCTTGGAAAAGCTATAAGGCGGCGGCTGTGTTAATCCCTGCTTGCCGGGTGGTGATAGAATTGTTGAACAGCTCGGTGATTAATGGCGGCTCCGGAATTTTAACTGCACCACAGGCTCCCTCACAGTTGCCCCCTCCGGCCACTTCTGATATTGCACCCAAAAGGGGGGGTGGTAAAGAGAAGAGGGGGGAGCCCTCAGAACTGACATGGTGCTGGAGGGCAGGAGGTCCCGGAAATTACATCTCAGGAAATGACATCTTCAGAAGTGATGAAAGCAAAGATGGATGCCCCCCGACAGCTCGGAGGGTTGCCGGTAGCACAGCAGATGTGCAAACTCAGGATGAGTGTTTACCATCAGTGGATGAATCTAATTTAAGCCTTCAAGATATGAATAGGCTTTCCTCTGCCAATAAGCAGAGAGAAATAAATCTTAGAGAAAAGCCTGTTTTAACAAATTGGAATGTTATACATCGGGAAGTATCTAAAGAGGATGATCTTGTCCCAGCTTGTAAATCGTTGTTAGCATTGCTGGTGAGGTATGGGAGAGGAGGAGCAAACCCGAGATGGGAAGCCCTAGCACATGATGACATTAAGGATTTAAGGGGAGCTATAAAGGAGAGTGGCTTGGGATCTCCCTACTTTAAGCAGCTGTTAAAAGCAACTTTAGATCAAGTGGACTTGACACCTTTTGACTGATTCACAGTATTTACTGTGGGATTTAAAGTGGCGTAGACTTCTTGGAAAACTGATAGAGAATTATGCAGGAGGTCCTAATGCAGCTCTGACATTTGCACAACTGGCAGGACATCCACCTCATGACAGGCCAGAAGATCAAGCAGACCTGGCGAGGGCGCTCCTTGCTGACATCAAAGAAGCAGCTAAAAGGGCAATTTTGCAAATTGAGCCTGTGGGTTCTCCACAAGGTGCCTATACACAAATCAAGCAGGGTCCCACCGAGACCTTTTCTTCTTTCATTGATCGGCTGACCCAGGCTTTGGAGAGACAATGTGAGGATGATGTTGCTCGTCCAATTTTATTACGGAATCTTGCTTATGTTAATGCTAATGAGGAGTGTCAGCAAACTATTAGAGCTTTACCAGGGATACAACCAAGTATTTCAGATATGCTTGAAGCATGTAGTAAAGTTGGTACTGCACAGCATACAGCTGTCGTCCAAACTGATTCATTAGGAGAAAAACTGGAAAGAGCTATTACCAGTCAAGCTGAGATGATGAACAAAAGGCTCTCTGCTCAAGCTGAGATGTTGGATACAAGACTTGCAACAGCACTTAATGCTCTTGCTGTAAGCAATTCTCAAGCAATGCCATGAGCTAATATAGATGAAAGAGTGCTTTCGATGTGGCAAGCTTGGACATTTAATAAGAAATTGTCCAGGGCTTAGAGAGATTCCAACAATACCACTTCGTTGTCCGAAATGTAGAAAGGGAAGACACTATGCTAACAGATGTCACTCTAGATATGATGTAGATGGGAATCTCTTGTCGGGAAACCAATTTTTGAGCGCGATGCCTCGCCGCGCGACGAAACAAATAGCAGCAGTCCATCACCCAGAGCTCCAATCCTCTGGAGACCAAAGTCAGCAGAATGGTCAAATGCCTCCCGAGCGACTCAAACCTCCTGCCCGCTGGAGCATTCTGTACCTTGGCAGCCTCCAAATTGATATGCTTTATGAATAGTTCCCACTACCTGATACCCACAGGAGTTACTGGGACATCTGAAGAAAAGCAGGACTTTTTAATTATGGGAAAAGATGCATGTCATATTATAGGTCTCGTGGTTTATCCAACAATTATCTCAGCAAATTATCATGAAGAGCTTACAATTTTGGCTCAAGCGTTACAACCTCCTTTAGTTGATCCTGCAGGAACACAACTAGCCACAGCTGTTGCAGTGCCTACTACAGCTGTACGCAGAGCAACAGAAATGGAAGGTAAGCAACCTATAACAGAAAACAAACTTGGGACCAGAGATTTTCTGGACAGAACATATTGGACGTGACAGGCCATTATTGACTTGTGGTTTAATGCATAACAACAAAACAATCATGGTTCAAGGCCTATAAGACATGGGAGCAGATGTCACTATCATTTCTCACTTGTTTTGTCCAAAAGACTGGAAGCTGGTAACTCCCCTGGATACCCTCACAGGTATAGGGGGGCCACTTTATGCTTACAAAGTGAATCTGCGATTACAGTCAGAGGACCTGAGGGAAAAACAGCAGTTGTTCGTCCTTTTATTGTGAGGAAGCCTATTATAGTCTGGGGAAGAGACTTGTTATCTCAGTGGGGAGTCAAGTTGGAAGTGGATTTTTAGTGGGGGGCCATGCAGGCACTCATCACCCCTAAGCTTTTGTGGAAGACCAATGAAGCCATTTGGGTTAATCAGTGGCCCCTAGAGGAGGAAAAATTGAGTGCCCTTAAGAAATTAGTTCAAGAACAACTGCAAAAAGGACATATCATAGAAACAACTAGTCCTTGGAATTCACCAGTGTTTGTTATACACAAGAAGACCTCTAATACCTGGAGACTGTTTCAAGACCTTAGAAGGATCAACAAAGTAATAGAAGATATGGGACCCCTCCAACCTGGACTTCCTTCGCTCTCTATGATTCCCAGAGATTGGCCTTTAGATATCATTGATTTAAAGGACTGTATTTTCAATATTCCACTTCATCCAGAAGATGCCCCACGCTTCGCATTCTCCGTTCCAAGTATTAACTGACAAGAGCCATTGATGAGGTACCATTGGGTTGTGCTTCCTCAAGGGATGAAAAATTCACCTACTATATGTCAATGGTTTGTGGCAAAAGCCTTGTCTCCAGCTAGGCAAAAAACATCCTAAAGCGAAGATTCTACATTACATGGATGATCTGTTAATCACAGCACCAACACAGAAGGGAGACGGAAGAAGCTTGGGACAGTGTTGTAACAGAGATTAAAAGGGCTGGACTTGAGATTTCTATGTCAAAAATACAGGAAACTCCACCGTGGAAATATTTAGGATGGAAAATGACGGAACAGTCAATAAGGCCACAGAAAATACAGCTTCGAATTAAAGTTCATACTTTACAAGATTTGCAGCAGCTTTTGGGAGAGATAAATTGGATTAGAGTTCCTTTAGGGATTACTAATGATGAACTTGCTCCAGTTCTTGACTTGCTAAAGGGAGACTGTGACATTACATTCCCAAGAACCCTCACACCTGAAGCTCTAAAGGCACTTGACAGAGTAACAGAGGCTTTTCAGAAAAGACAAGCACATCGTTGTGTAGATTCACAACCATTCTTCCTTGCAGTACTGGGGGGAAAAATGCAATTGTATGGTCTTATATTTCAATGGGATGCTTCTGCCAAAGATCCCTTATTGATAATAGAATGGGTCTTTTTGCCTTACAGATCTCCAAAAACAATCTTCACAACGATGGAAATGTTAGCTCAGATTATAATCGGAGGCAGGTCAAGGTTGTTAACTATGGCAGGCAAAGAGTTTGCAATAATTTATTTGCCTCTGAAGAAGCAATATTTTGATTGGGCATTACAAAACTCAGAAGAACTTCAAATTGCATTATTGAATTATCCAGGTACCTGTTCTATTCATTTCCCTAGTCATAAATTATTTCAGGCAAAATTAAGCTTTAGAGAAAGACCGCTGTTAAGTGAAGTGCCTTTGGATGCTGTGACAATTTTTAGTGATGGATCAGGAAAGACACATTGCTCGGTGGCAATGTGGCAAGACCCAGAAACTAAAACATGGAAACAGAATATTCAAATAGTAGAGGGTTTGACCCAGGTAGTAGAACTTGCAGCAGTAGTTAGAGCATTTGAGCTTTTCCCGGAGCCTTTTAATTTGATTACAGATTCTGCTTATGTTGCTAATATAGTTAAGAGAATAGAAGGATCAGTTTTGAAGGATGTTAGCAATAATGCTCTGTATCGTCATCTTAAATGTCTTTATACACTTGTGCAAAATAGAACTAATCAATATTTTGTCTCCCATATTAGAGCTCATTCTTCACTCCCAGGATTCCTGGTGGAGGGCAACTCCAGGGCTGATAAGTTAACAGTTGCCATAGTGAACATCTTGCCAAATATTTTTGAACAAGCAAAGTTGAGTCATGCCTTTTTTCATCAGAATGCACAAGCCCTTATGAGAATGTTTCGTCTTTCCAGAGATGAGGCTAGAGCAATTGTAAATACCTGCCCAGATTGCCAACTGGTGCAGCCTCCTGTCTCCATGGGAGCAGTAAATCCTGGAGGGCTACAGAGTTTGCAATTGTGGCAAAGGGATATTAATAAATATTCATCTTTTGGAAAATATAAAAATATCCATCTGTCAGTGGATACATTTTCCAATGCAGTTTTTGCTCCTGTACGCACAGGAGAAACAGCAAATCATGTGTGTCAGCATTTTTTGCAAGCTTTCGCTTCCTTGGGGGTGCCTCAAGAAATAAAAACAGATAATGGTCCTGCTTATACAGCCCAGAAGGTAGCCACATTTTTGATGAATTGGGGTGTTCGTCATACTTTTGGCATTCCTTATTCGCCCACAAGTCAGGCAATTGTAGAAAGGACACATCATTCTTTGAAGCGTATTTTAGATCAACAAAAGGGAGATCTAGCACAAGCAACACCACAGATGCGATTAAGTAAAGCCTTGTATGTTTATAACTTTTTGAATAGTTCTTCTGCAGAGCCTGATCCTCCAGTATTTAGGCATTTCTCTAATAGCACACACGCAAGATTAAGAGAAAATCCTTTGGTTCTGATTAGAAATCCAGAAACAGGACAAATAGAAGGTCCATTCCCATTAATAACCTGGGGCAAAGGGTTTGCTTGTGTTTCTACAGGTACGGGACCTAGGTGGCTTCCTGCGAAGAATGTGAAACCATATCACGCGCAGAAAGAAGCTGACAACTCTACGAGTAGAGAAGAGAGTACGCAGACGTGAACTTCGCAGAGACTACAGCCCATACCTGCAATCTCTTGTTTTATTGTTAAAGCTGTAAATTTTAGGTTTTAGGTCGATGTAAGAGTGCATAAGCAAATGTGTTGTAAAGATCTTTTGGCAAATAATCCTCATTTTTCTATTTAAAGAAGGTACAAAATATTTTTGTGCCTCATCATTAGATGAAGTGAAAATAAAATTGGGAAATAGAAAAAATATTCTTACAAATTTGTTTAGAGACTGAGATTTGAGAAGGAGTCTTTTGCCAAGAGAGCTTTCAAGAAACATGAAATTTAATCAAATGTTAAGTTTGTTTTTTGCTTTGTTTGTTTTGTTTGCTTTTAGTAGTGTAGCTTTGCCAGTCGATCAACCTAAGACCAATGTTTGGGTGACTTTAGCTAATGCTTCAGGGTTGGATACTCTATGTCTGTCTACCACAACTCCAGAAAATCCATTTTCAACTTGTCTAGTCAATGTTCCAATAGAGAATTGGCCAATACCAGGGAAGATTGACAGGGCCTTACGAGGTACCTTTGCGGGATCAAAAGTTTGGGAACACTATACTCCAGTAAATACATGGGAATGGTGGACTCCCTATCTTCCTAAAACCTCTGATGAACCTGAGGAATTGGAAATCCTTGGTTCTGTAAAAGTCAAATTCTGTGTTGAGTTCCATTCTACAAACACTAATCAATCAATGATGAGAGATGTTTCTCCATATCACCCTGTCTATAAGAACCACACCTTTTGGTGTAATAGTACTTTTGTATTCTCATTTGCACCTAGCTCTATTCCTCTGCAATTACCAAGAGGAATGTTTTGTGTATGTGGAGACAGAGCATGGCCAGCTATCCCTTCAAACATTAAGGGTGGTCTGTGTACTTTGGGAGAGCTTACACTATTTACTCCTAATATGAAGACAATTGCCAAGGTGAGACAACGACAAAAAAGATCTGCCCCGCATCAATATGGATTGTTGGGGTTTTAGTTTAGTCCTAGTTTTTTTCTGTTAAAGGAATTTTCCCCCCCCATACATGTTGCTAAGACAACAAATCGCTGATCGTTGGATACTTAAGAAAACAAAGAGCTACCCACTGAGGGTGGGGTGTGCCTGGCTACTCTTTTGTTTCACCTGGGTGTGGGGTCAGTTCGCTCTCTGCATCTGAGAGAGAGAGGAGTCTGCTTGCTTCGGCTACTTTTCTTTCTGCGGGAAACAGCACCGGGATCCCAAGGCAGCCCTCCCTGCCCTGCTGGAGGCTGGGCTGTGGCCGCCCTGCCCGGCTGTTGCTTCAAGCTTTTGCTGTGTTGTAGCCGTGCTCGCCCTGCCTGCCGGGATCTCCGGGGGGAGGGGGGATCCTCCATTTGGATACATCTCGTCTGTCCTCCAGGATTTGTGATCATCCCAACCACTCCAGCCTGCTGCTCCAGCCTGCCGTTCCAGCCTGTCGCTCCAGCCTGCTATTCCCGAAGCTCCAGCCGGACACCAGGGCCAGCTGTCCTGGGTTTGTGAAGCCCTTGTTCCATCCTTCCCTGGGATCCCAGGCCATCGGTGTTGGGTGCTCCCTGAGCTCGCTCCGGTACTCCCCCTGCAGCCGCGGGGAAACCATCGCACCTGCCCGTTCACCAGGAGCCGCCAGCGCCCCTGCCGGCTGCGAGCGGAAGTGCACCCAAGGGGAAAAGGGCCTGACAGCCGAGAAGGCTGGGACTGGGTTTGTGATTGTTTGCTGTTAATACTATAGTTATTGTTGTTTTGTTTGACTGGTTATATATATATATATATAATAGTAAAGAACTATTATTCCTATTTCCCACATCGTTGCCTAAAGGCCCTTGATTTCAAAATTGTAATAACTCGGAGGGGAAGGAGTTACATCTGCCACTTCAAGGGAGGATTCTGCCTTCCTTAGCAGACACCTGTCTTTAAAAACCAAGATGGATCTTGGCGCCCAGCCGTGGAGCCTGAGGGCATTAAGAGAGAGAGGTGACAAAGGAATAACAGTTCCTGGGTAACTTAATTTTGTGTGCTGGATATAGGAACCTTGCTAGGCAGCACAATGTGGTCTACTTTACCCTGGTTCGGGTGGCAGGTGGTTGTGGCTATATTCTCCCCCTTTGCAGCTCCTTACCTAAACATGGGTCCTCTGACTAAGGCTACCATTGCTGTTATCCAGCTTGCGCTATGGGTTGAGAAGGTGAGGAATTAATGGGTTTTTAACTTCCTCCGGAATGGGGGTACTTGGATGAAGGGCTATCACACACTAAGTGCATGCTTTTGGGGCTATGTTAAAAATGGTACCTTCTGTGAGGAAATGACACCAGGGGAAGTTTTCTCCCAACCCCTCAACCAGTTCTTTGGGCCCACCCCACCAATTTTTGAAGGGTTTAGTTTCCCTCTGAGTACTAACCAACTGGTGCTGGTAGGCCTACTCTATTTAGCACTAAGGGATAAGCTGAGATTGGCTTGGATAACTACCCAGTCACCGGCTCCAGAGACGAGAGATCCTACCCCAGAGCCTGATCCCACCCCAGAACCTGACACAGCCCCAGATACTAGAGATCCCACCCCAGAGGCTGATCCAGCCGCAGAGCCTGACACAGCCCCAGACACTAGAGATCCTACCCCAGAGCCTGACACAGCCCCAGACACTAGAGATCGTGCCCCACAGCCTGAACCTGCCCCACAGCCTGATACCGCCCAACAGCCCACCTCAGAAATAGACTACCCGAACTGGGAGGGGGTACTGGTGAAGGGGATGCAGGAGATGTGCCAGGAGATGGGCCAGGTGCGCAAGGTGATGTGCCAGGAGATGGGCCAGGTGTGCCAGGAGATATGCCAATTGCTAAGGGAATACACCTCCTCAGCTAGTGAAAAACCCTCTCCCTGCCCCAAAGAGGGTCAGTCCAATGGTGCAGCAGTGGAACCCACAGACGTTACAACCATCCAGGCTCCAGCCGAACCACAAGGACAACCACAGCCAGCAGCAGCTGCCCCTGTGCAAAGGAGGAAGTATAAGACCAAATCAGTACAACCAGTTAATGATGATGGGGAACCAGGGCCCTCGCAACCAGCAGGAGAGCCAGAGTGAGAAATCATCACTGAGTCCCTGTCATACGACAGTCTCCGTGGTATGCGAGACGACATTGTGCAAAGGGGGCGTGAGCCTTATACAACCTGGCTGCTTAGGGTTTGGGACCTTATGGCCACAGGTGTGCAATTGGATAGTGGGGAGGCAAGGTATCGGGGATCATTGACCCAGGACCCAGGTGTGGACCAAATATTTGTGAGGGAGCCAGGGCCCCTTTCTCTCTGGGAGCGGCTCTTAATGAGTGTGAGAGAAAGGTTCATTCACAAAGAAAGAATGCAGGAGTACCATCATAGAATGCAGTGGAAGACACTCCAAGAAGGGATCCAGCAGCTAAGACAGGTGGCAGTATTAGAGGTACTCTTTGGGAGGGATGGACAGCATGATAATGACCCCGATAAGGTCAGGTGCACAGGACAGATGATGTGGAACCTGGCAAAGCTAGGGCCATCGCAGTACACCACCTTCATTGCAACGCTTGATGCTGACAATAACCGAGAAACAGTGGGCTCTGTCACCAACAAGCTCAGGAATTATGACAGTATGGTCAATGGTCCGCTGAAAGCTCATGTCTCTGCTGTGGTCCAGGACCTCAAAGAGGAGATGAAGGAGATGAGGGAGGAAATGAGGGAGGAGATGAGGAAGGTCAGTGTGGCACCAGTGCGAGTCACAGGCCCCAAAGTCAGAGTCCGTCGTCCCCCTGCTAGAGAGAGAAGATACACCCCACGAGCTGAGCAGTGGTTTTTCCTGTGTGAGCATGGGGAAGACATGAGAAGGTGGGATGGGAAACCCACCTCTGTCCTGGCAGCGCTGGTGCGTGAACTCAAGGAGGGAGGCACTAACCGAGGGGGTTCCACTAAGGTGAAAGTAGCCTCAGCCTCCCGTGACCAACCCGCCAGGTATTACAAAAGGGAGGATGATATGTCGGATCCCCTTGAAGGTACCTCTAGCATGTACGCCCAGGGAAAGAAGGATAACCAGGGCTAGAGGGGCCCTGCCTCTAGCCAGGGAGAGGCACGGGAGAACCCCTTTTTCTGGATGGTGTGGATTCGATGGCCTGGCACATCAGAGCCACAAAAATATGATGCATTGGTTGATACTGGGGCACAGTGTACTTTAATGCCATCAGGACATGTAAGGGCAGAACCTGTATCCATTGCTGGGGTGACCGGGGGATCACAGCAGTTGACCCTTTTGGAAGCTGAGGTGAGCCTGACTGGGAAAGAGTGGCAAAAGCATCCGATCGTGACTGGCCCAGAGGCCCCGTGTATTCTGGGCATAGACTTCCTCCGGAATGGCTATTACAAAGACCCAAAAGGACTCAGGTGGGCGTTTGGGATTGCTGCTGTGGAGGCAGAGGGCATTAGGCAGTTGAACACCCTGTCTGGACTATCAGAGAATCCTTCTGCAGTTGGGCTCCTGAAAGTGGAAGAGCAACGAGTGCCAATTGCCACCTTGACAGTGCACCGCCGGCAGTATCGGACAAATCGAGATGCTGTGATCCCCATCCACAAGATGATCCGCGAGCTAGAGAGCCAAGGGGTGGTCAGCAAGACCCACTCACCCTTCAACAGCCACATCTGGCCTGTGCGCAAGTCTGACGGGGAATGGAGATTGACTGTGGACTATCGTGCCTTGAATGAAGAGACTCCACCGCTGAGCGCTGCCGTGCCAGACATGTTGGAGCTCCACTATGAGCTGGAGTCCAAAGCAGCGAAGTGGTATGCCACTATTGACATTGCCAATGCATTTTTCTCAATTCCTCTGGCAGCAGAGTGCAAGCCTCAGTTTGCCTTCACCTGGAGGGGCGTGCAGTACACTGCAGACTGCCCCAGGGGTGGAAGCACAGTCCCACCATCTGCGATGGACTGATCAAGGCTGCACTGGAAAAGGGTGAGGCCCTAGAACATCTGCAGTACATTGATGACATCATTGTGTGGGGGAACACCGCAACAGAAGTGTTGGAGAAAGGAGAGAGAATCATCCAGATTCTCCTGGAAGCTGGCTTTGCCATCAAAAGGAGCAAAGTCAAGGGACCTGCCCAAGAGATCCAGTTCCTGGGAGTAAAGTGGCAAGATGGACGACGTCACATACCCACTGAGGTCATAAATAAGAACACAGCAATGTCTCCACCAACCAACAAGAAGGAAACACAAGCTTTCCTAGGCGCCATAGGTTTCTGGAGGATGCACATTCCCGAGTACAGCCAGATCGTGAGCCCTCTCTACCTAGTTACCCACAAGAAGAACAATTTCCACTGGGGCCCTGAACAGCAGCAAGCTTTTGCCCAGATCAAGCAGGAAATCACTCATGCCATAGCCCTTGGCCCAGTCAGGACAGGACCAGAGGTGAAGAACGTGTTCTACTCTGCAGCCGGGAGCCATGGTCTGTCCTGGCGTATCTGGCAGAAGGTGCCTGGTGAGACTCGTGGCCGACCACTGGGATTCTGGAGCCGAAGCTACAAAAGGGTCAGAAGCCAACTACACTCCCACAGAGAAGGAAATCTTGGCAGCTTATGAAGGAGTCCAAGCTGCCTCAGAAGTAATTGGCACTGAGGCACAACTCCTCCTGGCACCCCGACTACCAGTGCTGGGGTTGGATGTTCAAGGGAAAGGTTCCTTCCACGCATCACGCCACCGACACCACATGGAGCAAATGGATTGCTCTCATCACACAGCGTGCCCGTATTGGAAACCCGAATCGCCCTGGGATTCTGGAAATTATAACAAACTGGCCTGAAGGTGAGACTTTTGGATTATCTTCTGAAGAAGAGGAAGAGCAAGTGACTCGTGCTAAGGAAGCCCCACCATATAATGAGCTACCGGAGACTGAAAGACGTTATGCCCTCTTCACTGATGGTTCCTGCCGCATTGTAGGCGCTAACCGGAAGTGGAAAGCTGCAGTATGGAGCCCCACATGACAAGTTGCACAAGCTACCGAGGGACAAGGTGGATCGAGTCAGGTTGCAGAGCTTAAAGCTGTCCAGCTGGCTTTGGATATTGCTGAACGAGAGAAGTGGCCGAGGCTCTATGTCTACACCGACTCGTGGATGGTAGCTAATGCTCTGTGGGGATGGCTGGTTCGCTGGAGAAAAGCCAACTGGCAGCGCAGAGGGAAACCCATCTGGGCCGCCGAGATTTGGCAGGACATCGCCGCCCGAATAGAGAAGCTGACCGTGAAGGTTCGACACGTGGATGCGCACGTACTCAAGAGTCGGGCTAATGAAGAACATCGCAACAACGAGCAGGTGGACCGAGCTGCCAAGGTGAAAGTATCACAGGTGGATCTGGACTGGCAGCACAAGGGAGAATTATTCCTAGCTCATTGGGCCCATGATGCCTCTGGTCATCGGGGGAGAGATGCAACATACCAATGGGCCCGTGACCGAGGGGTGGACCTTACCATGGACAGCATTTCACAGGTCATCCACAATTGTGTGACCTGTGCTGCAATCAAACAGGCCAAGCGGGTGAAGCCTCTGTGGTACGGTGGACGATGCTCAAAGTACAGGTATGGGGAAGCCTGGCAAGTTGATTACATCACCCTTCCCCAAACCCGCCAAGGCAAGCGCTACATGTTGACCATGGTTGAAGCAACCACTGGATGGCTGGAGACCTACCCTGTGCCTCATGCTACAGCCCGGAACACCATCTTGGGCCTGGAAAAGCAAGTCCTGTGGAGACATGGCACCCCCGACAGGATCGAGTCAGACAACGGGACTAATTTTAAGAACAGCCTCATCAACACCTGGGCCAGAGAACACGGTATTGAATGGATATATCACATTACTTATCATGCACCAGCTGCCGGAAAAGTTGAACGCTGCAATGGACTACTTAAAACCACCCTAAAGGCACTTGGTGGGGGGACCTTCAACAATTGGGAAGTGAACTTAGCAAAGGCCACCTGGATGGTCAATACCCGAGGGTCCATCAATCGAGCTGGTCCTGCCGAGTCTGAACCCTTGCACACAGTGGATGGAGATAGAGTCCCTGTGGTACACCTGAGAGGTATTTTAGGAAAGACTGTTTGGATTAATCCCACCTCAGGCAAAGGCAAACCCATCCGTGGGATTGTCTTTGCTCAAGGACCTGGTTGCACTTGGTGGGTAATGCAGAAAGATGGGGAAACCCATTGTGTACCACAAGGAGACCTAATCTTAGGTGAGAACGGTGTGTAGGGTTTCATTGTACATGTGTGTGTATATATATATGTATGTATGTATGTATATGTATATGTATATGTATATGTATATGTATATGTATATGTGTGTGTGTGTTTAGAGCTTAAGAAGGTTTTGGTTTGGGATGATGTAGATGGTAATAGAATAAGGGGTGGATAATGTCCTGGGTTGAGGTGTATTCTATTACCATCTTCATGAGCTGTGGAAATCAGGTGGGGCAGTGTTTCCTTGCCTCCTCCCCCCAGACTATCTTTCTGTTAATGGCCCATCATTGTCCTGCTGCATGACTCAGAGATAACTCCCTCCGGACTATCTTCTGTTAATGAGCCTAATCAACACTTGGCCTCATGACTCATTACGCTATTGTGAGATGCTCCACCCAGAGGGAGGAACCAAGCATCCCATCATGGATATAATCTGGGACTCTGAACACCAGAGACACTCTTTCCACTGGATTTCCAGAGGACAGGAGCTACACAGCCACCACTGGACTTTCTGAGGAAGAGCAGACCCCTTCTACTACAGGATCACCACTTCAGAGGACTGCTACCACTACCCCGCCTAACAGGGACTCAGGTTGTATCTTGACTCTGTCAGTGTTTTCTTTTACTTTCTTTTCCTTTCCTTTAATTTCCATTAAATTGTTATTCTGACTTGGTGCCTCCCACTGGTTTGTTTTCAAACTAGCACACAGTTAGACTTGGGTTGGCAACATAATGGAGAGCTGTTCCTAGCTCAATGGGCCCATGTTGCCTCAGGCCATTAGGGCAGAGATGCCACCTATAGGTGGGCATGAGATTGAGGGGTGGATCTAACCATGGACAGTATCTCCCAGGTGATCCATGACTGTGAGACATGCACTGCGATCAAGGAGGCCAAGCGGGTGAAGCCCCTGTGGTATGGTGGATGGTGGTCCAAATACAAGTATGGGGAGGCCTGGCAGATTGATTTCATCACTGTCTCGGTTTGAAAGACAGGTGTCTGCTAAGGAAGGCAGAAGCCTCCCTTGGAGTGGCAGATGTAACCCCTTTCCCTCTGAGTTATGATTTTGGAATCAAGGGTCTTTAGGCAAAGATGTGGGAAATAGGAATAACAGTTCTTTACTATATATATATAGATAGATAGATAGATAGATAGGTAGATATATAACCAGTCGAACAAAACAACAACAACTATGACAGTAACAGCAAACACAAACCCAGTCCCAGCCTTCTCGGCTGTCAGGCTATTTCCCCTTGGGTGCAGTTCCGCTCACAGCCGGCAGGGATCGCTGGCGGCTCCCGGTGAGCAGGGCAGGTGCGATGGTTCCCCCGCGGCTGCAGGGGGCGCTCCGGAGCGAGCTCGGGGAACACGCGGCTGCTTTGGTGCCCTGGGATCCCGGGGAAGGATGGAACAAAGGAGCTTCACAAACTGGTGGGCAGCTGGTCCCGGGTTCCCGGAAACAGCAGGCTGGACTGGTAGGCTGGAGCGGCAGGCACAAACACAAATCCTGGGTGGCAGACGAGATGTATCCAAAAGGGGAACCCCCCGGGGCTCCAGGCAGGCAGGGTAAGCACGGCTATAGCGTAGCGAAGGCTCGAAACAGCAGCGGAGTAGGGCGGCCGCAGCCCACGCTCCAGCAGGGCAGGGAAAGCAGCTTTGGGATCCCCGGTGTTGTTCCCAGCAGAAAGGAAAGACGCCGAAAACAGGAACCAGCAGCTCCTCTCTCTGCACCTTCTCCCTCCAGACGCTGAGAACGAACTGAACTGCCCGCCAGGTGAGAACAAAAGCCTGGCCGGGCCCTTTTGTCTTTCTTAAGTATGGCTATCTCCTCTCAAGTATGGCCATTTATCTCCTAGCAACATGCTATGGGAAAAAATTCCTTTAACAGAAAAAAAACTAGGACTAAACTAAAAACCCCAACAATCACACTGCCTCAAACCCGCCAAGGCAAGCGCTATGTGCTCACAATGGTAGAAGCCACCACTGGATGACTGGAGACCTACCCTGTGCCTCACGCTACTGCCCAGAACACCATCCTGGGCCTTGAAAAGCAAGTCCTTTGGAGGCATGGTACCCCTGAGAGAATCGAGTCTGGCAATGGGACTCATTTCAAGAACAGCCTTATAAACACCTGGGCTAGAGAACATGGCATTGAGTGGGTGTTCCACATCCCTTACCATGCACCAGCAGCTGGGAGGGTTGAGCGGTGTAATGGACTGCTTAAAACCACCTTGAAGACACTGGGTGGGGGGACTTTCAAAAACTGGGAGGTGCATTTAGCAAGAGTCACCTGGTTAGTTAACACCCGAGGCTCCACCAGCCGAGCAGGCCCTGCCCAATCCGAACCTCTACAAACAACAGATGGGGATAAGGTTCCAGTGGTGCACATGAGAGGTGTGCTTGGAAAAACTGTTTGGGTAAAGTCTGCCTTGAGCAAAGACAAACCCATCCGTGGGGTTGTTTTTGCTCAGGGACCAGGTTGCACCTGGTGGGTGATGCAAAAGGATGGAGAAACCTCATGCATACCTCAAGGGGACCTTGTTTTAGGGTGAACTACCCATGGCTCTGTACTTGAATCAGTATCAGCATGTATATATGTATATAATTCGGGTGATGCATGTATTTATATGGTTTAAAGGGTTAAGTTTCATGTAACATATTGGTATGGAAAAAATTCGGGGTGGATAATGTTGGGGTTTTAGTTTAGTCCTAGTTTTTTTTCTGTTAAAGGAATTTTCTCCCCCCATACATGTTGCTAAGACAACAAATCGCTGATCGTTGGATACTTAAGAAAACAAAGAGCTACCCACTGAGGGTGGGGTGTGCCTGGCTACTCTTTTGTTTCACCTGGGTGTGGGGTCAGTTCGCTCTCTGCATCTGAGAGAGAGAGGAGTCTGCTTGCTTCGGCTACTTTTCTTTCTGCGGGAAACAGCACCGGGATCCCAAGGCAGCCCTCCCTGCCCTGCTGGAGGCTGGGCTGTGGCCGCCCTGCCCGGCTGTTGCTTCAAGCTTTCGCTGTGTTGTAGCCGTGCTCGCCCTGCCTGCCTGGACCTCCAGGGGGGGTCCTCCATTTGGATACATCTCATCTGTCCTCCCGGATTTGTGCTCATTCTTGCCGTTCCAGCCTGCTATTCCCGAAGCTCCAGCCGGACACCAGGGCCAGCTGTCCAGGGTTTGTGAAGCCCTTGTTCCATCCTTCCCCAGAATCCCAGGCTACCGGTGCTGCATGCTCCCCGAGCTTGCTCCGGTACTCCCCCTGCAGCCGCAGGGAAATCATCGCACCTGCCCTCGTCACCAGGAGCCGCCAGCGCCCCTGCCGGCTGCGAGCGGAAGTGCACCCAAGGGGAAAAGGGCCTGACAGCCGAGAAGGCTGGGACTGGGTTTGTGATTGTTTGCTGTTACTGCTATAGTTATTGTTGTTTTGTTTGACTGGTTATATATATATATATATATATACATATATAATAGTAAAGAACTATTATTCCTATTTCCCACATCGTTGCCTAAAGGCCCTTGATTTCAAAATTATAATAACTCAGAGGGGAAGGGGTTACATCTGCCACTTCAAGGGAGGCTTCTGCCTTCCTGAGTAGACACCTGTCTTTAAAAACCAAGACATGGACCAGAGTGCAAAGATGATTTTACCCTATGGGGCTATGGGAAAAGGCTTGCAACATCTCTTCTTATGCCACCAGTTGCCTCAGTAGTTGCGTTAAAACAGTTGGATCGGTTGAGATATTGGCTGAGTAAACAATCTAATGGTACATCCCTTGTATTAAGTGGCTTTTTAGCAGAGGTCAAAGATGTGAGGCATGCAACTTTGCAAAATAGAGCAGCCATTGATTTTCTTTTGTTGGCCCATGGACATGGATGCAAAGACTTTGAAGGGATGTGCTGTATAAATCTGACCACTCAGAGTCTATTCATAAGAGCCTACAACAACTTAAAGAGGGTGTGTCGAAAATAAGAATCGATGATGGAACTTGGCTAGATAATTTGTTTAGTGGATGGGGTTTAGCATCGTGGGTAAAGAAATGTCTTACAACAGGCCTATACATTTTGGCAGTCACAGTAATAGTTCTCATAATGGTGCTTTGTCTGTTTCAATGCGTACAGCGAATGATTGATAAATTCATCAAAGGAGTTTTTTTGGTGCAGAAAGGAGGGGGAGATGTGGGAGACAGAGGAGTAGAAACTCCTGCAATTAAAGGAGGCTTTGATTTACAACCCTGGAAGAGACTAGGTCTGGCTTAATTGACTGAGATTTATAGACTTTAAGCAAAAGGATTACAAACTTGTATTCCTATAATTATAAGTAAAATTGTACACTGGGTGTTCTGGTGGAGGGTTTTAAAATATAATAGTGTGATTTTATATAGTTTAAGTTAAGAATGTAGATGGTATGAGAGAGAAATCTGTGTGTACGTGACATGAGCAGTTATTGGTCAAGACACAGCTGCATTGCAGTGAGAAGTGCCACAGGTGATAGGTCATAAATCTAAAACAAAGTGTCGTTTTAAGTGCCTATTGGATTAGAAAGTTATAAATTATGAAGTAACCCTAAATCTTGTGACTAGTCGCCATTATTCGGAGGTACTGTAAAATCTCATGCCTTGACTGATGTGTTTGTTGTTTTAAACAATAAATTCATGTAATTGCATAGACCCATCCCTGAAAGTTATTTTCCTCCGACACGTGAACACGTGGGAAATTTGACAGTCAGCAAAACTTGGAATGGTCGCTTCCACTTGGCTTGCAAGGGGTGGCTGTCCCACCACTTGATGTAGACCCAGTCTCCAGGCTGGAACAGATGAACAGGTGTGTCCAATCCTATTGGTTTGGATAACACGACGAATCTCTGGAGCTTCTGCAAAGTGGAACTCAGAGCCATTAAATACTTCTGCAAATCATTTTTACCTCTCATATGAATTTCCCCGGGGATGTGTGGAACCTGGTATGGCCTGCCATATAATATTTCATAGGGACTGATGTTGTCCCTTCGCCTTGGCTGTATGCGGACTCACAGCAAGGCTATAGGCAGGGCTTGAACCCATGTCATGGATGTCTCTTGACAAATCTTGCAAATCTGGGTTTTGAGGGTCCCATTCATGCGTTCAACTTTGCCACTTGCCTGGGGCCTGTATGGTGTGTGCAGGTCCCAGGTAAGTCCCAAAATCTTGCTAACTTCCCCAACCACTGTTGCAACAAAATGTGGTCCCCTATCTGATGACATTCCCAAAGGAACCCCACATCTTGGTATTATATGATTGAGCAAAGCTTTCACTACTTCTTTTGCTGTGTTGGTGCGACAGGGGAAAGCCTCAGGCCATCCGCTGAAGGTGTCAACCAGTACCAGTATATACCTGCATCCCTCTTTGCATGGCATCTCAGCAAAATCTATTTGCCAATAATCTCCCAGGAGATCTCCTGTCTTTGTCACTCCTAACACAACTCTCTTGCTTGTGTCAGGGTTGTTTTTACAGCAGGTTTCACTCTGGCTTGTTACAGATTGTAAAATATCAGTCATCCCTCTCCCTATCACTACTTTCCTCAGAAGTTTTAAAAGATTTTCTGTTCCCCAGTGGGTACTTTCATGCTCTTGTTGGGCTATTTCCCGAAGGATCAGGGGTGGAACTATGACTTGTCCTACCGGGGTAACAGTCCACCGACCTTCTTTGATTTCAGCCTTAAGGAACTTAATTAATTTGTGATCCCTCTGATTGTATTTTGGGGTAAATGATGACAGATCTATCTCTTTCTGTGGTACCACTGCAAAAATGCCTTTTTCTGCAATCCCCCTGGCTGTTTCATCAGCAAAACGATTTCCTAGTTCAGGGGCTGTTTTCCCTTTTTGATGACCCTTGCAATGCATGATAGCCACTTCCGTAGGCTTCCAAATGCTCTGTAAAAGTGCAAGAATCTGTTTAGCATGCTTAACCTTATTACCTTGAGCAGTCAGCAGGCCACGTTCCTTCCAAATAGCTCCATGGGCATGCACAACACTGAAGGCATATTTGGAATCAGTCTATATGTTCACCTTCTTCCCCTCACTCAGTTCTAGAGCTCTCGTTAGTGCAATGAGTTCAGCTTTCTGTGATGATACATCTGGAGGCAAGGCTTTTGCCTCAATGATTTTATCTGAGGTGGTTACGGCATAACCGGTCATCTTCCTACCGTTTTTCATGAAGCTGCTCCCATCAGTGTACAATTCCCAGTCTGGATCCTTCAAAGGAACATCTTTCAGGTCTGGTCTGCTGGAATATGTTTCCTCTATTGTCTACAAACAATCATGCTCAGGCACACTGTTAAGTAACGTGGATGATAAAAACATTGCAGGGTTTACCACAGAAGTTGTCTTTAGGGTAACAGCATCTCATTCTAACAACACAGATTGGTATTTGAGCATTCTGCTAGGGGACAGCCAGTGTTCCCCCTTTTGCTCCAGCACATTTATCACTGCATGGGGTACATACACGACAATGTGCTGCCCAAAGGTGAATTTACGGGCCTCCTGTATCAGAAGGACTGTTGCTGCCACAGCTTTCAAGCATCCTGGCCAACCCTGGGCTACATTGTCTAGTTGTTTTGAGAAATAGGCCACAGCTCTTCGCTGGTCTCCAAGGTGCTGTGCCAGTACCCCCAGAGCAACATTCCGTCGCTCATGTGCAAAGAGTTCAAAAGGTTTAGTCAAGTCCGGCAGCCCCAGAGCTGGGGCTGACATCAAGGAATGTTTCAGCTGTTTAAATGGAGCCCTGGCATTCTCTGTCCACATAATTGCCCCCTTTTCAGCTGCTTTAGGGACCTCATATAAAGGTCTCACCAGTATACCGTAGTTTGATATCCACAGGCGACACCAACCCACCATTCCCAGGAAGGCCTGTATCTCCCTTACAGTATGGGGCTCTGGAAGTCGACAGATGGCTTCCTTCCGCTCTCTGCTGAGTTGTCGATGTCCACGGAAAATTTCCAGGCCCAGGTATACTACTATTTCCCTGGCAACCTGTGCCTTCTCTTTCGAGACCCGATATCCACTTTGGCCTAAAAAGTTCAACAGACTTACAGTGAGCTCCATACAGTCATCTCGTGTCTTGGCCGCTACCAAGATGTCAGCAACATACTGGAGAACCGCTCCCCCTGGTTCTTGTTCCCTCCAGTCCTCAAGCTCCTTTGCCAGCTGGTTTCCCAATATGTTTGGGCTGTTTTTGAATCCTTGTGGTAAAACTGTCCAGGTGAGCTGGGTCTTCCTGTTTCAGTATTCTCCCACTCAAAAGCAAAGAGTTCTTGGCTATTCTTATGCACAGGGATGCAGAAAAAGGCATCCTTGAGATCTAAAACAGTGAACCACCCTAATTCATTTGTTAGTGTTGTCAAGAGTGTGTAAGGATTCACTACCACTGGGTGTATGTCCTCTGTTATCTTGTTAATTTCCCTCAAATCCTGTACCAACCTGTAGCTTTTACCATCAGCTTTCTTTACTGGCAAGATTGGTGTGTTGTACCTGGATTCACATTCCACTAACAACCCCAATTTGAGAAACTTTTATTACAGGTACTAATCCCTTACGAGCTTCTAATTTCAGTGGATATTGTCTTTGCCTTGCGGGTGTAGCCCCTGCTTTGAGTGTGATACTCACAGGTTCAGCTTTTTTTGGATCTCCCAGGAGAATCATTGGCCCACACTATTTGAATGACAGCCTCTTCAACTTCTTTGGGAATTTTTCCATGCCATTCCTGTACAAGGATAGTAGCTGCTTCGATAATTTTAGATTCTGGGATTATAACTTTCACTCCCCCCTCCTTGGAAAACTTAATTTCTGCTTCCAATTTTTCCAATAAATCTCTGCCCAATAATGGCATTGGGGAATTTGGCATATACAGGAACTGGTGAGTGACCCAGTGTTTTCCCAATTTAAATTTTAAAGGTTGGAGAAAAGGCCTTGTTTCACTTACCCCTGTAGCTCCAATCACATCCACAGTGTCTTGACTCAGTTTACCTTTTAAAATGTTTAACACAGAATACGTTGCCCCTGTATCAACCAGAAATTCAACATCATCATTCCCCAGCTTAGCTACAACCAAAGGCTCTGCTGGGGTAGTTACCTTCGGTCCCCATCAGTCCGTATTTACAGTTAGTTCCGAAACTGGGGGCTTCTTTTCTGCTCGTGATGGACACTCATTTTTCAAATGCCCCCACTTTTTGCAAATTGCGCATTGGTCCTCACCTAGGGGAAAGTGGGGACCCCTTTTTGATGTCTCAGATGACTTTCCCTTATCATATTTCTTCTTGTGGTGAGGTTTATGATGTTTATCTTTGTCTGCTAAGTCTCTGTTCTGGTATACCTTCCAGGCGACATTCAACAATTTACTTATGTCCGGTGGCCCATTTATCTTTTGCAGCTTTATGTCATTAGCAGATTGACCTATAAACAGGTAGGCCAGGTGGATCTGCTGCTCAGGTGAGTCAGGGTCTAAGGTAGTGTATTTTTGTGCAGCCTCCTTAAGTCTATTTAGAAACTCTGTGGGGGTCTCATTTGGATTTTGTTTGATCTCATATAATCTAGCCCAATTCACTGCTTTAGGAACAGCACATTTTAACCCAACAACCACCCATTTTTGGTACCGCGTCAGCTTTTCCATCTGTTCTGGGACATTGGGATCCCAGCCAGGGTTTGCTAGGGGATAGATGTCATTAACTGACCCTTGGAGACTCCCAGTTGCAATTTGAGTTTCTATAGCAGATATAGCAGCCTTGTTGACCATTTCTCTCTCTGTTTTATCCAATAATTCATCTAGCATAACATTTAGATCACCCCAATGTGGGTTGTGGGATTTTATGGCCATTTCTACACGCATAGCTACTCTCTCTGGGTTGTCCCTGTACTTCCCAACTGAGTTTTTCCAGTGTTTCTAATGCAAGTTCTTCCTCCCCCCCTTTATCTGTTTTGGACCTTGTGTGTTTAGCGACGGGACTGACTGCTCTCATAGCTTCTCGGGCTATCCCGCCCCTTCTTCTACCACCCTCCCCGTGAGAACCATCTGTATCAAAATCATCCCATTTGCTTTTGATTGAAATTGCTTCATTTGTTTTAAAGATTGTTCCAGCTGAATGTTGATCAGGAACTGTCTCGCTTTTTGCAGCAGTAGAGGGGTAGGGAGGCAGGGGCTGCAAGCAGCTTCTCCCGTCCCTAGCTCCGCAAGAGCCGCCTGGGTCGGGGCCATCCTGTCTGCCCTCAGCTTTAACATTGGCCGCGCCGCAGGATGGGGAGCGCGAGCGGCTCCGCCTGTCTCTGGCTTGGAAACTTGCGGTTCTCCGTACCGGGGAATGCCGCCGCAATTGCCCGTGTCCATTTCTACCTTCACTTCCGTGTTCAGGGTACTCGGGGAAAGGTGGCCAGCCCATCCCTTCCCCGTCTCTGCCTCTGGGGCGGTCAGGGGGCGGTGGCCAGTCTGCACTTTCTCCGCTTCTAGGGAGGTCAGGGGGTGGTGGCATACCCGCATCTCTCCCACCTCCGTGCCCGCCCTCCTCCCCTGGCAAGGCTGGGGGGGGGGGGGAGGCTCCTTGCCGCTCCTCTGGCTTGGAGCCAGCCGTTTGTTCCTTCCCCTGCCCCAGCTCGGAGAGCAGCGGAGGCAGCGGCGGCGGTGGCGGAGGCGGCGGGGGAGGCGGAGGACTACCGGAATTCAGCCTGCAATCTGGCCTCAAAATTCCAACTTCCCGGGCAGTTTATCTAGCTTACTACACAAACACTTCAAAACAGCACTTTAAAATAGTAAAAAGCAACTAGTTTTAGCAAGCAGTAAATGCACGCGCGCAAAAATCTGGTCTCAACAGGATTTGAACCCACAGCCTCCCGACGTCCCAACCAACCAACCTCTGAGCCACTCCTGCGGCTGCGTAGGGTGCAGCCTCTGAGCTCTTGTGGACTCCGCGGAGGGCATCTCCTCCTTTCCACAGTTTGCAGGGGAAAGGTTTAAGCTTTCCCCTTTTGTGGGCTTCTCTGCCCCCAACCTTTCCAACCCTCTCGGAAATCTCCTTCCCTAGTGCTAGCACAGTCTCAGTAATATCGATCCCCTTTTCACTCACCTCCCTTTCCGTGCTTCTGCCTTTCCGTGCTGGGTCCTAAAGTCCTGGTCACAGTCTTAGACTGTGGCTCCGGCCCCTCTGTAATCTGATGGCAAAGAGAGGGTCAAAGCAAGATGTGTTCTAAGATAAACAGAATTGCCCAATCAAAATTTATAAAGAAATAACATTTATTATGCAAACAAAATATCGGTCTCAAAAGCCACGATCGAGAAAAGCAGCACCGAGCACAGGGTCGGAGCTGGGTGAACACACATAGATCTGATCTCTATCGCATCAGACCTCCCAAGTTTACGTATGCTGCTTCGGCTGGTTCCTTCTTATACAGTTTTTGGGCAGAGTCCGAATTAATTCTATTCTTCTCGTAATTTTAGCATCTTCATGAAGTTTTCTTGTCCCGGAGTTGGGCTGCACAAAGCCTTTCCTGGGTCTGATGAATTGTCCATCCTGGGTGATGAGTGGGCCATCTCTGATGAAGAATGGGCCATCTCTGGTTCTTGGAACAGTTATTTTTAGTTCCCGGAATGTCCGATTCCTTATCAGATGAGATGTAGATATCAGAAGGTGGTGATCAAGTCGTCATGGTGTGAATGTCCCGGTGATAAGATCCAACCCCACCTGGGTGGAATCCTCACTTATTGATTACATCTGTGAGAGAACTTCTTTTAGTGTTGTGAAATTTTTCTCTCAGCCAGGCTGGTGGAGGGATTTTGAAACTCTGTCTCTGCATGGTCTTATTACATTTCAGTTTGATACATAATAGCATGAATTACATACTTTATTTATAACAATTCCCCCCCTTTTTATATGGAAACATTAATTCATGCTACCTTTTGTCACTATAAGTTTAAAAAAAAATAGAAATACTATCATCAAAGATTTACTACAAATATAAAAGTATGAATATTCAAACAAAAGAATCCCTTTTATTCATAGCTATTTAGTTTTTCTTGTAACTCTAGCTTTTCTTCCTTTATCTGTTCCTCAAACCTTATCAGGACCTCGGCAGCTTTACTATTTGCTGCTTCTTCTTTTAATTCCATAATTTTAGAGATTTTATTGTTTTTGCCTAATCCTCCAGCAGCTAGTCTGGGGTCCATGGGCATCACAGCTATTTCCATACCTTATACTATCGAGTGTATTAATCTGATAAAACATGGTATCATGCAGGGTATGAATATCATCCCAGCCACTGAACAAAGTATAAAAAATGCTGCCTTCTTCCACCATGCACCATCAAATAATTATTCCCACCATGATGCTTGTAAGATGGAATTCCATTTTTGGACTGGAACATGTGCCACCTTTTTAATCTCAGCTGCGAGGTCCCTGATGGTCTCTCCATAGTCATCAATTTCTATGCAGGATTCTGATTCATTGAACTTCCCACAGACTCCCCCTTCCTCAGATAACAAGTAGTCTAATGCAATTCGGTTCTGGTATACAAAGGCCTGCATCTGGGAATGTTGTTTAGCTAACAGTTCTAGTGCATCCGAGGTATGATTTGAAACAACTTCTACCACAGCCTGGAGCCTTATGAGTCGATTCAGTAAATAGACTGGGGTCCTATATCCCCAGCTCCCATCTTGTGCCCAAGTTTCTGGGCCATAATATTGGATTATTCTTTCTGCTGGCCATTGTTCTTCACCCCACTTTTGGCTTCCACCTATTACAGCTGGTGGTGGGGTCAGTGGCTCTGACCCAGGAAGAGGTGACCGGTCCGGAGAGATGGTCCCGAAAGGAATCGCCTTCCCGAGGTCCGGTGTCTTCCTCTCAGCTGCTGGCAGAGGGGCCCTTGCAGAGGTTATCAGCTCTTTAGTGATTCTCAGCTCATGATTTCAGTTCAGCTCTGCAGGGCACCCCCAGGCCAAACCAGACCAGAGAAAGACGAGAGGCCCATGTAGCTGGTTCCGCACAGAGGTGGCTTTATTGTTGGTTCCCTCCGGCAAAGCGGAAAGCCAGGGACGAGCTCTCTCCCCCACAGAGCCAGGGGGCTTCCTTTTATAGGGATACAGGGGATCAGTAGGGGACCAATGGGTTACAGAGGGTCTGGGACAGACCAATGGGTTACAGAAAGATCTGCATAGTGTCTCTCAAAGGATTGTGGGTCCACTTTTCCTCGCCATGACCCAAGAAGTGGCTGCCTTTTCAGGGAGTCCTGCTGGGCGATTGCAAAATCTCTTGTCTCAGCAGAGATCCCTCCAGGGCAAGGGCTGGGCATATCCCACAACTCCCCCTTCTGTATGTATTAAAAAGGCATTCCCAGCAGTCTTTCTGCAGCACCGTAGGAGGCAAGAGAACATGAGTAACACAGTAATAATTACAATGAATACCCACAAAACTCCCTTAATCAAAGATGCAATCTATCCCGTTATTCCCCATTGTCCAAAAAGGTCATTGACCCAATCTAGGCTCTTATCTACTTTTAGGTCCTTTACTAGTTCTTGTAGTTTCTGGATGTTTGCCTGGATGGATGTTGAGTGTGAAGAAAGATTGAAGCAGCACATCCCTTCAAAGTCTTGGCAGCCATGTCCGTGGGCAAGCAGTAGGTAGTCTATCGCTGCTCGATTCTGTAGGGTTGCGTGTCTGGTAGTCTCCTCATGTCTTAAAAGATCGCTCAAGGTGGCAGATGTCGCATTAGCCTGTTTGCTTAGCCAACACCCTAGGTGACTGATATTCCCAAGGGCCTTGAGTGTAGCTAACCAAGGGGTGAATACGGAAGCTGCAACTTGCCCTGCCTTATTCCAGTTGTAAATGTGGCTGTCACAACTTTCGTCAAACTCAGCAAAGGATCTCTTTTGACGTGTTGATGTGTCTGTTTGTCTCCAATTATGTAACAATGTAATATTTGGGGTGAGAGTAGAAAGCTTGCCAAGGCTACAAGGGCCTCCTTGGAGGCGTGAGGGGATCCCGGCCCATACTCTGTCACCACAGACAAGAAAGACTCCCCGGGGCAACACTTTTGGGTGGAGAGTGGACACAGAGAGTACGTGGCTGGTGTAATTGCACCAATCTTGACTATTATAGGCTTTGTTAAATGGCGATATGTCTTTTCTGTATGTGTTTTTTGCTTAGTCAATCCCTGGCCAGCGTTGGCTTTGCAGTCTAAAGTAAAATTTGACACAATATGTTGCTTTGGAGGACCCCAGCAGGTTTAATTCTTGGGGTTCATCTCGAGCATTTGGCAGAATCTTTGTCCACTCATCCCAAGTGTCTACCGGGTTGGGCCTCTTACCTGTGGTGAGGAGGAGTTCTGAGTTAGTGATGGGCCAATCATCTGCTACTAAGGGAATTCCTACCAGGCATGTAGAGAGTGGGTTGTCTACGCTGCCCATGGACAGGCACAGATTGTCTTGATTGAGTGTCTTTGCTAGGGTCACCCAAATATTATGGCTAGGCTGTGGGACAAGCCAGCTGAAGGAGTGTAGTACGGCGAAGAACATCAAGGCAGTGGTGAGGACAGCATCAACGTAGATACATTTCATCTTTGGGCAGGGATGGGGCTTCTGAGAGGGAATATAAGCAAGATTTGTTAGCTCTGTGGTGGGAAGGGAGGTCTTGGGGTTTATGGAGGTTTGACAAGGGTTGAGGGAAGGGGATATTTTGGGGTAACAAGGGGTGATAACATATAAACTAAGGATCAGTTTTTCAGGCTGTGTCTGGCCTACGGCCTGACTTTTTGCTGTAGCTTCTTGTTCAGCTTTCTGTTTCGTCTGCTGCCGTGTGGTGGGACGATCTTTTTCCTGGTTGGTGGGCATCCGGCGACGTTTTCGTCTCCATGCCGAGCTGGTCTGGTTTTGGGGAGGTCCTGTATTTGTCTCAGGAGAGTTCTTTGTGTTTGTGGTAGCAGTGTTTGTAGGGCCTAAGTATGGTTTAATACTTTTTCCTGGGAACCACTTCAGGCCAGATGGTAGCTGGACACAGGCGTAGCCTCTCCCCCAGGTAATCAATTGGAAAGGCCCAGAGACCTGGTGTGATTCTGGGTCCTTTACCAGCACTGGTGGCTTCTCCGTGAGCTTAGCTTGGGTTGAATTTGAGAAGTGGCGGAGTACTGGGGGGTCAGGCTCTGACGATGTACCATTTAGGAAGTTAATGACATAGAGAGCCTTACAGAGTCTTTCAACAGGAGACAAGATTTCTGTTTCTCTCCGTTGCTGGTTGAGGACTCTTTTGAGGGTTTGGTGGGTCCTTTCTACCATGGATTGTCCTGTGGGATTGCTAGGTATGCCTGTCTTGTGTTTTATTCCCCATTGGTTGAAGAAATCTTTTAGCTTATGAGAGGTGTAGGCAGGCCCATTATCTGTTTTGATTTCTCCAGGGACTCCCAGGGTGGCGAAGGCAAGGAGGAAATGCTTGATGATGTGGACGGCATTTTCCCCTGCATGGGCTGACGCAAACACTGCCCCAGAAAATGTGTCAACTGACACGTGCACATATTTGGATCTCCCAAAGGATGGGAAGTGGGTTACATCAGTTTGCCACAATTGGCAGCTGTTCAGACCACGGGGGTTGACTCCAGTACCCATAGATGGTATTTGGTAGTTCTGGCAGTTCGGGCACGTTGCAATGATAGCTTTTGCTTGATCTTTTGAAAGCTTGAACATTCTGACGAGGGCAGGAATATTTTGGTGAAAAAATGCATGTGACAACTTTGCCTGGGCAAAGATGTCGGGGATGTTTGCAGTCTCTGCTGGCATGGCCAGTGCATCTGCTCTCCTGTTCCCTTTGGCAATGGGACCAGGGAGGTCGGTGTGTGACCTCACATGTATAATGTAGTAAGGCTGTTTTCTGTGTGAGATTAAATGGATTAATGTAGAAACCAATTGATATAATTTTTTGTTGGAGACCTCCTTTAGAAAAGCATGTTCAGCCCTCATAGCTATACCAGCGACATAAGCCGAATCTGTGACCAAATTAAAAGGTTCATCTTTAAACTTCTCAAAGGCTCTGACAACAGCTGCTAACTCACCAATCTGTGGAGATCCCTCTACTATTTGGATATCAGATTCCCATTTTTGGGTATTGGGTTGCCTCCATGTCAGGACAGACTGATGTGACGAACCTGACCCATCAGTAAAGACGGTCAGAGCTTTAAGAGGTTTTCTACTTTGGGTTAATTTTGGAATCAAATTTAAAGCTGCATCACGGTAGAAAAGTCTATGTTTTGGCATGTGAATGGAAATTTGGCCTGTGTAGCTATCTAGGGCTAACTGGAGGCTCTCATTGGTCTGGAGCAACTGCTTTAGATCTTCAGTGGTCAATGGCAAGTATATGCATGTGAACTCACACCCTGCAAGAGAGCGGAGATGAGTTCTGTCCTTTTTTATTAAATGTGCCATTACTTCTTGGAAGGTTGTTAATGTCTTTGTAGGTTGATGGCTTGTGAAGACCCATTCAAGTATCAGCAAAGGGTCTCTGAGTTGAGGGTCCCATTGGAAGATCAGTCCATGGAAACAGGGAGCTTTACCCAAAACTGCAAACTGAAGAGGCAGGCTGGGTTCAACGCGATGGGCTTGGTGTGAAGACAGGGCTTCTTGAGCTTTGGTGATGGTATCTCGGGCTTCAGGTGTGAGGGCGCATGGAGAGTCCAAGTTTTTGCTGCCATGGAGGAGGTTGAAGAGGGGAGCAAGGTCTTCTGTTGTGACTCCCAGTAGGGGGCGTATCCAATTTATGGATCCACACAGGCTGTGTAAGTCCCTTAGGGTTTTAGGGTCCTTTTTGATGGCGAGTTGCTGGGGTACGATGGTTCTCTCCCGGATCTGGAGGCCGAGGTAAGTCCATGGGCTGGAGTACTGCACTTTGTCCTCACGAATCTCAAACCCTGCTTCTTCTATGGCCTCAATTGTCTTTTTAAGAGTTCTGTCCAAATAAGTTTTATCTGATGCACAGATTAGTATGTCATCCATATAGTGGTAAATGATTGCTTCTGGGAACAGGCTCCTGATGGGGGACAGAATGTGGGCGACGTACCACTGGCAGATGGTCGGGCTGTTCTTCATGCCTTGTGGGAGGACGAGCCAATGGTATCTTCTGAGTGGGGCTTCATCGTTAAGAGAGGGGACGGAGAAGGCGAACCGTGGTGCGTCCTGAGGATGGAGCGGGATGTTAAAGAAACAGTCTTTAATGTCTATGATGGCAAGCAGCCAGTCCCGGGGCAGCATCAATGGTGATGGCAGGCCGGGTTGAAGGGGGCCCATGTCTTCAATGACCTCATTGATCTTTTGTAGGTCATGGAGTAGTCTCCATTTGTTTGTGCCGGGCTTTTTCAGTACAAAGACAGGGGAATTCCAAGGGCTGGTGGTCTCGGTGATATGACCCTTGGCAAGTTGCTCTTCCACCAGGGCTTCCAGCGCGCTGAGTTTTTCTTTTTCAAGGGGCCACTGCCTTGTCCATTTTGGGTTGTCAGTCTTCCAGGTGAGCGGGGGAGTAGATGGCAGCGTGCGTTTCTCAGTGGTCCCAGTCAGAAATCCTGGCTGGGAATGGTAAGAGTGGCACCCCACTGAGATAGAAGGTCTCTGCCCCATAGGGTGATGGGGGCTCTTACCACGAATGGTCGGGTGGTCGCTATCTTGCCCTCAGGTCCTTCAATGACAACATTTCATTTGCTTCTCATGGACACTGCAACTCCACCAATCCCGGAGATCATACCTGCCACTGGCTCCAGTTCCCAATTCCCTGGCCACTCGGAGCGGGCGATGATGGTCACGTCTGCTCCGGTGTCCAGCATCCCTGGGCGGTAGACCCTCTCTCCTTTACAGAACAAGCTGCACTCGATGGTCGGTTTGTTTGAGCCCACAATCTCCATCCACATTGCTGTAGGATTGAGAGGAAGCTGTTCTGGGCGGTTCTGTGGAAGTAAAAAGGCTTGAGCAATTGGTGTTCCCTGTGGGAGAAAGAAAGGTGTGTCTGTGCAGCAAAGCTGGACAAGAATCTCTTGTCCAGGTTGCACTGTTTGTATCTCAGGTAATACAAAGAGTTGTTCTGGACCATGGAGGGTATCGCTTAGGATAAGAATGTCCCATGGGCCGTTCTGCAGTCCATACTTTCCTGTGGGGATACGATAAAAACGCTTGTCAACAAAGTTAAATGGCAGTGATGTTACCAGTTGGCGCCTGGTTCTGATCGGTAGCACTCCGTGTGTTGGATCCTTCTCATGTGTTCTGGGATCGCCTGGGATGATGGTGCTGGGTGAGGTCCAGTTGTCTGCTCTCAGTGGTCCGATGTGGAGTTCACAGCCGGGGCGGGGTAGTATGGCCTTTGATTTGTTGTCTGGGTGTGGGGCCTTGACACCGCGCTCCGATAGAAGTTTTTTGGATGCTGCTGGTGCTGTTGCTGTCTCTGGTGCCTTTGGTAGGCGGCACGACGGTCCTGGGTGTGTGACCTTTGTGGGCAGTCCTTTATAAAGTGTCCAAGTTCACCACAATAGAAACAGCGGGCGTTCTCCTTAGAGACTGCTGCAGCGAATGCACCAGAAACTCCCTCTGTGATGCCCTTTACAACTGCTTGGGTCATTGTGTTCTCTGTGGATGTGTGTCTAGTACAGGTCTCTATCATTTGTTCTATTGTAGGTTCTGTGTCCATGAGTAGGGCCCTCAAGATATTCTTACATTGTTCGTTAGCATTTACAATGGCAAGTTTGCCCAAAAGTTCTTTTCGTCCATCTGGACTTTCTATCTGTTTTTCTAAGCTAGCTTTTAAACAATCAACAAACTGAATGAAGCTTTCATTTGCTGACTGTTTGATGTTAGAGAAATATTGTGTAGGAACAGAATCATCAGGGGTAAGAAACAGCGATGTCTTAGCTGCAATAGCTATGTCTTGTAATGCTACTTCATGTAAGGTTGTAGCTTGATCTAGGGGTTTTTGGAGGTCACCTTCTCCAGCCAGTTGTTCTATTGTCCAATCTGTCTGATTTGCATCTTTAGCATAAGTGTCAGACAGTGTTTTTAAATGTCTTTTCCAATGCCTTTCCCATAACATATATTCAGCAGGGGAAAGGATGCAATTAATAATGTTTTTAATATCATGTGGTACTAATGTATAGGCAGAGAAAGTGGCTTCCAATAGTTTTCTAAAGAAATGTGACCCTCTCCCATGTTCTTTTGCTGCCTTGCAAAGCTCTTTGATTACTTTGTATGGGATAGGTTCCCATATTTTTGTAGTTGGACCACCCCTCCTCCCTCTCCCTATAATGACTGGAAAGGCTGAAATTTTCTGAGCCAATTCCCAATCTCCCTCCCGGTTCGCTTCCCTGCGTGTCTGTGCCCACCGGTCCTCCGATTCAGTCAGAGCCACTGCTACTGTCATCTGAACAGGAGGAATAAGCTGTCGCAGGGCGGGGCTGGGATACAGGGGGCGTAGCGCGGCGTTTTTGAAATGCCGACTTTCCTTTACCTAGGTCAGGAATAGCGGGGGGTCTGGGGTGGTTTGAGGGGTGGGAAGGGGTCCTGTTATGGCAGCATGGGGGTGGAGAGGTTGTACGGCAGCAGGTCGTTTGGGGGGAGGTCGGGTTACAGGTAGTGCCAGTTTCGCAATTCCATGTGGAGTCGGGATGGGCGAAAGGAGGGTGTGGGGAGGCGGTGGGCTCTAGCGCAGCAGCGGGGGGAATGGGGATTGCGCAAGAACCCGTGGTAGGGGGAGGGGGGGGTGCAGGGAGAGGGGGAACATCAGCAGGAATTGCGCAAGATGCAGCTGGGGGGGCGGGGAGCCGGTGTGCCGGCGCCTGCCAGGGTCTATGGGCGATAGCCTGGGGCGGTGCCGCGGATAGCTGCCTTCCGCCAGCGGCGAGAGGGGCAGATGCTGGCGGGGGGCGTGACGCCTGTTCCGGGCCCCACAGTGCGTGCGCGGGGCTCTGCGGGACCGGCCCCGTGTTGTACCATGGCTGCTCCGTGGGTGCAGGGGGGGGCAGCAGCGACGGGGCGGCTCGCTGGGACGGGGCCGCCGTGCTGGGGTGGGGGGGGAACGGGACCGCGTGTGGCAGGGATACGGCAGGAGGCTGGGACGCGGTGGGGTGGGGGGGGTCGGAGGCACCGCGGGCAGGTGCGAGAGGGGGAAGGGTGGTGTCGTGCGGGGAGGGCTGCGAGATACCAGGGCCACAGGGAGACGGGGCTGGGGGGGGCTCAGAGGCATCCATCCCGGGGAGGGGGGATGGGTCTGGGATGGATCCCGCGCACGCTGCCTGGGGGGTGGCAGCGGAACGGAGGGGGCGAACGGGGGGGGGGCGGGCACGGGAGGACCGCCGGGAACAGGGGGTTGGGGGAGGGAAGTGGGGGGGCCGGCGCCCCGGCCGGGCCAGGGTCGGGGCGGCTGGCCGAGTCTGCTCTCTGGCTGGCCGTTTCCAGAGGCGGAGGGGGGGGGTGGGCAGAGAAGGGGTTTGGCTGAGGGGGGGTTTTCGCACGACACATTTTAACCAGTAAATGAAATAAAGGAATGAATTTGGAAACTGAGAGGTTTCCCGAGGCTTGAGAAGAGTACAGTTTGTTTCCCACACTGTCCCAGAACAAATCAGAAAGGACAGAATCTGTAGTAGCATGAGGGAAATTTAGAGATATCCAATTACTGAAAGATTTAAGATTTTTCTTAGAAAGAATACCTTTAGAGAATTTAAAGTCAGATTTTAAGAGAAGGGTCAGAAGAAAGGGGTATAGGTCTCTCTCAGAATGGGAAAGGCTGGGTTTAGCTTGCCTTTGTCCCATCTTAGTCCCTCCCTCAGCAGAAAAAGAGAAAAAAAACCAAACCAAAAGTAAACTGCGCGCAAAAGAAGGATAGCCCCAAATTTAAACTTACAAATCCCGTTTTCTGGTGGGGCTGGCTCCTGGAAAGGTCTGCTGGGGGGATGGTCTGGCAGTTCGATCCTCAGGGATTTCAGTCCTTGGTGGGAGGTGAGGGTCTCGAATTGTCCTCGTCCAAAAGTCCTGCTAAAACGTAGGTCTATCTTCAGAGGGTCAGCACACGAACGGCTGGTTCTGTCTTGGTGATCAAGACGCAGCTCAGGCCAGGAGTCCAAGGTCCGGGGTCCAAGGCTGTTCGGGCACCAGTTATTACAGCTGGTGGTGGGGTCAGTGGCTCTGACCCAGGAAGAGGTGACCGGTCCGGAGAGATGGTCCTGAAAGGAATCGCCTTCCCGAGGTCCGGTGTCTTCCTCTCAGCTGCTGGCAGAGGGGCCCTTGCAGAGGTTATCAGCTCTTTAGTGATTCTCAGCTCGTGATTTCAGTTCAGCTCTGCAGGGCACCCCCAGGCCAAACCAGACCAGAGAGAGACGAGAGGCCCGTGTAGCTGGTTCCGCACAGAGGTGGCTTTATTGTTGGTTCCCTCCGGCAAAGCGGAAAGCCAGGGACGAGCTCTCTCCCCCACAGAGCCAGGGGGCTTCCTTTTATAGGGATACAGGGGATCAGTAGGGGACCAATGGGTTACAGAGGGTCTGGGACAGACCAATGGGTTACAGAAAGATCTGCATAGTGTCTCTCAAAGGATTGTGGGTCCACTTTTCCTCGCCATGACCCAAGAAGTGGCTGCCTTTTCAGGGAGTCCTGCTGGGCGATTGCAAAATCTCTTGTCTCAGCAGAGATCCCTCCAGGGCAAGGACTGGGCATATCCCACATCCACCTGCTATAGGTAGTGTTTTCTTTATCCCCCTTTTCTTTCGGCTTAAGGTTTCATATAGGGGGGCTCCTAACAGGCCACTTTCTGATCTGGGGAGTGTAAAGAAAGAAGGTCGAATCATACCTAGAGTGCATGAACCTTTCCATTTACAGGGTAGTTTGCTGTATGCCTTTTTGCCACATATCCAGTATATACCATCAGGGGCTTTCCATTTTATTCTCGTATTTTCTGGTTCTCTCCAATATTCTTTTAAGTCTTCTAAGGATTGGTAAGGGTTAGCTCCAGATTGCTTGTACCAGCAAAGGTTAACTCGACTATTCCAATCACAATTTGCTTTTCTTTCTTGACTCCAATATCCTGCAGGGGGTTCTGGTTGCCAGATTTTACTTTTATTATTCAAATATATTGCTAGGGTGGATGTACATGGGGTGTATCCCACGACCTCAGTATATTCATTTCCTCCCCTGCTGATGCAAATTATTCCTATTACCCGTTGGTCTAGAATCCAACCTTCAGGCCTCTGTGTAGTCTCTGAGAACTGATTTTTATCTCTTTTTAGAAGTTGTTCTGGAGCTAAGCCTTCACCCTTCCAAGGCCATTTTTCTGCTGATTTTAGCCCCCCACATATCCAACAGTTGGATAAACCTAACTCAGTAGCAATTTCTTGCATCAGGTCTATGAACAAGTTAGTGTTAGGGGTTGGCCATTATCAATCATTATACTGCTTTTCTAGTAAGTCGTATTGTTTGCTTAAGGTCAATAGTCTCTCTTGTTCCACTCTCCTTTTTCTTATTTCTGATTCTTGTCTCTTAAGCTCTAAGGCTACCTGTTTCATAGTGCTTTCTGGGTCCATGCCGTCTTTGTTCTTAGAAAAACAAAAGGTTTTATCATATTGCAAGCATGACCTGTCATCATTTTCCTCAAGGAGGTCTAGTATAACAGGTTCGTTGCCGAGGGGTGATCTATCTTCGTACCTTAAATTTTTTCCCACCCAGTACGTTTTTCCATCCATCATGCACATGCTTAATTTTGAATTATCATAACATAATTTGTTGATCTGAGAATAGGCTACGAAGATAGATTTTTTCTTCCCTCTGACCCATACAGTATGATTACAGTGGCCACAGACTGACACAGGCATTTGGTCTATATTTCTTTTATGTCTCCTAGTGTATTGGTTTCTGTTTTTGAAAGGAGGACCTTCTGACTTCCTTTCCTTAAAGCTTGCATTTCGAGATAAGCATTTAATTTTGCCTTCTGATTCACAAATTTGAAATGGAGTGCCATTCAGATCACAGTGTTTGCTATTTCCCTTGCAGTTCTCTGGGCTCTGATGTGTCTCTTGTTCCTTCGGGAGGATCTGCTGACACAGTTGGCAAAGGCTGCCAGCTTTTTGGCCCTCTTTGGGAGACAAACCCTCTAGTGGCATATTAAGTGTTAGGCATATGGTCAGGCTCAGAACCATCAGGAGCCCCCATAGGTGTATCCCTCTGCCGTCATGTAGTGGTTTGGTCTAAAATACTCATTACTGTTTATCTTCTGTGAGATAAGAATTAGGAGAAATGCAAAGCAGGCACCAATTTGAAAGAATATAAAGAAGTCTATTAACAGACCTAAAAGAAGAAAAGAAAGAAAAAAAAATTATACCACCTTCAGAACTCTCCTCCTCCCCCCTTCCTCCCTTCTCCCACTGACATTGGAAAGACAACCCTTAAGATGTTCAGTCTGTTTACCACTTCCATAATAACCTTGTTCAGTCCATTTAGAAAGAGAAGTCTCTTTTTGCTCGTGCTATGAAAACAGTATCACACCCAGACAGCCACCCACTTCCAAATATTGTTCAGTCCATTTAGGAAGAGGAGTCTCCCTGCTTGCGATGTGAGTCCCTTCCCCCGACTTGCAGCTTTTCCCGCAACTGCTTTCGGGGGTCCACTCCTGAAGTTTTTTGGGGTACAATTTTAAGGTTGAGCTGTTCAGAAACAAAAAAACAGAGGCCCTTCTCCTCCCTGGGAGCAAAGGGTCATCTTCATCTTTAAGACTATCTCTGGAAGCATCTCTAGGAATTGAGGTTTTTCTCCTTTCCCATTTGGAGCAAAAGTCCTCATCTGGTTCATCTCTCCCTGTCCAAGCTTCTCATGAAATTACAGCTGCATCAGCATCTGCCTATCTCAGAGCAGGTGCTTCTGCTTACGAGTTGAACACTCCCCCCCCCATATCTTCATGAAATTACAACGGGATACTCTGATATATCATAGCTTCACAACAGACTTTCAGCTTTAAGCATCTCCTCTCTCTCTTCCCTCAGGTTTTCAGCTCTTCACAGCAATAAAAGGGTTAATCTCACCTCAGCCTTGCAGCTGTGTGTCTTATCGCTGTTGGTCACCTGACCTCTGCCGGACAGAGGTGCCACTTTGCTGAAATCTTGGCTGCAGTGGAGAGGGGGGAGAGCCAAGCTGCTCCGGCTGCCCACGGCAAGGCAGTGGGGGGGGGGGGGGGTTCCATGGCTGGAACAGGCCCATGGCTCCAGGATGGCCGTGGCCCAGCCCGGCCTGGCCCAAGCAGGGCCTGGCCGGGCCCGCTGGCCCCCGCACGGGGCCTGCAGCCACCTGTCCCAGCGCCGGAAACGAGACAGAGCTTGGGGGGGGAGTTTGTCTATTCTTAAGTGTTTATCACAGAGGCGGTCACAACTTTAAGTGGCTTAAAGAATTGTCCATATTCAAACTGGCCAGCTGATAGGTTCTATCAGGTCCCAGAGGAAGCTGTAAGCACCCCTTAGCAAGGATATCCCTTCCGGGACTATGCTTGCTAACCTATGACACTTCACCTTCGCCCACTGGAGTGCAGCCAGTGGCGAGGTATGCCATCTTCTCAGCAGCAGGAATATTCTTCTGGGGTCCTATGGCTGGACCGAATAGCATACCTTCTCTTATATACGTTCCACCTAGAGAGCTTTATTGTGTCTGATCCGCAAGGTACCTTGATTGTTTTCCGGCACTCAACTGTTAGAATTTCTGCTGATGTGTCTAATTTTCCCCTGACCCTGTATGGCGTACCACTCAGGGGAGTCTAATTCCAATTTCCCTACGTTAGTAGCAAGGGTTAAGTATTGGCTAGTCAGGTCTTGCTCCTCCTCCAAACACTTTGTACACATGCCTCTGGGCCTATCCCCTCTGCTACAATGAACAACCCAAATTTCATTACAATATTCCCACTTGAAAGAGACAAAGGGATAACATTCACAGCCAGCTATATTGCAACTTATCTGATCCCTCCCGGTCATTTGTTGGGTCGGTGCAATTTTATTTTTAAGTCTCCTGGTGAAGAGGTGATCCTCCACTCAGGTGCTTCTTCCTGGACTTCGATTTTCTTCACCCGGGAGGCGTGCGTCCAGCCTTCCTCTGCCATTTGAATTGCTGCGTCTGTAGTGAGGAGGACAAGAAATGGACCCTCCCAGTGAGGAGTGAGAGAGGTTTCCTTCCATGTTTTTATAAGAACTTTGTCCCCTGACTGTATCTTGTGGATAGCAAATCCCAGGAGGGAATGTTGTGTCACCAGCCCACGTTTCCTTAACTCCTGTAAATTTCTATTAATTGCTGTCAGATAAGGTTGGATTTGTCCATCCTCTATCCCAGGATGCCCCACTGGCATTCCGTGTTCATAAGGCATCCCATACAGCATCTCGAAGGGTGACAGCCCTGTCTCAGAGTGAGGCATAGTTCGGATGCTTAGGAGGGCTAAGGGGAGACACTTTATCCAGGACATTTTTGTTTCTAACATTAATTTTGATAATTGTGCCTTTAGGGTTTGGTTTATTCTCTCGACCTGGCCCGAGCTCGGAAGGTGCCAAGGGGTATGATATTGCCATCAAATCCCTAGTGCCTTGGCCAATTGCTTAATAATTTTAGAGGTGAAATGTGTCCCTTGATCAGAATCTATGTAGTTTATTATACCATATCGGGGTATAATTTCTTCCATTAAAATCTTTGAGACTGTCTGGGCTGTTGCCCTTGAGGTAGGAAAAGCTTCTACCCAGTGGGTTAGTTTATCAACTAATACCAACAAATTTTTATATCTTCCAACCTTAGGTAGCTCAGTAAAATCTATTTGGATCCTTTTGAAGGGCCGATGAGCAGCAGGGTGACTTCCCAGCACTGCCTGCCGGGAGTTAGCCCGGTTTACTCTCTGGCATATCATGCACCCTTGTACCTCCTGCTTCGCTAATTAATAAATACCCTTACATCCGAAAAATTTTAAAAATTGTTCTGCTAGAGCCCGTGCCCCCCAGTGAGTTTGCTGATGTAGTCTTTTTGGAATTTTCCTACTGTATTCCTTTTACAGTAGCTCCCTCCTATCAGGTAACCTCCACTTACCTTCTAGTTTTGCTCCTATTTTTAGGTAGTCTTCAATCTCCTTTTTGGAGGGTTGTGGGGGATATTCTTTAGGTTCTCCTTGCTCAACCTCCGGGGTACTCACCTTTAATAATGCTGCGTTTTTCGCCTCTTTATCAGCTAGATTATTTCCTCGGGTCCAGAACTGCATCCCTGTCTGGTGTCCCTTAACATGCATTATTGAAATTGCCTCTGGTTCCCTGACAGCTTCTAGGATCTGTTTTATTATTTCCCCATGGATTAATCCTTTCCCTCTGGTGTTAATTAGCCCTCTCTCTTCCCAAATTTTCCCAAAAGTGTGTACCACACCAAATGCATACTTGGAATCTGTAAAAATAGTTCCCTTTTTTCCTTTCAATCCTTTCAGAGCTCTTAATGCTGCATACAATTCACATGCTTGAGCTGACCAGATAGCACTTAGAGGTCCAGACTCCACCACTTTTCCTGTCTTTCCATCTATCACCGCATATCCTGACTTCCTTTTACCTTCCACTACCCTCGCTGAACCATCCACAAACCATTTGTCTCCTTCTTCCAGTTCTTCTTGCTCCAGATCTGGTCTTATCTTTGTAATTCCACTATCTCAGCACAATCATGAGTTGGTTCCTCTGAGACCCCCCCATACAGAAACTGTGCAGGGTTTTGTGCTGTAGTTGTTCGCAGTTCTAAATCATGAGAATGGACCAATATTGCTTCATATTTCAGGAGCCTAGCATCAGTAAGCCATTTATCAGCTTTTTGTTGCAGCAAGTTCCTGACACTGTGAGGAGTATATACAATTAAAGGTGCCCCAAAGGTCACTTTTTTTGCTTCTTCTACCATCAGTGCCACAGCTACTATTGCCTGCAAGCATGTGGGCCATCCTTTGCTTACTGGATCTAACAGCTTTGACATATATCCTATTGGTTTCTTAGCTACTGCCCAGTCTTGTGTTAAGACTCCGTGGGCTGTGTGGTTGCTAACATCCACAAATAATTGAAACTGTTTCTTCACATCTGGAAGACTCAAGACCGGGGCTGTCATTAGGGCCTCCTTTAATTCTTTAAATCCTTCCTCGTCTTGCTCTGTCCACTTTATCCTGTCGGTGGTTAATTTCTCGTATAGAAATTTCACCTTTTCACTATAGCTTTCAATCCATTGTCTGCAATACCCCAGAAGTTCTAGTAACTGCCTGATTTCCCTTTTTGTACCAGGAGTGGGCAGAGCCACAATGCCTGCTACCCTTTCAGGGTCTAATTTCTTTTTTCCTTTCGTTAGCCAATGTCCCAGGTATTTTACCTCGGGTTCAGTGAACTGGAGTTTTGATTTGGAGACTTTTAACCCCTTGTCTTCTAGGAAATTTAACAACTTTATAGTGGCTTCTCTCACATCTTTTTCTGTTGGTCCGGCTACCAGCAAGTCATCCACGTACTGAAGTAGCTTGGTTCCTTGAATAGGTTCAAATTGGCTGAGTAATTGTTCAAGAGCTTGACCAAACAGGTTCGGTGAGTCTACAAACCCCTGAGGCAAGGAGGTCCATCTGAGCTGTTGCTTCTGGTGGGTCTCAGGATCTTCACACTGAAAAGCGAAATAATCCTGACTTTCCTCTGCTAGAGGACAAGTCTAAAAGGCACCCTTCAAGTCTATTACACTATACCAGGTATCTGAGGGGGAGATGTTACTTAATAAAGTGTATGGGTTAGGGACTGTGGGGAATAGTGTTTTAGTTCTCGCATTTACTGCTCTCAGATCCTGTACTAATCTATAACTGCCGTCTGATTTCTGTATTGCCAGAACAGGAGTGTTATGTCTGGACACACAAGGCTCCAGAGTCCCTTTCTTTATTAGTTCATCTATCACTGGCCTTAGTCCCTTTCTCCCTTTTACAGGGAGAGAGTGTTGTTTAATTCTAATCGGGTCTTCTGGTCTTTCAATCTCGATACAAATGGGTGTCATTTCTATTTTGCCAGCCTCCCCTTTAGTATACCAGAGTTTTGGATTCACCTTGTTTTCATCCTCTATGGTTAGTTTGTATAAGCTCACCATAAGCTGTGATTCTTGAACAATCAAGCTTACCTCCAAAGCCACCATCAAATCTCTTCCCAACAAATTGTAGTCTGCCTCTTCAACCAATAACACATTCCCTAGGCACATCCTGGTTTTGGATTCAAATTCTACATCTTTAATAACCGGGACCTTAAAGGGTTCCCCCTTTGCCCTGACCACTATTTGGGTATCTTTACTTTTTTTACATCCGCTCGGCAGTTGCTGAACAGTGGTCCGTTCAGCTCCTGAGTCTACCAAAAACATTAGTTCTTGCTTCAAGGGTCCAACTTTTAATTTTATCAAGGGCTCTTTGGATGTTCTGGACCCTAAATTGAGGAGCCCCTGACACCCCTAATCCTCTTGAAAGATTTTCTCATCTTTCATCCTTTTCCTACAATCCTTCTTAAGATGCCCTCTTCTCCCGCAGTAAAAGCACTCTGGAAGATTTCTCCAGTTATCTTGGTTCCGTTGCGGGGGAGGGACCCGGTTCCTCTGAGGCTCAGGGCCCCACGCTGGGCTCCACGCTCCTTTGTGCATTCCTGCTTCTGCACCTCCCTAACTGCTGCCACTAGCACCTTTGCTTGTGCCTTTTGTTTTTCCTCATCTCTCCTCATGTACGTCCGCTGAGCTTCTCGGAGCAACTCCTGTAAATTCTTCTCCTGCCAATTATCAATTTTCTCAAGTTTCTTCCGTATGTCCTCCCAGGATTTTGAGACGAATTGTGTTTTTAATAGAACCTCCCCAACCGGTGAATTAGGGTCGGTCCCTGAGTACATTTGTAAATTTCGCCTCAATCTTTCTAGCCATTCCGTGGGTGTTTCATCCTTTCCCTGGCATTCCCCAAACACCTTACTTAGATTCTGCCCTCTAGGTACTGCCTCCCGTACCCCTTGTATTACTATGTTTCTCAGATCTATCATGTTTCGTCTACCATCCCCCATCTGAGCATCCCACCCTGGGTCTTGGCTTGGCCATTTCTGACTGCCTGGTGTTCCCTGTGGATTCCTGTGTTCCTATCCCCGTATCCCTGCTTGTTTAATCATTTCCCGTTCCTCGCTGTTGAATAGGGACCTTAGTATTGCGCATATATCATCATATGAATATATACTGTTCCCCAGAAATTCATCCAGCCGGTCTGCCACCCCTAGGGGATCATCCATTAACTTTTCCATCTCTTTCTTGAAAGCCCTCACATCCCCCATGTTAATGGGCACGTTTATGAACCCTATAACCCCTGGTGCAGTTGGCACCTCTCTCAGGGGAAGCAGCTTATGCTTTTCTCCCTCCCCCTCCCCATAATCTCCACTGGCTTTCTTTGCTTGAAAACGTGTTCTGCTGGAAGGGGGGGAGTAGACTCCTGGTGTGGGGGTGGAGGGATTTTCATTTCCCCCAGGTGGCGGTGAAGGCAAGGTTTGGAGTTGGGGATAAATCTGTGATACCAGTACTTGTCCTGGTATCACCATGGCACTGTCCATTTGGGGGGCTTGTGCCGGCACGGGTGGGTGCGGAGGAACCAAATACGGGGGCAGGAGATTGTCTAAGGGGTCCCATGTCCCATTCAGGGTGGCAGGTCCCTGTTGTGTTTTTATTGGGAGTAGCTCAGTTCGAGCAGACCCCTACATCTTAGCATATTCTTCCTCCTCTTTCCCCGGTGGAGTTTTAGTGTTTATATAATTACTTAAAGCTTGGCACATCCACTTTTCGAAAGTGCCAAAAACAGGCCAAATTACATGTTCCCTGATTTCTTTGCCCCCCCATACCTCCAAGCAGAAATAAACCATTTTTTCCTTGGATTTATTTCTCCTTTTGGGACAGTGTCCCCAAGGCTCTAGTATCCAGACTAGGGGACTATCTCTCGGGATTTCAGGTATCCCTTGTTCCTTCCCACCCCTTGATTTTTCCTAGGGTTTTTTCTTAGGGTTTTCACGGAATTTTACTCTTTTTCTGTCCCAGCTTAAAGAAAAATGAAAAAAAGATAAAAAAATTACTTCTCTAGCGTATCTTATCTGGACTTTGCGCCGAGTCCTCTAAGTTCCTGAATTCGGTACCATTTCAAATCTGTATTTAATTTGTTACTGGTCTAGTAGCCCTCGCAGAGGACCGCTCTGGGGGTTTTCCTGGGGTAACTGCTCTCAAAGTTCTGACTTTTACCTGAACTAACTATGTCCGAGACTAGTGGGCTTACCAATCCTTGAACTCGATAAAGGACGTACCCTTCCCCCAGCCATCCACGATCGATCCCCCGAATTTCTCGATTTATTCGGGCTTGACGCGTGGAAAAGAATTAGGTTTTTACCCCCTGCCTTTCGCTTCCCCCGTGACTAACCTCTTCCCTCGCGGGAGAGAGGAACTGCGATCTTGATAATATCACGTCTCACTCACACGCTCGACCGCCCTCACTCAAGCATGCAATACGGTCCATTTGCCTGCGTGGATTCTTCATGCACGTAGATTTTTATGAGCGAATTATCTTGCCGCGGCTCCAGGGATCCCACCCTGGGTCCCCCCCCAAGTTCCCTGAGAGCTCGTTTTATTCCCTTTTCTCGATCAAGGTGCTGTTTTAAATTAGGTTCATTGATCCGATTGTTCCGTGGGATCCCCTGTCCGGCCAGGCCTCTAGGAAAATTAGCGGGGCGCCTCCTGAGCAAAAAAAGGGTACCCCAAATTGCATCACGTCGGGGTCACCAAATTAAGATAAACAGAATTGCCTGATCGAAATTTATAAAGAAATAACATTTATTATGCAAACAAAATATCGGTCTCAAAAGCCACGATCGAGAAAAGCAGCACCGAGCTCGGCGTCGGAGCTGGGTGAACACACATAGATCTGATCTCTATCACACCAGACCTCCCAAGTTCATGGATGCTGCTTCGGCTGGTTCCTTCTTATACAGTTTTTGGGCAGAGTCCGAATTAATTCTATTCTTTTCGTAATTTTAGCATCTTCATGAAGTTTTCTTGTCCCGGAGTTGGGCTGCACAAAGCCTTTCCTGGGTCTGATGAATTGTCCATCCTGGGTGATGAGTGGGCCATTTCTGGTGATGGAAGGGCCATCTCTGATGAAGAATGGGCCATCTCTGGTTCTTGGAACAGTTATTTTTAGTTCCCGGAATGTCCGATTCCTTATCAGATGAGATGTAGATATCAGAAGGTGGTGATCAAGTCGTCATGGTGTGAATGTCCCGGTGATAAGATCCAACCCCACCTGGGTGGAATCCTCACTTATTGATTACATCTGTGAGAGAACTTCTTTTAGTGTTGTGAAATTTTTCTCTCAGCCAGGCTGGTGGAGGGATTTTGAAACTCTGTCTCTGCATGGTCTTATTACATTTCAGTTTGATACATAATAGCACGAATTACATACTTTATTTATAACAGTTTCAACCCGACTGCGAGTTTCAAAATCTTTAGCGTCCCTTTGTGGTCGCCAGCAACTGATGCCTTTTCCTGGTCTTAAAATCAAGAGTCATACATGGTTAGAAGGGGAAAAAGGGATTTTACCTTGGTATTTATTTTAAGGATCCTTAGGTGCACACGTCCAGGTCAAATGCACTGAAATGCACCCCGCAAAAATGTCCCCCCCAAAAGATCGGGTATAACATTATAGGTCTTGATAATTAGCATATCTATCAAAGATTCCCCAATGAGAGGCTCGAGTGAGCCCCCCTCCCCAAGGAGCCTTCCCCTGGATGGTTCTATCTTGGTTTACAGAATGTGTTCTGGAGAGGACCTTGGGGTCTGGGGCACACTGATCTCTAGCTACGAAGCTTCTAAAATGTTTAGTCTCTTAGCTTGACAAACAAGTCCAAGAATGTAGGCAAAAAGCACTAAGAATACAGAAGTTGCAAAAAAGGTATAACAGGGGTATAAAAGAAAAGGCAAAAAATCTTCATGGCATCAACTGGAGTTGTCAGTGTATATATGTGTTGTGACCCATCTCAACAGCGACACTGGGTGAGTAACAGTCTGTGGCAATTAGTGGAATTCCTATGGAATTTATGGTTCCTCCCATTGCTTCTTTCACCTCTCAGTATCTGGCTTTATCTGCCATCAGGCCCACAGTTTGTTTGTAAAAACACCTCCCTCTCATTCCTTTCACTATGAAAAGGCCAGTGTCCATAAAGGAAACAGAGGAGTCCTGAAACTTTACTCAAATAAAGGGAGAGAGAGTCCACTGGGGCACACACCCACGGAGTTTTCTCTCTCGAGGTTTTGGAAGGCACAGCCTCCTTTTATCCTAAACTCCCAGCCGCATGTTGCCCTCTTCCTTTCCCCATTGGCTGAGGTACTAGGAAGGTAAAGCCTTACCAAACCTCCTACCATATATTCCCCCCTTGAACCTGTTATTTCACCCCAAAGTTCAGAAACTCCGACTTGTGCAGACCCACTTGTCTGTTTCAGGAGCCAAGCTGTCTGGGCTCTGCAACAAACTGGCTGCCCAAAGTCAGTAGAGACATAAAGACCCATTTCAAAGATGTTAACACCTATACCTTCAACCATCAAATTGTTTGTAAAGACATTAGCACACATCTTCCCTATCAATCCTTCCTCTTCTTATTTCTCAATTAGTCTTTACAAACCCTAGTTATTGTTAACTGAACCTTTTTTAACAACCTGGAACATTTGGAACATGCCCTCCCAACTTTTCCACATCTGGTCCCTGAACCAGGTGTGGCACGTAAATACAGACAATAAAGTAGACAATGACAGTTCATATTAGCCCATTAATCACTAGAGGTCCTTGTAGATGATCCCTGGCTACTGATAGCCAAGGTCTCTGTCTTGGTTTGAAAGACAGGTGTCTGCCAAGGAAGCCAGAAACCTCCCTTGGAATGGAAAATATGACCCCCTTCCCTCCAAATTATTATAACTTTGAAATTAAGGGGCTTTCAGGCAAAGATACGAGAAAAGGAATAACAGTTCTTTACTAGAATGTATATGTATAATAAGGCAAACAACAAACAACAGCACCAACAACAAACAAAGCCAGAAACCCAGTAACAGCCTTCTCTTGGCTGCAGGCACTTTCCCTTTTGGTGTAGTTATGGTCACAGCTGGCAGGGGTGCTGGTGGTTCCCAGCAGGCAGGGGGGTGCGATGATTCCCCCACGGCTGCTGGGGGCACTGTGGCACACGTTCAGTCACGTCTCCCTCACGTGGCAATGGCAGAAGGGGTGAAATGGTGAAAATGGGCTGCAGCAAGATCCTCGGAGCAGCGGCTGCAACAGCAGGGATAGCGAGCAAGAGGTAGCAGAAACTCCGCAGCTGTAGCAGGGGCTGCGGGGTGTCCCGGCAGGCAGGGGGTGTGGGTTAGAGTGCAGCGAAAAAGCCCGAGGCAGCGGCAGAAAGAAGCAGAGCTGGGCAGTGGCAGCCAGGCTCTCCACAGCAGCTGCTGCACGCAGCTGGGGAGACGTGCCCTCTGGGAAGGGGGAGGCGGTCAGGGTCCCGGTCTTTTCTCCTGAGGCACCTGAACAGATGGCGAGGGTCCTTTCCAGTGAGGCAGGGTGTTAATAAGGTCCCAGTGGCTGATCTCACAAGCAAAGGCTCACCCACGGCAGAAGAAGCAGGACTGGGCTGGGCTCCAGCGGCGGCAGCATATTCCCACCCCCCTCCCCCCCCCCCCTCCAAAGCAGCAGCTCGACCTTTCTCCTCCAATGCTGAGAGAGCAAGATAGCAAGGAGCTGCACTCAGTTCTCTTTTCCCCAGCCCAATTCTTGCCGTATCTCTGCCCCTCCAAGAAAAAAAACCCAGCTAAGAGAGTAGCCAGCCACACCCTTCCCAGGGCAGCTTGTTTTGTTTCTCTTAAGAACCTGGTCATTATTGTCTCTTAGCAACATATCGGAGAAAATTCCCTGAGAGAAAGAAACAAAAGGAAAAATCCTACGCCCCAGCAGTCTCCCATCCTTCTCCTCCTGCTGAGAAGTCCCAATCTTTGGGGTTTTAGAGACCTTGACTCGACAGTGATGGGTCCACCTGCGTTCAGCTGTCCTGACTGCTCTTCCTGTGATCCTGGTTGGATTTTATGAACAGCCAAGTCCAAAGGCAGCGTCTGTGCTAACTGGGCTTCCTGTCAAAGAGATTTCATGAGACACAGTATCCTGGCCACATATACATCTTCACCTCCCCACCACACTGAAAATTAACAGGGTAATGATTTCCTCGGGGTTTGGCTCTTATTCTTGCTAAAGCTAATGACAAAGCCATACCCATGGCATCTTAGTTTCTGTCACCAGCTTCAAAAGGTGTTTCTTTATTTCTCCATTCATCTTCTCTACCTGACCTGAATTCTGAGGGTGCCAGGGGGTATGGAGGTCCCACTGAATTCTCAAAGCAGTCATAATCCCTTGAAGGATCCCCCTGTAAAATTAGTTCCCCCATCCAAGTCCACTGCTTTCACAATTCCATATTCAGAAATCATTTGTTAACTGTAATGATGAGAAATGACATGGAGTCCCCAGGCAGGTGCAAAAAGGAATCCATTTATTGAAGAAACCAGGTCTTTTAAAGCAATCAGCCCTTTATTAGTTATATTCCTGTAATGATATGTGGAAAAGACTCCACTACTGGAATAAGTAGTAAAGTAGGTATGTTTATTCCAGCGCTGGGACGCATGGGGGATAATTCCTCCAAAGTCATGCGGGCCGACAGCAGCATTCAGCTTGGTATATATGAATCAGGGGGATGGGGAGCAGAAGAATTCGTTTGTCAGGAACAATGCATCTAGCTTGGTCAGCATACCAGAGCAGGAAGAAAAGATAAGAGACCACTGATAAGACCAGCAGGAGTCTCAGACAGACATCCTGCCTCATCCCAAAACTAGCTCAAACCAGTGCCAAAGCTTAAACCCAGGCCAAAGGTATAAAAGAGCATGCGCAGGAAAGAAAGGTGAAAAGTTCAGGATGAGGAAGACTCCCCTGACTTCATCAAAAGACCCTCAGAAGACCCCTACCACAACCACCAAACAACACTGAGCAAGCGCTACGCGGATGTAAATGACTTTTGAGTTCATTATAATACGAAGCGAGGCTGGGCGGGGCTAGGTGATGAATATGTATAAGTTTGTTAGGAAACTTAATGAATATGGAACTTGTAACCCGATAAATACCAAGCTGAATGCAGCTGTCGGCACGCATGACTTTGGAGGAGGGATCCCCCGTGCGTCCCAGCGCTGGAATAAAGCATACTTACTTTACTACTTATTCTAGTAGTGGAGTTCTTTCCGCTTTTCATATAGTGGGTTACAAACTCCATATTCATTAAGTTTCCTAATACGCCTATACATATTCATTACCTATGAGATAAACAGAATTGCCCAATCAAAATTTATAAAGAAATAACATTTATTATGAGACCAAAATATCGGTCTCAAAAGCCACGATCGAGAAAAGCAGCACCGAGCCCGGGGTCAGAGCTGGGTGAACACACATAGATCTGATCTCTATCACACCAGACCTCCCAAGTTCACGGACGCTGCTTCATCTGGTCCCTTCTTATAAAGTTGTTGGGCAGAGTCCGAATTAATTCTATTCTTTTCGTAATTTTAGCATATTCATGAAGTTTTCTTGTCCCGGAGTTGGGCTGCACAAAGCCTTTCCTGGGTCTGATGAATTGTCCATCCTGGGTGATGAGTGGGCCATTTCTGGTGATGGAAGGGCCATCTCTGATGATGGATGGGCCATCTCTGGTTGTTGGAACAGTTATGTTTAGTTCCCGGAATGTCCGATTCCTTATCAGATGAGATGTAGGTATCAGAAGGTGGTGATCAAGTCGTCATGGTGTGAATGTCCCGGTGATAAGATCCAACCCCACCTGGGTGGAATCCTCACTTATTGTGAGAGAACTTCTTTCAGTGTTGTGAAATTTTTCTCTCAGCCAGGCTGGTGGAGGGATTTTGAAACTCTGTCTCTACATGGTCTGATTACATTCCAGTTTTATACATAATAGCACAAATTACATACTTTATTTATAACACCTAGCCCCGCCTAGCTTTGCCTCGTATTACAATGAGCCCAAAAGTCATTTACATCCACATTGCAGTTGTGCAGCATTGTCTGGTGATCGTGGGCAGGGGTCTCTGGGATGAAGTAAAGGTCTTCCTCAGATGAAGTAAAGGGTATGAAAAATGAGGTTCACTCTTTGTAAAATTTTAAGAAAAGTTTAATAAAAGGGACAATTAGGAGACAATAGCAAAAAGGGTATTACGGCCGGGTGCTTTGGCAGAGAGCCAAAAGCACACCTCTACATCCAGAAGATCGTCTTTAAAAGTACATCTCTTATCGCATATTCATCACAATCATGCATGATTCATAAATTCTTTGGAGTTTCTGTGTATCATCCCATCAGCCTTATCTTCCTCCTTGGCTCCATTCCATCTCTGCTCCCTCCATAAATTCTTCTCTCTCTGGTTTCTGTTTTTTTCTTCTTCTCTGATAAGATACTCCAGGAATGTGAAGACTTTCTCTGCCTATCTTTTCTAAATTGACTACATAAACAATAGACATTCTATATCATGTATTACATTACAGAACCTAGGTAAAGTTTTTCTAACATTAAGTAACATGCAAAAAGCCAACATCACAATACATTCATAACAATTATTTAACATGCGAAAAGCCAAAATCACAATACATTCATAACAGAAAGAAGGGGAAAAAAGATGAACAGAAAGAACCCATACTCAGCCCAACGTGTGGGAGTGGCGGGGAGATGGAGGATTTAATAGCCCCCGCAGTGAGACCGGGGCCGGCTGCCATTCCGGCCCCTCCCCCACCCTCGCCGCTGCCACCGCCGGGAGGCGCAGGAGGGGACGCAGCTTTGCCAAAGTCCCCGCCGATGAAAGAAGAAAGGGAACGGCTCGCGTGGCCGGAAATAGCGCCGGCGGGGCCGAACCCATGGGCCTTTCTGTGGCCCCCCCTTCCTCCTTCGCCTACCTCCCCTCCTCCGATCCCTCCTAAGACGGAGGGAGCAGAGGGGCGACTCGTGTGGACGGAAATGGCGCTGGCGGGGGAGTACCTGCCGGCGCCGTTGTGGGCTCATTTCCCTTTTCCGCTTCCTCCTTTTCCGGTCCCTCCTGGGTCGGGGGGAGCGAGGGGAGAGGACTATCGGAAGCCGCGGCGGGACGGGGAGCTCGGATCCCCGGCGGGGGGAGAGGAACAGACACCAGCCAATATGGTTGAAAACTACACTCCGATTTATTAGCAGTCTAGAGGCACTTAAATAGTATACCAGCTTGTTAGCTCCTAAGTGGCTTACTTATCAGGACATATTTCTATTTCTACACAATCAGACTACATTGGCAGTCTTCCACAGTCTTGTTATGTTCAAAAGAATCTTGCCCTTGCCTCCCTTATACTCCTAGATATCACACCTGCAAGTACGTTACTCCCTGAAATTTCTCAGGCTGAAACTGTTTTGCTTTTCACAGAGACTTTCCCACAGAAAGTGTCTCATACACACAGGCCCAAAAAGCCTCCAGCTCAATAGCTTGCACAGTTCTTTTATTGATCCCAATAACTCCATTCTCCAACAAATTCCCCGTTTTTCTTTTGTGCAAGCAATGCTGGAGGGATTGCAGATGTAGTGATTTTGTATATTATCTACTGCAAGCATCGGGAGGCAAGGTGAACAAACTGCCAGTTCTACAGTAATCAAATGCTACACAAATAAAACTAGCTATAATTTTAAACTTAACAACTTTAACTATCCCTCTGAGTTGAGACCATCTTATTCTACAACTATATGGTTAATTGATGTAACCCACTGATCCATTAGTAAGAATGAAAAAATGATTAGAAAGACTTAAACAGCATAAACCTTTAAACCTTCCACAGTCGTGGCTGCGGCCTAATAGCAGAAGATCAATAGCTACTAAACTCTATATTATTACATGTCTAACATCAACAACACACACTTAACTTATTAAGCATTTGCAAGGTTATATTAAACTTAATGGCTACTTAGCTTTAACATCACTTACACTCTACACAACTTAAACTTAGCAGAACTTAAAGTTAACTTTACTTAAACTTAACTTTGCTTAAACTTAACAACACTTAAACTTAACACGAATTAACCTTAACACTACCTTAACATTACACAACTTAACCTTATCACTTAAATTCTGCAGAACTCAAGCTTAACAGAAATTAAACTTAAAAGAACTTAACCTTAACAGAAATTAACAGAAATTAGAACTACTCTTATTTCGAGACATTCAAAAAAAGAAACAACTTTTCACTTTACTGCTGAGTTTGGTGTTATACTCAAGCTCCCTTATTACAACAATCACAGGGTATCTGAACTTGGCCTCTATGGACCACTAAGCCACAGTTGAGGCAGTCCTTGACATAGGGTAAAACCCTTATTCAGTGTCTATGGATAGAGGGCACAAAGGCCCTTTCAGGCTGTCCTCCTCAGGCGGATGCAGCTCTGGATCCGGGGTTGGCTCTGTTCACTGCAGGCTCTGCCGTAGCACGAGTCCAGCGGCTGGGTACCCACAGAGGTCCTGCTGGGGTAAGCACACACATGTACCCCTTGCCCGAATATCGAACCTCAGCGGGCCCCTGCCAAATCCCTGTAGCTGGGTGCCTATACATCACATAAAAAGGCCTGATTACTTTCCTTTTTGTTTCCACAATACCACTGTGGAGATAGGCAGGTGCGGCGTCATTATCCCCAAACAAGCACAAGTAATTCAATACGTACAAGGCTTTTGCTAATTTTTCCTGCACATCTGAAATGTCTCTGAACTTGGCTAAATATAACTTTAGTGTCTGATTAGCACGCTCCACAATAGCTTGCCCTGTAGGTAAATGAGGGATTCCAGTGACGTGCCGCACACTCCATTGCTGACAAAACTCGCTAATGTAGGCAGGACCGTTGTCCGTTTTGATCTGCTCCGGTACACCCATCACGGCGAAACAGCTGGTCAGGTGTCGTATCACATGAAGGGCCTTTTCGCCGGTCTGTGCTGATGCCCATATAAACTTGCTGCAAGTGTCTATAGTGACATGCACGTACCTCAGTCTGCCAAACTCAGGAACATGGGTCACATCCATTTGCCATAGTTCGTTTGGGCCCAAACCCCGGGGATTAACCCCGATACCGAGACCCGGGCCATGATGACTGCATGTAGGACATGCCCGTACTATTCCTTTAGCTTCTTCCATGGTAATGTCAAATTGTCTGTGAAGGCCTCTGGCATTCTGGTGGAATGTGTTATGGGCTTCCCGTGCTTTTGCAAATTCACTTAACGGCACTGTCACAGAAACTAACTGATCTGCATAGGCATTTCCTTTGCCCAGGCCCTCCGTCCACAGATGACTCCTGACATGTATTACGGCATAGGCACACGATCTCTGCCCAATAGCTGAATGAAGCTGACGCAATAGTTCAAACAGATGCTTGTTGTTTATGTCTTTGATCCTAGCATCCTCTATCCGTTCCACAATGCCAGCAACATACAGCGAGTCTGTCACTACATTGAGTTTAACAGACAACCATCGTTTAAAGGCCCAGACCACTGAAGCTAATTCAAGGGTCTGTAAAGAGTCCCCAGGTTCAGCCTCTAGTATCTGATGACACCATTGTCCTTGAACCTGCCACGTCGCAGCTGCTCGTCGGGACTTCTTTCCAGCATCAGTGAACACGGTTACTGCTTCCTGCAGCAGAAGCTTGCTCCTTTTGGGAATCTGAATCCATGTATGCTGTGTCATCCATTTCAGTACCGGAGCCTTGAGTGATTGTACTTCAATCTGCTGGGCATTGCTTAGCAGGCTAATCTGCAAAGCTTGAGAGTTCAGTAGATACCACTCGAGCTCAGCTTTTTTCATTGGCAAGTAGATCGTTCCTGGCTCTTGCCCAGTGACTTGTATTATACGGGTGCGGCCTTTCTGTATCAGTTCTGCCACATTATCAATTTTCTCTTGCAATGTTGTTTTAGGCTGTAAGCTGGTAAACATCCATTCCAAGACCTTAATCTGCTCCCCCGGTTTCTTTTTGCACTGAGTCAGTGCACCAATAAGTTGAGTCTCTCCATGGAGGATGGTGAAGTCGACTGGGATATCAGCATCCATGCGATCAACTGCCCTGTCTGCAATAACAGTACTAATACGCTGAATAGTCTCTACCTGTTCTGGTGTGGGCCGAACAGGCAGGGAAGGATCAGTCCCTTTCAGGAGGGGCCGCAGCACCTCCAGATCCTCATTACTGATGCCGACAACAGGTCTCAGCCACTGCAAGTCACCCAAGAGTTTTTGTGCATCTTTCAAAGTTGTGAGATTAGTTTGAATTGTCACCTTCTGTGGCTTGATTTGTGACTCAGTAATACTCCACCCCAGATATTTCCAAACAGGTGTACGCTGAACCTTTTCGGGCGCAACGGTCAGGCCATACCGGTTCAGCTGTCGGGTGAGCATGAGCTCCTGTCGGGGGGTAATAGGGTCTGGTTGAGCGATCAGTATATCATCCATATAGTGATAAATTATGGCCTTCGGCCATTGCACTCGAACCGGCTTCAATGCAGCATCAACATACATCTGGCACAAGGTGGGGCTGGTTTTCATCCCTTGTGGAAGTAGTGTCCATTCATAGCGAGAAGCAGGTCCCTCCCTGTTTATTGCAGGGAGAGTAAAAGCAAAACGATGCATATCATCGGGATGCAATGGGATGGTAAAGAAACAGTCCTTTAAGTCCACTATTAACAAATGCCAATTCTCAGGCACAACTGCAGGATTGGGAATGCCAGGCTGCAGGGCCCCCATAGCTTGCATCTGAGCATTAATAGCACGCAAGTCATGCAACAGCCAAAACTTCCCAGATTTTTTCATGACCACAAAGATGGGTGTATTCCACGGACTCGTGGACGGTCGCAAATGTCCTTGACTTAACTGTTCCTGCACCAGTGCATGAGCTTGCTTCAGACTTTCCTCTTTGAGCAGCCACTGCTCGATCCACACGGAAGCATTTGTAATCCAGTGCAAGGCTATCGGGAAAGTCAGTGCAGCGGCCGCTACCAAAAAGGCCTCTCAGTGGTCAGCACAAATCCCAGCTGGTCAAGCACGTCTCTCCCTATTAAAGCATTAACCTTCTCGGGCAGAGGCATCACTGTAACAATAACAGATGCAGTGCGTCCATCTAGTATGACTTGAAGTCGCTCCCGGCTGCGTTGCACCAAAGCAGTGCCCCTGACACCTGCGACCCCCCCTATAGCCTGTTGAAGGGGCCAATGCAGAGGCCAGGATGAATTGGCCACAATTGTCAGGTCAGCACCAGAGTCCAATAGTGCAGACAGCGTTATAGAATCACCATCACGAGTGAACACCACGGTAGCAACCGGCCTCTGAGCTAGTGGGAGGGTGAGAAGAGCGAGGCTCCCTGTTGAGCCGAAGTTCCCGGTACCCCGCTCTGGCGTTCCCTCGGCTATATCTGCAGCCAGGTGAGGCAGAGGGATTAACTGAGCGATCTTGCTATGTGCTGGGATGTGCACAGGTGGAAAATGAGTCTGAGCCATGATGCAAATTTCCCCTTCATAGTCCTTATCAATTAGGCCGGGCAATACAAAAAGTCCTCTCAGGCTACTAGAAGAGCGGCCTAACAGCAAAGCTCCATAACACTGTCCATTAATAGCCAGAGGTCCCTTAATCCCAGTCGGAATCCTCTGGGGCCGGCCGTCGATTAAGGTCACATCTACTGCTGTTGCCAGGTCCAGGCCGAGGCTTCCTCGGGTTGCTGGCCGAAGGCAGCCGGCAGGTTGCAGGGAGCTGCGGAGACTGGCATCGCTACCGCAGGGGCCGCTGTTGGTGTCCGCACGCCGCGACCCTTCGCGCTCGATCTCCCGTTTCCCGACTTCTTCGGGCAGACTTCCGTGGAGTGAGTGTTGAGGCTGTAGACACGGCACCATAGTCGCTGGGCACGACACTGGCGTTTTACGTGCCCTCTCCGGCCACAGCGATAACACTTAACTTCATTGGAGATAACATAGCACCCATCTCTCGGTGCTTCTACTCCTTTCAGGGGGGCAAGGGCTGCAAAGGCTTGCGTGTGAGCTTGCAGGAGATCTTTCCCTACTGCCTTAACAGCTTCCACTAACATTGCCTGTGGCCCCACTGGCACACGGCTCATCCTATCTAGCATCAGCTCTACCGGTGCATCAGTAGGCAGGGTAACTAGGATGGACCGGGTGTACGAATTGCAATTCTCCATAACACACTGCCTTAACAATGGTCCCTTCATAAATTCCTGTACATCCGAATTATGTATGGCATTAGTAACCCTATCAACAAAACTGGAAAAGGATTCATCCCTGCCCTGTTTAATCAACAGATAGGAAGGCTGGAGGGGTGCTGTTTTTACAAAAGACATTGGCTGCCTGGCAAGTCTCATAGCCTCCAATAGTTTTTCAGGTCCCACTTGCACCTGCATTTCCACTCTGGCAAACTGCCCAATACCCATAAGCTGTTCTACCGTAACCCCATGTAAGGGGTCCTGAGCATCACGGTGGGTGTTAGCAGAGGTATCACAAAGGCGTTGCCAGTGCGCCTGCCACAGCATAACCTGTGAGGGGGTCATAATCATCCTTACGATAGTTTTAATATCCTCCAGGCAAAGAATGCCACAACCCCATACATAATTCAGCATCTGCTTGGCAGGCTCACTGTGCAGGCCGGACTCATTGACTGTGCCCCGCAGCTGAGTTAGCAACTTCCAATTTACCGGACTATATTCTCCTACTACATTACCCCCAGCTGCTTGGTACATTACTGGAAAAGCAGCCGCATCCCCGATCGCCTCGGGGATACGATAATCTCCATTTTCAAGGGCCGTTTCTATGATCTTTTTCCAATCAACCCGAGTACACGCTAACGCAGGGGTGTTACAAGCACCGTGATCATTAGTTTCAGCAGGCTGTGGGTGACATCTACTGACCTCCGGGCTTAACTGTTTGTCGCCGGTATTCGATAGCTCAGCCTGCGTCTGCACCGGAGGTGCAGGAGGTACGGTAGGTACGGCACCCGATGTCAGATCTGTAGAAGGTTTCACAGGCACGGAACACCCCACCGGCGGCGTGGGAACATAATCGCTCCCGAGCATCATTACACCAGGCGGGGGATCACTGCCGCCTAAATGAGCTGTAGCAACTGCCGCTACCTGTTGCTCAACCCAATATTGTGTCAAACAACTAAGGACCGCTTTCCACGGCTTCATTAACTTCCTGGCTTCCTTATTATTGTCGATAACCAAAAACCACAAGCAATCACCATACTCCTTCCACTGCTGCTCCTGAAACAGCGATCCCGCTTCCCTAAAATACCCTCTTGCCATTCCAAACTCCACTAAGCGCACCAATTCCTTATTAAGGTTGATATCCTTAATTCCCTGCTTTTCTAAAAAGTGTAAAAACACATTAAAGGCTGCCTGAGTTTCCATGACCGCGTCCACAAACCCGCGACTCAGCGCGAAAACACAAAGCGCATAAACTATACCCGCGGATAAAACCGCGAACCCGTGTCCAGCGCGAGCCGTACCCGCGATCAGCGCGAACCCGCGCCTCAGCGCGGAAAACAAAACCGCGGACAAACCGCGAACCGCAAACCGCGAACTAAAAAACGAAAAACCCGCGGACTACTCTGATACCACCCGCGCCTCCGCGCGCCCCAAGTATCAGGGTACTGCAGCGTCCAGGCAAGCCTTTAGCAGCCAAGCGGCGAACCACCGATGTTAAGGTGGCCCAGGCTAGAGGTCGGCCGACCCTCCGCCCCCGCCGGCGCTGCCCCGGCACCGCATTAGGCTCCCGCCAGGGCAACGGGAATAAAATACCAGTCCCAGTACAAAGTCCGAGTTCCGCGTTCAGGTCCCGTACTCCGCGTTCCAGGTTCCGAAGTCGGTGTTCCAAGTTCGATGTTCCAAGTTTGGTGTGCTGTGTTCGGGCGCCAGATGTCGGAAGCCGCGGCGGGACAGGGAGCTCGGATCCCCGGCGGGGGGAGAGGAACAGACACCAGCCAATATGGTTGAAAACTACACTCCGATTTATTAGCAGTCTAGAGGCACTTAAATAGTATACCAGCTTGTTAGCTCCTAAGTGGCTTACTTATCAGGACATATTTCTATTTCTACACAATCAGACTACATTGGCAGTCTTCCACAGTCTTGTTATGTTCAAAAGAATCTTGCCCTTGCCTCCCTTATACTCCTAGATATCACACCTGCAAGTACGTTACTCCCTGAAATTTCTCAGGCTGAAACTGTTTTGCTTTTCACAGAGACTTTCCCACAGAAAGTGTCTCATACACACAGGCCCAAAAAGCCTCCAGCTCAATAGCTTGCACAGTTCTTTTATTGATCCCAATAACTCCATTCTCCAACAGAGGACAACCAGCCTGTGCAGCCCCATGGCACCGCCCCTAGAGGTGGAACCGGAGAGCAGACCCTCCCATAGAGAGGGTGGGGACAGAGCCTCCCACTGAGAGGGCGGAGAGGGGACCTCCCTGCCTCCCTCAGAAGTAAAAACGGGCGCTTGAGTTTCCATGGCAACACCACTCGCCTGGAGATCGGCTCTGGGGATGATGTAATCAGAGTGAACCGAGTCCTTTCAGTAAAGAAAGCTGATGGTAAGAGTTCTCGATTAGTGCAAGATTAAAGAGCAATTAACAAAATTACAGAGGACACACACCCAGTGGTAGCAAATCCCTATACCTTTTTGACCACACTGACAGATGAATTAGGGTGGTTCACTGTTTTAAACCTGGAAGATGCCTTTTTCTGCATTCCTGTGCATAAGAACAGCCAGGAGCTTTTTGCTTTTGAGTGGGAAAATCCTGAAACAAGGAGAAAAAGTCAGCTTACTTGGACAGTCCTACCCCAAGGTTTCAAGAATAGCCCAACAATATTTGGAAACCAACTAGCAAAGGAATTGGAAGATTGGAAGAGACAAGAGCCAGGGGCAGTTATTCCTCAATATACTGATGACATCTTGATTGCAGCTAAAATGTGAGATGACTGCATCCAACTCACTGTAAGCTTCTTAAACGTTTTGGGACTAAGTGGGTACAGAGTTTCCAAAGGCACAGATTGCCAAGGAAGCAGTAGTTTACTTGGGACTTGAGATCTTCCGTGGACATTGACAACTCAGCAAGGAACAGAAAGAAGCCATCTGTGGACTTCCAGAGCCCCATACTGTGAGAGAGATGCAAGCTTTCCTGGGAATGGTCAGATGGTGCAGACTGGATACCAAACTACAGATTACCGGTAAGGCCTCTGTATGGAGCATTAAAAGCAGCCGAAAAGGGAATCATTACATGGACTGAGAGCAGAAAAGCTGCATTTGAACAGCTGAAACACTCTCTAATGTCAGCTCCAGCATTGGGTTTACCAGACTTAACTAAACCTTTTGAACTCTTTACACATGAGAGGCTCAATGTAGTCTTGGGAGTGTTAGCTCAATATCTCGGAAACCAACGAAGGGCTGTGGCCTACTTTTCCAAACAGTTAGACAATGTTAGCCAAGGGTGGCCTGGGTGTTTGAAAGCTGTGGCGGCTAACGTAATCTTGATTCAAGAGGCCCGAAAACTCACCCTTGGACAACACATTGCAGTGTATGTGCCACATGCAGTAGCAGCTGTACTCGAACAGAAAGGAGGACATTGGCTGTCCAGCAACAGGATGCTTAAATATCAATCACTGTTGTTGGAACAGGATGATGTTACCCTGAAAACAACTTCTGTTGTTAACCCTGCCATGTTTCTGTCCTCTACCTTAACTGAGAATGTGCCTGAGCATGACTGTTTGCAGATAATCGAGGAGGTCTATTCCAGCAGACCAGACCTGAAGGACGTGGCCCTAGAAAATCCAGACTGGGAGCTGTTTACAGATGGGAGCAGCTTCATGAGAAATGGTAAACGAATGACAGGTTATGCAGTAACAACCCAGGACAAGGTGATCGAGGCGGAGGCCCTGCCGGCAGACGTGTCATTGCAGAAAGCTGAACTGATTGCGCTGACAAGGGCCCTAGACCTGAGCGAAGGAAAGAAGGTAAATATATGGACTGACTAAATATGCATTTAGTGTTGTCTACACCCATGGAGCCATCTGGAAGGAGAGAGGACTGTTGAACGCTCAAGGTAATCAAATCAAACACTCTGAACAAATCCTTGCCTTCTTGGAGAGCATCAGAAAACACACAGAAGTAGCCATCATGCATTGTAGGGGTCACCAGAAGGGAAAAAACACTCCAGAATTGGGAAATTGCTTTGCTGATGAAACAGCAAAAGGAGCTGCAGAAAAAGGTATTCTTGCAGTAATTCCACAAAAAGACATTGATTTGTCAGGGTTCACCCCAAAATATGATCAGGAAGACCACAAGTTAATTAAGTTTCTTAAGGCTGAGTAACGCAGTGTTTGGTGCTCGAGGCACCAACTCTGGCGTGCCCCAGGTCAGAGACAGTCCAGCTGCGTTACTTCTGCCCGTCGCAGAAGAGACTTCGGGATCAGGAAAAGAGCTGCTTGCTGGGCTAGCTAGCTGGCTTCTCGGCAGAGGAAATATGGCAGGAGCCGACGGGATCGGCTCACGTTAGCTCGGAAACAAAGGAAGAGAGAGGCTGTTCGGGTCTGGCTTCCAACAGGTTTAATGCGATGGGATCATGATGAGGCTGGATTGATGGGAATCGATGGGATGGGATTTTCCTCGGAGCCTTGTCCTCAGTTTTATAGGGAATTTGAAAACCCCAGTGAAAGGGGAAAATAACCAATGAGTTACAAGCCAGGGGGAGGATACAATGTAACAAGAACCACTGGGGTAAACCGAGAGGCGGGAGTTATAACAGAACCAATGAACGACCGAGTAACCGAGAATTTTCCCGAACCAGGGGAGGTGGCTTGTACCCGGGCACCGCCCAGGGGGGGTGCGGCTTAGGCTTCTGAGCCGCCCCCTGAGTCTGACTCTTCGGGGAACTCGATCCAGGGGAGGGGCTGGGATTGATTGGCACGCTGCCCCAGCCCTGCAGTGGGCTGGGTCACCCCAACAGCTGAGATCACAGAAAATATATGGGCAGTTACACCAGCGAATCACGTTGTAGTCCCACCTCTGATCATTCAAGAGCTAGCTCAAAGAGAAAAAGCACACATTTGGGGGTTGAAAATCTTCTGAAACATCTGGAAAAGGTAGTAATAGGAAAGGGAATGACAGATATTGTACAATAAGTAGTGAGCAAGTGTGAAATCTGCTGTAAAAACAATCCTGATATGAGGAAAAGAGTTGTATTAGGAGTAACAAAGGCAGGGGATCTTCCTGGAGATTACTGGCAAATAGACTTTGCTGAGTTACCACGCAAAGAAGGATACAGGTACATACTGGTATTGGTTGACACCTTCAGTGGATGGCCTGAAGCTTACCCCTGTCGCACTAACACAGCCAAGGAGGTGGTGAAAGTTTTGCTTAATCATATAACTACATCACATTCTAATTTTTGCGTTTGTAAATTTACCCAGATCAGAGGCTGTGATTGTAACTATTCAGCCCCGGTAACTTCCTTCCAGATAACAAAAACAAATTATAGCTTAATTTCAACTGTTCAACCTACTCCTACGGGTATGAACCTTATGCTAGTAAAGAAACTGCTACAATATAAAAATTTGCAAAGGCTGTTAAGCTAAAGAGAGTAGTAGAAAGACTTTGATTACTGTCCATCATGACACTGAAGAAATCCATCAGGCAATGGAAAGAGTAAAGAAGGATGGAAATCACCATTGGTAGGATATTTATACAGATGTTCTTTAACAGCAAGGAGAATTTTAAATAAAATGCTACATCCCATAATTGCCTTGTTAATGCTAACCTGTCTGCTTTTTATTTCGGTATTAGGGTTGTATATCAAAATGTGGCAAATTGCAAAACGGCTGCCTCCAAGATTTAAAAGAATGTGGAAGGTTTTTATAAAATATTTCAAAACTTCCAAAGGGGAGATTTGATATTTTTAAGCAGAGTTCTTTGTCCCTTCCTTTGATCTCTGTTGCATATGGAAGCTGACAGTATCACGCTCACCTTTAACCCCTCTTTTAAATGCAAAAAGATGTTATCAGGTGTGTTAAGCAGATGTTGCTTAATGTTTATGGAAAGCTTTTGTATTTTATGACCTGCTTGGCAATTGTTTAAGATGTGGTGCCAGAGTAGCAGATTACATCTTCTTTGGCACTCAGCCTTGTGTTTTCTATGTCCTGAGCTGAACTTTGCTTGAAACTGAGTAGGGGGCACCTTCCGAAACGACCACCAGAGACCCCTGAAGAGGCCCACACAGGCACAGCACAAAGTATTGCATAAGGTTGCACAAGCTAGATGACTATGTATTAGGTAGGTGTGAGACACTGAAATGTTATGGTTAATGGCTTAAACATTTTTATGAAGGACTTTTTGCTCATTATGGCAAAACTGTATAAAGAAGCTGTGACTACCTTAAGCCCACCCCTTCCTAAATATGCCTCCTGACTGGAACTCTGGACTGTGAGTTAAGCTGCCTAAGGGAACTTGAGATAAGATGATGGTGACATTATTGTCCAATTGTCTCAGGTCTAGGGAAAAGTAAACAAGGCTGAGGGAGAAGAATGTATCCACAAGAAAGCCAAACTCTGCAGCTGTCCTGAAAATCAGCTCTGGCTGGGTTCAGGGTGGAGGAGGCCATAACCCACAGGCTCATCTGCTGAGGCCAGGTTTGCACACACTCTCTCCCAACCGAGGAGGGAGGAGGAGAGTTTTTGGGTGTGTGGTGTAACCTCTGGTCAGAGGGAGTTATCACCCACCCTCCCTTACACAAACTGGCTCAAGTTTAAAATCCCTCACCCCAGGAAGGCCACATATATGGGACATTTACGTGAGAGGCAGCTGAGGGGGTGTCATAAACCATCAAAGACCCTCAAAGCACCCCCCAGACTGATTCCTGAGGCCTTGCACCAGACGACTGCACGTGATGCAAAGTGATGCAACAGATCCAGAGTGTTGCAAGACAGTGTCAAATTCCCCCCCCCCCCCCCCAGGGGAGGTACCTGGGTGTTCCCACCTGGCCCAATTGTATATTAATCCATTGAACTTTATGTTTTTGGGGGACCCTCATCACCAAGAAGACCAGGACAGAATCAATGGGATGTCGTTAGGATCCATGGAGTGGTGGTATTATCTACTTAATCCATCTCTGTCACTTACTCTCCCCCACCTCTTTCTCTTTCTCTCTTTCTCTTTCTCTTTCTCTTTCTCTTTCTCTTTCTCTTTCTCTCTTTCTCTTTCTCTTTCTCTTTCTCTTTCTCTTTCTCTTTCTCTTTCTCTTTCTCTTTCTCTCTTTCTTTCTCTTTCTCTTTCTCTTTCTCTTTCTCTTTCTCTTTCTCTTTCTCTTTCTCTCTCCCTCTCCCTCTCCCTCTCCCTCTCCCTCTCCCTCTCCCTCTCCCTCTCTCTTACTGTTAAATAAAATCCATACTATTGACATTAGCATATGGTCTCATTTGCACCTTAATTCAGGCAGAGGCATCTCTAAAAATTTTAATAACTGGATCATAACAGTAGGTGGTAACTATGTATTAGATAGGTGGGTTAATGTAAATTTCAGTGTATAACTTCTTTTGCTTTTTACTCCCTGGTGTGCTTGATTTGTGGAAAACTTCCACCTTTCATCCTGTGAAGAATAAACAATGTCTCCTTTCTAAACTGGACTCTTTGTCCATGTTTAAAGAGTTCCTAAAATTTGGCAACCCAAACCCAACTCTAGAGCCACCTGGTGAGGTTGGTCCCATCATTGTCATTCTGCCTCTTTCCCACTGGAGTACCTTCTGGAGAACCCCATGAAGCCCGAGGCAAAGCTCAAAGCAGTATTTGGGAGCAGATTGTTCCCTGGCCATGGCACAGGAACACTGGATCACTCAGAGGCACATGACAACAGAGTGGTTGATTCCCCTAAGGATGAAAGCTTAGGAGAATTCCCCCAGATTGGTTTGTAGGCATGTTTATCAAGATTTGGGTCACATCTTTGTCTCCTCTGCATTTTATACAGGAAGGATGGTTTGGGTCCTCCCCACGACCAAGCTTCTGAAGGTATCTATAAAACACTATTATTTCTATAGAGAGGAGAGAGAGGACTAAAAAGGCCAAATGCTCTTACAGGCTGTATGAACAAAAAACATCTGATGCACTGTTTTCTAGAACCTGTCTATATATGGGCCCTTTGGAAGTCAGTACAGACAGTAACCAAACTAGCTCCAGAAGCAGCAGCGATGTCTCGGCTAATTAGTGCCCTGGAGTTAATGAGTTTGCACTTATCATCATATTACCTTCTCTGTTGGGCTTTCAGGGACCAAAGCTGATGTCTTGGCATGGTGGAGATATGACCCTGGCTGTCCCATCTCTGAATGGTGGACAGGTTACGAAACTTCCAATTCAAGATATTCTACGATTCTACAATTCTATGAACTGTTGGAAGGTATCAGGTAAGAGCCTGCGTATACACAGACAGGTGAGGAGAGGGAGGGGGTGCCGGTGCTGAGGACTCATGCTCAAAACTGGACCATGACATCATGGCCCCCCTCTCCAAGTCACACAAGACTGATTTAGGCAATACTGCCTCTCCTGAGATGCTGTTCTCCATAACAAAGGCATAATGCTGTAGCTTTCTCCCCTTCTTGTCTTCTGAAGCTGTCACCATCTCATGCCAGTGGTCCAACATTAATAGTGTTTTGAGCTAAAAAGCCCTGCTTGGATGATCATGCTTATCTCAGCTGAAAGGCTTTCAAAGCCAAACTTAGCCAAAATATGTGAAACACATCATGAGTCCAATCATCCCCCTTATAGCCATCTATGAAGAGTTGTTTTTTAAAGACAGGTTTTTCCATTATAATTTTCTTCCATTCTTGTTTCAGCTCGCTAAACATTAACCACCATGACCTCTACTGCATAAACTCAAACCATATTAAAGACATTAGGTTTATAGCCAAATCCTAATACCCTATTGGGGAATGGCTACAATGCTTGGCTGTTTCTGCAGTTTTGTGGTTTGGGGTTTTTTTGGACAAAGTTAAATTGTTGGAGAATGGATTTATTGGGATCAATAAAGGAGCTGTGCAAGCTATTGAGCTGGAGGCTTTTTGGGCCTGTGTGTATGAGACACTTTCTGTGGGAAAGTCTCTGTGAAAAGCAAAACAGTTTCAGCCTGAGAAATTTCAGGGAGTAACGTACTTGCAGGTGTGATATCTAGGAGTATAAGGGAGGCAAGGGCAAGATTCTTTTGAACATAACAAGACTGTGGAAGACTGCCAATGTAGTCTGATTGTGTAGAAATAGAAATATGTCCTGATAAGTAAGCCACTTAGGAGCTAACAAGCTGGTATACTATTTAAGTGCCTCTAGACTGCTAATAAATCGGAGTGTAGTTTTCAACCATATTGGCTGGTGTCTGTTCTTCTCCCCCCGCCGGGGATCCGAGCTCCCCGTCCCGCCGCGGCTTCCGACCTCTAGTTTCCGACATCTGGCGCCCGAACACGGCACACCGAACTCGGAACATCGAACTTGGGACAGCGACTTCGGAACTTGGAACGCGGAGTACGGGACTTTGTACTGGGACTGGTATTTTATTCCCGTTGCCCTGGCGGGAGCCTAATGCGGTGCCGGGGCAGCGCCGGCGGGCGTGGAGGGGTGGCCAACCTCTAGCCTGGGCCACCTTAACATCGGTGGTTCGCCGCTTGGCTGCTAAAGGCTTGCCTGGACGCTGCAGTACCCTGATACTTGGGGCGCGCGGAGGCGCGGGTGGTATCAGAGTAGTCCGCGGGTTTTTCGGTTTTTAGTTCGCGGTTTGCGGTTCGCGGTTTGTCCGCGGTTTTGTTTTCCGCGCTGAGGCACGAGTTCGCGCTGATCGCGGGTACGGCTCGCGCTGGACGCGGGTTCGCGGTTTTATCCGCGGGTATAGTTTATGCGCTTTGTGTTTCGCGCTGAGTCGCGGGTTTGTGGACGCGGTCATGGAAACTCAGGCAGCCTTTAATGTGTTTTTACGCTTTTTAGAAAAGCAGGGAATTAAGGAGATTGTCATACATGAAATCCCTATTTGTGCTTGGTCTTTGCATATTAAGTGCTTTAATTAATTTGAGCTTAATATTTTTAAATTGAATGTTAAAATCAATCCATCAGTCCAGGTACACTAATCAAGTTTTTATGGTCTTCCTGTGTTTACTGTATACCTTTACAAGTGTTTTAAGATGTGTTGGATGTATTTTTATGTTTTACTTGTATCTTGGTTTCAAGGCAGATTTTAAAAAACCCCAGTTGCAACAAACAGCCCAGCCCCCCATAAGCACATGACCCTTATCTCAACTAATATCACCCCTCTGACCAGGAGGAGCCATTGGTGGATGGAGATGGTCTGTCAAAGGGAGAGCACCAATCACCTTGAACCAAAGGGGTGGGCTGTGGGCGGACTGTGGGCGGAGCAAAAGCTATAAAAGGGAGCCAAAAAACACGCCCATTCTCATTCTCCCTTCCTCTCCAGCTTGCTAAGGCAGTGCTGGAGAAGCCTACCCCTTTCTAGGGGCTTTTAGAAATAGATTTCTTTTTGACCAGCCTAAACTACAAGTTTATTTTTTTCTCTACCTGAGGTTCAGAGCTGTCTTAAGCCTAAAGTTCCTGAATCCCTGCGCTCCTGGGGCATACCTTTTGAGCCACCTGGATCCCAAATTTTTATATTTTGTTAGTTTTTTGCAATTTTTCAATTTTTCTGTTTTAATAAATTGTTTTAATTTCTACAAAGAGTTGTCTCATTCCTCACAACTCTTTTGGGGGCTCATCCGGGATCCTATTTTTGCCCTAAAATCCAGGTATTTTGGTTAATTTTACTATTTTTGAATTTTTGCGATTTTTTTTGGTTTTTTGGTTTTTTTCTCCTTGGATTTTCTGGGCTCCCACAAGGATTACTGCAGCAGAGAAAGGACACCTCCGGTGGAGAAAGACTTGTGGTAAGGCTTGAACCCTTCTTAAAGGGAACTTAGTTAGGGACTTACCCTTTTTAAGGGCTATTAGTTTTTGGGGAACCTCCGAGTGGAATTCCTTTTGTGAGAGAGTGTGGGGGGGGGTTGGCCGCCCCCAGTGTGTGTGTGAGTGTGCTTGAAAGGGTTCATTTTTAAGGGCACCACGAGGGATCACCCTTTAGAGACACAGAGGGGAGGATCGAGTGTGGTGATCAGCCTTTCTGGGGGGAGGTTTCCACGTTTTAGGGGTGTGCGCAGCCCCAAATTCATTTTTATTAGTGTCTCAGTCTCCTCGGGTCTAGAACTGAGGAGAAACCTCATTTTAAACCCCTCTCTTTTTCTTTTCGCCGTGTGGTCGGCGGCCATTTTGAAATTTCGGGCCGCCGCGTGGTCGGCGGCCATTTTGAAATTTCGCGCCGCCGCGTGGTTGGCCGCCATTTTGAAATTTCGGGTTTCCACGTGGTCGGCCACCATTTTGTGTCCTTTTAATTTGAACTGCACCCCTTTGCTACCCCTGTGCATGTGTGAACTTGTTTTAGCTGCACTCTTGTGGTCAGTGCTATCTAGCACCTTTATACTTCCTGTTAGTTTGGAGTGTTTGGGTTATTGGATTGTAGTTGTAATTTGCTTTATCTGCTTTAATCATAAGACACTACTTTGATATTTTGAATTACTGTTTGTGTTATTCATTATAATCTTTTTCCTTTAATTTGGTTATAAATATTTTAAATTTATCTCTCCTTTGCTAATAAAGACAACTCTTGTTTCTTAAATTTTAAGTATATATGTATAAAACTATCTAAATTCCAGTTATACTTTAACCAATTTAAATATTCACTAATTATTCTTTTTATAATTAAAATTAATTTTTCTTGCAACATATTTGTTTCTCACCAGCCTGCCATATTTAATTTTTTTTCCCACAGATTCGCCATCATTCATTCCCTTATATATCTACTAACCCTGCTTGCTCTTCTCTACATTAGTTGTATTGTATTTTATGCTTATAACTTTATTATCATTTTTTTATTGTGATAGTGTATTGAATTTAGGTTATTTTGTAATATTATTTCCTTATGCAATATTTTAATTGTTTTATATAATACAATACTTTGGTTTATTTAATTAGAAAAAAAAAAAAAAAAAAATTTTCTTCTGCACTAGCTACTTGTTTGCTTCCCAGTAACAAAATGGGACAAGCGAATAGCAAAAAGAAAGACCTAATGAAGAAATACAAAATCTTCCCAGACAGTCCGTTAGGGCAAATGCTCCTAAAGTGGGAAGAAAATCTTTTAACTAAAGAAAAAGACCAGTGTCAAATGATTAGGTACTGTGTTTTTAAGTGGCCAAAACATAAAATTAACAAAGATGGACTCAGATGGCCCAAGTATGGGTCTTCTGAAAAATGGCTTTGTGAGGCTTTGCATTCTTATGTACATTACAAAGCTCCAAAACATTCTGATGAATTAAACTATGCTAAAATTTGGTTAAATTATTGGCAAAAACAAAATGAAGACCAAAGCAAAAAAATAGAATTGGAAGAGGAAACTAAATCTAATTCAATTGGACTTAATAAAAATTCAAACCAAATTTTTTCCATTGCAGAAGAACACAAACAGAAAGAAAAACAAAAACCTAAATTAAATAAACCAAAGTGGGACCCCCTAGACTACCTTCCTCCAGTAACTCCTCCAGAAAGGAGGGTCCAAATTGAACAAGAAAGGGTCCTTCCTTCATCAAGCCACCCAATCGAAAGGGACTCAGAAAATGAGAATGAAAGTGAAAAAGAAAATTCTGTTCCTTCCTGCTCTCACAAAAAGACAACCGGACAAAGGATTTCTTCTAGCCAGGATGGCCCAGCATCTTGCACTAGAAAGAAATCATTTAAAACACCTGACTGTCCCACCTGCCTTAGCACTCCCCATGAGTTTAAAATTTTACCTCTTAGGGAGGTACCCATGGGAAATGCTCAAGGAGGAATTGGTTATGTAGTTGTACCTCTAGCTTCATCTGAGGTACGGGAATTTAAAAAAGAAATGAAAAGTCTGATGGCTGACCCCATTGGTCTAGCTGACCAATTTGATCAATTCCTCGGCCCTAATATTTATAATTGGGGAGAGATACAATCCATCCTTCACTCCTTATTCACCATTGAGGAAAGAAAATTGATTAGAGCTGCAGGAGTGACAGTCTGGGACAGAGAAAATAATTCTAATCAGGGCCCAATTGGAGAACAAAAATTACCACTGACAGACCCTGAATGGAACCCAAATTCAGAAGAGGGCAGGAGGAACATGAAAGACTACAGAAATTTAATTATAAAAGGGATTAGAGAAGCTGTTCCTCGAGTTAATAATATGAAAAAAGCATTTTGTGGGGAACAGGAAAAGGATGAGTCCCCAACAGCTTGGATGGCTCGGTTAAGGAATAACATTCAACTTTATTCTGTCATTGACTTAGACAGTGAGGGAGGCAAAACTATGCTAAAGGTACATTTTGTGCTTCACTCCTGGCCTGACATCAGGAAAAAATTGGAAAAATTGGAAAAACGGCCAGAGAGGGAACTAGATGAATTACTGGAGGAAGCCCAAAAAGTCTTTGTTAGGAGGGATGAAGAGAGGATGAAGGCTAAAAGCCAAATAATGAATAACAGTACTAATGCTCCAATCCACAATCCTCCTACACAAAGAACTTCCCAAAGGGGCATCCCACAACAGCAAACCCAAATCTGCTCTCAGCAACAGCCACAGGTTTGTGTTTGCAATAAACAATCTACCCCAATTGTTCAAAGACCTGAGAGGTTAATTTGCACATACTGTAATAAACCAGGCCACGGGCAGTGGTACTGTTTTAAAAAGCAGAGAGATCAAGGAGTCCTTCAAATGGAGGGACAAATTTTGAACAACTGAAGGGGTCAGGGGCTTTATTCTCTGGGGCAAAAACATCTTAAAGAGCCCTTGATAAAATTAGAAGCTGGACCCCAGAGACAACAAGTGGAGTTTTTAGTGGACACAGGTGCTGAAAGAACCTGTGTCACTGAAACACCTCCAGGATGTTTTATTTCTCAAGATACATTAGATATATATGGTGCTAATGGTGAAAGCTTTGCTGTTCCTGTAATTAAAAATGTAACCCTTTCCATACAAGGACGTACCCATACAGGGGATGTGCTATACCTACCTCAAGCTGGGATCAATCTTTTAGGACGTGACTTCCAAATACCTCTGAGGGTTGGGGTGGTACCGCAGGGTGGAAAAATGACCACTAAATTGTTTGTTTTATCTTTAATAGATGAGCAACACATTGACCCGGTAGTGTGGGCCAAACCTGGCAACCGGGGAAAAATGGACATCACACCTCTAACAATTGAGTTGCTCCCAAATAGCCAGCCAGTACGTGTACCACAATATCCCCTCTCCAAGGACAAAAGAAAGGGCCTGAAGCCTGTTATCATGGACTTATTACAAGATGGAATTCTTGAGACCTGCAAATCCAGTTACAACACTCCAATTTTGGCTGTCCAGAAACCAGATAAGTCATTCCGGCTTGTACAAGATCTGCGTGAGGTCAATAAGAGAGTCCAAACCAGGTACCCACTGGTGCAGGACCCCTATACACTCCTGAGTCGGGTACCCCCAGCACATGCCTGGTTCTCTGTTATTGACCTTAAAGATGCTTTCTGGTCATGTCCTCTAGATTCTCGTTGCAGAGACATCTTTGCATTTACCTGGGAGGATCCAGACACTGGACGGAGGCAGCAGCTGCGCTGGACTCGCCTGCCTCAAGGGTACACCGAGGCACCCACACTCTTTGGCCAAGCGCTAGAAGATTTGCTAAGTTCCTTTTCTCCACCCGAAGGGATTCAGGTAACTCAGTACGTAGACGACCTGCTCCTCTCTGGGGAACAGGAGTCTATGGTAAGAACTGCTACAATTCAGTTACTGAATTTTCTAGGGAGGAACGGGCTGAGGGTGTCAAAACCTAAATTACAATTTGTGCTACAGGAGGTGAAGTATTTGGGACATCTAATTGGCCATGGCACAAAAAAACTCAGTGCTGAAAGAGTAGAAGGAATCCTAAATCTACCTCCTCCAACTTCAAAACGAGAAATCCGGCAATTATTAGGCCTATTTGGATACTGCAGACTGTGGATTGATCAGTATTCACAATCTGCCAAATTTTTATATGAAAAACTAATAGAAGAAGAACCTTTTAATTGGACTAATTCAGACACACAAAAATTACAAAATCTGAAAGAGAAATTAACAAAAGCACCTGTTTTAAGCCTTCCTTCACTAGAAAAACCCTTCGATCTATTTGTTAATGTGGAGAAGGGAGTTGCCTATGGCGTCTTGACCCAGGAGTGGGGAGGAGTCAGGAAGCCGGTTGCTTTTCTTTCCAAATTACTAGATCCAGTGTCCAGAGGATGGCCCGTCTGCATCCAGTCCATCGCCGCAGCAGCCGTTCTGGTCTCGGAGAGTCAAAAACTCATTTTTGGTGGAGACTTGACAGTGCATACACCACACTCAATCAAAACCATTTTAGCTCACAGGGCTGCAGAGTGGTTAACTGACCCAAGAATAGTCAAATATGAAGCCATTCTCATGCACTCGGACCACCTGAGGTTAGTTGTGTGTACACACCAAAATCCAGCTCAATTTCTTTATGGGACCCCATCAGAAAAAGAAATTGAACACAATTGCATTGAAATAATTGACATCCAAACAAAAGTCAGAGAGGACCTGGTGGACTGTCCCCTCAGTGAAGGGGAAATCCTCTTCATTGACGGGTCATCTCGAGTGGTGGATGGAAAGCGATGCTCTGGCTATTCAGTGGTCGATGGACACCAAATGAGTGTGCTAGAAAAGGGCAAATTGCCACCAACCTGGTCAGCTCAGGTCTGTGAGCTCTATGCCCTAGAAAAAGCACTCCACCGACTAGCAGGAAGCATCGGGACCATTTACACTGACTCCAGATACGCTTATGGCGTAGTCCACACCTTTGGAAAAATCTGGTCCGAAAGGGGGTTCCTAAACACCAAAGGGAAAGATATCCTACATAAGGAATTGATCCTAAAAATTCTAAAAGCACTGCAACTGCCTCAGGTGATCTCAGTGGTGCATATTCCAGGTCATCAATCGGGAACCACAAAAGAAGCTCGAGGGAACAACCTAGCAGACTTGGCAGCAAAAGAAGCAGCAGTGGAAGAAGAGGTAAAAGTGATGGAAGTAAACCAACTTCCAACTAACACCACCACATCTGACACTATTCCACAAACTAACATTTTACCCACGCCCATTTTTACTGATCAGGAAAAACAGAAATTAGTTTTAATTGGTGCCAATGAGGATTCTCAAGGCCGCTGGTATTTACCAGATAAACGCCAAATTTTAAACAAAAATTTAACCCGAGAAATTCTACAAAATATCCACCAAAGCAATCATTGGGGTTCAAAGGCTCTAGCGGATCACTATCTCAGAACCTTTGGATGCACTGGTGTTTATGAAATAGCCAACCAAATAACCCGGGACTGTGTAATCTGTCAAAAAGTTAACAAAAAGGTAATGAAAAAGAACACGGGCGGAGGAATTGAATTAGCAATCAGGCCTTTCCAAAACATTCAAATTGACTTTACAGAAATGCCTCCTGTCCAGAGGTGGAAATACCTATTGGTAATCGTTGATCACCTTACCCACTGGGTGGAAGCTATTCCAACTGTCAATGCAACAGCCCAGACAGTGAGTAAGGTGATCCTCGAGCAAATTATCCCCCGTTATGGGATAGTCCACCGCATAGATTCAGATCGAGGTACTCATTTTACCTCCCAAATTGTACAACAATTGGCTCAGCAATTAGGAACAAATTGGAGATTACACACCCCGTGGCATCCACAGAGCTCTGGGAGAGTGGAACGAATGAACCAGACAATCAAGAACACCCTCACAAAATTAATGCTGGAAACAAAATGGACCTGGGTAAAATGCCTTCCACTTGCTCTTCTTAGAATTAGGACACAGCCAAGATCTGATTTGGGTTGTTCACCATATGAGATGTTGTATGGATTACCCTACCTTGCTACACCACAAGAGTTGAATGTGAAAGAGTGTGGAAACACCAATGTACAACAATATGTACAGATAATTGCCAAAAATCTAGAGTTGCTGAGGGAAAGAGGTTTTCTACCACAAACTCCCCCACTTGATTTTAATTTACATCACATCAATCCAGGTGACTGGGTGTTAATAAAATCCTGGAAAGAAAAGTCATTAACCCCATCCTGGGAAGGTCCATTTCAGGTCCAGCTAACCACTGAAACAGCTGTCCGGACATTTGAAAAGGGCTGGACGCATGTCAAGAGGGTGAAGGGTCCAGTAACACCACCAACTGAAGAGAAGAAACCTCCAGACAAACCATCAAACTAAACACCCTGTTTGAAAGCTCCACTCAGCATCCCTCACTCCAAGTTAATAAAATCCTGTACTCCCAGTTCTTCCCCAGTTATACCTCAGTAATAAGTGCTAGCTACAAGTTGTTAAACTAAGTTGAAAATATTTTGCTGTTAATTCTGTTCTTTGTTATTCCCTTTTACAGATTCTGCCTTCACACAACCATATTGTCACATCAACTGTATAGTAAGGCTCCATTTGAAGCCAGCATTCTCTTCCAATAACAGTCCAATCAGACTCCAAAATTATGGGCACGATAACTCTAATCTTTGACAAGGCCAACCCTAAAATAACCATGAGTTTCCAGAAGCCTGAGGTCACTGAAGAACCATCTGAAGGTGAGATGCCTAAAGAAAGGACGAAAGAAGCAAAGATGACAACCCCCACCAGCAGAGGCAACCCAAATGCTGACAGCTCCTCTCGGGTATGCCAAAAGGGGAAAGTGAGCAACATCCTGCTACTAAGTGTCATCTGTCTCTGGGTCCTCTGGCCTCCCTTTACACAAGCAGCCGACAGCCGCTGTAACAGATGTTACAAGACTGTGTACCAGGCAGAAGGAGGCTCATTTCAAATTCGACACTTTTTCCGAGCACATACTTATGTTAATCCATCTTGTTACAACATAACAAGGTTGAGTATCTGCTCAGAAAAAGGTCACAAGTACTGGATTGGCAAAAACATTGGCACCCAAATACATAAGCAGAAGGGAGAGTGCCCCTCCCAAGACGATTGGCTCTGTTTCAATTTTAGATACATAACCAAGACAGAAGATTTGTTGAAAAGAAAGACCTATGACACTGACCTGATCCAAGAGGTGGTCATAGAAGAAAAGGAAAAACAAAAAGAAAACAATCCTTTGATGTCAAGGAAAAACTTGTTTATTGACCTGGCAGAAAGGATTGGACAACAGCTAAATTTAACAAATTGCTGGGTGTGCGGAGGAACTTTAGAATCGGAGAGTTGGCCTTGGCGGGGAGTCAGTCTTGGACCCCCCGATTTACTCCGACTGAGTAATCTCTCCCCCACAACCAGACATGACAATGAAACCTGGCTGCTAAGCAATACTGTTATTGGAGAAGAATGCATCTGGAGGAAAGGAAGAAAATTTTTAGAAGAAGTTGGTGAGACAATATGCAAAAGGTACCTGGTAACTGATGGGCAAAAACATTGGTGGATACCTCAAGAACCAGATGTATTCTGGTCTGCAGAAAAGGTTAAAAACAAAAATTGCATTTTGAATCCTGTTAAAAAACTCTGGCAGTGCTGGGATCAAGGAAATCCATATTCTGTCCTGCCACAAATTTCCAAGTACTGGATTACAGCAGCAAGTATACAACCCCACTTCTGGGAAGCACCACAAGACCTCTACTGGCCAAGGACAATGGTGGAAGAAAGCTTTAATTATTGTTGGACTTTCCCTTACAGGACTTATTTTTCTCCCTTGTTTAATCCCTTGTTTCATCCGTCTAATCACCACTGTCGTCCAAAGCATGCCACTGATCCAGGACCTTCAAGGACAACAGCAGCGTCCACCATTCGCTCAAAAGATTATGCATATCAATAATAGTAACAATAAGAAAACTAGAAAGGAGAGAAAAATTGCCCAGCAAGTGTGGGACAGTTTTAAAGAGCTTGAATCTATCCCTGAAGAGTTATCCACCTCCACTTAAATGCAAAGACCAAAGATGTGAGCATAAGAGAAAAAGGGGGGACTTGTCATACATGAAATCCCTATTTGTGCTTGGTCTTTGCATATTAAGTGCTTTAATTAATTTGAGCTTAATATTTTTAAATTGAATGTTAAAATCAATCCATCAGTCCAGGTACACTAATCAAGTTTTTATGGTCTTCCTGTGTTTACTGTATACCTTTACAAGTGTTTTAAGATGTGTTGGATGTATTTTTATGTTTTACTTGTATCTTGGTTTCAAGGCAGATTTTAAAAAACCCCAGTTGCAACAAACAGCCCAGCCCCCCATAAGCACATGACCCTTATCTCAACTAATATCACCCCTCTGACCAGGAGGAGCCATTGGTGGATGGAGATGGTCTGTCAAAGGGAGAGCACCAATCACCTTGAACCAAAGGGGTGGGCTGTGGGCGGACTGTGGGCGGAGCAAAAGCTATAAAAGGGAGCCAAAAAACACGCCCATTCTCATTCTCCCTTCCTCTCCAGCTTGCTAAGGCAGTGCTGGAGAAGCCTACCCCTTTCTAGGGGCTTTTAGAAATAGATTTCTTTTTGACCAGCCTAAACTACAAGTTTATTTTTTTCTCTACCTGAGGTTCAGAGCTGTCTTAAGCCTAAAGTTCCTGAATCCCTGCGCTCCTGGGGCATACCTTTTGAGCCACCTGGATCCCAAATTTTTATATTTTGTTAGTTTTTTGCAATTTTTCAATTTTTCTGTTTTAATAAATTGTTTTAATTTCTACAAAGAGTTGTCTCATTCCTCACAGAGATAAACCTTTATAAGGAACTAGTTAATCCAAGATCGTTTAAAATGAAAGCTACAGAAACAAGAGCTCCCAAATCCACCTGGAGAGCAGTAATTAGTACTTTCTCAGAAGTAAAAACAGGAAAGACAGTTGCCGCGGTTGCCATAGAGACTGTAGAGAGCGGCAGCGCGAGCTTTAGTAGCTCCGGGAAAGTAACAGACGCGGGACTTACAGAGCAGCGGCCAGAGACCGCGGCGGAGTTCGGGGTAGCGCGGTCCTTCGGGCTGGCCGCGAGAAAAATCATTAAAACCACGGCAGCGCGCGTTAGCTCATTGCGAGAATTACTAAACCCGACAGAGCCGGATGTTAACTCTCCGACGGCCAGAAGAGTAATGGCCGCGAGAGCGGAAGCACAGACACCAGACCCAGGGGGCGGGGCGCGGGCGGGCCAAAGAGACACCGGCAGCCCCGGTGCCCGGCCGAAAGCAGCAGCACGGCCAAAAGCGGCAGAGGGTGACCCCCCCGCGCCGGACTGCGGGACAGCCGGCAGCAGCGCGGCTTTTACAGTTTCGTCGCCTGCAATGCCAAAGCCGGCCGGGGCGACCCGAAAACAGCCCCAAATGAAAGAGAAGTACCAACAAGTAATGCAAAAACTCATCAAAACGCTTGCTAACTTATCTATACTAAGCATTTTTCAGTTTGTCTTTACAGCAGATGTCCTGTGTTCAAAAGCATTACATCAGTATCCTACAGTTGTTAACCCCTTCACAGTTCCTGCTCTGGGAACGAACGTGGACTGCAACACTGCAGAATGTCCTGCAACAACAGGGACAAGTCATCGCTACATCACTGACCAGAGAGGTGCCCAGCAAAGTGGTGCCATGCTACAGGACCCCGAAACAAGAAAGCACAGTCAGCATCAGTTCCTGAGGGACGTGATGCCACTACCATAACAGCTGGGACTGTGAGACCTGTCCTGAGGACCCTTGAGAGAGGCTGAGACGTGGCTGAGTGAAGGAGCTGAGGACTTGCCAGATCCACCACTCTCCATAGCAGGAGAAATAATGAGACTCTGGGGCGATAATAACAGCTGCCCTAGGTGGTTGCTAGTGACTGGTGGTGGGTGTCGGGGAACTCTTTCCAAAGACAAAACTAAGAGAAATAATTGCATGAATTTTTGGGTATATTGCAAAAAGTTTTTGAGTATAACACCAAACTCAGAAGTAATGTCTTGAAATAAGAGTACATTTAAGTTCTGTTAAGTTTACGTGATGTTAAGGTTAATTTCTGTTAAAGTTAAGTTCTTTAATTTTAAGTTCTGTTAAGTTTAAAGTTCTGTAGAATTTAAGTGATAAGGTTAAGTTGCATAACGTTTAGGTAGTGTTAAGGTTAATTCGTGTTAAGTTTAAGCAAAGTTAAGTTTAAGTAAAGTTAATTTTAAGTTCTGCTAAGTTAAGTTGTGTAGAGTTTAAGTGATGTCAAAGCTACGTAGCCATTAAGTTTAATATAGCCTTGCAAGTGCTTAGTAAGTTAAGTGTGTGTTATTAATGTTAGACATGTAATAATATAAAGTTAAGTAGCTATTGATCTTCTGCTATTAGCCGCAGCCACGGCTGTGAAAGGTTTAGAGGTTTATGCTGTTTAAGTCTTTTAAATCATTTTTTCCCATTTTCACTAATAGATAAGTAAGTTACATCAATTAACTACATAATTATAGAAAAAGACGGTCTCAACTTAGAGGGATAGTTAAAGTTGTTAAGTTTAAAATTATAACTAGTTTTATTTGTATAGTATTTGATTACTGTAGAACTGGCAGTGTGTTCACCTTGCCTCCCGATGCTTGCAATAGACAATATATAAAGTCTACATCTGTGATCACTCCAGCTTTGCTTGCACAAAAGAAAAAACGGGGAATTTGTTGGAGAATGGATTTATTGGGATCAATAAAGGAGCTGTGCAAGCTATTGAACTGGAGGCTTTTTGGGCCTGTGTGTATGAGACACTTTCCGTGGGAAAGTCTCTGTGAAAAGCAAAACAGTTTCAGCCTGAAAAATTTCAGGGAGTAACGTACTTGCAGGTGTGATATCTAGGAGTATAAGGGAGGCAAGGGCAAGATTCTTTTGAACATAACAAGACTGTGGAAGACTGCCAATGTAGTCTGATTGTGTAGAAATAGAAATATGTCCTGATAAGTAAGCCACTTAGGAGCTAACAAGCTGGTATACTATTTAAGTGCCTCTAGACTGCTAATAAATCGGAGTGTAGTTTTCAACCATATTGGCTGGTGTCTGTTCTTCTCCCCCCGCCGGGGATCAGAGCTCCCCGTCCCATCGTGGCTTCCGACCTCTGGCTTCTTATATTAAATCTTTACTTTACGATGACGTTTTGGATGTGTTTAACACCAAACTGCTAAAGCAAAAAAAATAGATGGAACCAATCCATTTATTTAAGAACAGTACTAAAAAATAAAACAAACATAACCCCCAAACCTATCTGCAATGAATATCCAGAACTTGGAAAAACAACTGACAAGTTTTTATGAACTAGTGTCATGGGTTAGCAAAGCATAGTCCCGGAAGTGATGTTCTCGCAAAGGAGTGCTTACAGCTTCCTCTGGGACCTGACAGAACCTATCAGCTGGACAGTTTGAATATGGACAATTCTTTAAGCAACTTAAAGTTGTGACCGCCTCTGTGATACACACTTAAAAATAGACAAACTCCCCCCCCCCCAAAGCTCTCTCTTGTTTCCGGTGCTGGGACAGGTGGCTGTGGGTCCCGTGCGGGGGCCAGTGGGCCCGGCCCTGGCCCTGCTTGGGCAAGGCCAGGCCGGGCCACGGCCATCCGGGAGCCGATGGACCTGTTCCATCCGGGGAACGCCCCCCACTGCCTTGCTGTGGGCAGCCGGAGCGGCTTGGCTCTCCCCCCTCTCCACTGTGATAAGAAAAATTCCAGCTGCATGGCTGAGGTGAGATTAACCCTTTTATTGCTGTGAAGAGCTGAAAACCTGAGGGAAGAGAAAGAAGAGATGCTTAAAGCTGAACGTCTGTTGTGAAGCTATGATATATCAGAGTACTCGTTGTAATTTCATGAAGATATGGGGGGTGGAGTGTTCAACTTGTAAGCAAGAGCATCTGCGCTGAGATAGGCAGATGCTGACGCAGCTGTAATTTCATGAGAAGTTTGGACAGGGAGAGATGGAAGTGATGAGGACTTTTGCTCCAAATGGGAAAGGAGAAAACCTCAGTTCCTAGAGATGCTCCCAGAGATAGTCCTAAAGACGAAGATGAGGGAGACCCTTTGCTCCCAGGGAAGGAGAAGGGCCTCTGTTCTTAGAGATGAAATGCTCCCAGAGATGGATGAAGAGAACTTTTGTTTCTGAACGGGTCAAACTTAAAATTGTACTCCAAAAACCTTCAAGAGTGGACCCTCGAAAGCAGTTTGGGAAAAGCTGCAAGTTGGGGGAAGGGACTCACATGTGAGCAGAGAAACCTCTTCCTAAATGGACTGAACAAAATTATTTGGAAGCGGGCAGCTGTCTCGTTGTGATAATGTTTTCATAGCACGAGCCAGAAGAGACTTCTCTTTCTAAATGGACTGAACAAGGTTATTATGGAAGTGGTAAACAGACTGAACATCTTAAGGGTTGTCTTTTTACATTGTCAGTGGGAGAAGGGAGGAAGGTGGGGGGAGGAGGAGAGTTCTGAAGGTGTGGTATAATTCTTTTTTTCTCCTTCTTTTAGGTCTGTTAATAAACTTCTTTATATTCTTTCAAGTTTGGTGCCTGCTTTGCGTTTCTCCTAATTCTTATCTCACAGAAGGTAAACAGCAATGAGTATTTTGGACCAAACCACTACAACTAGCTTATATGTATGTGTATTTACATTTTATTCTCATGGATTATATTCATGTCAGAACATAGGAAATGGCCTCTACTTTTGAATTTACATTATGGTTCAACATAATCACATCCTTTCCCATAGATAAGAACCCACAATTTCTAACACAGCTGCCAGCAAATTGATGTACAAAAGAGCATTGCTGAATATCACAGTTTTAGTTTTCAAAGGAGAAGGCAAGGGAAGACAAGGGAAAAAAACCTACATAGGATTATATCTGTAGATACAAAAATTCTGCTAGCAAGGATTTTCTTGCTATTTTCTAAGTCTGTGAGAGACTTTTCTCTCTCACAGAAGAGGTAGCAGAGTTATATAAACAACCAAACGACCTACAACCTTGAAAAGTCTTGATTATGGTACAGTAGAAAAATATTTTGACAATGGATGTTTTAGGATTTTAGCCAATCACCCCCAAGGGGTGGCTGATCCTTGTCCAATTAGACTATGAAGAAAAAAGTCTATAAAAGAGTTTGTAAAATAATTAAATAAAAGAGTTTGTAAAATAATTAAATAAATCAATCTTGCTGCACAATTCCTGCCTGCTTGATCTTCTCTCCTCCTCCTCCCTACGGCTGCGGGACACGGTGATATACCCTAGGGCCTAGGCCTGCGGTAATATTTGGTGCTGCCCAACACGATCTGAAAGCTGCAAAGTGTCCTGCTGCTGTGAGCCAAGCCGAATTCCTCTAGAGGTACGCTGTTCCACTTCCCCCCCCCCCCCCCCCCCCCCGGGACCGGGAGGTCCGACGGGACTGAGAAAATGGCGAACAGCGGCTCACAAACCGACGCTGTGGTAATGGTCTTGAAAGGTGTGTTTAGTACAATGCACACCTTTGCTGAAAACTCACTTCAGGAATTATTAGATTGGGCTGCTGTAGTGGGTTTGGTTCGTAACCGGGCAGAAACACCAATTTAGTGTAGTGGTTTGGTCCAAAACACTCATTGCTGTTTATCTTCTGTGAGATAAGAATTAGGAGAAACGCAAAGCAGGCACCAACTTGAAAGAATATAAAGAAGTTTATTAACAGACCTAAAAGAAGGAGAAAAATTATACCACACCTTCAGAACTCTCCTCCTCCCCCCACCTTCCTCCCTTCTCCCACTGACAATGTAAAAAGACAACCCTTAAGATGTTCAGTCTGTTTACCACTTCCATAATAACCTTGTTCAGTCCATTTAGAAAGAAGAGTCTCTCTTGCTCATGCTATGAAAACATTATCATAACGAGACAGCCGCCCACTTCCAAATATTGTTCAGTCCATTTAGGAAGAGGTTTCTCTGCTCACATGTGAGTCCCTTCCCCCAACTTGCAGCTTTTCCCAAACTGCTTTCGAGGGTCCACTCTTGAAGGTTTTTGGAGTACAATTTTAAGGTTGAGCTGTTCAGAAACAAGAACAGAGGCCCTTCTCCTTCCCTGGGAGCAAAGGCTCTTCGTCATCTTCATCTTTAGGACTATCTCTGGGAGCATCTCTAGGAACTGAGGTTTCTCCTTTCCCATTTGGAGCAAAAGTCCTCATTGCTTCCATCTCTCCCTGTCCAAACTTCTCATGAAATTACAGCTGCGTCAGCATCTGCCTATCTCAGCGCAGATGCTCTTGCTTACAAGTTGAACACTCCACCCCCCATATCTTCATGAAATTACAACGGGATACTCTGATATATCACAGCTTCACAACAGATGTTCAGCTTTAAGCATCTCTTCTTTCTCTTCCCTCAGGTTTTCAGCTCTTCACAGCAATAAAAGGGTTAATCTCACCTCAGCCTTGCAGCTTTGCAGCTGGAATGTTGAATTTTTCTTATCGCAGTGGAGATGGGGGAGAGCCAAGCCGCTCCGGCTTCCCATGGCAAAGCGAGGGGGTGGGGGGGGGGGGCGGGGGGGTCCACGCATGGAACAGGTCCATCCGCTCCAGGATGGCGCCGGAAACGAGAGAGAGCTTGGGGGAGGAGTTTGTCTATTCTTAAGTGTGTATCACAGAGGCGGTCACAACTTTAAGTGGCTTAAAGAATTGTCCGTATTCAAACTGGCCAGCTGATAGGTTCTATCATGTCCCAGAGGAAGCTGTAAGCACCCCTTAGCAAGGACATCCCTTCTGGGACTATGCTTGCTAACCTATGACAGCTGCTTTGCAAGGGATTCCAATGGACAGAGATACTGCCCTGGACTTTGCCTTGGCTGTGCTGTCCGGCACGAGCTCCCGTCTGGGGACCCAGCTGCTTTAGAATTATTCCGAAGTAGGCATTCGTTATTTATGCTGCTGACAGACTTTGACTGTGGCAGCAGAGCTGGCTCGCCTATTTCGGTGATGAGTGATGGAGGGATATCCCAAGGGGACCCCGCTGATCGGGCTCCAGGGGCAAATGATGGTGGATCCAGAAAAGTCCGCCCGGCTCCACAGGCAGAGCCTATGCCGCCCCACCCTGCACAGTCACAGGACTCCACGGCCCCCAGGGACCCTGCGCCGGCAGAGGTGGGGGTGTCAGGGCAGCGGAAAGGCACGCAGTATACCTTGCCGCTCGGTGGCGGCCACAGCTTATCCAGGACCGCAAATTAGCGGCTTAGCGAATTGGATTGTGGTGGCTCCTAGCCCATTTGCGTATGCACCAGCAGAGCAAAAGCTGCCCAGATGTCCCTTCCTAGCCGGCGTAGCACCAGGAGTGACTGCATGGAGACTGCCTGGGTGTGGTCCGCTGCCCTCCTTGATGCTGGACTGTTCTGCACCACTGCAGAACCGAGCCATCGACCTTTCAATACAGCATCTGCCTTTGCTGACAGAGCTACCGAACATATCACAGAAGCTGGAGGAACTGCTCACCTTGCAAAAGCAGCTTCTGCAGATGCCAGAGGCACCCCGCCGCACAGGGTGCGCTGGGCCGATGCCGCCCGCATCACCCGCACCGCTTGGAGGAGCCGCAGCTCCAAACCAGGAAGCGGCGCGGACTGCGGCGAACTCGGAAGTACTGCCGCCATGGGAAACCCCAGAACCGGCCGCGGCTGCAGAGCAGCGGCTGGGGGAGGCGGCGCCGAATGCGGCCGGGGAGTGAGAAACGGCAGCAGTTTCGGCAGCGGTGCTGGGCGCTGGCGTGGTGGAAATGATGAGCGTGGCGCCGGGCGCAGCTGCAGTGCAGGGGCCAGTGATGGCGAAGAACGCTGCTGCGGAACAAGAGATGAGCGTGGCGCCGGGCGCAGCTGCAGCCCCAGAGACAGCTGCAGCAGCTCCAGTACCAGTTCGGTCGGGACCGGCCAAGACAGCATCCCATAAAGAGGCTGCTGTTCAAACTCCAGCGCAGCCAGCTGCAGTCTGTGCTGTCTGTTCTGCCGCTAGCCAATCTAGCCAAAGTGCCCCTCTCCGCCCTCCTCTGTTCGCTCACAGCGTCTCAGAGTTGCCTTTGCCTGATGATTCCTCGTCCGGCAGTGAAGCAGATGAGGTTCTGGCCCTGGGGCGTAAAGCTTCCGTAGCCAGGCGGCAAAGGAAAAGGCTGCTCCGGTCTCGCCCCTGGACCTTTCAGGACTGCACGGTAACAGTGTGTCCAACCCAGTACAATAGTTTCTTAGAGTCAGTTAAGATGTGAGCTTTGGAGGACGGTGACTGGAGGTTATTGGAAACACTTGTGTTGGGGTTTTAGTTTAGTCCTAGTTTTCTTCTGTTAAAGGAATTTTCCCCCTATACATGTTGCTAGGGGAACAAATGGATGAGTACTTAAGAAAAACAAAAGACCTGGCTGCTCTTTTTGTTTCACCTGGGTGTGTGGGCAGTGGGTCTCGCATTCGGAGAGAGAGAAGCTGCTTGTTCTTCGTCCATTTTTCTTTCTGCTGGAGAAACATTGGGATCCCAAGCCCGCCTTCCCTGCCCAGCTTGGAGCCGGGCCATGGCCACCCTGCCCCGCCGCTGATTCGAGCTTTCGCTACATTGTAGCCGTGCTCGCCCTGCCTGCCTAGACCTCCGGAGGGTTCTCCGTTTGGATACACCTCGTCTGCCATCCAGGATTTGTGCCCGTCCTTGCCGTTCCAGCCTGCCATTCCAGGCTGCCGTTCCAGCCTGCTGTTCCTGAGGGTCCAGCTGGACCCCGGGATCAGCTGCCCAGGTGTTAGTGAAGCTTCTTTGTTCCATCCCTCCCCGGGATCCCAGGGCACCAGTACTGCGTGCTCCCTGAGCTCGCTCCGGAGCGCCCCCTGCAGCCACGGGGGGAACCATCGCACCTGCCCTGCTCACCGGGAGCCGCCAGCGCCCCTGCTGGCTGCGAGCGGAACTGCACCCGAGGGGAAAGGGCCTGACAACCGAGAAGGCTGGAACTGGGTTTGTGATTGTTTGCTGTTACTGCCATAGTTATTGTTGCTTGTTTGACTGGTTATACACATATAGATATATAATAGTAAAGAACTGTTATTCCTGTTCCTTATATCTTTGCCTGAAAGCCCCGTGATTTCAAAATCATAATAACTCGGAGGGAAGGGGGTTGCATCTGCCATTCCAAGGGAGGATTCTGCCTTCCTTAGCAGACACCTGTCTTTCAAACCAAGACAACTTGGAATGCCAAATAGATTTGAGGATTCTGGGGGTAATCAGGAAGCTGTTACACTCCATCCACAGGCTGTGCCAGAAGTTCAGGATGGTAGTGATTCCCCTAAAGGGGAGATCCAAGCTTTCCCAGTGTATAAGGCTCTCCCAAATTCAGGCGAGGGTGATAAGCATGAAGTGATTGCTTGGTAGGTTGCCCAGGATCTGCAATCCAAGGTGGCACAACATGGGCTAGGTTCTGCTGAGGTTATGCAGATAATAAGGGTGATAAATACAGATTTGCTTGCTCCATTTGATATTAGACACTTAGGTCAAATCCTGTTTCAACCTATACAATTTACAGTTCTTGAGAAAACCTGGAGAAAGCTGGCCGACAAGGCTGCATTAGGGAATATGCAGCTCACTGCTGCCGATTCAAGACGGACAGCGGGAATGGATGGTTTGATGGGGACCGGTCCCTTCTCTGATCCCAGCCTACAGGGTACTTTGTCCTCTAGCGTCCTGCAGCAAGCTCAATAGGTTGGCATGGTCGCCCTGTTGAAAACCATAGAGTTGTCTGCTCCTAGAAAGTGATATACTGAAATCGTTCAAGGCAAATCAGAGTCATTGCTCTCTTTTAAAGAGAAAGTCACTGCTTCTCTCGAGAAGCAGGTTGAGGATGACAGGTTAAGACAGTTGTTGTTAGGGCAGTGAGAGATAAAGCAAACGAGGAGTGCAGAAAAATCATAGATGCCATTCCAGGGGATCCTGAGGTAACAGACATGGTCGAAGCCTGCACTAAGGTGGGATCCGGGAACCAGAAAAGGTCTGCCTTGGCTGCATTCCTGCAGCCTGTTCACGCATCTTCTGGTCGTGAACCAAAGCAACCAAAACACGCGAAAAAACGGAAGCGGCCTAAGCCGAGCCAAAAAGAGAACACACCGATCCCCCAGTGCAAGAGGTGTGGCAGGCCAGGCCATTGCTCGGACTATTGTAGATCCCAGACTCATGCCAATGGTCGGCCTTTGTCAGGAAACTTCCACCCGGGTGCAAGGAGGGGGAATTGCTCTCCGATGCAGTCTCTCCCCCAGAGAGTGGCACAGGCACAGGCACAGGCCTACCCAGCCACCCTAGAGACGGCACCCAGGGATCAGAGGGTTTTGACGTCCACACCGCAGCCGCAGTTGTCTTAGACTCTAGCGGTATTTATAAGGTTCCCTTGGATGCATATGGACCCTTAGCCCAGGGATCCAGTGCGATGCTGGTGGGAAAACCTGATGTTGCCCATCAAGGAATCTTAGTGCACTCAGGAGTTATTGATGCTGGCTTTAAAGGTCAGATTTGCACTATGGTCTCCACGCAAAAACCCCCTGTAACTATTCCTGAAAAGACCTGCCTTGCTAAATTAGTGCCTTTTAAGTCTTGTGTCCCCAGGATAGAACAACAAACTCACGAAGATAGCGGCAGTGGATCTACGGGACTTCCGCAGGCCTTCTGGACTGCAGACATCTCTGACCAAAGGCCACAGATGACGTGTACCCTGGTCCTGGCAAGCGCCCAACCACCCCGGATTCAGCTTCGAGGTTTGATTGATACGGGTGCTGATGTAACTATCATCTCCTTCTCTGTGTGGCCTCCCTCATGGCCTTTAGCCCCAGTGGGATCGGCCATTGCAGGATTAGGAGGAACCACACAGAGCTATTTAAGCGAACGGCCTGTGATGGTGAGGGACCCAGAGGGATGCACACCTACAATTAGGCCTTATGTTAGTACCACTTCCCTTAACCTTTGGGGACGGGATGTGTTGGCAGCTTGGGGGGTATGGATTGGGACAAATTTTTAGCAGGGGTCACTGTGTGTAAGGGCGCACAGTATCCTACACTGCCTTTGCGGTGGTTGACTAACACACCAATCTTTGAAACGCAGTGGCCCCTACCAAAAGAGAAGTTAAACGCCCTTCATCAGCTGGTTCAGGAACAGTTACAACAGGGGCACCTTGAACCTTCTACTAGCCCCTGGAACACTCCTGTTTTCATAATTAAGAAGAAATCCGAGAAATGGAGACTGTTGCAGGATCTCCGGAAAGTTAATGCAGTAATGGAAGGTATGGGGGCATTGCAGCCTGGCATGCCCTCTCCCACCATGATTCCTACGGGGTGGGACATCCCGATCATTGATGTAAAGGATTTTTTTTCACAATTACTTTTCATCCTGATGACAAACCAAAATTTGCCTTTACTGTGCCTGCCATTAACAATGCTGAACCTGCTAAGAGATATCAATGGAAGGTCCTCCCTCAAGGGATGAGGAACAGCCCAATTATCTGTCAGTGGTATGTCGCCCAAGCTTTAGCTGGAGTTGGCAAGCAGTTTCCTGATGCATGCTGCTACCATTACATGGATGATATCCTGGTGGCAGTGTCCACCCGGGACGAGCTGTAGTTACAAAAATGCTGCTAGCGAGGATTTTCTTGTTATTTTCTAAGTCCGTGAGAGACTTTTCTCTCTCACAGAAGAGGTAGCAGGGAATGTAAACAACCCAGACACCTGCAACCTTGAAAAGTCTTGTTTATGGTATAGTAAAAAAATATTTTGACAATGGATGTTTTAGGATTTTAGCCAATCACCCCCAAGGGGTGGCTGGCCCTTTGTCCAATTAGGCTATGAAGAAAAAAGTCTATAAAAGAGTTAGTAAAATAATTAAATAAATCAATCTTGCTGCACAACTCCTGCCTGCTGGATCTTCTTCTCCTCCTCCTCCCTATGGCTGCGGGACACGGTGCTATACCGTAGGAACCAGGCCTGCGGTAATATTTGGTGCTGCCCGACGTGATCTCCCCTCTCTGACGTGTCCTGCTGCTGCGAGCCAAGCCGAATCCCTCTAGAGGTACTCTGTTCTCCTTTGCCCCCGGGACCGGGAGGTCCGACAGAACTGAGAAATGGCAAACAGCGGCTCACAAACCGAAGCTGCGATGCTGGTCTGGAAAGGTGTGTTTAGCATATTGCGCACCTCCATTCCTGAAAACTCAGTTCGGGAATTATTAGACTGGGCTACTTTAAAAGGGATTTCCATGGACAGAGATACTGCCCTGGACTTTGCCTTATGGCAGGAACTCGGATGCGCTGTCCGACAGGAGCTCCCGACTGGGGACTCAGCAGAGTTAGAATTATACAAAACCTGGCGTTCATTATTTTTCCTGCTGACAGACCTTGACTGTGATAGCAGGGCTGGCTCGCCTATCTCGGTGATGAGTGACGGAGGAATGTCCGAGGGGGGCCCCGTTGACTGGGTTTCCGGGGAAAATGATAATGGATTCAGAAAACCCCCCCCGGCTCCACAGGCAGAGCTTGCGCCGGCTCACCCTGCACAATCGCAGGACTCCACAGCCCCCAGGGACCCCGCGCCGCCAGAGGCGGGGGGGTCAAGGCAGCAGGAGGGCGCACAGCCTGCCTTGCCGTTCGGCTGGGCAGCGGCCACGGCTTATCCAGGGCTGCAGATCAGAGGTTTGGCCACTTGGATGCCCAGAGAGGCTCCTAGCTCGGTTCCGTATGGACCTGGATCTAACTTCTTAGCCGGCGTAGCGCCGGGCGTGCCTGCCCCGGGACTCCCTGGGTGTGGTCTGCTGCCCTCTCTGGCGCTGGACTGTTCTGCACAGTCGCAGAACTGAGCCATCGACCTTTTAATGCAGGATTTGCCTTTTCTGATGGAGCTGCCAAACTTATCCCGAAGGATGGAGGAACTCCTCACCCTGCTAGATCGGCGAATGCCCGAACCAGCGCCGCCCGCGCCCCCCCCCCGCCATCTGCGGGAGATGCGGCTCCGAGCCGAGAAACGGCGCGGCCGGCGGCGAACTCGGAAGCGGCGCAGCCGCGGGAAAACCCGGCAGCGGCTGCGGAGATGCGGCCAGAGACGGCGGCTGCGGAGCAGCGGGCAGGGGCAGCGGCACCCAGAGCGACCCCCGAGAACGGGCCGGCGGCGGCAGCGCCGGGCGCGGCTGGGGAGCGCGAAACAGCAGCGGCAGCGGCGACCGCGCCGAACGCAGCTGCTGTGCCAGAGGCGGCGGCGCCGAGAGCAGCTGTAGCCTCAGAGACAGCGGCAGCAGTTCCAGTACCAGTTCGGTCGGGGCTGGCCGAGACGGCCTCCCGTATAGAAACTGCTGTTAAAACTGCCGCGCAGCCAGCTGCAGTCTGTCCTGTCTGTTCTGCCTCTAGCGAACTTAGCAAAAGTGCCCCTCCACGTAAATTTCTGTTCACTCTCAGCACCCCAAAGTTGCCTTTGCCTGATGATTCCTCGTCAGGCAGTGAGGCAGATGAGGTGCTGGCCCCAGGTCGTCAGGCGGCTGTAGCCGCGCGGCGAAGAAAAAGGCTGCGCCGGTCTCGCCCCTGGACCTTTCAGGACTGCACGGTAACAGTGCGTCCGACGCATTACAATCGCTTCTTAGAGCCCCTTAAGATGCGAGCATTGGAGGAGGGTGACTGGAGGTCATTAGAAATCCTTGGAATGCCATATAGATCTGAGGATTCTGGGGGTAACCGGGGAGCTGTTACACTCCATCCACAGGCGGTGCCAGAAGTTCAGGATGGTAGTGCTTCCCCTAAAGGGGAGATCCAAGCTTTCCCAGTGTATAAGGCTCTCCCAGATTCAGGGGAGCATGACAAGCATGAGGTAATTGCCTGGAAAGTTGCCCAGGACCTCCAATCCAAGGTGGCACAATATGGACTAGGTTCTGCTGAGGTTATGAAGATAATAAGGGTGATAAATACAGCTTTGCTTTCTCCATTTGATATCAGACACTTAGGTCAAATTCTATTTCAACCTGTACAATTTACAGTTTTTGAGAAAACCTGGAGAAAGCTGGCCGGCAAGACTGCATTAGCAAATATGCAGCTCCCTGCTGCTGATCCTAGACAGACAGCAGGAGTGGATGCTTTGATGGGGACTGGTCCCTTCTCTGATCCCAGTCTACAGGGTAACTTGCCCTCTAGCATCCTGCAGCAAGCCCAACAGGTCGGCATGGCTGCCCTGTTGAAAACCATAGAGTTGTCTGCGCCCAGAAAGCGATATACTGAAATAGTTCAAGGCAAATCAGAGTCATTCCTCTCTTTTGTAGAGAAAGTTGCTGCTTCTCTTGAGAAGCAGGTTGAGGATGGCGGGTTAAGACAGATGTTGTTAAGGCAGTTAGTGAGAGATAATGCAAACGAGGAGTGCAGAAAAATCATAGATGCCTTACCAGGGGACCCTGAGGTAACAGACATGGTTGAGGCCTGTGCTAAGGTGGGATCTGGGAACCAGAAAAGGTCTGCCTTGGCTGCATTCCTGCAGCCTGTTCACGCATCTTCTGGTCGTGAACCAAAGCCACCAAAACAGGTGAAGAAACGGAAGCGGCCTAAGCCGAGCCAAAAAGAGAACACACCGATCCCCCAGTGCAAGAGGTGTGGCAGGCCAGGCCATTGTACGGGCTACTGTAGATCCCGGACTCATGCCGATGGTCGGCCTTTGTCGGGAAACTTCCACCGGGGTGCAAGGAGGGGGAATTGCTCTCCGATGCAGTCGCTCCCCCAGAGAGTGGCACAGGTACAGGCACAGGCCTACCCAGCCACCCTAGAGACAGCACCCAGGGATCAGACGGCACCCAGGGATCAGACGGGTTTGATGTCCACACCGCAGCCGCAGTCGTCTTAGACTCTAGCGGTATTTATAAGGTTCCCTTGGATGCATATGGACCCTTAGCCCAGGGATCCAGTGCGATGCTGGTGGGAAAACCTGATGTTGCCCATCAAGGAATCTTAGTGCACTCAGGAGTTATTGATGCTGACTTTAAAGGCCAGATTTGCGCTATGGTCTCCACGCAAAAACCCCCTGTAACTATTCCTGAAAAGACCTGCCTTGCTAAATTAGTGCCTTTTAAGTCTTGTGTCCCCAGGGTAGAACAAATTCAGGAAGATAGCGGCAGTGGATCTACGGGACTTCCACAGGCCTTCTGGACTGCAGACATCTCTGACCAAAGGCCACAGATGACGTGTACCCTGGTCCTGGCAAGCGCCCAACCACCCCGGATTCAGCTTCGAGGTTTGATTGATACGGGTGCTGATGTAACGATCATCTCCTTCTCTGCATGGCCTCCCTCATGGCCTTTAGCCCCAGTGGGATCGGCCATCGCAGGATTAGGAGGAACCACACAGAGCTATTTAAGTGAACGGCCTGTGGTGGTGAAGGATTCAGAGGGACACACAGCTACAATTAGGCCTTATGTTGCTACCACTTCCTGTAACCTTTGGGGACGGGATGTGTTGGCAGCTTGGGGCGTACGGATTGGGACAAATTTTAGCAGGGGTCACTGTGTGTAAGAGCACACAGTATCCTACACTGCCTTTGTGGTGGTTCATCAACACACCAATCCGAGTCAGACTCTGCTCAGTTGGTTGAATTAAGAGCTGTTACCATGGCTTTTCAGCGATTCTCACAGGAACCTTTGAATTTGGTTACTGACTCTGCTTATGTAGCAGATATCACCCAATGCTTAGATTGTTCCCTTCTGAAGGAGGTGAATAATGCGGCTCTGTTTTCGCTGTTGCAAACCTTGTGGTCTGCAATTCAGGCTCGAATGCATCCATATTACATTCTGCACATTCAAAGCCACACCAATTTACCAGGTTTTCTAACGGAAGGCAGTGCCAGGGCTGACATGCTGGCCAACCCTGCATGGGTAGGGCCTCAGCCTGACAAAATTGCACAAGCCAAGTCATCGCACGGTTTCTTCCATCAAAGTGCACATACCCTGCAGAAGCAGTTTCATTTAACGCCAACCGAGGCGCGCGACATTGTCAGCGCTTGTGCTGACTGTCCTGGACTCGCTGCGCCTTTTCCAGCAGGGGTAAACCCCAGAGGGCTAAAAGCCTTGCAGATTTGGCAAACGGATGTAACTCACATCCCTGAATTTGGTTGGCTGAAATATGTGCACGTGTCTATTGACACTTTCTCCTCGGCTATGTGGGCTACTGCTCACACTGGAGAGAAGGGCCGTGATGTCATTGCCCATTGGAAATTGGCTTTCTCAGTCCTGGGCGTGCCAGCTTCTGTGAAAACCAATAATGGTCCTGCCTACGCCTCGGAGAAGACGCGGCAGTTTTTACACCTATGGGGTGTAGACCATACCTTTGGTATCCCATATTCTCCTACTGGCCAAGCCATTGTTGAACGCGCTCATGGTACTTTGAAGCGTGTTTTGGACAAACAGAAAAGGGGAATGCATGGAGAAACCCCACAGAGCCGACTAGCAAAAGCTTTGTATACAATTAATCACCTTACAGTACCACAAAATTCAAATAATCCTGTTATTCTGAATCATTTTCTCTCATTGCAGTCTGCAGGTGACAGACAACTGCCCCGGGCAAAAGTCTGGGTGCGGAATTTGCTCACTAACCAGTGGGAAGGCCCACATGAGCTTATCGTTTGGGGTCGTGGGTATGCTTGCGTTTCCACAGATACTGGGGATACGGTGGCTACCTTCAAAATGCGTTCGCCCTGACCTACGGCACCAGAGGCAGAACAGGCAACCTCTGAATGATGACCAGAACGCCAATCATCCAAATGGTGACCAGAATGTAGATCATCAGCGTCATGACTCTTCTGATGATGACCAGGATGTCAACCATCAGGCAGATGGTCCTTCTACAAGCAGAGACTGGGATGGTCCTTCCACAAGCAGAGACTGAACTTTAAATTTCCTGTTATGGAGTCAGATAGTTAAAGCCTTAAGGACATATTTAGAATTAATAACTGATGTAGATTTCTATTTGGCACTTATAGTAGAGTTGTTATCTTATAAAACAAAAAGGGGGAATTGTAGTTACAAAAATGCTGCTAGCGAGGATTTTCTTGTTATTTTCTAAGTCCGTGAGAGACTTTTCTCTCTCACAGAAGAGGTAGCAGGGAATGTAAACAACCCAGACACCTGCAACCTTGAAAAGTCTTGTTTATGGTATAGTAAAAAAATATTTTGACAATGGATGTTTTAGGATTTTAGCCAATCACCCCCAAGGGGTGGCTGGCCCTTTGTCCAATTAGGCTATGAAGAAAAAAGTCTATAAAAGAGTTAGTAAAATAATTAAATAAATCAATCTTGCTGCACAACTCCTGCCTGCTGGATCTTCTCCTCCTCCTCCTCCCTATGGCTGCGGGACACGGTGCTATACCGTAGGAACCAGATCAGCGGTAATACGAGCTGCTGAGAATACAGCCTCAGCTGCTCGCTGCTCTGCATGCCTATGGATTAGAGGTAGCTCCGGAGAAAGTTCAACAGCACCCTCCTTGGAAATATTTAGGAGTGAAAATTTTGGACCAAACTATCCATCGCCAAGAGGGGCGATTCCCAGATTCAATAAAACCTTGAATGATCCTCAGAAACTGCTGGGTGTCATCAATTGGTTACGACCTTATTTAGGTCTAACTGCAAAGTAACTTTCCCCACTTTTTAATACATTAAAAGGGGATCCCGATCTGAATTCACCTCAGGAGTTGACTCTGGAAGCGCGACAAGCTCTGCAGGAGGTCCAACGGGCTGTTTCCGCTCGTCAGGTTTATCGAGTGGATCCCTCCATTGCTATCACTATTTACATTACTATTCCAGACCTCCATCCTACAGGTATGATTGCCCAGTGGAATGCACAATGGCCTGATCCTTTGCATATCCTAGAATGGGTCTTTTTGCCTCACCAGCCGAAAAGGACTGTGACCACAGTGTTTGAATTGGTCACTTCTCTGATAATCAAATGCCGTCAACGGTGTTTGCAACAGATGGCTGCAGATCCTGCAGTAATTGTCATTCCGATCTCAAAGGAATATTTTGAGTGGAGCCTCATCCATAGTGCTCCTTTTCAAAGTGCGCTGCAAAACTTTTCAGGGCAGATCACTTACCATCTGCCCAGTCATAAATTACTGCAGTTGGCAAAATCAACCATACTTTCCTTGCGGCCGAGAAATAGTCGAATGCCAGTGCAAGGACCCACTGTCTTTACGGGTGTGTCATAGGTTAGCAAGCATAATCCCGGAAGGGATGTCCTTGCTAAGGGGTGCTTACAGTTTCCTCTGGGACCTGATAGAGCCTATTAGCTGGCCAGTTTGAATATGGACAATTCTTTAAGCCACTTAAAGTTGTGATTGCCTCTGTGATACACACTTAAGAATAGACAAACTCCCCCCTCCAAGCTCTCTCTCGTTTCCGGCGCTGGGACAGGTGGCTGCAGGCCCCGTGCGGGGGGCCAGCAGGCCCGGCCAGGCTCTGCTTGGGCCAGGCCGGGCCGGGTCACGGCCAGCCTGGAGCCATGGGCCTGTTCCAGCCATGGAACCCCCTTCACTGCCTTGCGTGGGCAGCCAGAGCGGCTCGGAACCCCCCCCCCCCCCCCACTGCCTTGCCGTGGGCAGCCAGAGCAGCTCGGAACCGCCCCCCCCCCCCCCTCCACTGCGGCCAAGATTTCACCAAAGCGGCACCTCTGTCCGGCAGAGGTCAGGTGACCAACAGCGATAAGACACATAGCTGCAAGGCCGAGGTGAGATTAACCCTTTTATTGCTGTGAAGAGCTGAAAACCTGAGGGAAGAGAGAGAGGAGAGGCTTAAAGCTGAAAGTCTGTTGTGAAGCTATGATATATCAGAGTATCCTGTTGTAATTTCATGAAGATATGGGGGGTGGAGTGTTCAACTCGTAAGCAATAGGCAGATGCTGACGCAGCTGTAATTTCATGAGAAGTTTGGACAGGGAGAGATGAACCAGATGAACCAGATGAGGACTTTTGCTCCAAATGGGAAAGGAGAAAAACCTCAATTCCTAGAGATGCTCCCAGAGATAGTCCTAAAGATGAAGATGAGGAAGACCCTTTGCTCCCAGGGAAGGAGAAGGGCCTCTGTTTGTTTTGTTTCTGAACGGCTCAACCTTAAAATTGTACCCCAAAAGACTTCAAGAGTGGACCCTCGAAAGCAGTTGCGGGAAAAGCTGCAAGTCAGGGGAAGGGACTCGCATGCGAGCAGAGAGACTCCTCTTCCTAAATGGACTGAACAATATTTGGAAGTGGGCGGCTGTCTTGTTGTGATACTGTTTTCATAGCACGAGCCAGAAGAGACTTCTCTTTCTAAATGGACTGAACAAGGTTATTATGGAAGTGGTAAACAGACTGAACATCTTAAGGGTTGTCTTTTTACATTGTCCGTGGGAGAAGGGAGGAAGGTGGGGGGAGGAGGAGAGTTCTGAAGGTGGTATAATTTTTTTTTCTCCTTCTTTTAGGTCTGTTAATAAACTTCTTTATATTCTTTCAAGTTGGTGCCTGCTTTGCATTTCTCCTAATTCTTATCTCACAGAAGATAAACAGTAATGAGTATTTTAGACCAAACCACTACAGGATGGTTCTGGGAAACCTGGGAAAGCCATTGTTACCTGGAAGGAGAGATTGGAATAGCATGTGCTGAAGGAGCACGAGTCAGGCTCTGGTCAGTTAGTTGAATTAAGGGCTGTTACCATGGCTTTTCAGCGATTCTCACAGGAACCTTTGAATTTGGTTACTGACTCTGCTTATGTAGCAGATATCACCCAACGCTTAGATTGTTCACTTCTGAAGGAGGTGAACAATGCGGCTCTGTTTTCTCTGTTGCAAACCTTGTTGTCTGCAATTCAAGCTCGAGTGCATCCGTATTACATTCTGCACATTCCAAGCCACACCAATTTACCAGGTTTTCTAACGGAAGGCAATGCCAGGGCTGACATGCTGGCCAACCCTGCATGGGTAGGGCCTCAGCCTGACAAAATTGCACAAGCCAAGGCATCGCACGGTTTCTTCCATCAAAGTGCACATACCCTGCAGAAGCAGTTTCATTTGACGCCAACCGAAGCGCGCGACATTGTCAGCGCTTGTGCTGACTGTCACGGACTCGCTGCGCCTTTGCCAGCGGGGGTAAACCCCAGAGGGCTAAAAGCCTTGCAGATTTGGCAAACGGATGTAACTCACATCCCTGAATTTGGTCGTCTGAAATATGTGCACGTGTCTATTGACACTTTCTCCTCGGCTATGTGGGCTTTTGCTCACACTGGAGAGAAGGGCCATGATGTCATTGCCCATTGGAAATTGGCTTTCTCAGTCCTGGGCGTGCCAGCTTCTGTGAAAACCAATAATGGTCCTGCCTACACCTCAGAGAAGACGCGGCAGTTCTTGCACCTATGGGGTGTAGACCATATCTTCAGTATCCCACATTCTCCTACTGGCCAAGACATTGTCGAATGCGCTCATGGTACTTTGAAGCGTGTTTTGGACAAACAGAAAAGGGGAATGCATGGAGAAACCCCACAGAGCCGACTAGCAAAAGCTTTGTATACAATTAATCACCTTACAGTACCACAAAATTCAAATAATCCTGTTATTCTGAATCATTTTCTCTCATTGCAGTCTGCAGGTGACAGACAACTGCCCCGGGCAAAACTCTGGGTACGGAATTTACTCACTAACCAGTGGGAAGGCCCTCATGAGCTTATCGTTTGGGGTTGTGGGTATGCTTGCGTTTCCACAGATACTGGGGTACAGTGGCTACCTTCAAAATGCGTTCGCCCTGACCTACGGCACCAGAGGCAGAACAGGCAACCTCCAAATGATGACCAGAATGCCAACCATCCAAATGGCGGCCAGAATGTAGATCATCAGCGTCATGACTCTTCTGACGATGACCAGGATGTCAACCATCAGGCGGATGGTCCTTCTACAAGCAGAGACTGGGATGGTCCTTCCACAAGCAGAGACTGAACTTTAAATTTCCTGTTATGGAGTCAGATAGTTAAAGCCTTAAAGACATATTTAGAATTAATAACTGATGTAAATTTCTATTTAGGATTAATAGTAGAGTTGTTATCTTATCAAACAAAAAGGGGGAATTGTGGATACAAAAATGCTGCTAGCAAGGATTTTCTTGTTATTTTCTAAGTCCGTGAGAGACTTTTCTCTCTCACAGAAGATAGTAGCAGATTTCTGTAAACAATGAAACGTGCAACCTTGAGAAGCCTTGTTTATACTATAGTAGAAAAATATTTTGACAATGGATGTTTAGGATTTTAGCCAATCACCCCAAGGGGGGGCTGATCCGTTGTCCAATTAGACTATGAAGAAAAAAGTCTATAAACAAGTTTATAAAATAATTAAATAAATCAATCTTGCTGCACAATTCCTGCCTGCTGGATCTTCTCTCCTCCTCCCTACGGCTGCGGGACACGGTAATATACCCTAGGGCATTTTAGTAACCCACCACTGAGAGGAAAGGGGAAAAAAAGCCTCAGAGGCGCCCTGTGGACCTTCACTCACCAAAATGCTGAGTCCCTGACTCCGAAGTTCCCACGGGAACAAAAGAAGCTCTCAGCAGGGTCCCCCAGCTTCGACCAGTCCCTCTCCCCAAGAGGGGCATCAATCGCCCCTCAGAACAGGTCTGATAAAACTCGGATCTGTCTTCAGAGGCATGGCTACACCGTACGTGAACTCCTGACAGCCTCCAGCTGTCAGGGACACTTTTCGGGACACTCCGCAGAGGTCCCTGTACGGGCACCACATGACGCGATGCGAGTGGGGGGGGGGGGGTGGAAAAAGCATCACGTCCATCCCAATCATGTCCTTGTCTGAGCAGCTCCAGGGGGTGCCGCACAAACGCACTCGTACACACTCTGACACATCGTAGTTGGTGGATACTCACAGCCACTCACACACACACAGCCAGGTAGCTTCTGCAGCGTTGCTGGGGGCAAGGAGGCGGGAGGGGTCCTTTATATGGAGTTCCAGGGGGTTTATTGTGGTCCCCGCTCTAAGGGATCCAGGGACAAAGAACACAGAATACTGAGGGGTCCAGGGTTTTATCTGGAGCAGCACCAGGGTGTGGATACAAAAATGCTATTAGCAAGGAATTTTCCTGCTGCTTTCTAAGCCGTGGGATACTTTTCTCTCTCATGAAGAGATTAGCAGAAGTTCTGTAAACCATGAACACCTGCGACCTTGTAGAACTATGTTTATGGTACAGTAGAAAAATATTTTGACAATGGATGTTTTAGGATTTTAGCCAATCCACCCAGGGGGTGGCTGATCCTTTGTCCAATTAGACTATGAAGAAAAAAGTCTATAAAAGAGTTTGTAAAATAATTAAATAAATCAATCTTGCTGCTCAATTCCTGCCTGTTGGATTTCTCTCCTCCTCCTCCCTATGGCTGCGGGATACGGTAATATTTACTGCACTAATACCAGGGGCAGGAAGAACATCAGGGACCAATCTTCTGGGGGCCAAGGGGTGGAGAGCACAAGAGGTGACAGAACAGGGACCACTGGGGAAGGCGAGGGGTGGAACAAGGGAACCGGGAACCAGTGGGGTATTAAGGAAAGGAGAACTATCTAGAACATGGACTTAAAAGGGGTAAAAGGGGGTGGTCTTAGGCCTCTGAGCCTGCCCACCAGCGGACCTCCACTGTTTTGGGGCTCTGTGCCTCCTTGGTCACTCCTGCGGTGGACTCAACCACTGGAACACAAGGTTAGTACACTGACTGACAACCCTCTGCTGCTTTGTCAATGAGGGAATATGGAGATGGAGTTCTGTGAACTTAGAGCTCATATCAATCAGTTTTCCTCTGCCTAAAATTTCCGAGGTGTGTGTCTTCTGCTAAAAGCAGTTTCAAAAGCATTGGAACCCATTTTGTCCTTTATAACAGGTATTCTTGGTTAATATGTGTATCACCATTAAGATGTTCTTAATACCAATGTTATGTTTGAGAAACTCTTACATATCCATCAAATCTGCCTGCTATTGAGCATTCACCTCTGCCACATTAACTTTGTTTCTTTTTAAATGCTTCTTTGCCACCCTTTGTAAACTTAAATATCCTGGTTTGCAAGCCAGGTTGCTATTTTTCTTCTTTTCAGAATGGCATTTTCCTTTTAGCTGCTTTAAAAAGGGTATTTACACCACCATCTCCCCAAAGCTCCCCCAGTCCTCAGGAGCAAAGAAAATTTCTTTTAACAGACACTTTGTTATAGATGTGTTTATTAACATGCTGCTACTAAACACATGTGACTTTCCAATAAAACCCTACAATGAATCTCAGAGGAGATAGACAGGGGCAATGTGCCCATGAAGTTCAGGGAATAATGTAGGGTGCAACCAACCGCAACTGTAGCAAAAAAAGCAAACTTTATCTCAATGCCAAGGGGATGGGAGGGTGGCCTTTGTTTTAGATGAACAGCTATGTCAGTTGAGTGGATCAACTGGTGGTATAAATGTTTCTCCCTGAGTTCATTAAAAGAGTGTGAATCACAGAATCATAGAATAGTCCAGGCTGGAAGGGATCTCAAAAGATCCTCTACTCCAACCTTTCATGGGAAAGGGAGCCTAGATGAGGTTATCTTCCACCCTGTCCAATTGCATCTTAAAAACCTCCAGAGATCTGGATTCTATCACATTCCTTGTGATGTTGTTCCAGTGAATAATTGTTCTCACTGTAATAAAATTTCTTTCTTATGTTGAGATGAAACTTCTACAGGTGCAACTGGTACTTGTTGCCCCTTGTCTTCTCCATGTGGCTTCTTGTGAAGAGAGGGCCTCCATCCTCTTTGTAGCCACCCTTTAAGTACTGGAATACCATGATGAGGTCTTTCTGAGCCCTCTCTTCCCTAGGGAGAAAAAACCCTAACTCCTCCAGTCTTTCCTCATAGGGCAGGTTGTCCAGTCGTTTGATCATCTTTGTGGCCTTCCTTTGGGCCCTCTCCAGTCTGTCTGCATTTTACTTGAATTGTAAGGGGACCAGAACTAGACACAGTACTCCAGGTGTAGCCTGACAAGGCCTGAGTAGAGTAGGATGATCATGTTTCTATCTCTGCTAGTAACACCCCTGAATATGCAGACCAGGATCCTATTTGCCTTTTTTTTTCTGCAGCAGTGCACTGCTGACAGGTCCAACTTCAGTAGTGAAACTGAGCACATATCCCAAAGACCCATATATCCACAGAGGACACTGACACAGCCAGTTACACAGACTGCCACAGACAATGTGCTGCCTTCAAGATCACCTACATACAGGACCCATGTAAAATATAGACAGCCAAGTCTCCTTCTTCGTCTTTGGCTGTCAGAGTTCACTAGTTAAGGCACACACATGACACTCTAGTTTCACAAACACATTGTCATTCACAGATTCACTAAGTACTAGGACAGCCCCCTCTATCCCTCTAGTACTGCTGCCTGGACCCCAGACCCCCTTACCCTCTTAGTGGGTCCTCTAATTGCCAGCTAGTCCAGCTTGATGCTCACTAGAAAATATGCATGCACTCACACTCATTCCATGTCACTCCACATTCACAAGCCCCCTTGAGTGTACCAGCACAGACCCTCTGCCTGCGTTGGGGATTAAATAAGTTTACTTAAAGAATATTAGAAACTAATTATGTGACTGCTTAGTGTTAAGTGGAATTGTAACTTGCTCACATCTTAGCATGAGTAGCTAAATTTGCTGAAGTCTTAGGTCACAAGCTGCAAACTCCCTATGAATGCAGGCTGAGAGTTGGGGTTGTTCAGGCTGGAGAAGAGAAGGTTCTGGGGAGACCATATAGCACTTTCCAGAACCTAAAGAGGGCTTACAAGAAGGCTGGAGAGGGACTTCTTCTAATGGCATGGAGTGATCGGACAAGAGGGAATGGCTTTAAACTGAAAGAAGGTAGGTTTAAATTAGATATTAGAAAGAAATTATTCACTATGAGAGTAGTGAGCTCTAGAAGAGGTTTCCCAGAGAAGTTGTGAATGCCCCATCCCAGGAAGTGTTAAAGGCCAGGTTAGATGGGGCTTTGAGCAACCTGGTCTAGTGGAAGATATCCCAGCCTTTGACATGGAGGTCAGAACTAGATGATCTTTAAGGTCCCTTCCAACCCAAACTATTCTATGATTCTATAATAAATTGAGGATTCTGGTTGTACCTGTGAAATAGGACACTATCATGTAGAACGGTAAGATGAAAGAGTACCTACAAGATTGTAGCAGGTTTGGTTCATAACCGGGCAGAAACACCAATTTAGTGTAGTGGTTTGGTCCAAAATACTCATTACTGTTTACCTTCTGTGAGATAAGAATTAGGAGAAATGCAAAGCAGGCACCAAACTTGAAAGAATATAAAGAAGTTTATTAACAGACCCAAAAGAAGAAAGAAAAAAATCATACCACACCTTCAGAACTCTTCTCCTCCCCCCCCCACCTTTCTCCCTTCTCCCACTGACAATGTAAAAAGACAACCCTTGAGATGTTCAGTCTGTTTACCACTTCCATAATAACCTTGTTCAGTCCATTTAGGAAGAGGAGTCTCTCTTGTCCATGCTATGAACACATTATCACAACGAGCCATCCGCCCGGGTTGGTTCTCTGCTCGCATGCGAGTCCCTTCCCACGACTTGCAGCTTTTCCCACAACTGCTTTCGAGGGTTCACTCTTGAAATTACTGGGGTAAAATTTTAAGGTTGAGCCGTTCAGAAATAAAAGTTCTCTTCACCCATCTCTGGGAGCATTTAATCTCTAAGAACAGAGGCCCTCCTCCTTCCCTGGGAGCAAAGGGTCCTCCTCATCTTCATCTTTAGGACTATCTCTGGGAGCATCTCTAGGAACTGAGGTCTTCTCCTTTTCCATTTGGAGCAAAAGTCCTCATCGCTTCCATCTCTCCCTGTTCAAATTTCTTATTAAATTACAGCTGCTTTAGCATCTGCCTATCTCAGCACAGATGCTTCTGCTCTCAAGTACAAGTTGAACACTCCACCCCCCATGTCTTCATGAAATTACAACGGGTACTCTGATACATCATAGCTTTACAACAGAATTTCAGCTTTAAGCATCTCTTTTTTCTCCCTCAGGTTTTCAGCTCTTCACAGCACTAAAAGGGTTAATCTCACCTAGGCGTTACAGCTGGAATGAAGTTTATTGCTGTTGGTCACATGATCTTTTGCCGGACAGCAGGGCAGCTTCAGCTGAATCTTGGCCACACTGGAGAGGAGGGGGAGCCGAGCCGCTCCGGCTGCCCACAGCAGGGCTGGGGGGGGGGGTTCCACAGATGGAACAGGGCCCATCAGCTCCAGGATGGCCGTGGCCTGGCCCGCTGCCCCCCACACGGGGCCCACAGCCACCTGTCCCAGAGCTGGAAACGAGACAGAGCTGGGGGGGGGGGGGGGGGGGGGGTTGTCTATTCTTAAGTGTGCATCACAGAGGCGGTCAGAATTTTAAGTGGTTAAAGAATTGTCCATATTCAAACTGGCCAGCTGATAGGTTCTATCAGGTCACAGAGGAAGCTGTAAGCACCCCTTTGCAAGAACATCACTTCCGGGACTATGCTTGCTAACCCATGACATAGCAAGTAATAGGTGCCTCAGAAATAACCAGAATACAATTTAGAATGTCAGAACATAAACAGTTTATTACTATAGTTATAGGGGAGAACACAGCAGCCAAGTGATAGTCTCCGCTGGTATGAACTCTGTTCAAATGAGGCAACTACAGAGTTTATATACCTTTAGGTAATACAACCCACTCAACCAAAATTGCGTCAGATAAGCAAGATATGATAAATAACAGCAACTGAAATCCTTCAGATTAAAGAATGCAATGACTAGTGCTCTTTACAACTATTTTGTTGATTACATGATGCTGACTGGCAAGACCATTAGCTGCAAATGTTTCTTATCTAGTGGGGCCTGTAAATGCAACAAAGGACTGATGCAAGGACTAATGATATCTTTATGCACATTAAAAAGAAGTAAACAGGTATGCCCTCACCTAGGAAAGCAGTGTTGGTAAAACTGTTAATGCAGGGAAGTTAAAGGAGTTATCATCCCCTGTAGGAACCCAGAGTGCCGAGAATATTTCTCTGCCTGTTTTGAAGGGTTTTTACCCCCCTGAACAACACTGTTTTAACCTCCAAACTTGGAAAAAACTGCCTACGATCAGACAAGAACTAGAAAATACAGTGGTGTGAATTAGGTGATAGACTACTATGTAAGATTATCACAGGGTGAAAAATTTAGAGGTTTTAGGCTTCTCTTTGTAGTAAATGGATAAGAGCAAAAAACATCAAGATGGAGGATTGTTGTTGTTCTCCAAACCTCCTTCTTCTACTACTCCATATTCTGCAGTAAAAGTAATTTGGGATGATTGGACAAAGAATTCTGCAGTTCCTGGCCGTGTTACTGAATAATTGGCAGGAAAGTGGAAACAATATACGTTTTTAGTAACCACTGGTTAAATTATCTTTAAAAGGCTGTGTAAATCTTGATAATTAGACTTTTCTCCTGCATTCTCTGCTCTGTGTTATGCCTGGGTCACGCTAGTGACTGTTTCTCTGATAAGACAATAAACAACTATCTGGCAGCAGTGAAACTCCAGGAAAAGTCTCCATTTGCCTCTCGTGCTAACTCCTAGCAAGAACTTTAAAATCCTCTCCCATCAGGAGAGATTTGATTTACAGTGCGGTTCAGTGTCAGTTGGTGCCCCGTGTTCGGCCTCATCGGAGCAAAGCAAGCCAGGACGTTTTGGACAGCAGCACGTGACCAGAAACAGAAGAAAAAAAACCCCCGGGATCGGCTTTGAAACTCCAGGATCTCCTAACCTCGGTGCACAGGGGGGAGGAGGAGCCGTGAACTGCTGGACGGAACATGGACCGGG